>NC_073236.2:129735000-130345769 GCF_029281585.2 Gorilla gorilla gorilla | reverse complement strand
AAATAATAATAATAAAAAATAGCTAGGCATGGTAGTGCGTGCCTGTAGCTCTAGCTACTTGGGAGGCTGAGGTGGGAGGACCCCTTGAGCCCAGGAGGTTGAAGCTGCAGTGAGCCAAGATCATGCTGCTGCACTCCCAACCTGGGTGACAGTTTGTCTCAAACAAACAAACAAAACAAAAAACCAGTTTAGAATGTTGCTTACATATAAACAGCTTAATGGAAAAAAACATGAGACATTATAGTAAATCAGACTTTTTTCCATATCTAGGCTAAAACTACTTTCTTATTTTATGTCTTTTAATTCTATTACTTGGAAATGCAGCAATTAAAAATAATTTGACTGGAAGGGGCGCAGTGGCTCACGCCTGTAATCCTAACACTTTGGGAGGCTGAGGCAGGCAGATCACCTGAGGTTGGAGGTACAAGACCAGCCTTACCAACATGGAGAAACCCCGTCTCTACTAATAATACAAAAATTAGATGGGAGTGGTGATGCATGCCTGTAATCCCAGCTACTTGGGAGGCTACGCACGAGCCTCACTTGAACCCGGGAGGCGGAGCTTACGGTGAGCCAAGATCGCGCCATTGCACTTCAACCTGGGCAACAAGAGCAAAACTCCATTCAAAATTAATAATAATAATAATAATTTGACTGGAATACCCTTTCCCTAAATAATGTAAACTTCACAAAGATCATCAACACCAAAATCTCTATTTTTCTGATTTGGAGAAACACTGATTCTTAGTATCAAGTGGTATTATTTGAAAGGCAATATAAAAGTTTCAATACATAGGACAAAATCTGCTCTGAGCAGAGTTTGATTACTAGCCTAATTAAAATGTTACTCTCCCTTCAAAAAATGTTCAGTATTACCAACACTAATCTGATTATATTCATGTTTTGAAAAGGGTAGTTTTCTGTATGAAGCCACTGGCCTATTACAGCTTTAGAGATACTGACGTAAGAGAATTAAGCTATCCCTTTATGACCTGAATTATGTTCATTTTCCTTCCTCTGAAATGGCACATTTATTGATCTAATCCCTGACTGGTACAGCCCGCATGCAATAAGAAGTTCTTGCAGCTTGGCAAATTAGGAAGCACCAGTGTCTCTGCAATTAGGCTATAAAGACAGCCTATCTACGAATCGCAGACTATCAGAATGTACACAGGACTACGTGTGAGACCTGAAAGTGCCAATGAGCTCCTAAGGGTTAAATCAGGTTAAAGCTACAGCTATGTCTCCATCTCCCAAATACTTTGGCTTTCTGATACTTAAATGTACAGTTCTGTGCCAGTATCATGTCCAATTCTGCTTATCTTCATGGCAACAGAAATTACACATCAGTAACAGAATAAGTAAGTTTAGTATATAGATTTTGTTATAGCAAGGTATAACAGTTTCTCAGGTACAAGTTCTCTTTATATATTCAGTTACACTGATATTTAGGATGGCAAAACTCTCATTTTCAGATCATAGTAACTATTTGTAGGGGTATATCTTTGTAGACAGGGCAAAATTAAGAACAAAACAACAAACTTACTGGAAAAAATAAGGACTGATACTTCTAATACCCAGAACTTGATAAATCTGGTAGCAAGCACATACACTAAATTTAATGAGATCTATCTTATATTCAGCTGCCAGTATCCCAAGAGACATTCACTGCAAATAAATTCACTTCACTTTTTTATTATCAAGTTAGGCAATTTGGTCACTTTTTCTCATATCCATGTTTTCTATGATAGTCTAGGTTAAAAAAAAAAAAGATATTTAATACTAAAATCTATTTTTATGACCACTACTTGATTAATCAACAGTTCCTGTATATTCAACCTTCTCAAGTAAAACCTAACCATGAGTCATTCAAACTTACTGTGAAGTCGGAACAAGTTATACACCAGCAATAACACACTCATTTCACCTCTCCTCAGAAATCTGATTATATGTAATTAGCAGTCAATGTTATGACCCCTTAAAATAGACGATAATGAATACGACAAACAGCAAAAAGCACAACAACCTGTTTCCACGTTCTGTATGTAATTTCCAGTGATCTAAAGTTTTAAGGCATAATAGAAAGGCCATGTCAAATGCAGAATCACTCATAAAGTTTACATAAAAAACTCTGGAGCTAAAAATATGGTGAACCAAAATTCTAAAAAGCATAAAAGATTAATCCTGTTTTAAATAATACCATATGGGACTACAGAGTTCACAGATGAGCTTAATTTTTTTAAAGAGCATGTGATGTAAATTTATAATCCAATTTTCATTTTTGAGAACATAAGGTAATACTAATTTTCTTGACATACGTTCAATTATTAAGTCGCAAAGAGCCTGAAGACTACGTATACTGTCATAGTGTCCCATTTATCCCCATTTCTTTTTTTCATATTCTACTTTTGCCCATATAACAAATAAACTTACGTTTTCGATCATCACCACATGCAACTTCAGCAAGGTACCGGAAGTAATCACCCTTCATTTTCAGATAGAAGACCTTACTCTCTGGATTAGTTGCATTGGCTATTAAATATTTATCCAACAATTCCTGAAATAAATAAGACAGAACATTAGGCACTAAACTTCTGCCTACTGTGCATTATCATTAAATGATAAAACTTCTGCCTAGCGGGCATTTCAATCATTTACTGCTACAGTAATACTATACCATACCAGCCTGGACTTGAAGCATGTTCTTAGAGCAGGGGTTAGGTTGTTGCCACTAGTTGCCCTGGGAGGCTTTAAATGATGTAGCCTATAGTTTCTAATAGTAAGGCTAGATTCTAGATTACACCAAACATTGTAATTTGAAACAGCCTATCTGTTCACTCATCCATTCATTCAACATTTACTCATACCTGCTAGGTGCTATAACGGATGTAGAGAAGACTTAAAATCAGGCCCCTGCCCTCAAGAAGCTCACAGTCTGTAAGTACACCAACTACATACCAAGAACTAAGAAAGATGTGAATACGGTGCTAAGGAAGCACACAGATGGAGTAGCTCTGCTGGAGATGGCCTCCAGTTAAGACAGGCTTCCGAGGGAAAGAGTATTTGAGGCGTGAAGAAGGAAAAGTAGAAATGCACCAAACAGAAAACAGGGATGTGCACTCATTTTAGGGACGGGAAACAAAATGTTTAAAACATCAAGTACGAGGGAGAATAGTGCTACTCAGTGCCCTCTGCAGTCAAGTATCCATCTAAAATGAGGTAAATACAGGAATCGAGAGTAAGACGTTTAGAAACTTGCACAGCAATTTCAAAGAATAATTTTAGGTCTATGAAATCTAATTATTTTTTTAAAAAAGTTCTTGAGTATGTCTTTTGTCCCTAATTTCATACAAAGAAATTTTCACTTCTAGTACATGGTATGCTATGCCTTGGAGTATAAAAAGTCACAAAAGACAAATATGATAGAAATCTTCTAGATTCAATTTTTCTTGATGCTAGGTCATCCATTTAAAAACCTTTTTAGAGCCGGGCGCGGTGGCTCACAGCTGTAATCCCAGCACTTTGGGATGCCAAGGCAGGCAGATAACAAGGTCAGGAGTTTGAGACCAGCCTGGCCAACATAATGAAACCCCGTCTCTACTAAAAATACAAAAAATTAGCCAAGCGTGATGGTGGGCACCTGTAATCCCAGCTACTCAGGAGGCTGAGGCAGGAGAATTGCTTGAACCTGGCAGGTGGAGGTTGCAGTGAGCCGAGATCATGCTACTGCACTGCAGCCCGGGTGACAGTGCGGACTCCATCTCAAAAAACAAAAACAAAAACAAAAAAAGCTTTTTTGTATTAAATATTACAAAGCAAAATGAAATTCTCATAAAAATGTTAAGATACTAATACCTACTTCATTGGTTTGTTTTGAGAATAAAACCAATAACAGATGTCAAAGCCTGGAATAGTGTCACATGTTAAGTGCTCAGTAAATGTTAGCTAGTATCAGCCTAGGTACACAGTTTGAAAAGCACTGCTATAGGAAAAGTGAAACTAGTGAATGTTTTAAAGCAGGGAAGAGAGAAGATCCTTTTTACATTTTGGAAAAATAACCACAGATACGCTTAGTTAACATTATATAAAAATACCATCCATGATACCAAGTTGGCAAGTCTGGAGAATTAACAAGTAAGGTTGAGTCAAATTCACATAACTGCTAAAGAAAAGGAAGGCTGTTTATAAATTTAAAAATATACAATTCTAACCAAGAACTTTCTTCTTGTTTAGCTGACTAAAAGTGGTCTAACAAAATGCAATCACTGCATCCATGTCTTTTTTTTTTTTTTTTGAGACAAAGTCTCACTCTGTTGCCCAGGCTAGAGTGCAGTGGTGATTCTCAAATGATTCTCCTGCCTCAGCCTCCCAAGCAGCTGGGACTACAGGCGCACACCACCACGCCCAGCTTACTTTTGTATTTTTAGTAGAGACAGGGTTTCACCATGTTGACCAGGCTGGTCTCAAACTCCTGACCTCAAGTGATCTGCCCACCTCGGCCTCCCAAAGTACTGGGATTACAGGCGTGAGCCACTGCGCCTGGCCCATAAGTTATTTTTAAAGAAAATAAACAGAGGCTGCGTACAACAGTTCACACCTACCATCCAAGCACTCTGGGAAGTAGAGGCGGAGGCAAGAGGATTGCCTGAGAGCCCAGGAGTTTGAGACCAGCCTGGGCAACATAATGGGACCCTGTCTCTACAAAGAATTTTTAAAAAATTAGGTGTGGTGGCATACACCTGTAATCCCAGCTACTTGGAAGGCTGAGGCAGAAGGAAGGCTTAAGCCCCGGGGGTGGAGGCTGCAGTGAGCCATGACCGTGCCACTGCATTCCAGCCTGGGAGACAGAGCAAAAGAGACCCTGTCTGTCTCTAAAAGAAAAAAACCAGAAAAACATTAAAAATCCTTTAATTGAAAAAATATTTTAAATAGATAAAAATATAAATATATATATATATATACTTTTTTTAAGGGCCTGAGGTCAGAGGAAGTTAAAACACACACACACACACACACGCGCGTGCACAAAAAATTAGTATAAAATTATGTATCGAAGTCTCAGAAGTTTATGCATTATAAAAGTCATGAGTATCAAAATTGTGGCTCAAGTTGGAAAGTTGCTGAGCCAGGAGTGTGGCAAAAGAGGTCATTAGGGCCACACCCAAACTAAAGGCAACTGTGACAAGTGCTGCTCCAGTATCACTACACTCTTAACTGTAAAAACAACAGACAAATCAGATTTTCAGAATTTATTGTGCTCAACATCACCAATATAATTTTAATAGTTATTTAATAAACTGAGACACTCGAATCTTAAAAAATTATATTACTTTAACTTTTTCCTCTATTACCATTTTCATGTATTAGGGATGACTTTCAATTTAAAAACTATTTTTATGAACTGAATTTAGGGTTGTGGTGGAAGGAGGGGGGTAGGAGGCAATAGTGAGATAGTCACAAAAAAAGTTCTAGATCTCAAACTGACTCAGTCATTGGTATCTTTAAATGAGTGGATTCTGAGAAGTAGTATCAAAGAAGGCAAACATAGTATTTATACCGAGAGAAATACCACCTCTGCCTGTACCCACACCAAGGAACTCTAATGTAAAGTAAGATGCCTCTCACTTTTCTTGTTCCTCCAAGTGAGTCAGTCAGTTACAATGAAATTCCACAGGATCTCCGAAAAGATGCCAGCTCTGGTGAAGATATTATTTATAGTCACAAAAAAAGCTACTCAGTACCTTTAAGACCTAGTGCTCTGTTAACTGTGGTAGATTTGTAAGAGCAGGGGCTGAGAAAAGTCTGACTAAAACAATGGCTTAGGGTGAGGAGTAGGGAAGAGAGAAATTTCCATTCTAGCACTAGTCTCTCCTGAGTCACTCATGCTAGATGTGTGGGTGTTCTCAAGGACTGTGGACAAAGGGCCTTCCAAGGATTCAGAAAGCTGCCAGCTACTGCATTCATTACAACACAGCCACTGATGAGCTAACCTCTCCTTTCTAAAATTATTAACTTTGACTACTAGTTTGCGTATAGCCATTACGTATGATTTACAGTGTTGGGCTTTTACAAAGTGACTTGGGCATTACTTCCATCCTGGAGTTTCAGCCAGGTATCGTGGTTCTTTGTCAGATGCCACTAGCTCTCTGTGAAGGAAACAACAGGTACAGAATAGTTTCGTCTTTCCATATACTATCAGTAGTAAAGATGTATACTTTAGCTCAACTAAAAGACATAATGGATTCTGCTTCATGTCTTTCCCAAATAATCAAGTCTGTAACTGTATTATCAATACCAAATATTATTAATACCAGATAGAATATAGCCTATAAATGTATAATATTTTAAAATTATTGTAAAAAACACAGATCAGAGACCAAAAACCCCAAACTGACACATAACTCCCTGAAAGTCTTTCCCAGAAGTCAGGAGGGAGGGCCAGGTGCTGTGACTCATGCCTGTTATCCCAGCACTTTGGGAGGCCGAGATGGGTGGATCACTTGAGGTCAGGAGTTCGAGACCAGCCTGACCAACATGGTGAAACCCCATTTCTACTAAAAATACAAAATTAGCCGGGTGTGGTGACACATGCCTGTAATCCCAGCTATTTGGGAGGCTGACACAGGAGAACTGCTTGAACCCGGGAGGCAGAAGTTCCAGTGAGCTGAGATATTGCACTCCAGCCTGGGCAACAAGAGCAAAATTCCATCTCAAAAAAAAAAAAGTCACCAGAAGGGAGTATGGTTAGATGTTCCCCCACTGATTTCTTCTGTACATTATTCTCATCAATTAAGCAGGAGCTCCCCCATGTAAACTCGTTAGCAAATTTTATTATCTTGGGAGTTTTGGTGGGCTAAGACTGGAGGTCCCTCTGGTGCTGACAGTGTTACTTGACTGAGGGTAAAATGTGGATGGTAGTGTGTTCCTTTTTGAGAATTTGAAAACTAAGAGGTCAATGTACTACCCACAATAAAAGATGAACTAGTAATTTGGAACACTCTAGACCAAAGAAACAAGGAAAGTGAAAGGAAAGAATGTTAAGTTATTACAGAGGTTGCTTTAGGAAATGCTAAAGGAACTCAGAATAAGTTTAATCTTAGAAAAATAGGATGGGAACAATAATAGACTATAACACAAAAGCTATAAAGAATAATATAAGAAATGAAACTGTTGAGAAATAATATTAATGCAAATTTAGAACAGTAACTATTCCTCCTTTCCCCCACCCCCATATCTCAGGAAAAAAAGGCTTCCAGAAGAACAACAAAACCCCCATACGATCTTCAAGAGTTAACTATTGTATAAAACAATCCTACTGTCACTTCAACCACTTTTTCAAAATAATTTATTTGGTTTCAGTGGCAAAATTCTGTAACACTCAACAAATTAATCTTTTAATTCTAAATTCATTTATAAGCGATTTCCATTTTACAGAGTAAATAAGCTACTCTATTTAAGAAACAGTAGGTAACTATTATGAAGAGCCTTAAAATACACGCAAAATAACAGGAAGCAAAAAAATGTTCTAAGAAGTTTCATTTTCCTAATAGTTTACTGAGGTTCATTAGCAAACACACTATTAACATGCTGAATCTCTAACTTTAGGATACACATATCAGTCATTATTTCTATATTATCAGTTAACCAGCATATTAACAGACCCTAAAGTGGAGCATTTCTAAGAAAGATAAGGCCAAATCTAAGCTAGAGATTTTTTTTTTCCCCCTTGAGACCGAGTCTCACTCTGCCAACCCAGACTGAAGCGCAGTGGCTCAATCTCAGCTCACCTGCACCCTTCGCCTCCCGGTTCAAGCGATTCTTTGGCCTCAGCCTCCCCAAGTAACTGGGATAGGGTTTCACCATGGCTGGTCTCGAACTCCTGACATCAAGGGATCCGCCCTCTTCAGTCTCCCAGTGCTAGGATTACAGGCCTGAGCCACGGTGCCCAGCTTACAGATTTAATCAGTAAAACAATAAAGGGACAGAGTAACTCTGTGTTATGTATCAGAATATATGAGTTTTAGAAATTAGATTGTAATTTGTGGAACTAACTTTTATACTATCGTTAGCTCTATAATCTCGTAGGAAATCACACCTCCTCAAGTGTCTGTCTCTGTAACTATGTGATAAGACTATTATGGTCTAAAGGTCTCTGGTCTCAGAAACTACCATTTTATGACTATACCTGCTAGAATTAAATCTCATAAAGGATTTGTTGCCTTAACCAAGGAGGCAGTGAATCACCTAAGACTTAATCCAAGTTGATCATATAACATCAATTCATCTATGGAAATATGTTCGATCATTAATAAAATGAATGCATTAAACAGTCAAGTGTCCTTGTGTTATTTTAAAATGTTACTCTAAGAATTGTTGGGCCAGATACAGTGGCTCACGCCTATAATGCCAGCACTTTGGGAGGCCGGGTGGGCTGATCACGAGGTCAGGAGTTCGAGACCAGCCTGGCCAACATGGTGAAACCCTGTCACTACTAAAAATACAAAAATTAGCCAGGCGTGGTGGCAGGCACCTGTAATCCCAGCTACTCGGGAGGCTGAGGCAGGAGAATCGCTTGAAACTGAAAGGCAGAGGGTTGCAGTGAGACAAGATCACCTGCCTGGGCAAAAGAGAGAAACTCTGTCTCAAAAAAAAAAAAAAAAAGAAAAAGAAAAAAAAATTGTTAGGACTTAGAATCCAAGAATGATGAATCAACCCCATTCTGGTGCCCATGTTAAGTTCATTTTCAAAAAAATGAAGTATGGAATGAAGTAAAAATATTCAGAGATAGAAGCAAACCTTTTTTTTTTTTTTGAGACAGAGTTTCACTCTTGTTGCCCAGGCTGGAGTGCAATGGCGCGATCTCGCCCAGCCTGGAGTGCAATGGCATGATCTCGGCTCACCGCAACCTCTGCCTCCCAGGTTCAAGCAATTCTCCTGCCTCAGCCTCCCGAGTAACTGGGACTACAGGCATGCACCACCATGCCTGGCTAATTTTTTTTTTTTTTTTTTAGTAGAGACAAGGTTTCTCCATGTTGGTCAGGCTGGTCTCAAATTCCTGACTTCAGGTGGTCCACCTGCCTTGGCCTCCCAATGTTGGGATTACAGGCATGAGCCACTGCACCCAGCCAGAAGCAAACCTTATAACCAATGCGACTGATCCTATATGCTGTGGGATTTAGCGGACACCACACAGAAGACATCAGTCAAACTCAAGTTGCAAAGCCTAATCAGATCCTTACATCCTTGTATCCACAAGGTTAAAATTTTTCATTTAATCCTATACCAAATTCCAAACCTCTACAACCACATTTTAACAATGAGGTATATTGGAGGAGTAAAGTGACCATGTGACCTGGCTGCCCAGGACCATTCCAGTTTAAGCCCACTGTCCTAGCAGACAGATCTCATTTTATTGTCTTTTGCTCTACTGCTCTTTTGCAGACACTGTGGTGTGTTTTTGTTGTTTTAACCAACTGAAGGTTTGTAGCAACACTGAATCAAGCATGTCTATCAGAGCCAATTTCCACCAGCGTGTGCTCAACTTCATGTCTCTGTGGCACATTTTGGTAATTCTCCCAATATTTCAAACTTTTTATGATTATTTTATCTGCTATGGCAATCTGTGATCTGTGGTCATTAATGTTACTACTGTAATTGTTTTGGGGTACCAGAATGCATGCCCACATAAGATGGTAAACTTAATCGATATATGCTGTGTCTGTTCTGACTGCTCCAACAATGGGGTGCTCCCAATCTCTTCTATCTCCTCTGGCTTACCTATTCCCTGAGACACAAAAATATTAAAATTAGACCAATTAATAACCCTACAATGGCCTTTAATTAAGTGTTCAAGTGAAAAGATGAGTTACATGTCTCTTACTTACAAAAGCTAGAAATAATTAAACTTAGTGAGGAAGGCATGTTGAAAGCCAAGACAAGCTAAAGCTGGGCCTCTTGTACCAAACAGCAATGTCGTAAGTGCAAAGAAAGAGTTCTTTAAGGAAATTAAAAGTGCTACCCCAGTGAACACAAAAATGATAAGAAAGCAAAACAGACTTATTGATGATATGGAGAAAACTTTATGTGGTCTGGATAGAAGCTGAGGCCAGCCACAACATCCCTTTAAATCAAAGCCTAATCCAGAGCAAGGCCTTAATTCTCTTCAATTCAGTGAAGGCTGAGAGAAGTAAGGAAGCTGCATAAGAAAAATGTGAAGCTAGGAGGAGAGGTTGATTCATGAGGTTGACCGAAAGAAGCCACCTCCAGAACATAAAAGTACAAGCTGAAGGTACAAGTGCTAATGTAGAGCTGCAGTAAGTTATCCAGAAGATCTAGCTAATATCACTGATGAATGAAGATGGCTACACAAAATACCATATTTCCAATGTAGAGGAAACAGCCTCATACCAGAAGATGCCATCAAGGACTTTCATAGGAGGTCAGTATCTGGCTTTAAAGCTTTAAAGGAAGGCTGACTCTTCAGAGCTAACTGCAGCTGGTGACTTTAAGATGAAGCCAATGCTCATTTAGCATTCCAAAAATCCTAGGGTCCTTAAGAATTATGCTAAATCTACTTTGCCTGCACTCTACAAATGGAACAACCAACCAAGCCTGGATGACGGCATCTGTTTACAAAGTGCTTCACTGAATATTTTAAGTCCATTGTTGAGACCTACTGCTCAGAAAAAAAAGATTCCTTTCAAATTATAATTGCTCATTGACAATGCAGCACCTGTTTACCAAAGAGCTCTGAGGGAGATGTACAAGATTAATGCTGTTTTCATGCCTGCTAACATAAAACAACATCCATTCTGCAGCCCATAGATCAAGGAGTAATTTCAACTTTCAAGTGGAATTATTTAAGAAATACATTTTGTAAGGCCATAGCTGTCACAGACAGTGGTTCTTCTGACAGATCTGGGAAAATAAACTGAAAACCACCTAGAAAGGATTCACCATTCTAGATGCCATTAAGAACATTTGTGATTCATGGGACGAAGTCAAAATATTAACGTTAACAAGAGTTTGGAAGAAGCTGATTTCTACTCTCATGAATGACTTTGAGGACTTTAAGATTTCAGTGGAAATCTTCCACCTGCAGATGTGGTAGAAACAGGAAGAGAAATACTAGAATTAGAAATTGAGCCTGAAGATGTGACTGAATTGCTGCAAACTCATGTTAAAACTTGAACAGATGAGAACTTGCTTCTCATGGATGAGCAAAGAAAGTGGTTTCTTGAGAAGGATCTACTTCTGGTGAAGATGCCATTAACACTGTTGAAATGACAACAAAGGACTGAAAACACTGCATAAACTTAGTTGATAGAGCAGTGGCAGGGTTTGAGAGGATTGCCTCTGATTTTGAAAGAAATTCTATTCTAGCTGAGATGGCATCAAACAGCATCACATGCTATAGAAAAATCGTTTGAGGGCTGGGCGTGGTGACTCACGCCTATAATCCCAGCACTTGAGAGGCCCAAACAGGTGGATCACCTGAGGTCAGGAGTTCAAGACCAGCCTGACCAACATGGAGAAACCCCATCTCTACTAAAAATACAAAATTAGTTGGGTGTGGTGGTGCATGCCTGTAATCCCAGCTACTTGGGAGGCTAAGGAAGGAGAATTGATTGAACCCGGGAGGCAGAGGTTCTGGTGAGCCGAGGTCGCGCCATTGCACTCCAGCCTGGGCAACAAGAGCGAAACTCTTGTCTCAAAAAAAAAGAAAAAATAAAAATCTTTTGTGAAAGGAAGCACAAACTGATGCAGCAAACTTTACTGTTGTCTTATTTTAAGCAATTGCCACGGCCACCCCCAACCAGTCAGCAACCATCAACACGGAGGCAAGACCCTCCATCAGCAAAAAGATAAGGACTTCTAAAGGCTTAGATGATCGATTTCTTGGCAATTAAGTATTTTCTATTTAAGGTACATACACTGGTTTTTAGACAAAATGCTATTGTGCACTTAACAGACTACAGTATAGTGTAAGCGTGACTTTTATACACTGTAGGGAACCAAAAATTTCTGTGACTTGCTTTATTGAGATAATTCACTCAATTGTGGTGGTCTACAACCAAATCTGCAATTATTAATGCTATTTCTTTTCATTCTTAGAAATATCCCACTTTGGAAGACATTGTGTGGTCAACCTGTAGATAAGACATTAATATTATAATTCAGGCCGGTCATGGTGGCTCAAGCCTGTAATCCCAGCACTTTGGGAAGCCATGGTGGGTGGATCACCTGAAGTCAAGGGTTTGAGACCAGCCTGGCCAACATGGTGAAACCCCGTCTCTACTAATAATACAAAAATTAGCTGGGTGTGGTGGCGCACGCCTGTAATCCCAGCTACTCGGGAAGCTGAGGCAGAATTGCTTGAACCCAGGAGGCGGAGGTTGCAGTGAGCAGTGAGCCAGGATTGCACCACTGCATTCCAGCCTGGACAACAAGAGTGAAACTCCACCTCAAAAAAACAAACAAACAAAAAATATTATAATTCAAAATTATTACTTCAATACTTAAAAGGTAAAAAATGAATCATCCTGGTGTACCATTTAACATTCATATAAAAGGTAATAAAACTTCCTTAGGCATGCACTGAGAATCACACACGTGATGCCATCCATAACTAAGAGCAGTTCTTAAGATTGTTTTCATTTTTTTGAGACAGAGTCTCACTCTGTCACCCAGGTTGGAGTGCAGTGGTGTGATCTTAGCTCATTGCAACCTCTGCCTCCCGGGTTCAAGCGATTCTCCGGCCTCAGCCTCCTGTGTAGCTGGGATTACAGGCACCCACCACCTTGCTCGGCTAATTTTTTTTTTGTATTTTTAGCAGACGGGGTTTTGCTGTGTTGGCCAGGGTGGTCTCGATCTCCTGACCTCAGGTGATTTGCCAGCCTCGGCCTCCCAAAGTGCTGGGATTACAGGCATGAGCCACCACGCCTGGCTGGTTCTTAAGATTATTAAAAACAAAAAGTTGTCTATATATCAAATGAACAGATACTAATTCAGACAACGAACCATAATATTAACCTTAGTAATGCCAAAAAATAAAGCAACTTTAGTAATGATACATTAGAGCTTTTAATTTTTAAATATCCTGTCCCTCCTCCTCTATTCAATTATCCTTTAATATAATAACTCCTGGCCAGGTGTGGTGGCTCATGCCTAAAATTCCGGCACTTTGGGAGGCCAAGGAATGAGGATCACTTGTAGCCAGGAGTTCCAGATTAGTTTGGGCAGCTAAGCATGATCTTGTCTCTACCAAAAATTAAAAAATTGGCCAGGCATGGTGCCTCATGCCTGTAAGTCCCAGCTACTTAGGAGGGTTGTTTGTACCCAGATGTTCAAGGCTGCAGTGACCTATGAGCACACCACTGCACTCCAGCCTGGGTGACAGAGCAAGACCCTGCCTCAATAAATAAATAAATAAAAATAAGTCCTTTAGTAATATCTTATGCCTCCTTAACTAAGTTAAAATGAAACTAGTAGCTAATAATACACCTACGCACATTTTTTTTTTTTAAAATAGCTACTCCTGAGTAGCTAGGAGTACAGGTGAGTCCCACCACCCAGCTGTCTCGCCCAGCCTGGAACGGAGTGCAGTGCAGTGATCACAGCTTACTGCATCCTTGAACTCCTGGACTCAAGGGATCCTCCCACCTTAGCCCTACTATAGGCACAGGCTACCATGCCCAGCTAATTGTTTTTATATTTTGGAGAGACAGGGTCTCATCATCTTGCCCAGACTGGTAACTCCTGGGCTCAAGTGGTCCTCCTGCCTCAGCCTCCCAAAATGCTGGGATTACAGGTGTGAACCACCATGCCTAATTTAAAAAAAAAAAAAAAAAAAAAAAAAATATATATATATATATATATATATAGTAGGGACACAGTCTTGCTATGTTGCCTAGGCCGGTCTTGAACTTCTGGCCTCAAGTGATCCTCCTGCTTCGGCCTCCCCAAGTGCTGAACTTACAGGCATGAGCCACCTCACCTGACTGAGGAACACTTTTAAAATGTACATTTATCTCCTAAGGTATAAGGAACAAAGTAATTTTTAATAAAACAGTATTTTCAATAGGTAGACATTCATATAGCTAAAGTATAAACACAATGTAGTCAGATATCTGCCTCTGAGAATCAACAACAACAAACAACCTTCAAATACAGACTTACAATCTGTTCAAATATCATGAATGGCCTGAGCAGTCAAGTTACAGGCAAAACAAAGTACAATTCTCCCTTGAATTTTTTTTTTTTTTTGAGCTGGAGTCTCGCTCTGTTGCCCAGGCTGAAGTGCAGTGACACGATCTCAGCTCACTGCAACCCCAACTTCCCAGGTTCAAGCAATTCTTGAGCCTCAGCCTCCCGAGTAGCTGGGATTACAGGCACGCATAACCATGCCTGGCTAATTTTTGTAATTTTTTTTAGAAGAGACGGGGTTTCTCCATGTTGGCCAGGCTGGTCTCAAACTCCTGACCTCAGATGATCCTCCTGCCTCAGCCTCCCAAAGTGCTGGGATTACGGGCATGAGCCACCATGCCTGGCTTTCCTTGATTTTCACACAGTAGATGCATTCCTGGTTAATTCTGTATGTTATTAAAACCATAAAATAGGCGAGGCATGGTGGCTCACACCTGGTAATCCCAACACTTCGGGAGGCTGAGGCAGGTGGATCATTCGCGGTCAGGAGTTCGAGAGCAGCCTGGCTAGCATGGTGAAACCCCCCTCTATTAAAAATACTAAAAAACTAGCTGGGTGTGGTGGTGTACACCTGTAATCCCAGCTACTTGGGAGGCTGAGGCAAGGGACTCTCTTTAACCCAGGAGGAGGAGGTCACAGTGAGCTGAGATCACGCCACTGCACTCCAGCCTGGACGACAGAGTGACACTCCATCTCAACAACAACAAAATCCATAAACTAAAACTTTGTCTTTAAATGTAAAGCCAAATTAGGCTTTGGCCTCAGATAGCTCCTCTAAGTTTTTTACCTAACTGAAAGAACAGCTGGACAATTCCTTACACAGGCCTGGGCTCCTATGTGTTAAAGGATGTGTAGCACCACTGACCTCTGTCGAAAGTCAGTGCTACCCTCCCCACCTGAGCAGAAACACTGAGAGAACGGGTATATACAAGTGCTATGGGAGCTCAAAATAAAAAATAATTATTTAATTATGGAGTTAGAAGAATTTTTCTTAAGGTAACGAGAGACAGAAAATACAGGGGAAAAAGGTATTCCAAGGCGAAGATGGGCATTTGAAAAGGTTTATCTGCACTAAGATGTAGAAAGTCACTGAAGGTGGTAATCTTTATAAAAGAAAGAAATTTCAATCACAAAGAGAACTAAAGACACCAATATTTCACAGTATTCACTATGAATTATATTTGACTGACTCAGGGGAATAAGCACTGGGCCAGTAATTTGGTTTTAGAGTATGAGTTTAGATCAAGTTCCTCAGTTTCATCTCCTCTTCTACAAAACACATTTGACCCTTGAACACAGGTTTGAACTTTATGGGTCCACTTTTCTACGGAATTTTTCCAGTCAGGCCTCCCTATCAGCAGGTTCTACAACCACAACCAAACATGGATCACAAACACAGTATTAAGGAGACGCAAAATCTGCATATAAGGAGGGCCGGCTTTTTGAACCCACAGGTTCCAGAGGGCTGAAGAAGGAACTTGCGTATGTGTGGATTTCAGTATTCAAGGAGGTGCTGAAACCAATTCCCCTCAGATACAGAGCGATGGTTATAATAAAAAAAATTCTCCAGTTTTAAGAATCTACAGTAATTCTGAAGCACTAAATCAAAACGGCAAACTCTTAAGCAGATGAACTCAATAAAAATGTTTTCTCAGTTATTTTTCATTCACAAAATGTAGCACAGTGTCTATCACACAGTAGGACTCATTATTTGTCAAATGAACATCAGCCATGGCCTGGCAACATGTTGAAATGGATGCAACAGAAGTGGAATTTCATACAGAATACTACTTTGAAATGATACGTGAATTATTTTATTTATTTTGATCAAAGTCATAATGTGTAATAGGTTAAGACTACTCAAAAATTCCTAAGAAAAAATGAGTTTCCCCATTCTGTTCTCTTTTTTTTTTTTTTTTTTTTGAGACAGGGTCTCACTATGTTGCTCATGCTAGAATACAGTGGCATCATCAACTTCTAGGCTCGAGTAATCCTCCCACCTCAGCCTCCCAAGTAGCTGGGACCACAGGCGCATACCACCACATCTGGCTAATTTTTGTATTTTTTTGTAGAGATGGGGTTTTGCCATTTTACCCAGGCTGGTAACTCCTGAGCTCAAGTGATCCTCCCACGTCAGCCTCTCAAAGTGCTGGGATTACAGGCATGAGGCCACCACACCTCTGCTCTGTTTCTAAGCTCCTTCAGGGAATACTTTTTAAAAAAAATCCTCACTTGATATGTCCAATTCTTGCCCCCTGCCCAAGGCAGCCATCATTTACTAGTTTCTTGTACATTCTTTTTGTTGTTGTTGTTTTGTTTTTGAGACAGGGTCTCAATGCATCGCCCATGCTGGAGTGCAGTGGCGCGATCTCGGCTCACTGCAACCTCTGCTTCCCGGGTTCAGGCAATTCTCCCACTTCAGCCTCCCCAGTAGCTGGGACTACAGGTGTGCACCACCATGACCGGCTAATTTTTTTTTTTTTTTTTGGTAGAGGAGGGTTTTCACCATGTTGGCCAGGCTGGTCTCCAACTCCTGACTCAAGTGATCTGCCCGCTGTGGCCTCCCAAAATGCTGCGATTACAGGCTTGAGCCACCGCGCCCAGCCTCTTGTACATTCTTTTAAGGATTCAAAACATTTTGTAAGTTCCCCTCTCCCTCATGTTAGCACACTACACATTATTCTACACCTTAGCTTTTCCATTTAGTAAGCGCTCTAATTCCATGTCCATATATTTAATAGCTGCCTCATTCTATTTATAACACTATATGTACAGTATTCTACTGTATGGGCACCCTAATTATTTATTTAGCTTCCTCTGAGGAACACTTAAGTTGCTTCCAATCTTGGTATTTCCAACTATGCACCAAATGTACACTTGATCCACAAGATAAATTGTTAAAGTGTCCTTCCTGGAGTTAATTTCAATTTATACTCCCACTAGCAATGCATAAATGTTCCCATTTCTCAACATCTTTCTGAACCCAGTGTGTAACAAACTTTAAACACCTTTTCCGGCCAGGCTTGGTGGCTCATGCCTGTAATCCCAGCACTTTGGGAGGCCAAGGCAGGCAGATTGCCTGAGCTCAGGAGTTTGTGACCAGCCTGGGCAACACGGTGAAACCCCGTCTCTACTAAAATACAAAAAAAAAAAACAAAAACAAAACAAAACAAAAAAAACCCACAAAACCTTTTCCAATCTAATGGGTGAAAAATACCTTACTACAGTTTTATTAGCATTTTTCCTTATCATAAATGCAGGTGAACATCTCTCTGTGTGTGTGTGTGTGTATATTTTTTGAGACGGAGTCTCGCTCTGTTGCCCAGCCTGGAGTGCAGTGGTGTGATATCGGCTCACTGCAACCTCCGCCACTCAGGTTCACGCCATTATCCTGCCTCAGCCTCCTGAGTAGCTGGGATCACAGGCACATGCCGCCACACTGGGCTAATTTCTGTATTTTTACTAGAGAAGGGGTTTCACCATGTTGGTGAGTGTATATCCTTTGCCCTTTTCCTAATGAGTTTTTCCTTACTGCTTTGTAGGAACTCTATATACTAATTAGTTCATTTTTTAGCTGTCTCTCAGATGAAACTATATGTAAACAGCCTGTCTGGCAACACAACTGCATTTAATATTTTTCTTTTTTTTTTGAGACAGAGTCTCGCTCTGTCGCCCAGGCTGCAGTGCAGTGGCATAATCTTGGCTCACTGCAACCTCCACCTCCTGGGTTCAAGCGATTCTCCCGCCTCAGCCTCCCAAGTAGCTGGGATTACACGTGCGCGACACCATACCCGGCTAATTTTTGTATTTTAGTAGAGATGGGGTTTCACCATGTTGGTCATGCTGGTCTCGAACTCCTGACCTGTGATCTGCCCATCTAGGCCTTCCAAAGTGCTGGGATTACAGGCGTGAGCCACACACCTGGCCTAATATTTTTCTATTACTTTTCTTTTTCTTTTTTTTTTTTTGAGACAGAGTTTTGCTCTGTTGCCCAGGCTGGAGTGCAGTGGTGCGATCTCGGCTCACTGCAACATCCACCTCCCAGGTTCAAGTGATTCTCCCGCCTCAGCCTCTCGAGTAGCTGGGACTAACAGGCACATGCCACCATGCCCAGCTAATTTTTTTTTTTTTTTTTTTGTATTTTTAGTAGACTGAATTTCACCATGCTGGCTAGGCTAATCTCGAACTCCTGACCTCGTGATCCACCCCCCTCGGCTTCCCAAAGTGCTAGGATTACAGGCGTGAGCCATCGTACCTGGCATTTTTCTGTTACATTAAATCAGATAAAACAGTACCAACACTTCTGACCGACATGAGAAACGCAAGTGAATATGACTATGTGATTTCAGCACAAATAAAATAGACAAAGAGGAGACTTTTAGTTGAAATGCAAATCTGAATTTGTGTTTATTGTCTACCTGACCATATGAAATGGTAACACATTTTAAAGGTTACTAAGTTCTTCCTCTTTTTTTTTTTTTTTTGAGACAGAGTCTCACTCTGTCACCCAGGCTGGAGTGCAGTGGCATAATCTCGGCTCACTGCAACCTCTGCCTCCTGGGTTCAAGCAATTCTCCTGCCTCAGCCTCCTGAGTAGCTGGGACTACAGGTACCAGCTACCACGCCTGGCTATTTTTTGTATTTTTAGTAGAGACGGGGGTTTCGCCATGTCAGCCAGGCTGGTCTTGAACTCCTGACGTAATCCGCCCACCTCAGCCTCCCAAAGTGCTGGTATTACAGGCGTGAGCCACCGAGCCTGGCCAAATGTTACTAATTTTAGAGCAATAAAGAGCAGTATATCAGATTAAAACACACTGCATTCACTTTCAGTATGGAGTACTTAAGAAATGTGTGACTCACAACCTTAAAATAGATTCACAGAAACATGACTTTCTGGTTCTGGCAACACAGTGAGACTGAGCTTACGGAGAATACCTCCCTCTTCTACTAAAAATAATCTAAATGCTAAGTAGAAATACTTTAAATAAAAATAGAAAAAACATACAGTAGAGCTTCAAAGAAAAGAGGGGAAATACATCCAGGCGCTAGATAGGAGGAAAGAAAGCTACAGCAATAAGTGAAAGTTTACAACACAACAACAGTGTGGAGGAGGTTGAGGACCCTAGAAAAACTTTGTCATCGCTGAGAAGTAGCCAGAAATCTACTTCCTGGGTTTTTGGGGGTGCAGTCTCCCATAAAAAACAGAAACTCGAACCTATGTTCTTCTGTGCAGGTGCTAGTCAAACGTTTATTTCATGCATGATGTATGAAAACACAAGCTGACAATGTTAAAAATGGGCTGGAGCACAGTGTGCCCAGCACAAATAATCAAAACTACTGTGTAAACAGAGAGATTCTCACAATCTAAGGTACACACAAGTGCCATAAAAGCAGCAACATCCACGCTATTAAAAATAACAGGCTGGGGCCGGGCGCGGTGGCTCACGCCTGTAATCCCAGCACTTTGGGAGGCCGAGGCGGGCGGATCACGAGGTCAGGAGATCGAGACCATGCTGGCTAACACGGTGAAACCCCGTCTCTACTAAAAATACAAAAAATTAGCCGGGCTTGGTGGTGGGCGCCTGTAATCCCAGCTACTCGGGAGGCTGAGGCAGGAGAATGGCGTGAACCCAGGAGGCGGAGCTTGCAGTGAGCCGGGATAGCGCCACTGCAGTCCAGCCTGGGGGAAAGAGTGAGACTCCGTCTCAAAAAAAAAAAAAAAAAAAAAATAACAGGCTGGGCGCGATGGCTCACGCCTGTAATCCCAACATTTTGGGAGGCCGAGGTGGGTGGATCACTTGAGGTCAGGAGTTCGAAACCAGCCTGGCCAACATGGCGAAACCCCGTCCCTACAAAAATTAGCTGGGCGTGTTGGCGGGTGCCTGTAATCCCAGCTACTCAGGAGGCTGAGGCAGGAAGATCATTTGAACCCAGGAGGTACAGGTTTGCAGTGAGCCGAGATTGCACCACTGTACTCCAGCCTGAGCAACAGAGCAAGACTCCAAATCAAACAAACAAACAAACAAAAATAACAAAAATACTCAAGGGACGGATTCTCTATCATGAGGGGTCAGCAGACACAAACAGGATGGTCAGTTCCCAAGAGCTTTAAAACTGTGTATGATAAAACATAAATATGCTGAAAATAATTAAATAATCTTTTAAAGATGTTGAGGCTGGATACATAGGGTTACTACCGGATTTTCTTCACCTCTGCCTAAGTTTGAAATTTTTCCTGACTAAAACAATCAAAAAGATTTTAAAAGAAAAACAGAAGCCAGGAGAAATGAACCATATATACAGTGAATTTTAAAACGCAGCTTGGAGGTGGGAGAAGCGGAAGGGCTTTTAGAATAAAAAAAAAATGAAAACAACTTTAAAATTGGAGATGGACAAAGAAAATTAATAAAACAAAAGGCATATTTGAATAAACTACTCAGAATACAGAATAAAGAATAAGACCAAAAAGAGTGGAAAAATTATAAGATGCGAATAGAAAGAGACGGTCTAAGGTAATAGCCAACAGGTATTTCAGGAGAGAACAGAAAGAATGAGGATGAGATGTTATTCTGGGATAATGGCCGAGACTCCCAGTAATGGGATAAATACCTTGAGATTGGAAACGCACAATAAATCCCAAGCAAGATAAAAAAAAAACATACCTAGATCATGGTAAAATTGCAGAATGCCAAAGACAAGAAAATTCTTAAAAGCAACCAGAGAAATGACACATTACCATAAAGGAAGAAACAACAATATGACAGTTGATTTTTCATCAGAAAACAATCAAGTAAGTATCTTCAAAGTGCGGAGAAAAACAACTGTCAACTAGAATTCCGTAACCAATTAAAGTACCACACAAAAACAGTGCAAAAACATAAAGACATTTCCAGAAAGACAGAAGTTCCCACTCATAGATCATTACTAAAAGAAACTTTTTTAGAGTGGGAAGGAAGAAGTAATGGAATAAAAGAAATCATCAATTAGCGTATTAACAGTCCAAAATAAGAGTACTGTAAAGGACTGAGTTGGCTATTAAAGCAAAGAAGTATGAAGAGGACACGTGTTTCCCGCATCTCTTTCAGAGGATTATCTAAATTTTGGAGGACAGTTACATGATTTTTTCCCCCTTAATCTACCAAGTGTCTGCCTTTTAAGACCATACTTTCTAAAATCTGACAACTCAAGTATTGATTATCTGCTCCAGAAGAAAATGTTTCACTAGAATAATCAAGGATCCTAAATATTTCAATAGCCCAGTATCTATCTTAAGGTAAATGACAAGACGACATGGGTCCATTTCACTGGTGTGATTTAACCAATATCTACATGCTAATAACTCACAAATTTGCTCCTTACCTAGTTGTATCTCAGTTTCTTCATCTGTAAAACAGTTAATGACAGTTCTTAATTCATAGGGTTGTTGTGAAGATTAAATGAGTTAACACAAACTCTGCTTGGTACATAACCCTCAATTGTGTCATACAGCATGACACAAATCTTTCTCTTACATACCATACCAAGTGCCTCCGACATATATTGACATCTGGATGGACCACTGGAACTTTAAACTTTACTCTTTTTTTTTGAGACAGAGTTTCATTCTTCTTGCCCAGGCTGGAGTACAATGGCGCAATCTCGGCTCACTGCAACCTCCACCTCCCAGGTTCAAGCGATTCTCCTGCCTCAGCCTTCCAAGTAGCTGGGATTACAGGCATGCGCCATGCCCAGCTAATTTTGTATTTTTAATAGAGACGGGGTTTCTCCATGTTGGTCAGGCTGGTCTCGAACTCCCAACCTGAGGTGATCCGTCTGCCTCGGCCTCGCAAAGTGCTGGGATTACAGGCATGAGCCACCGCACCCTGCCTACTCATTTTTTAAAAATTAAATTTACCTTCCTGACACGATCTACTATTGATTCTGCTCCCCTACTCAATTTTCTGTCTCAGGAAAAGCACTCAGTAGCCCTAGGCAGAAACCTAGGAGTCACCCTACTCTTTCTTTGGACTCATTCTCCCTGCCTTCTATATTTAGTCACCCAAGCCCCTGGAAGTAGTTTTCTCCAGGAAGTCAAGACTGATTTGGAAACTTTTCTCAGACAAGTAAGCATAGTATACTTTGAGAACATATATTTCCCTTCTCTTTAGAGCCACTGAGAGAAAAGATATTTTCTTGTCCGGGTTTGATACATAAGGACACTGAAGGATCCAATGTACAGTCTAAAAAAGTGTGAACCACAATCAGTGCACTCACAAATCTACCCCCTACTGTGGAGACGATGGTCATTCAACATTTGAGCAGCATCCAACTCTTCTCTGTCATACCACACTTACTAAGCAATTTCCTGATTATGTCTTGATTCCTACGTGAGTCTATCTGCCTCCTGAAAGAGAACATACTAGTCATGTCAACACAGTACTGCAATCTTTGTGCTAGTTATGGCTCACTGTAAATGAATAAGCTAACTTTCCTGGTTTTATGCACCAGTCGCATGAGCTTGATCACCGTGGATCTAGGCTTGAAAGATTGCTCCACCCTGGTATAGCTCACAAAGCTAAAGGCCACACCATGAATTGCAGTAAACTCACAAGAGTAATGCTAACCCTCCCACTCCATCTTTTGGGAAATACCCCCCAACACATACACACTCCTAACTTCTCTGTAGCGTTACACGGCTTAGTATCCTTACATATTTTGAAATATGTATATCTACTAGATCCCAAACCTGTTTCTATACTCTTTTTTTGAGGCTAGGTCTCACTGTGTCACCCAGAGGCTGGAATGCAGTGGTGCGATGTCAGCTCACTACAACCTCTGCCTCCCGGGTTCAAGCGATTCTCATGCCTCAGCCACCCGAGTAGCTGGGATTACAGGTGTGCACCACCACGCCCAGCTAATTTTCGTATTTTTAGCAGATGAGGTTTGGCCATGTTGGCCAGGCTGGTCTCAAACTCCTGGGCTCATGTGATCCACCCGCCTTGGCCTCCCAAAGCGCTGGAATTACAGGCGTGAGCCACTGCGCCCATCCCTGTTTCTATACTTACGTTACTTATTTCTACCAATTATTCCCTCACCCTCTGATCTCCCAGCCACCTACGTTCATCCACACTACCTGAGTTTTCACTCTCCATTTCCCATTCCACCACAAATTGCCAAAGTCCTACTGATTTCACCTTTTCACAGTGTCACAGTATTTTTGAAAATCTATCTTCTCACTCTCATTCCTATTTCTATTACCCAAGTTAACTGTATCATTTCACCTCAACTACTCCAATAATCTAACTGATCTACCAGGTTTTTGGGTTCTTCTTTCTCGGATCCAGTTTACACCTTGCTGCCAGATTAATCTTAAATTCCATTGTGGGCATGTTAACTCCTTCTCAAAGCCCCCCATGGCCTGTTAAAGGATAAACTTAAAGCCAGACATTGTTCTGCAGACTCAAGGTCCTGCAGAATCAGACCCTAACCTAGAGCTTCCAGGTAATTTAAATGGTAAAGAGATATTGATCCCCTCAGTAACCACCACAGCAGGGTGAGAAATCCATTTTCCTCTGTACTATACAAAGACTGTTATTCTGTGTGCCATTACACAAAAGGAGTTGGGAAGCACTGTCCTAACTGACTGACATCAACCTTATGTCTATTATGACCTTTTCTGGACCAGTAGGAGGAGTGTGGAGCAACAACAAGGTGCCTCCCAAAAACCTAAGTGGCACTCTAAGAAGTAACATATCCAAGTATTCTTCATGTCAGGATGCTAGGAATACAGCAGGTATTGGGAGGAAAGTTTAAAAAGCAACACTAAATATCTCCAGCACTACTCAAAGATAAAGCCACCCGAGCCCATGAATACAATCTTTCAACAGTAAGGCAGCTACACTGAGGCTAGATGCAGCACTATTAGAGTGACTGGTCATTAAGGCCATCCAACTACAGCCTCTTGTTGATTTCTGTGTTCACCACTCAATCTTCTAGTGGTAATTTGGGTCCTCCTGTACATTTACCAACAAACAATAAACATGGCTCGATCATGTCTCTTTGCCTGACTTAATCCTTGCAGCTCCTCTCTCAACAGACCAACAAATTAGATATACAGCCAACAGGATGAGGGAGGGACAAACCCTCAACCATGAATGTACACTATTTTACTTGTCTAGCACCCTACTACCTCTTCCTTATCCTGATAAGAAGAGGGAAAAATCCTTCAAAAATATTTTTTTTAAAAAATGTTATTGGGCCTTCATATGGAGCACTCATTAATGTGAATTTGCTTTTCTGGATGAAAAAGGATTAACATCAGTATTTGTGCAGACTAAAAATCACATCACATAAAAAGTTTTCAAACTTTTGAGATTTAAGTCTAAAAGGAACAAAAAAGGCATAAAACCCAACACTAACTGGAATATTTGCCAAATTAATGTCATGAATTAAACAATAAGTTGTCATGATGTCAGAGAATATGGGCTCCTCACATTCAGTGGGATATATGCCACTGTAGTTATAGTGAAAGCAAATACAAGCCTAAGGGTAGGCTTATGCAATCAAGTGGTTTATTATTTTTGTGGGCTAAAGAAAATAAGGAGCTAAAACCCACAGGATAAACAGGCAAAAGAGAAAGGGAAGCAGCAGATGAAGAGAATCCAAGACTCTAAATACAAGGAGAAGAAGCATTATCTCCATGACCCAAATATTTCTCAACATCTTTTCCCAGTCCATCTGATCTCTAGCCACCACCATCCCACAACCCAGGCAAAATTACATACAGTAATATTGCTATCAACATCTGCTACAGCACAGTGGTGTCTTACAGGGAAAGGGACAGCCTTTTTGTGAGCACAGTATTACCTTGCCCCTGCCCCAAACAATTAACCACGTAAAAAAACATAAAGATGTAGTTGAGGAAAAACGTTCACCCTGTCTTCCAACTCAGGTACTGAGGTGCTGTGACTGCAATGGTGAAGATACCTAACAGAAAGATGGTAGCCTCTGACAAGTCATGAGACAATAAAGTAAGGGTATGCGTGAGCTGCAATGTGCCAGTATTAGAGAAAATCAGAGTGTTTGTTCCTTCACTTCATCCAATGCAGCCTAACCAATTCCAGATGCTATTAGCAATAAACATAATGTCCAGTCTCTGGGCTCCTATGCTATATCCCCACATTTTAGAAGCTGGATACTGAGTGGCCATAACCGCAGTATAAAATGTTCTACCTTCTGCTCCAAGATTCCCAGGATATTCAGGTTTGGAAGAAAAGTTTAATACCTCCACTGGTGACACATACTACATTCCAAATCTGTCAATCTGCATTAAAAACAATTATACATACATTACCATCATTTAGCAACATTTCCAGGACAGTGCTACAAAAAGAATCAAGGCAAATAAACACCAAAGTCTATACATACTTTCTTCCCCTTAGAGAATTTACAATTTACTAGCATCCACAAGCTGTTTTAGCTACTGATTTGGGCAAGGCATCTGTTTTTTAGCCATTAATTTGTGGAGGAAAAGGACAAATCATAAAGAGGAAACAAAGAACTTTCCTTAAAATGGGGGGGAAAAGTCAAATCTTGGTCTGGTCATAAAGTAATCAAAATGGACAGACATCCTGATACCTAATAAAAGGATGTTGCATTAAACAAAAATAGGTCAAAATTGCCTTGCTAGCTTAGTATATATGGGTCAAGTTTTGCTATATCCTAAGGAGACTACTAAAGATAGAAAACGGTTTATACTAGCAAGGACACAAGTATACTTTGATTTGAGCTTTGCCTAAGTCTATGGCAAACTGAATTAAGCCACTACCACATTATAGAAATTATGTCATTATTTGCAGGCTAACTTTTCCATTTATAACTAACACATGCCATATACATTTATCTCTGCAGCTGAAGTATATACAACGCCTTCAGCTCTGTTATGGGGTACAAAGGGAAGAACAGAGTCAACAGGAATTTAAGAGCCTATGGTTAAGAAAATTATTTCGCATTTACAACTAAACTTATATGAGTTACTGATCATATTCAAATGAACCCCCAGGGACAACATAAAAACCCTGGAAATGAAGTAGTGTTTAACAGTACATAGAGGAAAAAATAAAGATGAAGTCCTTATTCTTATGCCCTTACAGCTTACCAATACTGATCTGAATTGGGCATAATTTACTTTGCGAGCAGTCACAAGAGTAACTTAGGAAACCGGTAAACTCCAGACAATATAGAACTGAACTGGATCTCATTACCAAACTTGGTGAAAAAGAAGACACTATATAAACATAATCACACATTATTACAGAGGGTAAAAAATTAGAGCAGGCTGGTCCTAAGGTAAGGAGTTATCTTGATTGTTCAGTCAGTTACCAAATCAAACTCCTTGTTCTACTCTTCCCCCTTTCTCACTACTGCACTTGACTAGTCTTAAAAAGAATTTTTTTAAATTCAGAAAATAATAAAAAGAAAAAAAAAGAACTAGAGCAAAGGTAAGAAAGTGGGCAATATAGGAAAGAACCACAGGTAGTTTCACGTGGTTGGAGGACAGAGGGAACAATGAGTGAGAAAAGAGGCTGAAGAAAAATGCTGGAAGGTCTCAGAGGTCCTCTTAGGGAACCCAAACTCCATGTTACATGGTAATGATTGAGTGAAGAAGCAATAATTACTCCTTCCCCAAGTCTTTATGAGCAATACCAGTATATATTAAAACAGATAAAAGGGAGCACACTGGTTGAAGGGCATATATATTTAAAGCCTAGATTCTTCCCCACTTACACACAAGGGAATTCAGAGAAAGGAGAGATGATCTCAGAAGAACAGGGTCCTGTAAAGGAGGGCTCTACAATGAAAGGCAGTAGGAGAACTGAAAGAACACGATTCTAGAAAAGGGGAATTTGAGTTTCACAGCTAACTAGCTGTGGAACTGAGTAAATTAGCATGCCTCAATTTCCTTACTCATGTCTTATCTACCCGTAACTGCACACTGGATGGTGCTAGGTAACAGAATTGAAAAGTATTAACAAGCTATAATTTGTAACTATAGAATGTAATAGTACCCAAATTGCATTTCGTAGGATGGGTGTGATTTCAGCGTGCAGAAAGGGAGAGGGAATACATTGCAGTAGAGTAATGGAAACAAAATACAGCGCTGTCAACTTGGCTAGAACACAGGAAACACAGAAATCATGAGTTTTCCTTATACCCAATTAGATCTGATTATATTTTCTATAAGTGTGAGAATTTCAGATCAAGGATAAATGAATTGTTATTTCAACAAATGGTGCCAGGGCAATTGGATATCCACATGCAAAAGAATAAAATTGGACCTTTTCCTCACTCCATATGCAAAAAGAAACTCAAAATGGACTAAAGACCTAAACACAGGAGCTAAAATGATAAAACTTAGAAGAAATCATAAGTATATATCTTCATGACCTTGGACTAGGCAATGGTTTCTTAGATCTTATACCAAAAACACAAGCAACCAAAAAAAAAAAAGGACTTCAAAATTAACAATGCTTCTGCTTCAAAGGACACTAACAAGACAATCCACAGAACAGGAGAAAAACATTTGCAAATCATCTATCTGATAAAGGTCTAGTATCCATAATATATTTAAAAAAAAATTACAACCTAATGATAAAAACACAAATAACCCAATTTTAAAACAAGCAAAGGATCTGAACAGACATTTCTCCAAAGAGCATATACTAAAGGCCAATAAGTACATGATACCATTTCATATCCACCAGGATTGGTGAGGATGTAGAGAAACTGGACCTCTCTTACACTGTGGTGGGAATGTAAGATAGTACAGCCACTTTGGAAAACAATCTGGCAGTTCCTAAAACATTAAACGGGTACATACACAAGAGAAATGAAAACATGCCCAAGCAAATTCTCACAGCAGCATTATTCTTAACAGCCTAAAGGTAGAAGCAACCCAAATATGTCCATCGATGGACAAAAGATTTTTAAAAAGTAGTATTTTGTTTTGTTTTGTTTTGTTTTGTATTTGGAGACGGAGTCTTACTCTGTTGCCCAGGCTGGAGTGCAGTGGTGTGATCTTGGCTCACTGCAAGCTCCGCCTCCTGGGTTCACGCCATTCTTCTGCCTCAGCCTCCCGAGTAGCTGGGACTACAGGCGCCTGCCACTAGGCCCGGCTAATTTTTTTTTATTTTTAGTAGAGACGGGGTTTCACCATGTTAGCCAAGATGGTCTCCATCTCCTGACCTCGTGATCCGCCCGCCTCGGCCTCCCAAAGTGCTGGGATTACAGGTGTGAGCCACCACGTCCGTCCAAAAAAAGTAGTATTTCTATACAGTGTAGTATTATTCAGCCACAAAAAGAAGCACAAAATTCTGATACATGTTTCAACATAAACATTATGCAAAATGAAATAAGCTAGACACAAAAAGACAACTATTCTATAATTCCACTTATATGAGGTACCTAAAGTAGTCAAATTCATAGAAAGTAGAATGGTGGTTGCCAGGGGGGGAATGGGGAGCTTCTGTTTAATGGGTATAGAGTTTCAGTTTTGCAAGATGAAGAGCTGCAGCCGATGGTTGCTGGTTGCATTTCATGACAAAATGAATGTACTTAATACCACTAAACTGTAGCTTAAGAAGGGTTAAAACGCTAACTTTTATGTTACGTGTTATCTTACCACACTATAAGAGTTTTATTTAAAAAAGGTTAGGTGTGGTGGCTCACACTTGTAATTCCAGCACTCTGGGAGGCCATGCAGGAGGATCATCTGGCCCAGGAGTTTGAGACCAGCGTGGACAACAAAGTGAGACCCCATCTCTAAAAAATTAGCTGAGGGTGGTGGTGCACATCTGTAATCCCAGCTATTTGGGAGGCTGAAGTAGGAGGATCCCTTGAGCCCAGGAGTTTGAGGATGCAGTGAGTCATGACCGTGCCATTGTACTCCAGCTTGGGTGACAGAGTGAGACCCTCTGCCAAAAAAAAAAAAAAAGTTCTGATGCAAGCTACAACATAAATAAACCTTGAGGGCATTAGGCTAAGTGAAAGAAGCCAGACACAAAACACTACATATTATATGATTCTGTTTATATGAAACGTCCAGAAGAGGCAAGTCTATAGGGATAGAAAGCAGATTAGTGGTTGTCAGGAGCTGAGGTAAGGGAAGATAGTGAATGACTATTAATGGATATAGAATTTCTTTTTGTGGTAATGAAAACGTTCTGGAATTAATAATGATGGCTGCACAACTTTGTGAATAAACTAAAAACCACAGAATCATATTTAAAAAGGTAAAATTTATGGTATTTGAACTATATTTAATTTTAAAATATATGTAAACTGACACTCCAAGTTTTTACATAAGGACAACGAAAAACAAGATAGCTTCTCTAACAAGGATAGTATCTGCAACTAAGCCAAATTATTTTGTAAACATTTCTTTGAAACTTAAGGAAAGGAGATAAGTTTCCTTAGAGAAATTAATTCTAAAGAGGGAAATTATTTGTGTAGCAATCATCACTATGACTTTTCAATATATATGCCTATACTTTTTAGAGTTGTCTTTGTTTCATTTTGTTTTTTGAGACAGAGACTAGGTCTGTCACCCAGGCTTGAGTGAAGTGGCAGGAAGACGGATCACTGCAGCCTAAACCTCCTGGGCTTAAGAGACCCTCTTGCCTCAACCACCAGTTAGCTCACAGGCACATACCACATCCCCAGCCACTGTTTTGATTTTTTTTTTTTTGGTAGAGACAGGGTCTCACACTTTGTTGCCCGGGCTGGTCTCGAATTCCTGGACTCAAGCAATCCTCCCGTGTTAGCCTCCCAAATTGCTGGGGTTATAGGTGTGAGCCACCCTGCCCAGCCTATGTTTATTTTAGATGTTCAAAACAACAAACAAAAATAACACACTAGAAAAAATGATCAGAGGATACGTGTTAAATGAGAAATAGTTCAGGGCTTTTATAAATTTGTGACCTCCACCCTTCCCCTTAGTCCTTTTTCTCCATAAACTCTAATTACAAATTCTACTACCACAGGAAAAAAGAGGAATACATCCTTCTGAAAAAATAATATTTGAGAATCTATACTAATAATCTTAGTAGGTCCTTTAAAGACTCAACAGACGTGGGGCTAAATATGTTGCTTTGGTATCCTGATATAAACTTAAAAGAAAACTACAGTAGTTTCATCAATAGCTAAAATAAGTTTATAAACATTTACCAGGCCATTTTGATTACAAGCAGAAATGTTCAGAAACCTGTCCTGGACAAAAAATAAATCACTAAGTGCTTTTTGGTATCTATATAAGAAGGATCACCTTCCAGAGATGTACAGCTGATCGTAAACAACAAAATAGAGGTATACAACCTTAAATCCTACCTGCTTAGTTATTCAAACTGCATCAGTGTACACTGTACTATTTAAAACAGCAACAAATAAGGCATGAAAAACTCTAACAATAAATACAGTAATACCAAAAAAAGGTATTAAATGTTTAAATGTTATATGTGCACTTCAGCCCAGGAGGCAGAGGTGGCAGTGAACTGAGATCGTGCCACTACATTCCAGCCTGGGAGACAGAGGGAGACCTTGTCTCACCAAAAAAAAAAAAAAACAAAAAAAAAAAAACACACACAAAAAAACAAAGAGTTACATGTAAAAAAATTAAAAATATATTAAAAATTTAATTATGTAAAAAGTAACTTCCACAGAGCATAGCTATATATAATGGGATACTCTAGCCTTCCAAATGGTGGTCTCTGCAATCAGGCACCAAATAATCGAGAGTATTTTAAATCCGTAATGTAACCTTTCCAATCTCTTCACTAATCCATCAGAATCCTAAAAGGGCAAACACTAGCACTGAAGATCTAAAAAGTATATTCCCAAATGACTGGAAACAGTACCAGGCTGAAAGATCAGAACACCTAGTATAAATATGTTTAACTGCAGATGTTTAACAACTGTAGCTTTTAAGAGCAAAAATCCTGTGAGCTGCATTCAAGTAAGGTTTGGTGGAATGTACAAAACAAAAGGGAAAACGGAGTACTAATTATTGAAGAACAACAGCAGTAAGAGTTATTCAGGAATAAAATGTCTAATCTGATGATCCGTATAGCTTATGGCTTTAAAGCATTTTCACACACTTCTCCATTTATTTCCTCCAATCACCGCGACATGACGTTCACAATCTATGACCATCCTTTAAGAAAGCATTTAAATTTATGTAAGTTCTTATCATCATGGTCTCACCACTTGCACCATTATTTTTCCATTTCTCTTAAGTAAAGCCTGTAGCAAAGGTACAGGAGACAGAATGTTCAAATGAAGAGTATCGTACAGAATATGTATTTAGTACCACACTGTGCCAACCCCAACTGGATACTGTAGTAAAAATCCAGATGACAAAGAGATCATGAAATACTACTCATCTGGATAGAAAAACATGTAAACTGACAATCAAAGGTTGGTATGAAGACAAGTTTCACTGATAAATACTTTGACCAATGCTGGTTAACAGCTAACCTGACTTACTGCCTCCAAAAGCTGTGTATTTTTAAAACCTAAATGCAACCAGCTCTGAAAGACCATTATCCATATTTTTCATGGATGTCAACTCTGCTTTTTGGTCAGGTATTGGGAGGGGCAAGTTAAGAGATTATTAACTTCATATTATCCTTCTCAACACAAGAAAGCAGAAAGACATTCCAACATACCAGATCTTTAGCTGGTTTCCAGGAATTAACAGGGACTTTTATTACCCAATGTCTAATATCACCTATTCTCCTTTCTCCATTATCACATCTGTGATTTTCCTGGTCTTCAAACCTATATTCCTAGGGATAAGATGGGGTGCAGGGGCAGAGAAATGGGAAGGGTGGGGAAGGTTTTACAAATTCCATTATCACCACATATGATGACTACTCAGAAAATAAACTGCTCAATCACCCAAACACAGTAATAAAATTCTCGTAGAACAGCAGTTCTACTATTAACTTCAGTAATTAAATTCCCATAGGGCAAAGTATAGTCTGGGAACCCCTAGAGTCTCCCCTATATCCTTTGTGGGGTGGAGAGGAGACAAAGTAAAACCACTTTCATAAGTCTAAGATATTTGCTTTTTTTCCACTGTCATTTTCTCACAAGTGGAGTTTTCCAGAAGCTACAGGAGGTGGAATACTACAATAGGTTGAATGAAAAGCAATGCCGCTATTCTCATTCAATTTTTTGTTAAAGTTATTTTATTTTCTAAAAAGGGGTCCTGAGATCAAGTTTGTGAACCACTGTCCCAGAGTATGGCCAATTAAGACGTCTTACACAGCATCTGGTAACTCCATCAATCTACTTAGCACTCACCACCCAAACAAAAAAGTGATGGTGCCAGTCATGTCTCCTAAGTGGGGATCAATACCATTCTATACATTCTCGTATCTTGAGGATAACAAGACACAGGCTACACTATCTTCTTGCTATATGTATTAAAGACACTCAACCAGTGATGTGAAATACCATGACCCCCAATACATGGCAACCAACAATTACAGTGAACACCCACATATCCACCACCTGGATCCTACCATTAACCTTTTGCCATACTTGCTTTATCAAATACCCATCCATTTCTAGCAGTTATAAGCTGAAGACATCAGTACATGCATATCACTAGTTTTTTTTTCAAAGCAAAATTTACATACAAAATGCACAAATCTTGGGTGTACATTTGCTGAGTTTTGACAAATGTATAAAAGCGAAACCCATATCAACTAAAGAATACAATTATCCATTCTACTATAAAGACACATGCACACATACGTTTATTGCAGCACTATTCACAATAGCAAAGACTTGGAACCAACCCAAATGCCCATCAATGATAAACTGGATCAAGAAAATGTGGCACATATACACCATGGAATACTATGCAACCATAAAAAAGGATGAGTTCATGTCCTTTGCAAGAACATAGATGAAGCTGGAAACCATCATTCTCAGCAAACTAACACAGGAACAGAAAACCAAGCACCGCATGTTTTCACTTATAAGTGGGAGTTGAACAATGAGAACACATGGACACAAGGAGGGGAACATCACACACCGGGGACTGTCAGGGGGTGGGGGGCTAGGGGAGGAATAGCATTGGAGAAATACCTAATGTAGATGACGGGCTGATTGGTGCAGCAAACCACCATGGCACATGCATACCTATGAAAGAAACCTGCACGTCCTGCACATGTATCCCAGAACTTAAAGTATTAAAAAAAAAAAAAAAAAATCATCCCAGAAGCCTGCCCCTTCCCAATCTCTGCCTATTCTCCCACAGAGGCCATTATTCCTGATTTTTTTTTCCTACCATAAACAGGTTGTGTTTGTTCTAAAATTTCATATAAATGGAATCACATACACTATGTACTTTTTCATGCAAAGTTTCTTTCACCTAGCATGTTTTTGAAATTCATCCATATTGCAGTATCAGTGGTCCATTCCTTTTAATGCTGAGTAGTATTCCATTTATGAATACATCAGTGTTTATCAATTTTCCTACTAGTGGATCATTTCTAGTTTTCTGCTCTTAGAATAAAGCTGTTATTAACATTTTTGTACCTATGCGTCTTGGCCCCATGCATCATTCCCTCTTGCGTAAACACCTAAGAGTGGAATTTCTAGGGGAGGAAAAACATAATAGGGAATTTTAAAGGTACACAGGAGAACAGAGAATAGTACAATGAATTCCAATTAAAGCCAGCTGCAACTATATTAATTCATAGACACTCCTGTTTCATCTGTATTCCCCCAATTACTCTGAAGTGCTAGGTATTATCATCATTTTGTCTTTAAATACTCAATATGCAAACAATACTTTCAAATCTAGTAATTTATCATATTTATCACTGACTTATCTATGGATTAAGAGTTTAATTAAAGTAGCAATGGATAAACTTTGCTTCTCTTCACATCTTTTAAATGATGTCTCTCTACCACCTCCCTGATATCCAGAAAGTCAGTGGTATGAACTCAGATACGTTTTCTGTTGCCATTTGGAAAGGATTAGTGCTAAATACAAAAACTGGCTTAATGATAAAAATAGAGAACATTAACATAGCCAACCAGATTTCCCAACTGCCAAAGCAACACCTTGACTCAACTAATCCCATGCTATGGTATCATGTTCTAAATGAAACTACATGAGACTTAAAAATACTAGTTTTCTTAAGCAGTCCTTTGTGAGAAGGGAGGCGGTCCTCATACATCCAATACTGAACAAGGAGATAACATGTTAAACCTTCTGGTCACCAGATTTTTGTTAGCCTTAAAAACTTGCTTGTGCTGGAAAGGGTTAGGGGAAATGAATGACCTTCTCAACCACTGCTGATGACAGCGTATACGCATACCTTTTCAGAAGGCTATCTGGAAAAAACCGCACATCTTTTGATTTGGAAATTCCACTTCCGAGAACTTAAGTAAATCCTAGCATAAAGCATGCAACAACGATCTTCTTCCCAGGGTTGTTTGGAGAAAAATTGTTTACAGTGTTCACCACTGGGTTAAAAGTCTGAACCACGGCCGGGTGCAGTGGCTCACGCCTGTAATCCCAGCACTTTGGGAAGCCGAGGCGGGAGGATCACCTGAAGTCGGGAGTTTGAGACCAACCTGACCAACATGGAGAAACCTCGTCTCTACTAAAAATACAAAATTAGCCGGGTGTGGTGGTGCATGCCTGTAATCCCAACTACTTGTGAGGCTGACGCAGGAGAATTGCTTGAACCCCGAGGCAGAGGTTGAGGTGAACCAAGATTGCGCCACTGCACTCTAGCCTGGGCAACAAGAGCAAAACTCTGTCTCAAAAAAATAAATAAATAAAATTAAATTAAATTAAAAAAGTCTGAACCACATATGCCAAGCTACTATGAAGGAGGGCAGCAGATTTGCCGTTCATCAATTTTCACTGCATCTAATAGATTTCAATATAATTGCAGTCTGTGCGAAGTCTTTAAAAGAGCAAATTCTCAGGGCTTTGGAGACAGCTATGAAGAAGTGGCACTTTGAAAATATAGGACCCGGCCAGACACAGTGGTTCATGCCTGTAATCTCAGCACTCTGGGTGGATTGCTTGAGCTCAGGAGTTCAAGACCAGCCTGGGCAACATGGCAAAACTTCATCTCTACAAAAAATACAAAAATTAGCCAGGCATAGTGGCAAGTGCCTGTAGTCCCAGCTACTCCGGATGCTGAGGTGGGAGGATGGCTCGAGGCCGGGAGGTGGAGGTTGCAGTGAGCCCAGATGGCGCAAATGCACTCCAGCCTAGGCCACAGAGCCAGACTCTGTCTCAAAAATAAAAACAAATCAAACCAAACCAAACAAAACATAGGACCCACTGAATAAGTTTCAGTAAGGTGAACTGGGCCGGGTGCGGTGGCTCACGCCTGTAATCCCAGCTCTCAGGGAGGCTAAGAGGCGGGAGGATAGCTTGAGCCCAGGAGTTCGAGACCTGCCTGGGCTATATAGCGAGACCCCGTTCTCCAGAAAAAGGAAAAAAAAAAAAAAAAGTAAGGTGAACTGTAGAGTTTGAACAGCATACACACAATAATGACAAGGGGAAAAATGACAAGTCTAGCCAGACAAGAGGTTCAGGTAAGATATCAACACGTTAGGAGGAAGCCAAAGGACAGCATGACACAATCCAATACAACTTAATACAGCTCATTTTATTTATGGACTAATCCAAGGTATCTCAACCTTGGCATTATTGGCATGGGGGGGGCTGGGGTCTTTGTCGGGGAGTGTCCTGTGCACTGCATGATGTTTAGTAGCATTCAGGCCTCTCTACCCACTAGACATGAGCAGCACCTTCCTTCCTCAAGTCTTAACCCAAAATGTCTCCAGATGTTGCCAAAATTCCGCTGGAGGCAGTGGGGAGTGGGTAAAATCACCTGGTTGAGTGACACCAACCTAACCTTAAACTTACAATATTCTATTTCACTCTTTTTTTTTTTTTGAGACAAGAGTTTCGCTCTGTCGCCTAGGCTGGAGTGCAATGGCACAATCTCGCCTCACTGCAACCTGTCTCCCCGATTGTAGCAATTTGCCTCAGCCTCCCAAGTAACTGGGATTACAGGTGCCCGCCACTACGCCAGGCTAATTTTTTGTATTTTTAGTAGAGATGGGGTTTCATCATGTTGCCCAGGCTGGTCTCTAACTCCTGACCTCAGGTGATCCACCTGCCTCGGCCTCCCAAAGTGCCAGGATTACAGGCGTGAGCCACCATGCCCAGCCCATTTCATTCTTTAAAAAACAACAACAAAAACCCTGGCTGGGGCACATCTCTACCAAATATACAAAAAATTAGCCAGGCATGGTGGTGCATGCCTGTAATCCCAGCTACTCGGGAGGCTGAGGCAGGAGAATTGCTTAAACCCGGCAGACAGAGGTTGCAGTGAGCTGAGATGGCGCCACCGTACCCCAGCCTGGGTGGCAGAGCAAGACTCCATCTCAAAAAAAAAAAAAAAAAAAAAAAAACCCAAACCCCCCGAAACTCTTGCCTTTAAGCAGCCTACAATCTAAGGGCAAAACCCGCAACGTCAATGAGTTTTTAAATCTTATTACACTATTGTGTGTTTAAGAAAGTCTTCAATATTACAGACTAGGAGTTTTGCCCATCACAGGTCTACCTTCCTCGTTAGAAGCATTAATGTCTTATATTTATTAAAATGCACAAATTCCTCAAAACAGAAATTCACACCATGGTCTTAAGTGAGCTGCCATGTACTTAGGGCCTACTGTGTTTCATGTCATAAGCAGTTACACCACTTGGGTTCAAATCCTCGCTCTTAACACTTACTAGCTTTGTAATCTTGACCACATTACTAACTTCTTTATGCTTCATTTTCCTCAACTTTGAAACAGAGATACTATCAACCTACCTTAGGGGAGCAAAGTGAGTATAAAGTGCTTAAAATAGTGTTTAGTGCGCAGTGAATACCTGGTAAATGTCAATTATGAGCCATTATTCTAACTACAAGCCTATAAAGGCAGGCACCATCATCATCAATTTACAGGAGAGAGAGAGTCTGAGGGATTAACAAATTTGCCAGTGTCCACGAAAATAAAAGGTAATGGAGCAACGATTCAAAAATTGATTCAGAGCCCATACTTTTTCCATTGTGTCAATAAAATCACATTCAGATTCATTAACTATGAAGAAAAACATATCAGTCTTACTAAAAAATAATGACCAGCGTCAAGACATTGTTTATTAAGAGATTAAATTTAAACACAACTAAATTCAAGCATACTACTCAATTAAGGTTACAAAGCTTTTACACTAAGACAGACAACTTTCAGAGATTCTCTACATACTATCATTTTTAAAAATTGCAATATGCACTTTAGTTTCTGAAATTGTTTATGCACTATGCTGAAGTAATTTACTGAAATTCTACTAGAACTGATGTACAGGAGAGGATAATACGATGTCTAAGATAGAAATTATCTTGTATACACTCAAACTGCCTGGTTCTTATTCCAAGGTCACTGACTTTGTAAATGACAGATTTTGTTCCCAAGTCCCAGAGGAGCTTTGTGAACCCCTCTAACTTTTTCCATTTGCCCTTCCCTCACATCCAAGTTCTTCTTAATGACTCCTAAACATCTTACCTGTAATATATAAGCCCAGGGTTTTGTTTTTGTTTTCAGAGTCTCGCTCTGTGGCCCAGGCTGGAGTGCAGTGGCACATCTCGGCTCACTGCAACCTTCGCCTCCCAGATTCAGGCGATTCTCCTGCCTCGGCCTCCCGAGTAGCTGGAACTACAGGCATGTGCCACCATGCCTGGCTAATTTTTTTGTATTTTTAGTAGAGACGGGGTTTCACCATGTTGGCCAGGCTAGTCTCCAACTCCTGACCTCAGGTGATCCACCAGCCTTGGCCTCCCAATGTGCTGGGATTACAGGCATGAGCCACCACATCCAGCCAAAGCCCAGTTTTTTTGTGTCTAAATTTTGCTCTTGCCAACACTCAGTAAGATCACCAATGACTTCTGCCTCACTTCTTTCTGAAGCCATTTCCCTAAAGTCACCAGTTTTCAACCTGTCATGTATTCTTCAATCTGGACTTTAAAAACTACTCATTTAAGAGGTGGAAGGATGTCAGAGCAGAGCAGAATGGCTAGGACCTACATTACAGCCCCAAACCATGAGAACTCGAAGAGACTTAGAAAGTTAAGCCCAAAGTCTTCGGTTTTACAATGACACTGAGAGACAGCTCTAACTGGATGAAATCTTAACTCCCCTCATCTTAGAGAGTTTGGTTCACTTATAGTTCTTTACTCTTGGATTTTAACATTTTTTTGTGCTTCCACGGTTCAGTAACCTCTTTCAATACCGTGATTATCAAAAGGGTTGAGAGTTGTTCACATAGTTATTTTGAATACATGGTTTAAGTAATTCTGCCCCAACCTACTCTATGAAAGGGAAGAGGCTGAGAACATCTGCTCTTTTCTACCAAAAATTTGGCTATCCTTCATGTTACTTTAACTAGTCTTCTATAATCACCAAGTTAGTCTCACCTCCTCCACACCAAATCTTTCTTCCTGTTCACCAAAGGAAAAAAAGAAAACCCTATATTAGCATGCATGTTCAAAAACTTTAGGTGTTACTCTACTTTCCTAGACTCCTTATTAAATTACTAACTCATCAATTATCACTTGTCTTATAACTTCCTTATCTGTCAGTTCAGATCACAGACTGGTTAGTCAGCCCTCAAACCACGAATTCTAGATGCTGCTACATGTACAGTGGTGCTGACATCTGTAATCCCAGGACTCTGGGAGGCCAAGTCATAAGGACTGCTTGAGGCCAGAAGTTCAAGACCAGCCTGGGCGTAATAAGATCCCATCTCTACAATAAATAAATAAAACTTTAAAAAAACCAGTTTCCCATCAACCAAATGAAGAAACCCCCCTTACTCCAATCTTCTATAAATGATGCCTGCCTTCCTTTCTAGGCTTGTCTCCTGCAACAACTCTACACATGAACTCTGCTCCAGCCACGCCGACACAGCCAGCCTCTTCCCTCAACGTTCACCCCAAAAAAACGGTATCTCTGTGAAGCCTTTTCAAAGGTTTCTATTTCCTTCAGACTACATAGCATTGTGTTCATTAACCATCTGATGGGAATATTGTGTTATTTATGTTTGTGTATCTCTCACATGCTCTCTAAATTATAAATCATCAGAGGGCAAAATCCACGGTTCTGTTTTGTTCCTCCCCATATTGCTCAGAGCACAGTGCCTGGCACACAGAAAGCTCTCAATACAGTTGCCAACTTGAAGAACTGCTTTCCCAAGATATTTTTTATAGGTTGGCCACCAAGCCCCAGTTAGCCTCTTAAGCCATTTTATGAATATTTCATTTATGCCTTGGTGTCTCGGATTCATCAAGCTAAACTATTCTATTTCTTTTCAGTATATAAAAGAGACTGTCCTAAATTCAGGGGTTGTCCCCATTGAAATGGTCTGTATGAAAGTTCTATTCTAATAACACCTGGTCTCTCTCTCAAGCTACGTATCAACTAAGCAAAACTCTTCCCCGACTTATGCCATCATAAAAAGCAGAATTTATAAGAGCCACAAAATAAAACGAATATTCCTTTGGCTCAGAGTCACCTTGCTCGAGAACAAGAAAAATCATGCGGTGATTCTGAATTGCTTCAAGGTAACTAACTGAAAAGTAATAAACTGAACAGAAATGAAATATGCTGTAAGAGTACCCAAAATACATACATAGAAAACCTTAACATATGGAATTCTTATGAGTCTTCCCTTGGTAACAGATAATGCTGTTAACAGCCATTACCATATGTTACTCAAGTTGAAGTCTACCACTACTTTCAAGTTGGCAAAATTTTTTAATACGAGCAATTCAGTCCAAAAAGCTTTTACAAGTGCTTCTTCAATGCCAAGCAGGGACTGGAAGCTAAGAGCACACGGAAGAATACAACGAAGTTTTGACTTCATAAAGTAAATAATCTTAAGTTTTCTCCACTTTAGTACACACTCTGCATTACTTTCTTTGCCTCTTTACCAGTTATTTCCATCAGCCATGATTTTGTCCGGATCGCCTGTCATCGTATTAGAAAAATAGATAGGTTAAAAAAGTTTCGTGGATTTTTTTTTTTTTTAAACAAGGGGTGGGGAACATATTCCCTGCCCCACCATTCTGATGAGATGAAGAAAGGCGGCTTGGGGGGTGGGGGTGGGGGAGGAGGCCAGGGAGAAATTATTTCTTCCATTCCCTTTTGAAAAATCGCCAGTCTAGTATGCTTGTCTATCAAAGCCCACCTAAAATATGATGTGCACAAACACATCAAAAATAAGTAGGCCTCTTGTAAAAGTGACACTTAAAAGGCAAACCATATCAGATTATTTCCCATTTTATTCATAGAAATGACTCTTTGCAGCACTGAAACATTTAAAAACACTCCTGGATATAATGCTGGTATTTCAATTTTAAAAACTTATCCTACGGATCAAAAGATCCATGGAATGACAAAGCTAAAAATGTTCTCTCTCACTAATAAGGGTGAATCACAGCAGCCACCTACTCCACCCAACAATCGTCCTTGCTAAGACTGGACAGTTCAAAACCTGGAAAGCTTTCCTTGTCTGCTCCACACTGGAAACGAATTCACTTCAACACTAGTGTTTAAGCACAGGTGTGCAACAGCAAGGAAATGTTATTAAATGTTGAAATTTACCAGGACATTGTGTTCTTCAGATACAGCTGTGTCCTTTTCACATTTCCCGAACTCCCCTCCTCTCCTGTTTATGGGGGGTGGGGGGGAGCACAACAGATACTCTTACTTGAAAAATAAAGTATCTGTTCAGATTTTCTAAGTAAATTTCCATTACTGGGTTTGCGAAAAAATCCCTACTACATTGTCTGTAACAAAAAGGTGCCTGCGCCTTCTTTCAACTGCCTGAAGCTTGTGAACCGACTGAATACATTTAAAGGGCTCACAGATCTCAGGACGCAGTCTCCCCGCACAAGAAACTTAAAAACGCCTTTCAGTCTCGCAGAGACCTACTTGGATGTTTCCAAGTTCCATCGTTTGGTAGCTACCCAGCATCTGGGGGGGAAAAAAAAGGACTTATCCTTGGAAAAGCGGCTTCTTGAGTCTCAAGAACCGGAGGGACACAGTAGGGAAGTCAGGGATCACCTGAAACCCTCCACCTCAGCAGACAGTCCGGCAAGCCCCGGCTCACGTTTGTTTCCGTGCCCGCGAAACTCTCAATGAAAAGCATCTCACAAAAGGCCTCCCGTGCTCCCCGCGCCGAGGACTCACCAGCACCGTGGTGCAGATGGATCTCAGCTCGGACTCCACTTTCTCCCGATAGTCCTTAATCAGCTGCAACTTCTTGTCGGAGGTGTCGGTCTTCTGCTCGATGCTAGAGATGACCCTCCAGGCGGACCTGCGGCCCCCGACCACGTTCTTGTAGGCCACGGAGAGCAGGTTGCGCTCCTCGTTGGACAGCTCGGCGCCCTGCTCGGTCACTGCCTTCATGCAGGTGGCCATGTCGTCGTAGCGCTCGGCCTGCTCGGCCAGCTTGGCCTTCTGGATCAGCTCAGTCTTCTCCATGGCGGGCGCGGGGCCGGGGCCGGGGCGGAGGGCGAGGAGAGCGAGGGCGAGCGCCGACCCGGAGCGGGAGGAGCCTCGAGAGCTGCGGAGGGGCGGGGCGGCGAGGCGAGAACAAAAAGCAGGGAGGGAGCGCCGTCAGACAATGCGGCCCGCCGCCCGCTTTTGTCTCCCGCACACGCGGCCGCTTGAATTTCCCTCTCCCCCGCCCCCTCCCCCGCTGGGCGCCCGGGGAGGCCGCGGCCCGCGGCTGGAGGAGGCGGGGGGCGGCGCGGAGGCCCCGCGCGCAGGGAGCCCGAGCCGCGGCCGCTCCCGCCACCCCCGCCCGGCCGGCCCAAGATGGAAGCGACCGTTGGCCCCGCACCTTCCCGCCCGGAGCCGTCCCTGAGGGGAGCGGCATCGACAACCGGCTGCTCTCAAGGGCGGCACCCCCGCCCGGCCCTCAATCTGAGCGCGGCCGGAGGAAGCCCGCGGGCCGACCCAGGCGCTCACCTTCACGTCTCCGCGGCCACGACGCGAGTCCCACCACTTTGATCTGCTTTTGGCTTTAGCTGCGGACCCTCCCGTGTCAGCCTACCCCGGGGCCGAGGGGCGGTCCATCACCCAATGATGAGCCGAGCTTGTCCCGAGAGTCCCGCCCCCGGCGCGCCGCTGGCCAATGAGGACCGAGCGCGCGGAAGGGGGCGAGGGGGGCGGAGCGGGAGGGAACGCGGAGGCTAGGAGGGTGGGTCGGCACGGGGAAGTTCGGTTGGCCGGCAGGCTGCGGCTTCGGCCACGGGGTTTCCTCCAATTAGATCCAGGGTAACAGGACGTCACTGTTGCCATGGCGATGCCGTTACCAACTCCCCTCAGCCTCCCCGCCACCCCGGCACTTCTGGGTGCGGCACGAGACCCAGAGGCGCGCACGACCTCCTAGGCGGCGGCTGCGTCTCCCGCTGCGGATGGTGCATTGCATCTCACGGGCTCTGGCCGAGGCTGGACTTCGGAGGGTGACATATTCAGCTGTTTTAGAGCACGGGGGCCTTTCTTTCCTCCACCTTTCTATCCGTGACAAAGGTTTGGATCCCAAGACACTAAACCCAGACCTTAATGACGTTGCCATTAGGGCTCCGAATTAAGCAAACCGCATCACCATTAAAGAAGAATTGATTCTGGAGACGGTGTCTTCAGTATGGCATTTACATGATAAATTCAAGTTTTCAGATGGGCATCCTAAAACAAAAAATTCCCTTGTGAAAAGGTAGGTCCCAGAAGATCCAGGGGAGTTTCTGTGACAATGCCAAGTATTGTGGTTTTCTTTAAAATGAGAAATGACATTAAGCACAATTTGCAGGAAAACACCTATTACTACCCCTTCCCACCCCCCCCAAAAAAACCCTGCCCATAACATCTCTCCCCGCAAAAAAAAGCAATTTTTATGTATCTTTTAGGCTTTCCAGGTTATGCACCTAAATACATCATTTTTCACATCATTGTCACATGTGCACACGCTTTTGTTTCTGGTATTATTTGTGAGAGGTCACTTGAAAAGCTGAAATCCTCTCCCTGGATGTTGATTTCTGATTTTCTCCTCCTGGGGAACACCCTGCTGAAGTGAGAAAGATTCCCCCAGGCCCCTCCCATTCAGGGTCATCCCTGGCAGCTCTCTTTCCTCTTAAACCACTCCTGTCTCTCCTTGCACTTCCCCAGTTCTCTAACTCCATCCAGGCAGGGTGGCTGCCCTGACCGTCTGGCGCGTGGCCCCTGTGCCATCTTAAGATGAGAATTGCCCTCTGGGTTCACGCTGCTATGATCCCGATTCCAGCAGGTCTAAGGAGAATGGATCATAGAAGGCCCAAGAATGCCACAGGCAAGAAAGAATTTCCCATTCTGAGTGGAGACTGGAGCGAATCCGGAGAATCTCTAGAATGGGAGATCTGAGAGTGCAGACAGATGGGAGGAGAAGGTGCCGACTTTCCAGAAATTCAGACTCCCTCTTGACTGCCCCTCCCTGTCCTGACTTGTGAAGGTTGCTTTGTGCTTTGACAGACAGGAGCGGCCTGGATTGGAAAGGGCCTGTGTCTTAATGCAGAAATGCCTTACTATGTTCCAGCCTTCTAATGGAGGGCCCTGCTGTTATTTCTGGAATCCCTGGGGCCCCGCTACAGACACATGAGTGTTTATGGCCCTGTGGGCTGGGGTGGAGCTGGACACCGAGAAATCCCAATGGAAAGAATTTGCATGTGGAAGGTCAGATAAAATGCCTTCTGTATGACCAGTGAATTTCAAGCTCACCAAAATTAGAGGCAACCCGGGCAAGGGGAGAAGCCAGTGGAGGTGGATGGGGGATAGAGACCCTGGAGAGGAAATTGTCAGGGGATGGAACCTCTGTAGTAGAGAGGGACTACCAGAAGGAGCAAGCACACTAAATTCTTTGTCAGAAAGTCTAGGCTGTGCTGTGGTCTCCCTCAGTGACCTTGGGCAAGTTTTTGCTGCTTTCTGTACCTTAGTCTCTGAAATTTCTCCTTTCATTCAATCAAATATTTATTGAACACCAACTCATCTAGTTGCAATCATCTGGAATCATGGGTAAAAACTGCTTCCAACCAATAACACAGTATAAAATTGCATTTTAGGAAGATTCAGAGGACCCTCTACATAGCTAAAGGCTTCTGTGCCTGAAAGAACTCGGGTTGGAGAGAAACAAGGCTCTGGGAACTTGAAGTCCCTGGACACAGAAAGAGCTAACATGTGTTGAGTGATTGCATATGTCAAGCACTATTTTAAGTCTTTTGCAAGAATTAACTTATCCAATCTGCTTAATGCAACTACAAAGTAGGTGTTATTATACTCACCATCTCTATTTCACAGACAAGGAAATTAAGGCACAGGGTGGTCAAGCATGACGTACAGGGCCACACAGCTAGAGAGCGGCAGAACCTTGGATATGGACCCCATGCAGTTTGGGTGCCAAAGCCCATCTTTTTAACCACTGCTGAGGCTGCCTCACCAAGTCTCCCCAGATCTCTGCTAGATGCCGTAGAGATCCTAGGACAGATCAGACCAGCCTCTGTCTTCTAGGAGCTGCACCCTAGTAAATATGAAACCTGTTAAGCATCACATCCAACATACTGGGAAGAAGTGCAGGGAACAGACAGCTAGCAAAGGGAGTACTGAGAAATTATTACTTTATTTATGAAGTTCTTATTATTTTTTCTAAGTTACGTGGTATGAAGAAGCTCCTGGAACAAAAAGGAGCACATTAACCTGGAGCCAGAAGACCCTAAATTCAGCCCTGCTATTTATATATGATTTGGCCTTGGATACCTTGATCTTCTCTGAAACTCAATTCCCTCTACCTGTAATCTATCAAAATAATCCCAGCTGGGCACAGTGGCTCATGTCTGTAATCCCAACACTTTGGGAGGTCGAGGTGGGTGGATTGCTTGAGCCCAAGAGTTCCAGACCAGTGTAGGCAACATGTCAAAAACCTGTCTCCACAAAAAATATAAAAATTAGCTGGGTGTGATGGCATATGCGTGTAGTCCCAGCTACCCGGGAGGCTGAAGATGGGAGGATCGCCTGAGGCCAGAAGGTCGAGGCTGGCTTGAGCCATGATTGCACCACTGCACTCTAGCCTAGGCAACAGAGTGAGACCCTGTCTCAAAAATCATCATCATCATCATCGCTACATCAGAGTTGTTTGGAGATTAGATGAGCTGTCATATAGGAAAATGCTGAGCATATAGCAAGTGTTCCATAAGTAGTGTTTTCTTTTTTCCTTCTTTCCCTCTGCTTGGGGGTGGGGTACGGCGCTGTCAGGATGCTATCCTGCTGCAAGAGCCTTAGAACTTTATTAAATGTTTAGTGAAAGCTTATCTCTTGAATCATTGTTGTAATTAGTGCAGTTAATGGTCTACAGAATGGCTACATTCCATGTACATTTCAGAATGAATGAGTCCTTCAGGTTAAGCTCACTCTCATAAATCGTTTCAGTGATTTATTTGCTCAGACCAGTGGATCACCAGAAACTTCTTCCTTTCCTGCCATATGGCAGCTAGTTTAGTGACAAGCAAACATCTGAGTGGGACTTTTCACCCAAACTCTTCATATAATTATTATTGGTGCTTCTGTGCAGTGGGCAGAGAAAGTTGCCCCCCGGCTCCGGCCTGTGGGTGCTAAATGAGATTTCGTAGAGTCACACACAGGCGGGGAAATCAAGGGAGCCTGGTCAAGAAAGTTTTTCTACATATTCCTTAGTTTGAAACTTGATTCACTTTGTTCAGGGTGATGGTTAGTTTCATGTGTCAACTTGGTGGGTCACAATGCCCAGATACTTAGTCAAACACTATTCTGGATGTTTCTGTGAGGGTGTTTTTGGATGAGATTAACATTAAATCGGTGGGCTTTGTTGTTGTTGGTGTTTTTTTTGGTTTTGTTTTTTGAGACAGAGTCTCGCTGTGTCACCCAGGCTGGAGTGCAGTGGTGTGATCTTGGCTCACTGCAGCCTCCACCTCCCTGGTTCAAGCGATTCTCCTGCCTCAGCCTCCCGAGTGGCTGGAATTATAGGCGTGAACCACCACGCCTGGCTAATTTTTGTATTTTTAGTAGAGACAGGGTTTCATCATGTTGGCCAGGCTGGTCTCGGACTCCTGACCTCAAGTGATCCACCTGCCTCGGCCTCCCAAAGTGCTAGGATTACAGGCATGGGCCACTGTGCCTGACCTAAATCGGTAGACTTTGAATAAGCAGTTTGCACTCCCTAATGTGGGTGGGCCTCATCAAATCAGAAACCTGAAAAGAACACACAAAGAGCATCCTTATTTGAGCAAGAGGGCATTCTCCAGCAGATTGCCTTCAGACTCCATCTGAAGCGCCGGCCCTTCCTGGGTCCCCCATAGATGCCTTTAGAACTAGAGAAGGAACATGAGCTCTCCTGGGTCTACAGCCTGCTGGCCTGCAGGTTTTGAACTTGCCAGCATCCATAACTGTGTGAGCAAATTCCTTATAATAAATCTCTCTCTCTACACACGTACACATACATATAAATACATGTGTGTATTCTGTTGAAAGCATTTAGTAACCTTTTTTTTTTTTTACCCAACAAATGATATAGATATCTTTTTTTTTTTTTTTTTTTTTTTTTAAATGGAGCCTCACTCTGTTGCCCAGGCTGGAGTGCAGTGGCATCATCTCGGCTCACTGCAACCTTTACTTCCTGGGTTCAAGCAATTCTTCTGCCTCAGCCTTCTAAGTAGCTGGGACTACAGGTACATGCCACCACGCCTGGCTAATTTTTGTATTTTTGGTAGAGATGGGGTTTCACCATGTTGGTCAGGCTGGTCTTGAACCCCTGACCTCAGGTGATCTGCCCACCTTGACTTCCCAAAGTGGCTGGGAATACAGGTGTTAGCCACCACACCTGGCCAGATATGGATATCTTTTAATAGCTTTTAATGTATGTCTGCAACATATCAGTCTCTCTTCTCTCCCTAACCAGACCATGAGCCTCTTGAGGGTAAGGGTTTGTTTGTTTGTTTGTTTGTTTGTTTGTTATCTTGTATTCGGTGAACGCTCAACAGCTGGGTAAACTTAGGTATTATAGTTCCCCCTGGCTGACTAAACTGATGCTCAGAGAGGTTCAATTACCTATCCCAATTGGTAAACTTTAGAGTAAAGACTTAAAAACAGGTCTATCTGATTTTAATCTTCTACTACAACAAACAAGAATCTGTGCTACCTGCAATGGAAGACAGAAGCTCCAGTGTTTGCTGGCCTGGGAACAATGTTTAGTTATTTGAGGTTGGTGGGTGGATGAATATATATCTACCCCTGAGTCAGAAGCTGATTTTATTTTCATACGGAAGGCTCTGTTTTTACGCTCGACACATCCAGCAGTGAAAGAGGTGCCTTCTTGTCCCTTGTCTGTTCCCTTTAATTGTCTACATGGTTCCCCTCCTCTCCCACTGCCACCATCAGACTGCTACCTCCCAGTGGGAGAAGTTACATCTGACCTCCATGTCACTGGTGACTTTACTGGGCCACAGAAGGCATTCAGTGAAGGCTTGTTTGGAGAGTGGATCCAGACCATTCAGGACGCATTTCCAATAACGCTGACCATTGGCATTGTGTGCTTAGTATGTGCCCAACCATATACAGAGTCACTAGAATAGTAAAGTCACAGAAGGAAAGCACTCAAGGCAGAGCTGTGTCTTCAGCAGATGTTCTGTAGATACAGGATTGCATCTGCTCGGAAGAATACACCCAGAACCTTCAAGCCAGAACAGAAGGTCCCTGAGCCATCAGAAAGCTGTCGCAAGATCACACACTGATGCTTACACATGCAAGACTTAGAGGAGTGTTCTCCAGGCCCTCACTCAGACTCAATTTCCTGCTAATTCATTCCACAAAATATTTAAAGATCTTCAACGTGCCAGATGCTGTCCTAAGGGCTGGGGTTTCCAGCATGATTAAGATACAGTCTGTGCTTAGAAGGAGCTTGACCGAGAGCACAGAGGTGGGTGCCTAACCTGGAGGTCAGCAAAGGCAGGGAAGATCCCCTTTCTCTTCAGTTGCAAGATGTTCAGTTACCGGGTTTCCTGGTCCACAGCAGTCTAGAAGTGGTTACTTAGAAGGTGGGAGCAGAATTAGTCCCGACACTTCATCTGAAATCTACTCCACATTTCCGCAGATGATTTTGAGTAGAGTAACAGCTAGGGCTTTGGGGAACCCATATCTATGGTCTATGCAAGGCAATCAGTGGACAAGGCAGAGACAACAAACCCATAAAGAGCTCATGAAAAAGCTGGAGAGGCCAGGGCCAATTAGCATCAGGGTACATGGCCCATATATCCCAGGCAGGCCCTAGGTACGCAGCAATTAGCCTTAATCATCACAAAAAAAATGGTCATTATATTTCATATTTTTATGCTTCATATTATAGGTAGACATATACCTTCTCTCTCTGTCTCTCTGGACATATATGAGAGTTGGGATTTTTTTAAGTTTTGGTACATAATCATCTCCCTAATTATGACTCATCTCCAGACAATTCGAGATAGTTGAAGAGATGAATGACCACAAAACAGCTAGAGAACAATGCACACAGGAGTTGATTGTGTGCTTCTCACAATAAGTGCTATGGGAGTTGAGAGAAGGGAGACATGAGTGTGGGCTCAGGCACCAGAAGGCTGTGGAGTGAAAGGGACCCCTGTGGGGACAGCAACTGAGGTCATGCCAGTCTGTGTTTCCATCCTTCCTGCTGCCCAGTGGAGGGGCCCCTGGGAAAGGGGAGGAAGGCACAGGTGTTTCTGTTTGTGCTGGAGTTGCGTTTGGACAGGGCTGACTCCCAAAAAGGTGGATCTGGATACAATGTCGGAATGTGACCAGCCAGGAGAGCTAGGCAGCCATGGTGCAGAGGACTCTTCTGCCTCTCCCCCTCCTGCCCTAACCAGCTCAGCACCAAGCACATGGGCACTTTAAAAGCACAGGCCATGCTGGGAGACTCACTGTGCTACCCTCAACCCCTTCAGCGGGAGCAGCTCTGTAAAAAGTGCAAGTGTGACCTTCATTTTGCTTTGTGACTTAAAACCCTTCACCGTTATTCAGCTGCAGCTCAGCATGGTGGTTGGACTCAGGAGCCAGATGACCTGGGTTCAAATCATGGCTGCACTACTCACAAGATATGTGACTTTGGGCAGGTCAGCTGGCTGCTCTGTGCCTCAGTTTCCCCATTTATAAAATGGGGATGATGGTAGTAAGAGTCCTACCCCGCAGGGTTGTTAGGAAGCTCCATGGAGGAAGGCTGGTGAGGAGCTCCCCCACTCCTCTCCTGTCTTCTCTCCTGGCTCCATTCCTTCTCTCTGCTTCAGCCTCTTCTGGGCTTTGCTCTGCTGCCATCTTCCCCTGGCTACCTGCTCATCTCTCAGGTCTTCAAGGAAATGGCACTTTCTCCATGGGGTGTTCTAGGGCTCTGAGCCCCTCTCGGCTAGGTGAGCTCCCCCATCCTGGATTCCCCAAGCAGGTAGTTACTTGATGTTGCTTCCCCTGGTCCACTTGTCCAATAGCTGAAGGTATCTCAGAGAGGGTGTGCTACGTCCATGTGATTTGCCTGTGTAGCCCCAGTGCCTAGCAGAGTGCTTGGCAGATACGCTGGGTGCCAAGAAAGCAATGGCCAAATGCACGAATTCACAAAGGATGGAAGGAAGAGTCATAGGCCAGTGCACAGTGCCCAAAGGACAGAGCTGAGGCTGCTGGTCAGGACAGCTTCAGGCTCTGGCCAGGCTCCAGCACACAGCTGGAGGCACCCGTGACTCTAGCTGGGAGGGGCTGGAAGATCCAGGCAGCCCCTGACCACCCTCCTTCCCCTTAGTCATGTCCAGTTCTGTAAACAAATTCTCAACTGCACCAGAAGGCCTGACAGTTAAGAGAACCCAGTGAAGAAACCTTTTGCAGAGAGAGAAAAGAACCCTTTTGAATGTGATCAATCACGCTGATTTATTTGGATGATTTCTCTTCTGGATTTCCTTAAACCAGGGCAAACCCAGGTAAGATATTTGGGGCCCTCATTCATCTAGACAAAATACATAAAAGTTTGTTACATCAAAAGTCACCTCTGGGAAAAAAAGGAGTTTTGCCAACCCACTCAGCTATTAATATGAGATGCTCTCTGCCTAGGGACAGCAATTGCTATAATTGATGCAAACGATCCCAGCCACACTCCCTGATCCTGGTTCTGAAACTCAGAGATGCAGCTGACCAGACTGATGTGGCCAGCCTCACTCTGAAGGATCCTGCAGCAGACAAATTGCTGGAATGTGTTCAGACGGAATCCAGCTGCTACAACCGTCACACAAACTTCCTGAAATAGAGGACAAAAGGTAGCAACTTGTCGCTTCTTGAGCCAAGAGATTTAGGACATGAGACCAAATGAGAGAGATTAAAATAAAAAATACAAGAAGTCAGTGAAATGAGGATTTAGCTCACCAGGCCAAAGCAGGCAGTCTTGGGTCTTTGCTGGACAGTTGTAGCTGCCATATAAGCTGTCCCTGCCAGGGCTGGGATCTGGAGGCTGATGCTGAAACCTCGGCCTGGAAATGATGCTGATGAAGCAGGGCTCTGACAGCCCCTGCACTCTCAGAGGTCTGGGCAGCACAGATGAAATTATCACTCCAAGATCCTCAAAGCATCCAGGAAAAAAGCACATCTAGGAACATTAGCTGAATTTTGTAGAACACTAGTAAGCACCTAGTAGATGCTCAGAAAATGCATATTTTCCTTCCCTTTCCTGAATTCCTGGGGCCTAGCTTGGTCTGTGTTAATTACTATATCAGAGTCCTTATTTGCAAGTGAAAGAAACCAACTCTAGTGGATGTGAATATAAGACTATTACTTCTTACTGATTGTGAGAAGGCTGGTGAAGCAGGCTTATAGAATGAGCAGGCGCTGGGAGGGTGTGCAGCTAGAACCAATGGCCAAAATCACCCTGCAGACCTCTCCCAGGGAGATCCCTGTTGCTTCTGCCACTGAACAGCAGACATCAGACCATGCTGCACTGACTCCGTGGCACCAGGTCCTGGAACCTGGACGCCGACACGGTCCAGGACCCTCTACTCTCATTGAAATCCATGACACTAAGCCTTGCTGCTGCCCCACAAAGGAATTCTCCACAGTCTCTGCTGCTTTGGGTCATTCACTCCAGATTCAAAATCCTGGCTGTGGTGTCTGGCCAGGTCCGAGTCATGTGCCACGCCAAGGTTAAAGATAAGCTAGGGGGAGTAAGTATCTAGAATGTACACCTTTCAAAGTGAAAAGTGGGCTCCACTTCCCACTAAGGTTCATAAAGTGGGGAATTCTTCCAACAAAGGAAGGGGCTTCAGAGGCTGGGCAGCCTGAAAATAGCACATCCCCTGCAGTTATACTTGGGTTTCCAGTCTACGTGGCAGAAAAAAAAAGCAAAAGCCATGCATGGACAGTGTGCAAAAGCTGGAGCCTGGGAAAAGCCTTAGCCTGGATCTCATCTTTCTCTCTCTGGAAAAGGTTGGGGGAGCTTTGCTGTCATTGATGTCCCTACCTGGAAGGCTTTTCCCTCCCCAGACTCGCCCTCCTCCGTGACCCACAAAGATCTCTCTCTTGTTGAAGTTGTGATTCTACCTCTAGATTGCATCACACTTTTTAGAAATGAATTACTTCGTTTATGTAGGTCTTGTCAACTCCCCCAGGATGAGGACAAAACTCGTATTCATTAAACAGTTAATAAACATTCACTGAGTGTCTGCTAGGCCTTGGGGAGACCTAGAGGACAAAGACATGGCCTGTGCCTTTGAGAAGAAGGTCACATCGGGTGCCAAGTGTGTGGAGGTGTGAAGGCTTTGCAGAGGAGGTGACTTATTTAAATGGGTCTTAAGATGTTCCCAGCCATTTGTAGAGGGAGAGGTGCATCCCAGAGAGAAGGAACAGCATGTACAGGGCAAGGAGTCATGAGAAGGTGTGGCGATTTTGGAACAGATTTGTTGGGATATGGTGTGCATGTGGGCAGCAGGCAAGGAGGTGGGAGGTGAGGTTGTTGCTGAAGATTGGGACCACATGGCTGGGCACGGTGGCTCACGCTTGTAATCCCAGCACTTTGGGAGGCCGAGGTGGGTGGATCACGACATCAGGAGTTCGAGACCAGCCTGGCCAAGATGGTGAAACCCCATCTCTACTAAAAATACAAGAATTAGCCGGGCGTGGTCGTGGGTGCCTGTAATCCCAGCTACTTGGAAGGCTGAGGCAGGAGAATCACTTGAACCTGGGAGGTGGAGGTTGCAGTGAGCTGAGATCGCGCCACTGCACTCCAACCTGGGCGACAGAGCAAGACTCCGTCTCAAACAAAACAAAACAAAAGATTGGGACCACATTCCTTTTACCCCAATCTTTAAAACCTGCTGAGTTTTTTTTTTAACCCATTGAGTCTTACATTTTGTTTTATTTTCTTATTTTTGTAGAGACAGAGGTCTTGCTATGTTGCCCAGGCTGGTCTCAAGCTCCTGGCCTCAAGCGATTCTCCTTCCTCAGCCTCCAAAAGTGCTGGGATTACAGGTGTGAGTCACTGCGCCTGGCCTGAAACCACATTCTTCGGACCCTTGAGTATCTCCCTGAGGAAAAGACATTGTATCCTGAGACCATTAGAAATTATCAGATACTTTTTAAATTGATTTTTTATTGTGATAAATATACATAAAATTTACCATGTAAACCATTTTTAAGTGTACAGTCCAGTGGCACTAAATACATTCCAAATGCTGTGCAGCCAGCACCACCATCCATCTCCAGAACTCTTTCATCTTGTAAAACTGAAACTGCACCCATTTAACACTAACCCCCGATGCTACCCTCCCCCTAGTTCCTGGCAACCGCCACCATCCTACTTTCTGTCTCTATCATCAATGCTTTTAAGCCCGAGGGGCACCTGATGGGATTTTTAAGAAAAGTCCCCCCAGCTACATTGTAAAGGATAGGTTGGAGGATTTGGGGTAGGAGGCGGCTGCAGAGAACTTCAGAGGTGATGATGACAGTGGCAGTGGGGTGGGGGGTGTGTGCAGGAGGGTGGTGAGAGAGATTGCAGAGATATTGATTAGATGCGGAAGTCAAGAGGCATCCAAGGTCACTCCAAGGCATCTTTTTATTTTTATTTTTTTTATGTTTTTGAGACAGAGTCTCACTCTGTTGCCCAGGCTGGAGTGCAGTGGCGTGATCTGGGCTCACTGCCACCTCCACCTCCTGGGTTCAAGCAATTCTCCTGCCTCAGCCTCCTGAGTAGCTGGGACTACAGGCACGTGCCACCATGCCCAGCGAATTTTTGTATTTTTAGTAGAGACAGGATTTCGACATCTTGGCCAGACTGGTTTTGAACTCCTGGCCTCAAGTGATCTGCCCGCCTTGGCCTCCCAAAATGCTGGGATTACAGACGTGAGCCACTGCACTCAGCCCGAGCCGTCTTTTTCTATTTTATTTTCACGATGTTAACCCCCACACCCATTCTTGTGTGAGACAGAGAGGCGATTATGATCGTACAGGAGTTTTACATAATCCTCTGATCCTATCAATTCATAAATATTTCAGAATTACAGCCTATTTAGATGGTGAAGGACATTCTCCCATATCATTCCCGTAAGATGTGTGAGAGGACTTTAGGGCAAATTTGACCATTGCATGCTCTCATCCATTTTATAAAAGAGAAATCACTTACAAAAGTAGTTTATGGTCATGAAATGAGCAATGACAATTCAGAACAGATCCTGTGCTGAGAAAAATTATCTGAAGCTTGCATTCAAAAGACAGCTGACTAAACACAGGATCTGAAGTGATCAGAAGACCTGGGTTCCAGTCCAGGCGGCCACGAACTCGGTGACCCTGGGAGAGCGGCTTAACTTCTTTGCATCTCTGTTTCCTCTTTAGCACAGCGGTTGCTGTGAGGATTAAATGAGATGCTTTGTGTAAAGCCCTGCCCAGCGTGTGACCCACAGTGAGTGCTCAGTTCATAGTGGTTGCTGCTGTCTGTTATGATAAAACTGATCATCATCATTATCTCCAAAGACTCATTCAGCCCTGACGCCCTGCGCTTTGCAGTTGTTCTTTTTTTTTTTTTTTTTTTTTTTTTTTTGAGATGGAGTCTCACTCTGTCCCCCAGGCTGGAGTGCAGTGGTGCGATCTCCACTCACTGCAAGCTCCGCCTCCCGGGTTCATGCCATTCTCCTTCCTCAGGCTCCTGAGTAGCTGGGTCTACAGGCAACTGCCACCATGCCCAGCTAATTTTTCATATTTTTAGTAGAGACGGCTTTTCACTGTGTTAGCCAGGATGGTCTCAATCTCTTGACCTCATGATCCGCCCGCCTCTGCCTCCCAAAGTGCTGGGATTGCAGGAGTGAGCCACTGCGCCCGGCTAATTTTTTTGTATTTTCAGTAGAGACGAGGTTTCACCATGTCAGCCAGGATGGTCTCAATCTCCCGACCTCGTGATCTGCCCGCCTCGGCCTCCCAAGGATTGCAGGCGTGAGCCACTGTGCCCAGCCTGCGGTTGTTCTTGAGAGGGAGATGGAACTGTCCATTCCTGTGTTCTGAAGAGAGTGTCCCACCTTCCCTGCGGGGCCTCCCCTGTCCCTGTAGACTCAGCCTCAGCTTTTCTGGAGTGTGACATTTCTGCCAGCCTCATTCTCTTCCTTTCTCACTTCTCCCAACTTACTCTGGTCCCAAATCACCCTGCCTAGTCTTCCTTAGCAGCTGTGCGGTTTCCTTTTCTACCCCCGTGATGCCCAAATCTCCTCTGAATCTGGGTGCACCGGAGGTAGAGAAGGGGTGAGACCCTCTTCTCTCTCCTCTCTCAGGCCATAGACCCATCCCTGAAGCTCCTCTGCCCCCCTCTCTGAGCCTCAGAGCCTTCCTTGCCACTCGGAGCTCCCCTTTGGGTGCCCTCTTGAAAGCTGTGTTCTGGGTACAGAATCTTGTCTACAGCCTCAGATAATGGGACTTTCCCTGTGGGAGGCCAGGCTGAGGGACACCACTGAGTTCTGAGGAGGCTGCTGGGCTGTGATTAGGTGCAGGGCTGACATCTGTATTTGAAACACAGAGTGGGCCAATGTGAAGTCTGTTGATTGAGAAGAGACACAGGTGCTAGAGTGCAGGTGCATGGATTGGAGGCATCTTGGAAACCCACACAGTAGGAAACGGCTCTAGCCCGGACTGTTCCCACAGGGTTAGGCTCTCCCTACCCAAGAGAGAACCCATGTGTGTTTCTTCTTCGCAGTGTGTAGTTTAAAATCATTGGCTTTGTAGGCAACAATCCACAGGGCTGGGCACGTACCCAATTGACTGACTGGTAAGAGAGTCAAATATTTGTTGATGGAAAAAGCTTCAAGGTGCGTTTAGAAATTGCTCATGAAGATAAACATCTATTTGGAAGTTACTTTGGTTGTGAGGCTTGAGATTTTATATCACCGTATATTTTTAGGGTCCTTTACATTTTTCAGTGTTGTTGAAAAGCAATTTATTGTTCACCATGTGCCATGGTAGTTCCCCAACTTGAAGGCAGAGACTGTGTTTCTCCCAGCACCTAACAGAGTGTTGAATGCATAGTAGATATTCAACAAATATTAATTTCAAGCATCTTTTGTAGCACAAATTATTTATTCTAGATCATTAACCTCAGAAATTCCAACTTAGTCACCTGCCAGGCCTAATTCCTCGTTTCAAGTAAGTGAGACACCGCTTGGGGCTGCCTGCCATCAGTGCATGCTGTATGTTTTCGTGCGTGTCTGCCTGGATTCCAGTGTGGCCAACTGATGATGATTGAAAAGTGAGTATCCAGCAGGCCTTGCAGGGACCAATGTCTCATCAGAGACCCTGTTCACACATGCTCTTCACTTGGTGACCGGTTTTACAGGTTTCTGATGATAGCAAATATTTGTCTGTATTTCCTGGTGCGAAATTCTAGGCTCCTGACAGCTTTTGTGAAAAAGCATAGGCAGGAAAACCATTGTGTACTCCAGAGTTCTTCGAAAGTGAGTTCATCCCTGGCCAGAGTTTCAAGTACAGAGTCATTCTCCTGGTTAGCGCAGAAGTAACTGCGCTACAGTAACTGACCAACAAAAGTGCCTTCCAGTTCAAAGTCTTGTTTAGTCTCACATTGAGCCCTCCGTCACTTGGATTAGGGGCCTCCCTGTCATTGCTGGAAGGAACTTCAGGAAGCTTCTCTTCCAGGTCTTTACCTAAGGGCCGATGTGGACGGTGTATGCCCTGGACAGGTGTGTGGGTTGTGAACATACTGAAATAGGTGCTCCCATGAGTAAAGAGCTGCTGTCCTCAAGCATCGTGCATGCCTTCCTGCCACTCCCATTCTTTCCTGGAACCCTATAAACTCTCCACACCCTGATCTAGCAATGAAAGGGTCAATGCCTGGCTCAGCCCTGGGGGTGGTGGGTGGGGGCCTCCAGCTCTGCTGCTGCTGGGACTCTGCCACGTTGGGTGGGAGGTGAGGTATTTTGACTGTCACTCCTGGCAGTGGGGTTCAGACTCAGTGCACTGGAGAGCTGCATTGATGGGTTCCCAGCGAGAAAAGCTGTGCGAGGATGTGGCTGCTTCAGGAGAGTGAAGTGCTGCCGGGGCTAATCCTGAGGAGGCTGCAGGAGGCTGAGAAACTCAACACATGGCACGTGAGTGGCGTTTGTGGCTCTACCTACAGAGAGCCTAGAGGTTCTGGGAGACATAAGTAGAAGGAGAGGCAGATGATGTCACTCCCGCATATGCACCCCTTCCATGGCTTTTCACCTGCCCAGGATAATTAAACCCCTGGGCGTGGCATCAGGCCCCCAGTCCTGGTCCTTGCCCGCCGCTCCACTTTCTCTGGCAGTCCCCCTGTTCACCAGCCCCTCTTCTGCCCTCCTCCCTCCCTGCATCATGCTCTTCCCTCTACCTGGAATGTCCCACTCTTTGTTACTGACAAGGGTCTACTCATCCTTTAAGACCAAGGTTCTTGGCCGGGCGCGGTGGCTCATGCCTGTAATCCCAGCACTTTGGGAGGCCGAGGCGGGCGGATCATGAGGTCAGGAGATCGAGATCATCCTGGCTAACGCAGTGAAACCCCATCTCTACTAAAATTACAAAAAATTAGCCAGGCATGGTGGTGGGCACCTGTAGTCCCAGCTACTTGGGAGGCTGAGGCAGGAGAATGGCGTGAACCTGGGAGGCGGAGCTTGCAGTGAGCTGAGATGGCGCCACTGCACTCCAGCCTGGGCGACAGAGCGAGACTCCATCTCAAAAAAAAAAACAACAAAAAAACCCAAGGTTCTCCACTTCTAAATTTTCTCCTACTCTTTTCCAAACAGCCCTGACCCTAGGGCCACCACTGCCCACCATTGTGCTTTTGCAAGGTTCAGGAGACACCCAGAGAAGAGGCGCGGCAGAGGCAGCCCACCAAGGGTGCAGGCTGTTCTTCAAGCTCCCTCGCCTGTTCAGCGAGGGCCGGGACAGGGCACCATCTGCACAGTGTCTGCCCTCGCCCTGCCCCTTGCTCTCTCATTGCATGCTGGCACCTGGTGGACCTCAGCATTGCATTTCCTGCCCTCCCTTGCAACCATGGGTTTCCTTCTGTGCTTCCTCCCACTGGCCCATGAGCTCTCCCAAGGCAGGGGCTGTGATGTTGGTTTCTGTATCCTGAGTAGCTGTGATAAGTAATGTGGATCCCATGGTAAGCTGCCCACAAATGTTTTTTTTAAAGGAGAAAGAGAGCTAGAGGGGAGGAGAGGGAATGGGTGGAGGAGAACTCCCTATAATCTGTCTACTCCTCCGGCTCTCCTGGTCCTCTGGGGCAGTGCTGCTTTAATGGATAATGGCAGCAATGGAGGAAGAAGAGGAAGGGAGGGCTTGGTGTGTCCTGGCTGTAAAGAGGGCTCCTTACCAGGCTCTCGCCAGCGCCCAGCCCCCGTACAGCCAGCCTCGTGTTTAGTTGCAGGGAGAACATATCTCTGGGGAGTGTTTGGGGAAGGGATCTCCCGGATATAGGAAAGCCTGGATTCTTCAGGGGACCAAAGCCCCCCCAGATAGGATGTCCGGCACATCCTCGGGCCTTCTCAGAGTAATAAGGTGCTGTGAGGCATGTTAGAACCATACCCATCTTCCTGAGCATGGTCCCAGGCTGGGGCCACAATGAGGAACAAGGAGTCCCTGCCCTCGGGGAGTCCCAGTTCAGTGGGGATAAAAATCAATTACAGTACAATTCTGTACACACAGGGAAAAAGTCTCCACAGTGCTGAGGCAGCCCCAGAGAAGAAGAGATCAATGCTGTTTGGGAATGGAAACTCACTCATAATGTGCAGGAAGGGAGGTCAGGAGTAAATGACACCTACCCTGGGTTTTAAAGAATGAATAAGGGTTAGGCAAGCCAGTGCAGGATGGAAGGGAATTTGAGGCAGGAGAAACGGTATATGCAAAGACAGTCATACATGAAAAGCAGCATGCGCAGGAAGATACAAACAGGGAGATAGTGCTGGGAGCTTCAAGTACCAGGCAGGGAAAGTGAGAGATGGGGCAGAGGAGGTGGGTGGGAGTGACAACACAAAAAATGATAAATGGAGCCCAGAGGGATCTAGAATTTACCTGTTACCTTCATTCAATTTACAATCACTTATTAAGCTCCTTCTATATGCGAGATATTTTTCTTTGAATTCTCCCAGCAATCCTTATTCCCCCCTTGTCACTAAGGAATGGGCACACCTTGGACACCACATGTCATCTGGACCCACTTTATAGAAGGGGAAACTGCAGCTCAGACTAGGTAAATGTGGTATCTGAGAGCTCCCAGTTGGTTAATGGCAGAACCAAGACTTGAATCCAGATCTCTGAATTTCCCAGTCCTGGCTCTGGTTCCAGACCCTTGCACTATGTGGTAAAGCAGGCGCTTCAGAGCTGAAACCACTTCTTATTTATTGAGACCTGAAGTGGTTTGTGAAATGATACTCAGGTCAAAGGAATCCAGGATCTCTTTTGAAGCTCTGAAAATCAAAGAGACTCATGATTTGGTAAAGAGACTTCCATCACATGTGCATAAGCAGAACTCTCTGCTTGAAAAAAAAAAGATGGGTCTGGGGGCTTGTAAGCACCTCCCTTTATGTTCCCGTGGTTGCCCACTTCTGAGGCTGGCTTGTCAGTTGCTCAATAGTGGTTCCAGTTTGCAAACGGTTCACCTTCAGGGTATTGATCCCTCTCTAGTTCTCTCATTGATGTCCCTGTCATTGAGTGAGCTGTTTCAGCAGTACTCCTGTTCTTTTTCAAAGTCACCCTCAGATGCCATTGATTCCATCAGCATTCTTTGCAAGCTGCGGCCTTATTGGTTTGCAAGGACAGCAAATATTGGGAGTTTGGAAACAGCACGCTCCTGGCTTTCCCGGGGAGGGCTGGGCCCTGCAACCAGGTGGGCTTTGCTGAGACAGGAATGAGTGGCAGAAAATGACTGATTGTCTCTGGGTTACAGCCTCAACCGCCAAGGATCCCTTGGCTTTTTGGGTGCAAGTCCTCCCTGCAGGACATATAGACTGCATCTTTCTGCCTCCCTACCCGACCCCGTACCCGCTGAGTGCCATCATCACAACCGGGAGGCTGAGCTGGAAGTCAGCAGGCAACCCCTCTGGCCAGGCAGTGCAGGATGCGATGTTCCAAACCACACCCAGATCTGCACCCTGAGGCCCCTCGTTGTGTGGGGTATTGGGCAATGCCCAGGTCTGGTGTCAGACAGGCAAGGTTCACACCTCAACGCTGCCATTTCTAGTTATGTGACCTTGGGAAGGTTACCCGCTTTTCCTGAGCCTTTATTATTAAAAATTTATTATGAAATTTCATTTCAAAATGCACTAACGTGGTAGCCACTAAGCACACGTGGCTATTGAATGCTTGAAATGTGATGAGTCTGCATTGAGATGTGCCGCAAGTATAACACACCTGGATTTCCTCCCTCCTCAGCTGCAACAGTGACCCGTGATGCAGTAGGGAGGGCTGTTTTCCATGCCCAGTGAGGCCTGTTCAGCTTCCATGAGGCCTTTATGGATGGCCTGCCTCCCAGCTGGTACCTGGTCCCGTCACAGTCCCAGGACTCTAGACCTCGAGGCAGCCAGGTGGGTGCTACAGATGGTGACCTCTCGGTGGCACAGCCTGGCCCTGCAGCAGAATGCAGGGTTGGGGGCAGGGTGAAGAATGGAGTCTAGATTGTGCCAAAACAGGAGTTTCTATGTCTGGTCCTGCCACCGACTGCACCTGCATTGCTGCGTGACCTTGACAGCTACTCCTTCCACACCTGAACGTCCTCATCTGGAAACTGGACTTGCCTCCTAGGGTTCCTGCAAATATAAAATGAGCTAATGCCTTTGAGGTGTTTGGTATTGTCCTGGCACTTGGCAAACACATGATAAATGTTAGCAATCACTTGCGAGGGGGTGTGGGGTTCGGGGGAGCTTTGCCCCTCCTCCCCCTCTCCAGGGCTGAGCAGCAGTGAAGAGCTTTCTGCATAAGAGAGAGCAAGAGAGATAAATAAACCCACATCTTCCTCTGAAAGAGGCTCCTGCTGGCTGGCTGCTCACCTGACCAAGTCTCCCTCCCAGCCTGTCTTCACTCTTTGGTCTACCCTCAAGGGAACCAGGTCACACAGCCTCAGCACTTCCTGCATGCCAGTCTCTAGCTGGTGCCTTCCACTGGCTGAACCCCATAAGAAACTAGAGGGCGGCCGGGTGCCGTGGTTCATTCCTGTAATCCCAGCTCTTTGGGAGGCCAAGAGTTCAAGTCCAGCCAGGGCAACATGGTGAAACTCTGTCTCTACAAAAAATACAAAAATTAGCAGGATGTGGTGGTGCTGAGCTTGGCAGGTGGAGGTTGCAGTGAGCTGAGATGGTGCCACTGCACTCCAGCCTGGGCAACAGAGCGAGACTCCGTCTCAAAAAAAAAAAGGAAAAGAAAAAGAAAAAAAAAAAAAAAAAAAGAAACCAGGGCCAGGCACGGTGGCTCACGCCTGTAATCCCAGCACTTTGGGAGGCCCAGGTGGGTGGATCATCTGAGGTCAGGAGTTCGAGACCAGCCTGGCCAACATGGTGAAACCCCATCTCTACTAAAAATACAAAAAGTAACTGGGCATGGTGGTGCGCACCTGTAGTCCCAATTACTCGGGAAGCTGAGGCAGGTGAATCACTTGAACCTGGGAGATGGAGGTTGCAGTGAGCTGAGATCACACCACTGCGCTCCAGCCCAGGAGAGAGAGTGAGACTCCATCTCAAAAAAAAAAAAGAAAGAAAGAAAGAAAGAAACTAGAGGGCAAGGGATGCATTGATGTAGCTGGTATGCCCCAGCCTCTCTGGGCATAGTGCAGGGTGAAGAAGGGTGGGGACAGCACTGGAGGGGCATAGCACCTGTCCTCTGATCCAGATGACAGAGAAAGAAGTCACAGTCCAGGGGTCAGAAAACCTGAGCCCTACCCCCAGGGTTTCCCCTGACTGATTGCTTGAATGTGGGCAAGCCCCTGGTCTGCTCTGAGCCTTCGTTTTCCCATCTAGAAAATGACAAAGTTGGAGCAGTGACATCCAAGTTCCCTCCAAACCTAACACACTGTCTTTTACTGACACTGCTGCAGATGAAGTAACAAGGCAAAACTATGTTTGCCATTAGCTCTCAGGGAAATGCAAATGAAACCTACAATGAGACACCACTTCACACCCACTAGGATGCATCAAAAGACAGCTACATATCAAAAAGACAGATCATAATGTGTTGATGAGGATGTGGAGGCACTGGAGCCCTTGTGTGCTGCTTGTGGGAATGTTAACTGGGGCAGACACTTAACAGTGGCTGGAAAATTGTCTAGCAGTTCCTCAAAAGGCTAAACAGAGTTACCACATGACCCTGCCATTCCACCGCTGCATATATTTCCAAGAGAAATGAAAGCATATGTACACACAAAAACTTGCACACAAATGCTCATAGCAGCATCCATAATGCATTCCAGATAAACAAGATCGACAGGATGGAATGCTATTAGACAACAAATGAAATAAAATACAACATGCATAAACCTTGAAGACATTATGCTACATGAAAAAAGTCAGTGGGCAAAGGGCTAATATCCAGAATCTACAAATAAACAAATTTACAAGAAAAAAAATCAAACAACCCCATCAAAAAGTGGGCAAAGGATATGGGCAGACACTTCTCAAAAGAAGACATTTATGCAGCCAACAGACACGTGAAAAAATGCTCATCATTACTGGCCATCAGAGAGGTGCAAGTCAAAACCACAATGAGATACCATCTCACACCAGTTAGAATGGCAAACATTAAAAAGTCAGGAAACAACAGGTGCTGGAGAGGATGTGGAGAAATAGGAACACTTTTACACTGTTGGTGGGACTGTAAACTAGTTCAACCATTGTGGAAGACAGTGTGGCGATTCCTCAAGGGTCTAGAACTAGAAATACCATTTGACCCATCCATCCCATTACAGGGTATATACCCAGAGGATTATAAATCATGCTGCTATAAAGACACATACACTTGTATGTTTATTGCGGTACTATTCACAATAGCAAAGACTTGGAACCAAGCCAAATGTCCATCAATGATAGACTGGATTAAGAAAATGTATCACATATACACCATGGAACACTATGCAGCCATAAAAAGGGGTGAGTTCATGTTCTTTGTAGGGACATGGATGAAGCTGGAAATCATCATCCTGACCAAACTGTCGCAAGGACAGAAAACTAAACACCACATGTTCTCACTCATAGGTGGGAATTGAACAATGAGAACATTTGGACACGGTGGGGAACATCACACACCGGGGCCTGTTGTGGGGTCGGGGGAGTGGGGAGGGATAGTATTAGGAGATATACCTAATGTAAATGACGAGTTACTGGGTGCAGCACACCAACATGGCACGTGTATATATATGTAACAAACCTGCACATTGTGCACATGTACCCTAGAACTTAAAGTATAATCAAAAAAAAAAAAAAAAGAAAAAAGTCAGTGGGAAAAGGCCACACATTGTATGTGTGACCTGCCTACTTCCCTCTCCCTGATGCTTCCTCTCTGGTCAGTTCCTCTCTTTGGGTTCTGGTCATTATTTTTTTCCCTTTGTCCCTCAGGACTAGGGGTGGTAACTGCTCCTTCTGTTTCTTACCCCAGGGAACTGCATCCATTACTGATTGCCATAAACATTTTCCTCCACTTCGTGAATAGTTCTTGATTAAACTTTCCTCCTGTTTCCCAACTTGTGCATCTGTATCTTGATGCAGTGCCTTACTCTCCATCCATCCATCCATCCATCCATCCACCCATCCATTCATCCATCCTTCCATCATCCATCCACCCATCCACCCATCCACCCATCCACCTATTCATCCATCCACTCATCCATCTATCCATCCATCCATCCATCCATCCATCCATCCATCCATCCACCCATCCACCTATTCATCCATCCACTCATCCATCTATCCATCCATCTATCCAACCTCCCACCATGCATACCCCCATCCATCCATCCACCCAATCACCCATCCACCTATTCATCCATTCACTCATCGACCTATCTATCCATCCATCCATCCATCCTTCCACCCTCCATCTAGTGCCCCATCCATCCATGCACCCATCCATTCACTCTTTCATTCAGGAGCACAGTGCCGAGTTCATTCTGGATGCTCAGTATATTCAGCAAACACTGAGTCCGTACTGCCCAGTAGGTGGCCAGTGCTAGGCCCTATGCCAGGAATATAGGTAATTAAACACAGCCTCTGTTCTCCAGAAGTTGGTGATACAGTCTAGTGATAAAAATAAAATATACATATCTCGTGTCCTGTCTAGTGAGCCAAAAAACAAAGAAGGAAAAGAAAAGAAAAGACAAGAAAAAGCCTTAGCAATTACTTAGCAAGATTAGCAATTACTTAGCAAGATTTGGAGACTTAGAGGGTACATTATGGGTTCTATTATTTTTAAGTTTTGAAGCAGTTTGGGAGCGTATGATGCTTCACCCTCCACAGGCTCCAAAAACCACCAAGAACTGAGCCTGCTATGAGCTGTCACTAGGTAGGGGCCTAGCCTACTATTCTTATATATCTGGGGCCCAGCACATAGTAGGTGCTCTGGGAAGTCAGCAGAATTTAATGAACTCTGACTTGAAGACAAGGCTCTACAAAAACAGAGATGTAGGGAACAGTCTGTATTCAAAATGTTATAGTAACAAGCAGTCAGCCAAACTGCATGGTGGAAAGACTGCTCCGCCTCTCTCTCTTCTCCATCTCTATGGTGACTGTTAACGGAACTGGTCAAGGTCGAACATGGTCAACCAAGCAGCAATATCCCAGGGACTCTGGGAGCTGCAGCTTAGGTTTATACCACTGCTTGGAGGTCTTCTGTATTTCAGATTATGAATATTTGTGCATTATATGAGAGTCTTTTTTGTTATTGCACAAATATGATAAAGTCATTAAATACATTTTTAAGAAAGAAAAATAAACCATCCCTTTGCCATTGGACTGATTGAATGTTTGCATTTCCCTTCCAGCCTTTGTCTATTTCCATATGCATTTCATCCTCCTCCGTGGTAACCACAGTGAACCTATAATTTTGTATTCTGCTTATAATGCCTTTTTAAAAAAGCATTGTTCTTTCATGGAGATTCCATGCTTGGGGCCAATCTTTGTTGGCCCATCAGTTTTCCTCTTAGGAGCACGTGGTGGAAAAGACAATGGGAGATGCTTTCATTGCTTCTATTGGGTGTCTGTGAACTGCTTTGTTTCTACAGACTAAGGAGTTAGCATAAGAACAGAACAGAACAGACTTTTCATACAGATTATTCGTATTGTTATCTCAATGGGGTGTTTTATTTGTATGGGAGGAAACCTCCCGTATAAATCAAGTGGACACAGCATAGATGTTAGCCTGAACAACCAGGATTTTTATTCTGAGATAGTCACTAGCTGTGTGACCTTGGGCCGCTAACCTAAATCTCTGGTCGTCAGTTTCTATCTCTGAAAGTAAGAACAACATCTATGTACTAGGACTGGGGAGAGGAGAGAATGCTGTGAGATAGAGATTGCGTTGTGTGTGTGTGACTCTATAGAACTATAGTTCTCTGAATGATACTGAGATTAACCTTGGGCAAGCCTCTCTGATCCTTTGCTTATATATACGTGAAATGAGAAGATAAAGGTCCCAGTGAGACTGAATGAGATCATGAGTACGAAAGTGTCCTGTTAGTGAAAATGCACCTGGTCATCATTCCACTACATCTTCCTGTCTCTGTTTTCTCTTGGCCCTAGAAAGTGCTGTGAAGCTTGGGGGTGAGTTCTGAAGTGCGTTACACAACTGGAACCAGAGCAGCCACTGACTGCCTTGGGCCAGCAGCTTCTGGAGCCCAAACTTGGACCTCTGCATCCCTCCTGGGGCCCCAGCTCTAAGTACTGGGGTACGGTGCTGAATGGGGCGGGGAGGCTGTCAGCTTTCCTAGCTGCCTCTGTGTGCTGCGCTCTCTCCAGGGCCCAGTTCTCCAGGAGCAGGAGCAGGTATGCTGAGGACTCCATGAGAGCCAGCCTTCTGAATAGCAGCAAGTTTGTGGGGGCATCTGGGGACAGGGTCTGGGACAGCCCAGTCCAGCCCAGGCAGGGGAGACGGCAACAGCAGCAACTCTGCTAGAAGTGACATGCAGATGTTGGCTGAAAGCCATCTACCCTCCCTCCTTCCTTTTCTTTCATCTTCCCTTTCTTTCCCACTCTCCCTCCTGTCTTCTCTACTCCACTTTTCTCCTTTCTTCCACAGTGCTATGGCTGCCTACGTGATGCCAAGCACCATGCAGTATTAGCAGCCACAGGCTGCTTACCCGGAAAACTGGACTTTTGTGCTCACAGGCTTTAAGAGAGATGGGGACAGCCTGGACTGCCTGCAGAGGGAGCCACTAGGGCTGCTGGGGAGGTTCGAGACACGTCACAGGGGATACCTGAAGGACTGAGGCTATAGCTTGGAGGAGACTCTGAAAACTGTTATCGTATATTCAAAGAACTGTCCATTGAAAGAAGAACAAAAAAAATTTTTTCCCAGCCAGGCATGGTGGCTCACAACTGTAATCCCAGAATTTTGGGAGGCTGAGGCGGGCAGATCAACTTGAGGCCAGGAGTTCGAGACCAGGCTGGCCAACATGGCGAAACCCCATCTCTACTGAAAATACAACAAATTAGCTGGGTGGGGTGGTGTGTGCCTGTAGTCCCAGCTTGGGAGGCTGAGGCCCGAGAATTGCTTGAGCCAGAGAGGTGGAGGTTGCAGTGAGCTGAGAGCATGCCACTGTACTTCAGCCTGGGTGACAGAGCCAGACCCTGTCTCAAAAAAAAATTTTTTTTTTCTTGTTTTCTGTGAAACCCAAAAGGAACAATTAGGTAGAGAGTTTCAGCTCTGTATCTGAGTGTCCTTTCATAATCTGAATTGTCCCAGGGTGGAAGAGGCTTCCCTGGAAGGTGAGTTCCTTGTCACCAAAGACCCTCAAGGACAGCAGGGACCACTCGGTGGCCAGAATGCTGGAGAGGGGAATTCAAACTTTTGCTGCAGTGGGAGTGCGTCAGACTCGATGACTGTCAGACTCTGGTCTTCCTTCGATCTTTGAGCTGAGAGTGGAAGAAGACGAAGTGTGACTCAGCTATTCAACCACGCCACAACCCCAGGCATCTTTAGTTTTTGTTCTGATTTTTATCTTCAGTAGCTGGCTGACCGGGCATGAGTAATTCCAACTCCCCGGGCCGGGTGCATTTCACAGACATGTTTCAGAATAAAATAGAACCTATGGCTCCATCCCACCTTGACTGTGGTCACCAAAGATGCTTACCCTGACCCTGGGGTAAGAAATGAGCCCTTGGAGGGTCCTGGGTGTGCCCAGCCCCCACTGATGTGACTGGCAGCCACCACCACAGTCTGCAGCCCCAGGCAGGGAAGCCTCCCCCTCCAAAGTTCTAGAGGGTTTTTAAAAATGTTTAAAGACATTTACAGCAAAACAAAATCAATTATCAAGTTTTGAGTCACCTCTCTTGCAAATAGAAACTTTTCTGTAAGAACTGCTTCTACTAGGCTGGGTGTGGTGGCTCATGCCTGTAATCCCAGCACTTTAGGAGGCTGAGGTGGGCAGATCACGAAGTCAGGATTTCGAGACCAGCCTGGCCAACATAGTGAAATCCTGTCTCTGCTAAAAATACAAAAAATTAGCTGGTCGTGGTGGCGTGCGCTTATAGTCCCATCTACTCGGGAGGCTGAGGCAGGAGAATAGCTTGAACCTGGAGGCGGAGGTTGCAGTGAGTCGAGATTGCACCATTGCATTCCAGCCTGGGCGACAGTGTGAGACTCTGTCTCCAAAAAAAAAACAAAAAAACCAAAAAAAACCAAAAAAAAACAAAGAACAAGAAACAAAAGAACCGCTTCTACTGGGAAAGAAAACCAGGGAGAAAACCATTTATAGATTATCTCAGATTTACAAGTGAGAACCACAGGCCTGACCCCAGTTCACCTATGCCAGGGCTGAGTCTACACAGTCAACAGCCTCAGGATGCAGGGATGAGTCAGTGTGAAACAAAGACTCATCCCCCATCTAACGGAGCCCTTTCCCTGCTGTGCTCAGCCTGCACGGAATTTGCTTCTAGACAACCCAGACAGCCAGAAGCCAATGCATCTGACTGAGAGGAGTGGATAATAACTTCCCTTTTTAAAAACTTTCTTATTGGCTGCGCACGGTGGCTCACGCCTGTAATCCCAGCACTTCAGGAGGTCGAGATCGGTGGATAGACTTGAGGTCGGGAGTTTGAGACCATCCTGGCCAACATGGCGAAACCCCATCTCTGCTAAAAATACAAAAATTAGCTGGGTGTGGTGGTGCACGCCTGTAGTCCCAGCTACTTGAGGTGCTGAGGCACAAAAATCATTTGAGCCTGGGAGGCAGAGGTTGCAGTGAGCCTAGAAGACAGAGCAAGACTCCATCTCAAAACAAAAACCAAATAAACAAAACACCTTTCTTATTGAGGGGTAGCACATCTGCCACCAAGCATGCTTCTGATGGTCCCTCTAGAAGTCTCTTCCCCGGTATCTGGATTTGAGTGGGGTGACAAAAAGGCTGAACATGACTGGAGCCTATCCTATGGCTTCTGTCCCCTAAGTCCCCAGAGCTCCTCTGGTGTCTGTCCTCTCTGAAGCTTGGTTCTTCAGCTTTTCCATTAGGACTGTGAGTTCTTTCACATCCAGAGGTCGCTTCTGTTGTTTACCATCAAAGAATCTTGACAAAGAGAAAGTGCCTACTTGGTCTCCATAGCTTCAGGGCCAGTGCGTGGCCTGACACACAATAAAGTTCAAAAATGTTTAACTAAGTTGAACTGTGATGACTCCCCCTTTCAGTCTGGGGATCAGAGACAGAGTTGCCTGGGTGTCCTTGATGGAAGAAGCTCTTCCTGATCACTTTGGCTCGAACAGCACTTGCAGGAGAACCTGCTCAGTGCCCTTGGCCCCATGCCGGGGGTACCACATGACTCTGTGCAAAGCTTTGCAGAAACTAATGGGACCCTAACCCCATCTTGAGAGCTTGCTTCCTCCTTCCTGTTAGGCATGAGCCCGATGCCAAGGCCCTGTGGAATTCTGACCTAACTTTCCCACTTCCAGCCTTCCCAAAAGTTTCTACTTCTCTCCTGCCTCTCTGTTCAACCCCTAACCGCCCAATTCTGCTTCTTCTAGGAGTTCTCAAAACACTAATAACAGTATTTAAGTGTATTAGCTGACTGAACGTACAGGAATGTTAAGAATCAGAAATCAAATTGGATTTTATAAAAATGAGGGTTTAGAAGGAAGGTTTTAATACAGGCGATTAAGCTGTAGGCTCCAGAATGGGGGAAGGTGTGAAGCCCCACACCTTTTCTCTCTTCTCCAGTGCAGGCTCCATCCAGCACTCACTGTCAATGTTACTCCCATGGAAGTTGGTTAATCACTGCTGCGAGGTGGCCTCCAGGGGTGGTGTGGTATTGTTTCTTAACTGCACGCAAGGCTCCTCTTTGTCCCTCCACCTTCTGCTCACAGAGGGTAGAGATTGTCTCACTCATCTTTGAACACGCAAAAAAGCTACTCAGTAAACGAGCAGTGGATAGATGATGCCTCCTGGAGCCTATTATTGCTTTCCTTTTTTTTCCCAAATGTAACCTTGTTTATAGACATTTCTCATAAAAGTAGAGAAAATTGCATACTACCATATTATACCTACCACCCAGCTTCAACAATGATCATCATTTTGCTATTTTTATTTCATCTACACTTGCACCAACATTTTTTTTTTTGCTAGAGTCTTTTAAAGCAAATCTCAGTCATCATGTAATTTCATCCATCAAGATTTCAGTATAGATTTCTAATAGGAAAGGACTTAAAAAAACAAACTCAACTACATGCCATTCTCAGACCTAACAGAATATATTTCTTTTTCTTTTTTGAGGGGGGTGGGCGGGGGGAAATGGCGTCTTGCTCTGTCGCCTAGGCTGGAGCATCACAGCTCGCTGCAACCTCGACCTCCTGGGCTTAAGCAATCCTCCCACCTCAGTCTTCTGAGTAGCTGGGACCACAGGCACATGCCACCACGTCCAGCTAATTTTTAAATTTTTTGTAGAGACAGGGTCTCCCTACGTTGCCCAAGCTGTTCTCAAATTCCTGGGCTCCAGTGATCTTCCCATCTTGGCCTCTCAAAGTGCTGAGATTACAGGCGTGAGCCACTGCACCCAGCCAATAAATTTCTTAATATTATCCCACATGTAGGCCACATTCCGTTTTCCTCAGTTGTCTCAAAACAGTCTTTTTACAGTTGGTTTGTTCAAATTAGGATCCTTAAAAGAGTAAGTGTGGTGTTGGATGGGTATGTTTCTTATGTCTGTTCCCCTTCTTTTTTTTGTTTTTGTTTTTTTAAATGCCATTTAATTGTGGAAGAAACCAGGCCATGAGTCCTGCAGACATTTTCCACAGTTGTTTGGATTTGGCTGACAGCATCCCCACGGTGACATTGAGCACACTCCTCCATCCCGGAGTAGCAGAGGTTTGCATGCCACACTGCCTGGGCATGCCTGGTTTCAGCATTGCTTACATTCTGGAAATTGTGGCCCCACATTAAGCACTGCAGCTGTTATTCTGCTTCACTGACTCATGGTTTTCTTCTGAACATCGTGTGTGTTCGTCGGGAGAGGGAGGTAATGGGGGAAGGACTAATGCTCCCGGGACAACCATTAACCAATGAAATGGCTGGGCACAGCGGCTCATGCCTGTAATCCCAGCACTTTAGGAGGCCGAGGTGGGAGGATCACTTGAACTCAAGAGTTCCAGACCAGCCTGGGCAACATAATAAGTAAGACCTTGCCTTTACAAAAAAAAATTAAAAATTAGCTGGGCATGGTGGCATGCGCCAGTAGTCCCAGCTACTCAGGAGGCTGAGGCAGGAGGATCCTTTGAGCCCAGGAAGTTGAGGCTGCAATGAGCGGTGATTGCACCACTGCATTCCAGCCTGGGCCACAGAGTGAGACTCTGTCTCAAAACAAAACAAAGAACAAAAAAAACAACAACAAAAAGAAAAATCCAATGGGACTGAGCATGGTGGCTCACACCTGTAATCCCAGCACTTTGAGAGGCCAAGGTGGGCAGATCACTTGAGGCCAGGAGTTTGAGACCAGCCTGGCCAACATGGTGAAACCCTGTCTCTACTAAAAATACAAAATTTAGCCAGGAGTGGTGGCACATCCTTGTAATCCCAGCTACTTGGGAGGCTGAGGCAGGAGAATCGTTTGAACCCAGGAGGCGGAGGTTGCAATGAGCAGAGATGGTGCCACTGCACTCCAGCCTGGGCAACAGAGCGAGACTCCATCTCAAAAACACACACACACACACACAAAAACAAAAAAACCAATGGTACCTACATTCTCCAACTTCCCCATCCTCTGGTGGGATAACTCTGAGGTACATTCTGCATGGTTCTTCAGAGGATCCCCAGCAAGACTGAGCCTCTATTACCCACAATAGTAACCATCCTTTGTGGGCCTTTATTATTATTTATTACCATACATTATACTTAATCTTTATCATTCATGTATTAAAACAGGGTGCCCACCCTTTGTCAGTAACACACACTCATTGTCTTTTCTTCTGGGTTTTCACCCTCCCACACTCCTTCCTGAGACCATCTCCCAAATAAATGACCTGCTCCCAAATCCTAGTCCCAGGCTCTTCTCTCGATGGAACCCAAGCTAAGACACCTTCCTGTGTCTAATAAATCATGGTTAGCTCCAGAGCTCAGCTGGATGCAGCTTCCTCGCTTTCTCGTTTTGGCACGTTGGCATCTCCGGCACTGCTGTGTGCTTCCCACTGTGTTGCGTCTGCCCGGCGGGAGCCCGCTATTCCGTCAGTGGCAGTGGATCTGTGGGAGGGGCCTCTACTCGTCTTCTGTGATTTCAGCCTTATAATGCTAGGGGTCTGCCTCACACAGTCAGGGGCCTACCTCTCACGTTTCTTTGTCACCTGTTCGGGGCTGCTCCCTGCATTTATGTCTCAACCTTTCCAAAGCTGGTTGAATTCCCGCCTGCAGGTAGGGCGAGGGTCGTTCAGCAGCAGGAGGCGGGGGTCTGGCTGCCCTCATACCAAACTCGAGAAGCAGCAGTTTTGTTCCCTTTACCTCACCAGGGTCTCAATGTGTGAGTCATTTCAACTGAGGGTGTTAGGTTTTCAAGTCCACAGGATGGAATACTTAGTGTCACAAAAATAGAAGCTCATCAAAGGTGTGCTTTGCTGGACTGGGTGGCTGCTCACCAATTCATGGGAGGCTTAGCACATCGTAATGGAAAAGCAGAGAGGGCGTGTAAGCCAGGTGAGTGTGTGTGAGTGTGTGAGTGTGTGAGTGTGTGAGTGTATGCATGTGACTGTGTCTCCAAAACTTCTTTCCCCCTCAACTGGCAGAAATCACTGCTTGTTCTATATGCCTACTCCTTCTAATTTCTCCATCTGAGAAGCCTCCCCCGTTCTGTATTCCCTCTCCCTATCCCCAGTTAGTTTCCTGCCATCCTGCAATGCCTGAAATCGAGCCTGTTGAAGTAGGAGGTAGCCTGATAAGTGAAGATAGCTCGGAATTTCGAGTTAGAAGACTCGATGATTTACTGTGTGAACCTGGATCATTCACTGAGCCACTCTGGGCCCTATTTTTCTTATCTTTTAGTTGAACATAATACATATAGGTAAGTTATAATGCTTCGACTTGACAAATCAAAAGACAGCATGCATAATGAAAAAAGAATATTGTATGTAGTAAAGCTTTGTATGAATGAGAGAGAGTATTTTTCTGCCTCAGTGGAAATAGATTTTCAGTTCTCTCTTGGACAGGCTTTGATAGGAATAGAAAATGAGGATTGAACTAGTCTGTTTCTGTTGTCTCTGCAAACAACAGGAACAGAAACAGACTCAGGCTAGTTGACGTAGAAAAGAGATTTATTGACAGTATATTGGGTAGCCCTTAGACTTGCCAGAGGGCTGCAGAGACAGGCGTGGGAAATAAACAGGAGCTGAGAACTGGGCAATGACCACAGCCTTGGCCAGGGCCACAACACGAAGGGACACGGCTGTGACCACTTCGGAACACAGGGCAGTGGGGCTTGCTGTTCCACTGCTGCAGCCCTCTGGAACCATCCGTGGCTCCATGGTTGCCATTCATTTCAGGCCTGCCTAGAAGGGGCTGGGACTGTGGGCCTCTAGGGTTTCCCCCCAGAGACAAGGCCTCACTCTGTTGCCTAGGCTGGAGTGCAGTGGCACAAACATGGCTTACTGCAGCCTTGACCTCCTGGCCTCAAGCGATCCTCCTGCCTTGGCCTCCCGAGTAGTTAGGACTACAGGTATGCACCACTGCACTTGGATACTTTTTTATTTTTATTTTTTGTAGAGACAGGGTCTCACTATGTTGCCCAGGCTGGTCTTGAACTCCTGAATTTAAGTGATCCTCCTGCCTCGGCCTCCCAAAGTGCTGGGATTGCCAAGTGTGAGCCAGTGTGCCCACCTGGGATTTCCAATTCTGTGTAGGAAATGGGCTGAGGGAGGAGAGACCTTATTAATAGGCGGAGGCAGCTGTGGGATGAGGCAGGAAACCTTGGAGGCTCACAAAGGCCAAGATGAATACTGATGCTGTCATGCTATTGATTATTGATCTTGGACATGATGTCCTGACAGGTCTGTTGAGGTTCCATTATGACAGAGCACCATGGTGGCCACAGTGGTAGGTGGGACAGAGCTTCTGCTTTGAACTTAAAAAATACATGGTGTAAATCATGATATGACATATGAGGAAATAGATTGTAGCCATTATTCATCTTTTTTTTGAGACAGAGTCTCGCTCTGTTGCCCAGGCTGGAGTGCAGTGGTGCGATCTCAGCCCATTGCAACCTCCACCTCCTGGGTTCAAGTGATTCTCCTGTCTCAGCCTCCTGAGTGGCTGGGATTACAGGCGCGTGCCATCGTGCCCGGCTAATTTTTGTATTTTTAGTAGAGATGGGGTTTCACCATGTTGGCCAGGCTGGTCTCAAACTCCTGACCTCAAGTGATCTGCCCATCTTGGCCTCCCAAAGTGCTGGGATTACAGATGTGAGCCACCGTGCCCGGCCCCATTATTAATCATTTTTATGAAAATGTGGGAAAATGCTTTTGACATATCATTAATGAAAACAAAAGGGGAATACCATACTGTCTATACGCTTGATTACAAGGTTGTAAAACAAGTGTGGATGTGGAAGGTAATGTGCAAAACAGGAAAAGGCTGTTTTGAGTTAGAATATTGGGATTATGGGTGATTTTGATTTTTAAACTTTTTTTTTCCTTTAAGGTTGCTATCACGTACCCCTCACATTGAAAATAAATGCAGTAAGCTTTTCAATGTACGTATGTGAAGGCAACATAAGAACTGTTTTGGATGATGTTAACAATACTGAAAACTTCAGTAGTATCCCCTTACTATACGAAGAATTAGTTATCAGGTTCCAATGAGGGAGGAGCAAATGCAAGGCAGTCAGGAGAAGGTGCTGGCAGTGTGGTCACCCACCTTTCTTTCCTTTCAGAAAAGCTGGTTGCTAAGACTCCAGCAAGCAGCCTGTCTCTCTTCAGTTCAATCCACTGCAATGTTTCTTTGCAACTAAAAATGATTCCCCTACCGCTGGCTCTCTCAGTTCTCAGAACATGAGTTTCTGACCACATTTGTGTGACTTGTCCTCAGTCTCAGAGGAGAAAGTAATAGAGACGGTCTTACCTACTCCTCTGTCTACCGGACCCTTGATTCTAAGCTCTTCCTGTCTTGTATCCTATTAGCCAACAAACTCAGCTTCCACTAGGATATACACAAGAGCTGCACACTGCATGATGATACGGGTTGTGAAGTGTTGATCCATCCCCAGTTTATGGGCTTGTTTCTTTGAGAGCTGAGGCATGAGATAGGGAGAGATAGGGACGTTACCCCTCAAGATGGAGAGCTGCTTATTGCAGAGTGCTAATTAGTGCTGGACATTTGCCACCTGTAACCCTGCTTCATCTAAGAGGGAGAGACAGATGTTCTTATTAACAGCGGCTTTAGCAGAAACAAGACATGCACATGTTCACCACATTCTGTAAGATTATTGGGTTTTCTAGGTACAATTTGAGGGCATAGCCAAATGTTGGCCCAGTTTTCTGACCCCATAGCTTCCTGTCTCTTCTACCTAGTTCATACTTTGGTAGAGCAAAATGTAACTCACTGCCACTCTGATGTGCAGAGGAAAGTGAGTGCAATTTAAAAATTTTCCATCTTTAACATGGTCTGTTCTCCTGAGGTCCACCCACCCCCACCCACTGATTAGTGGAAAAAATTAATTCTATATTCCATCTTGTTTAAACATAGTTCGATCTGTTCACTGAATTGGCCTCTTTAGGAAACTGTCTTGCATTTGGATACAGATACTCAGTCTCTAAGACTGCCTGTCCTTCACCTCTTCTGGCTTCAAGATGGTGTCTGGTGGTATCAGAGAAGGGTTTACATTTGCTTACAGCAACAGCAAACACTTGTAGTCCTCGATGATGGTGTCCACTCCCACTCTGTTCCCTGGGTGATGAGTTTGACCCACCTGAATTCCTCTTGCCTCACTGACGTCTGAGGCTGGAGTGCCTTGTGACCTGGTCTTCCCTTACGTGATTAGGGAAGCCCCTGAATGTCTGCCCTGTCCTGCCCCTGCCCTCCTGCCCAGCTGCCCTCCCCAGCTTCTGCCATGAGCCACCTCATCCTGCCATGGCAGGCAGACTGGATATGATCATATGATCATCTGTCCTTGACGTCAACCTTGAACTTATTTAATGCTCCCTTTCCCTGTCCCAGTGCAAGCCTTGACAGGGATATGGGGGGTCCCACACCTGCCTGCTTTGTCTCCTCACTTTCTTTTCTCTCTCCTCCATCTACCAAGCCAGAAGAAATGTGGGCTTTTCATTTACTTCTCCTACATCATATCTTCCTTCATTCTGCTTCCAGCTAAGCTTTAATGATGAAGTGGGATCTCTCCTATGCACTGCAGGGGAACTCTGTGGGCTGAGTCCTCCAAGCCCACATGCTGACACGCCAAAGGAAGAAAGAAACTTGGGGGATCCTTTCTTTAGATAACAGTCTGGCTTGCAAAATGTGTTTTTGCTGCTTAATGCTATTTTTGAATATAGCAGCACAATATTACCTTTTTACCCTTCTCTTGGGGTTCCATTTATGACAAATTCTGATCCCCCTCCACAGACAGATAGATGCTAGGGTGAACTAGGGCAAGAGTTTTTGTATTTGTGGAAACTCTATTTATAATTCTATTCTGGGAATCTTTTACTTGGCATTTGATCTGCCTAAAACCAGACTCTTCTTCCACTGCCAGCTTAGTTTTCCTAAAATCATACTCTGATCGTGTCACTCCCGCCCAAAAGCCTTCCATGGCTCCCCGTTGCCATTGCATGAGCTCCTTTGACTCTAACCCTCTCCGCCTTCACCTCCCCAGATTCTCCTTCATAGCTTTCTCCTTAGCAGGCCTGTCCCCTCTTTCTTCTTGCCTTCTTCCAAGTCTTTGCTCACCTAAATATACCACCTCCCTCTTCTTTCTGCCTATTCAAATTCCAGCATCCTCCAAAACCTGTACCAATCCCACCCGTTCCATGAAGTTCTTTGGATCAGCTGAGTAAAGGCTCTCCCTTCTGCTGTTCCACAGCACTTATTGGACACGTAGCCCAGCCTGCTTTGTTGTGTTGGCACAATGGAGGTCCTGCCTTGGAGGTGGCCCATTGGTGACTGGGAAACATGTCCGGAGACATGTCCAGAGACCAAGAGTCAAGCTAGTTAGGCAGTGCATGATAGATAAAATCAACTTCAAAGGCAAAATGTCTTCCAGAAAAGGAGCAGGCAGAGAAGGACTTACTGACTTAATTAATGAATCAGTACTCCTAATAGATTAAATAAGAAAATGTGGGCCAGGCGCAGTGGTTCACACCTGTAATCCCAGCACTTTGGGAGGCCGAGGCAGGTGGATCACAAGGTCAGGAGTTCGAGACCAGCCTGGCCAATATGGTGAAATCCCATCTCTACTAAAAAATACTAATATTAGCTGGGCATGGTGGCACATACCTGTAGTCCCAGCTACTTAGGAGGCTGAGGCAGGAGAATTGCTTGAACCTGGGAGGCGGAGGTTGCAGTGAGCTGAGATCACACCACTGCACTCCAGCCTGGGCGATAGAGTGAGACGTCATGTCAAAAAAAAAAAAAAAAAGAAAGAAAGGAAAAAGAAAATGTGCCAGTGGAAGTGAAGGGTTAACCTGGACTGCAGAGCCATGTCCAGGCAGCATGTCCCTGGCCCTGACCAGGTGATATGACCCCATGGTCCCCAGGGTAACCTGTCCCTGCAGGGGGAAGTGAGTGGCTGTGGCAGTCGTTGTGGATGACACCAGCTTAGTCTCTGGCTCCTGCCTTTCACTGACATTTGTCTTCCATGTGGACACCCCTAGGGGTGTTGACTGGTTGATCTAAACATTCCAGTATGCGAGTCCTCTTTCGGCCTACAGCTCACACGTTAGTGACCAGCTAGTCCAGCAGTCTCAGGAGCTCAGCTGTGTCAATGTCAAGGGCTTACCTTGGATCAGAGCCTGGGATGCAATGGCCACGTCAATATCCTGTCTCCAGGGGGCTCTGTGTGAACTAAGGTCACCTTCCCTGGGGGTATCTCTGCAGCATAGGGAAGCATCCCATCTGTTTTCCTAACAGACTCTAGGTGGGACAGGGCAGGCGATACTTCCACTATTGGTTTGTACCTTCATAGCGAGTAGCCCCATCCCTTGCATTCAGTTATAGACATACAATAAGTATTTGTTGAACTGGACCTGGAAACTGCTCCCCAAGAAAAAAGACGTTGGAGAAATTCTTAACAACAACAACTTATGGACCTTTGGTCCAGAGGTGAGACCTGCAAAGAAAAAGGGTGAAAATTGGAAAGAATGCAGGTGTGTGTCCTCATGGGTATGTCCCAGGGAAAGTGGAAATTACTGAAGAAGCTGGGGGAACTCCAACAATATTCCCTGGGCACTGCGCCCAGAAGGGGCACAAAGATGAATAGCATATGGTCTTGAGCTGGGGACTTTAATAGCTCACAGGCTACTTGAGACAAAGAAATATAGAAATACATTCTCCAGGCTGAGGACTGGTCTCCTCAGTGTATGGACAGGCCATGTCATGTTGTCTACGTATCTCAGGTGGGCTGATGACAAGTCTTCATAGATTAAGGACTGCCCCCTCAGGGTGAGGACAGGTGCCTTCGGGCTGGGAGGTAGGGGACATATCTCTTCTCTCCTACTCGGTCTCCCAGCCTCTTGCACTCAGACAGGCTGTCTCCTCCAGCTGGGGCCTGGCTTTGCTTCTGGTGGACACTGATGGCCTTGTATCTAGAGAAGGTTTCCTCTTTAAGACAATGCACTATTAAGCCGGGGCAGTGGCTCGTGCCTGTAATCCTAGCACTTTGGGAGGTCAAGGCAGGTGGACCACCTGAGGTCAGGAGTTCGAGACCAGCCTGGCCAACATGGTGAAACCCCCGTCTCTACTAAAAATACAAAAATTAGCTGGGCATGGTGGGGCATGCTTGTAATCCCAGCTACTCTGGAGGCTGAGGCAGGAGAATCGCTGGAACCCGGGAGGTGGAGGTTGCAGTGAGCTGAGATGGCACCACTGCACTCCAGCCTGGACGACAAAGCGAGACATCGTCTCATAACAAACAAACAAACAAACAAAACGCTATTAGAAAAACACAATTCACAAAACCTAAAATATAGAGGGACTAAGCATTTGTACAATAAGGTATATTTAAATCTAAATAGACTATCTGCAGGGTTCCTGTCAGATTTTCAACTTATAAAAATGTTACTTACATACAACTTTTCAGGAACCATTTCATCGATAGAAACAGCTCACCTGATGAACCTCCAAATGTTCAATGTGGGGTCTGGGTGTGTGGAGGAGTCTCCCACAGGGGAGATTTGACCAAGGGTCTTCAGTTTCTTGCTGGGACCACATGGGCTGGTGCAGAGAGGATATCCCAGTTGATCGCGATAGGAAACGGCAGCACTACAAAACCCTAGTGAGGCAGAAAAGGAATGGGGACAGTTCCTAACCCTAACTGTCCCAAAGAAGGGACAACTTCATAAGGGAACACAGGAAGAAATCATAGGTCAGGGAGGGTCTCCCACTTAATTCCAGAATGTATCTTCCCTGCTTAAAGCCAAAGAGGTCTATAAAAATATCTTCCAACCTCTGCAGATGTAACAGACATTCATAGAGGAAGATTTTCAGACTTGTTCCCATGGGTAGAGAGTGCCTGGAGAAAGACACCACCATTTCAGCTTCATGCGAACCCTGCAGGAACAAATGGACACAGGAACATCCAGAGTGACAGGACAGTGGGTTGAGTCTGTGCCGTTGACATGGGACTCTGCAGACAGAGAGAATGAGACCTCTCTGTGCTCACTGTTGTGGACACCAACAAATGGCTGTAATATCACAGAACTTGTGATGCTGAAAATAACTCAAGCACAAAGAGAATGATGAGAAAAGTTGATCTGGACCAGAACCAGGGAAGACTATGCCAGACATGCTCAGTTAGGGATTGAAGTAGCACCTAGTGGGTGAAATTGTCTTTGAACTCCAGACTCCCTCCGGAGTGTTTTTTGTTGTTGTTGTTGTTGTTTGTTTGTTTTTGTTGTTGTTGTTTTTTAGACAGAGTCTTCCTCTGTCACCCAGGCTGGGGAATGCAGTGGAATGATCTCGGCTCACTGCAACCTCTGCCTCCCGGGTTCCAGTGATTCTCCTGCCTCAGCCTCCCGAGTAGATGTGATTACAGGCACCCGCCACCGTGCCCGGCTAATTTTTGTATTTTTAATAAAGACGGGGTTTCACCAAGTTGGCCAAGCTGGTCTCGAACTCCTGACCTCAGGTGATCCGCCCTTCTTGGCCTCCCAAAGTGCTGGGTGGAGTGGTATTTTTATATCTGGAGTGATATTTTTATTTTACATGTATGTTTATATCCAGAAAGATCTTTTCATTTTCTATGTATGTTTCTGAGCCTGGGTGCCTCTGAACAGTTCATTCTGTAGCCTGGGTTCCATTTTCTGCAAGTGAACTCTGGGATCCAACTGCAGTTGTCCAAAATGCAAGAACCTCTGAAGGAGTGTTCAGGCAAAGACATGTCCTGGCTCTACTTTGCTTTCTAGAGAGGAGCCTGGAAGGGTGGACTCTGTTGGAAAAGGCCATGCCTTGTCCCTGCTCATGATTGCCCTGCATTCTCTTTTCTTGGGCTAGTGCCAGCCTGAGTAGGAGAACTGGGTTTGCTGCCTGGCAGACTCCTGGTTGGGGGCTGTTGGCGCAGAACTTGACACCTGGGTGGAGACACTGAAGTAGCACCCAGGCCCAGCTGCATCCAGTCATGGTGACTTAAGCTCCAGGGCTGGATAGGTACCTGGAGCCAGTTCTTGATTTTGAACGTATAGATAGGAGACTGTAATCAGCAGATTTGCAATATTCTGCCTGCTTGCTTTGACTCCCTAAGGTTTCATTTACTCTTGAATCTAAAAGATGTTTACTTAAAAAGTAAAGAGGTTCATGCAGCTGAGTAAATACTGGCAGAACATTTCACAAAATCTTCTGAAAGCCCAGACAGACCGTCAAGATGAAGGCTCCTGTGTAACAGAAACACCCGCCAGGCCCATTCATTCACTCTTGAGGAAGAAGTGAATGATATGTATTTTGAGCACCGACTTAGGCTTCTGAGGCCCCTCTGCCTCAACTGCCTGGACTTGTTGGCTTCTGCTGCCCCCATCTTTGTCTGGCCCCCGCCCAACCTCGCTCTGACCCCCAGCTGAGCTTCTACTCCTGGACTTCAGATTTCTGCCTCTTTCTGAGAATATGTCTCCAAGTCTTCTTGTCAGCATACTGAAATAGAAGTTTTCATTTCTCATTATGACAGATTTAAGGCACTGTGAGTCTTGAATTAGAATTACTGCCTTGATACTCTTTAATCCTTCATAATACCCTTCTGGGCAGCTGTAGCCCTGGGGCAGAGCCATTAGTTATTTTCTGGATGTGACACAAAGTAGCTGATGGATTTCTCACAGCCCCTGTCTTTTTTTTTTTTTTTTTGAGACGGAGTCTCATTCTGTCACCCAGGCTGCAGTGCAGTGGGCATCTCGGCTCACTGCAAGCACAGCCTCCCGTGTTCATGCCACTCTCCTGCCTCAGCCTCCCGAGTAGCTGGGACTATAGGCGCCCGCCACCACGCCCGGCTAATTTTTTTTTTTTTTTTTGTATTTTTAGTAGAGACGGGGTTTCACCATGTTAGGCAGGATGGTCTTGATCTCCTGACCTCGTGATCTGCCTGCCTTGGCCTCCCAAAGTACTGGGATTACAGGCGTGAGCCACTGTGCCTGGCCTGTCATTTTTTTTAAGCCACTTTAGTAGCCAGTGAATAGTAAGCACCACTATGATTTTTTAAAATTTATTTATTTTTTATTTTTATTTTTTTTGAGAAAACGGAGTCTCGCTCTGTCTCCCAGGCTGGAGTGCAGTGGCACAATCTCAGCTCACTGCAACCTCCACCTCCCAGGTTCCAGAGATTCTCCTGCCTCAGCCTCCAAGTAGCTGGGATTATAGGCTTACGCCACCATGCCCAGCTAATTTTTGTATTTTTAGTAGAGACAGGGTTTTACCATGTTGGCCAGGCTGGTCTTGAACTCCTGACCTCAAGTGATCTGCCTGCCTCGACCTCCCAAAATGCTGGGATTACAGGCATGAGCCACCAGGCCCAGCCTTCACTATGAATTTTTGCTTTGTAACAGTTCAGTTTAAGTGCAACTTTCCTAAAATGTGTTGATTTTATAAAGTGACACCAACACATTGCATAACAACCCCCTAAATACACAAAAGGCCTTCCTTGTAAAGGGCAGATGAGAGAGGCTTGGGATGGCCTACAAATTCCCTGGTGCGTAACCAGGTGGTTGCCGCTCAGCAGCATTTGCAAAACAAACCCATTCTCTATGTTTCCCTTTCCTGGATTGCTTTGGGGGGGCCATATTTCTATTTGTGTGTCAGGCCACCTCAGTGCTCCCTGCACTATTTATCATTTTCTCAATACATTCTTTATCTTAAAGGAAAACTTCCTATCAATACTATATATGTTACCCATATTTAGTCTGATACATTTGAAAATAAATAGTAGAATAAAAACATTCATTTGTGTATGACCTAAAATCTTTTCACATACTCCTAATATTATGCATACCTCAGTTGGATAAAGATCTATGTGATCACTCCAATGATAGAAGTTCGTACAAGGTGTAGGCCGGGCGCAGTGGCTCACACCTGTAATCCCAGCACTTTGGGAGGCCGAGGCGGGTGGATCATTTGAGGCCAGGAGTTTGAGACCAGCCTGGCCAACATGGTGAAACCCCATCTCTACTAAAAATACAAAAATTAGCTGGGTGTGGTGGCGCAAACCTGTAATCCCAGCTACTTGGGAGGCTGAGGCAGAAGAATTACTTGAACCTGGGAGGCAGAGCTTGCAGTGAGCCAAGTGTGCCACTGCACTCTAGCCTGGGAGACAGAGCAAGACTGTCTCAAAAAGAAAAAAAAAGTTTATACAATATGTAGATTTAGTAAACAGGAAGGCAAAAAATGATTATTACACAGAGTCTATTCCTGGACTACCTTGTTTTAAGAATATTGTAGCCCCGGCCGGGTGTGATGGTTCACACCTGTAATTCCAGCACTTTGAGAGACTGAAGTGGGAGGATTGCTTGAATCCAAGAGTTTGAGACAAGCCTGGGCAACATAACAAGATCCTGTCTTTAAAAAAAAAAAAATTAGCCAGCGTGGTGGCAGGCACCTGTGGTCCCACCTACTTGAGAAGCTGAGGTGGGAGGATCCCTTGAACCCGGGAGGTCAAGGCTGCAGTGAGCTGTGATTGCACCACTGCACTCCAGCTTGGGAGACAGAGCGAGACAGGTCTCAAAAAAAAAAAAAAAAAATTGTAACCCCACCCCATATCAATTCCATATTAAGTATACATATTGTTATAGAGAGAGACTTTATTTTTTAGAGCAGTTTAGACTCACAGCAAAATTGAGCTGAAGGTACAGAGAGTTCCCATATACCTGCTCCTGCAAAGACCATCAACATTCTGCACCAAAGAGGTTGTTACAATTGATGAACCAATATTGACACCCTATTATCACTCACAGTCCATAGCTCACATTAGGGTATGTGTTTTGGCAGCTGTATAATGACAGTATCCACCATTATGACATCATACAGAATAGTTTCACTGTCCTAAAAATCCTCCTTGCTCCGTCTATTCATCCCTTTCTTCCCTCAAACCCCTGGCAACCACTGATCTTTTTACTGTCTCCATAGTTTTGCCTTTTCCAGAATGTCATATAGTTGGAATTGTACCATAAGTAGCCTTTTTAGCTTGGATTCATTCACTTAGTAAAATGCATTTAATTTTCCTCCATGCAGCTTGATAGCTCTTTTTTTTAAAGCACTGAACAATATTCCATTGTGTGGATATACCACAGTTTATCCATTCACCTATTAAAGGACATCTGGGATGTTTCCAAGTTTTGGCAACTATGAATAAAGCTGCTCCAAACATTCTTTTATTATTATTTTTGAGATGGAGGGAGTCTCACTCTGTCGCCCAGGCTGGAGTGCAGTGGCATGATCTCGGCTCATTGCAACTTCCATCTCCGAGGTTCAAGTGACTCTCCTGCCTCAGCCTCCCGAGTAGCTGGGATTACAGGCATATGCCACCATGCCCAGCTAATTTTTTGTATTTTTAGTAGAGACGGGGTTTCACCATGTTGGCCAGGCTGGTCTCGAACTCCTGGCCTCAAACAATCCGCCCGCCTCGGCCTGCCAAAGTGCTGGGATTACATGCATGAGCCATGTGCCCAGCCTGCTCTAAACATTCTTGTGCAAGTTTTTGGGTGGACATAAGTTTTCAATTGTTTGGGTAACTACCAAGTAGCGTGATTGTATGTTTCGTTTTGTAAAAAAAAAACCCAAACTGTTTTCCAAAGTGGCTGTACCATTTTGCACTCCCATGTTCCTGTTACTCTACATCCCCATCAGCATTTGGTGTTGCCAGTGTTTTGGATTTGGGCCATGCTAATAGGTGTGTAGTGGTATCTCGTTGTTTTAATTTGTAATTCCCTAAGGATATATGATGTTGAGCATCTTCTCATACACTTATTTTTCCACCTGTACATCTTTGGTGAGGGGTCTGTATAAGTGTTTTTTTTTTTGTTTTTTTTTTTTTTTGAGATGGAGTCTTGCTCTGTTGTCCAGGCTGGAGTGCAATGGTGCCATCTCAACTCACTGCAATCTCCACCTCCTGGGTTCAAGCAATTCTCCTGCCTCAGCCTCCTGAGTAGCTGGGACTACAGGCACCCACCACCACGCCTGGCCAATTTTTGTATTTTTAGTAGAGACAAGGTTTCACCATTTTGGCCAGGCTGGTCTCGAACTCCTGACCTCAAGTGATCCACCTGCCTCGGCCTCCCAAAGTGCTGGGATTACAGGCATCAGCCACTGTGCCCAGGCTGTTTGAGTCTTTTTCCCATTATTTAGTTGGGTTGTTCATTTTCTTACTGTTGAGTTTTAAGAGTTCTTTGTATATTTTAGATAACGGTTTTTAATCAGAAGTGCCTTATGCAGACATTTTCTCCCAGCCTATGGCTTGTCTTCTCTTTCTCCTGACAGTCTTTCTTTTGAAGAGCAGACCAGGTGTGGTGGCTCACGCCTGTAATCCCAGCAATTTGGGAGGCTGAGGTGGGTAGATCACCTGAGGTTAGGAGTTCAAGACCAGTCTGGCCAACACGGTGAAACCTCGTCTCTACTAAAAATATGAAAATTAGCCAGACATAGTGGCTCATGCCTATAGTTCCAGCTACTTGAGGGGCTGAGCCAGGAGAATTGCTTGAACCCAGAAGGCGGAGGTTGCAGTCAGCTGAGATTGCACCACTGCACTCCAGCCTGGGTGACAGAACGAGACCCTGTCTCAAAAAAAAAAAAAAAAAAAAAAAGAGAGAGCCACATCAAGTATTTAATTTGGGGTTTTATTAAGAACATTTAGGCTGGGTGTGGTGGCTTACACCTGTAATCCCAGCACTTTGAAAGGGCTCAGGTGGGAGGATCCCTTGAGGCCAGGAGTTTGAGACTGGCCTGGGCAACATAGTGAGACCCATCTCTACCAAAAAAAGATAGAGAGAAATTAGCCAGGTGTGGTGGTGCACACCTGTAATTGTAACTGCTCAGGAGGTGGTAACTACTCAGGAGTGTGAGGCTACAGTGAGCTATGATCATGCCATTGCACTCCAGCATAGGCAACAGAACTCTAAAAAAAAAAAAAAAAACCAGAAAGCTGAGGTCCAGGGAACAGCAGTCATGCCATGTCATTGTTGCCATCACCATGATCACCATCATTGTCAACCATTTATCTAACACCTACCCAGTGTGCGTGCTGAGGCTGGAGAGAAGGATAAGAGGTGGTCCTGCCCTTGGGGCTTGCAGTCGGCTGGGATGATAAGTCCTGCAGGAAGTTAGTGGCTGAACTGCCACTAGAGCTCAGGTCTCTCTCTGGACTCCCAGACCAGGGCTTATCCTGTTATATTGTGGCCTCTTCTATTCTATCGCCACAGTCACACGGGGGTGAGTGTCCTTAGGTGAGATGCTAATTTAGACTATAGATAGATCCTAACACATAAAAAGATTATGTTTTGGATAAGAATGGTGATTCTGGCTCAATGCCCAGTACAGGCGTTGGGATGTTATCTGAACTGGGTGCCAGACAAAATGAGATATTAAGAATGCCTGGAGAAGGATCTGATAGGACCTGGCTTGGATCAGGTGTCCAGCTCTGGGCCAGTCATCTGCGACCAGGGGCAGAGTCATGGCCTGTTGTGGGGTGGGTGGAGGGGGGAGGGATAGCATTTGGAGATATACCTAATGTTAAATGAAGAGTTACTGGGTGCAGCACACCAACATGGCACATGTGTACATATGTAACTAACCTGCACGTTGTGCACATGTACCCTAAAATTTAAAGTATAATAAAATAAATAAATAAATAAATAAATAAAACAAGTTGGGAAGCTCCTGCTAAAATCAAAGGGTTAGAGTCACAGGAGGAGCGGTTCCCCCAAGAAGGCATGCTTCCCAGAAGGGAGGAGGTGTCAGGCAGACCAAGCAGTAAGTGCCCTCTATAATCACAGAAGCTCATTCAAGAAGATATTAAAGATATTTAAAAAGGAGAGAGGCTCTGTCGTCCTGGGGTCAAGGATGTTATAGTACCCACTCACTTAGAATGGAAAGTGAAGGGGAAGAAGTTTGCAAAGAACCAAGGGCAAGAAAGCAAAAGACAACCCGCTGTGTGGGAGGTAGTTGAATTTGTGTGGACGCTAAACTGGTACAAATAAGGGAACAGGGAGTGGGAAATGAAGTTTGGGGAGGGAAAAGTTAGGAAGGGGCTAAACCCTGGAGAACTGGATGCCAGAACTGATGCTTTAAATTGTAGACTTTGGGATTGGGTTGCGGGATCAAATAAAGAATGCTCAGTTAAATTCAAATTTCAGAAACACAATGGATATTTGCATGAACATACTTATGCTAAAAGAGTATTCATTGTGTATCTGAAATTCAAATTTAACTGGGCATTTTTTTTCTTAAACCCGTTAATCCTATTTGAGGAGCCAGTGAAGGGTTTTGAGCCAACGCTTGCCTGAGGCCATTAACTCGATCCAAACTCCAGAACCTCTTACCTCCAAAATCTTGGGCAGTGAAACTGATGCCCATTACAGTGAATCAGGCTTTGCCAGCTACTTGGTTCCTTTTGAATTCTCCCAGAAAGACTGAATCCCCAGCATGGAGTGTTAAGTATAGTCTTTTAATGTCTCAATGCTTTCGGCTCTGGCACATCTATCCTTTGTCACCGTGGTAACTCAATCTGAGCCACAGAATTCAATTAACCAAATGCCCCATTTCCTTGAGGATGACTAAGTAGTCAAACTCCCCAGGCTTGCTGACATCATCCTTGATCTATTCCTTCAGTGAGCTTGGTTATAAACACAGACGGAAATTAAGAAACAAGAATCACAGATTTGCAAACGTGTTGCTGTCTCTTCTGTCCCCATCCTTACTCTATGGTGGGGAGGTCGCAGGGCGGGGCCTTGGGAAGCCGCACAGCTCTGGCTTCCCGGATAGCTGTGAGAAGCAGCACAGTGCGTCTTCACAGCCAGGACCCCGGGGGGATTGTTATAGCACACCCAGGAGCGCACTCCCTCAGCAATTTTCACTTACAACAGAGAGGAGTCTGTCGGGAAAACATGCACCCTCTACAAAGGAGTGATTCAGATGACCTGGTCTCAGCTTCCAGCTCCTCTGCTCTCCAGCCGTTCACACACCCCCCATCACAGGAAGATTTGTTAAAAGCCAACCAAGAAAGAGAGAGAATTTGAGATCCTGCACAAACAATCCTAGAAGGTGCCAGAAGCTGCCAGAAGCTTCTTCTCTTCCAAGAAGCCACCACTTCGACTGCAGCCACAAATGACTGCCCACTCCTGCAGGAAGACAGGAGGACCCCAGAGCCCTATGTGCTCTGCCCCTGTCTACAGACCTGCCTCTCACCGCATGCCCACAGTCACATGTCAGCCATGGCAAACTACCTGGGGACCCCCAAGCGCCCTGCTTGTGGGGCTCTGCACCCTGGTGCCAGTTCTTCTTTTAGCCTGGGGTCCTCCACCTGCCCTCTGCCTCAATGGCTCAGTAGAGCCTTCAGAGCTCACGTATCAGCTCCTCCAAAAAGTGGTGCCGGACCCTGCCTCCTGTCCCTGAAAACCGAGCTTGCACTGTCACATTTAACACGTTGTGCCTGACCTATTCTTCTACACTTCTGTCCTCATGACGTGGGGTCTGCTGGAGGCCAGTGAATGTGAATTTTATCTTTGTACTTGCAGGGCACAACACGGCACTAGGTATGGATTAGATGCTCAGTAACAATTTTAAACTGGTTTAAAAGTAATTCCAACATTGCAGAAGAGTCTAAAGCAAAAAATGAATAAAAGTTTCCTGCCACTTCTCAATCTCATTCTTCAGAGGCATCCACATACACGAGGAAAGCAGTCTTCTAGATATTGACTATGCCTGAATGACCATACTACATGTGCACTCAGGCACCGAGCACGTAAGCATATGCACAGGACCATATAAGCCACGCTGTCCCATGCTTGCCCTTTTCACTTTAGCAATGTATCTTTTTTTTTTTTTTTAAGAGGCAGGGTCTTGCTTTATCACTCAGGCTGTAGTGCAGTGGTGCTATCATAGCTCACTATAGCCTTGAGCTCCTGGCTTTGAGTGATCCTCCCACCTCAGCCTCCTGAGTAGTTGGGATTATAGGTGAGCCACCATGCCTGTCCAGCAATTGAGCTTTATTTTATTTTTTTGAGATGGAGTCTCCCTCTGTTGCCCAGGCTAGAGTGCAGAGGTACAGTGCAACCTCTGCTTCCTGGGTTCAAGCGATTCTCCTGCCTCAGCCTCCTGAGTAGCTGGGATTACAGTTGCCCACCACCATGCCTGTCTAATTTTTTGTATTTTTAGTAGAGATGGGGTTTAACCATGTTGGCCAGGCTGGTCTTGAACTCCTGACCTTAAGTGATCCTCCTGCTTCGGCCTCCCAAAGTGCTGGGATTACAAGTGTGAGCCACCATGCCTGGCCTGGCCAGCAATATAGCTTTTAAAACTTTCCATGGAAACATGTATAGATCTACATTAATCTATTGATGCATAATATACCATAATAGAAGTCTAGAAAAGTCTATTTAAACAATCTCACATTTTAAATTGCTTTTTTTCTATTTTAGACAGTGCTGTATCCGTATCCCCTCTCTCTCTCTCTCTTTTTTTTTCTTTTTTTTTTTTTGGAGACAGGGTCTCACTCTGTTGCCCAGATTAGAGTGCAGTGGTTCTATCTCAGCTCACTGCAACCTTCACCTCCCGGGTTCAAACAATTCTCCTGCCTAAGCCTCCCGAGTAGCTGGGATTGATTACAGCTGCCTGCCATCACGTCTAGCTAATTTTTGTATTTTTAGTAGAGACAGGGTTTCACCATGTTGGCCAGGCTGGTCTCAAACTCCTGCCCTCAGGTGATCCACCCACCTCAGCCTCCCAAAGTGCTGGGATTACAGGCCTGAGCCACTGCACCTGGCTGTTATAATCTCTTTTTATACGCACCTATTTGCTTTTGTACATGGGTATAGGACAAATTTCTAGAAATGAAATTGGTAGGACATAGAAAGGGCATTTAGAATTTGTCAAAGGTCTCCAAAAAGGTGGCAACAAATCAAACTTCAAGCACAGGGCAGGAGTCTTTTTCCAGAAACTCTTGCCAACACAATGTAGTCACCTTTGTAATTTTTACTAGTCTGAAAAATACAGTTCACTCTTCTGACTGGCAGTAATTTGAGAAAAGTTGTATTTTTAAAATGTTATCATTGGTCATTTGTATTTCTTTTTCAGTGAACTACTTAGTTACAATATCCTTTGCTCATTGTCCTATTTGGTATTTTTCGCTTTCATATTGATTTGCCTAGGTCCTTTAGATTTTAATGAAATTAGCCTGTATATATATATGTATGTGTGTATATATATATATATATATGTGTATATATATATGTATGTATATATATATGTATGTGTGTATATATATATGTATGTGTATATATATGTATGTATGTGTATATATATGTATGTATATATATATGTATGTATAAAATCACTTCCCCCCCAGTTTGTTGTATATTATTTCTTCTTATTTCTTATTTATTTATTTTTGCCTCATAAAAGTTTTAAATTTAAATTTAGTAGTCACATTTAACAATCTTGTCCTGGCTTCCGAGCAGACATGCTCATTAAAAGATACGAGTAAATAAAAGAATAAACAAATTCCTATAGCTCTCATTAATTGTACCATATTTTAGAATATGCACAGTCATATTATTATTATTATTATTTCATGTTAGGTAATATTACTTCCTCACTGAAATTGAAAGCAGGAGTTGTGATTTGGACTTCTCAGTAGGCTGATATTCTACTAAGTTCTTGAGTTCTGCCAAGCACCACCTGTATTAGTTCATTCTCATGCTGTTGTAAGGAATGCCCAAGACTAGGTAATTTATAAAGGAAAGAGGTTTAATTGACTCACAGTTTCACATGGCTGGGAAGGCCTCAGGAAATTTACAATCATGAGAAAAGGGGAAGCAAACACATCCTCCTTCACATGGCGGCAGGAGAGAGAAGTGCAGAGCAAAAGCGAGAAAAGCCCCCTATAAAACCCTCAGATCTTATGAAAACTCATTCACTGTCACGAGGACAGCATGGGGGGACCGCCCCATGATCTAATTACCTCCCCCAATATGTGGAGATTACAATTCGGATTACAATTCAAGATGAGATTTGGGTGGGGATACAGAGTCAGACCATATGACACCCATGCCTCAAAGCCCAGCTCCCATGTCTCAGGCCCACACAGATGTAAGACACCCTGAAAACCAAGCCCAACCCAGTGCCTGCTTCCAGGCCTTCCTCCATCTATGGCCTGAAAGTCTGTGTTTCCCCCAAAATTCATATGTTGAAATCTAACTGCTGAAATGATGGTACTTGGAGGTGGGGCCTTTAGTAGGTGATTACATCATGAGACCACACCCTCACGATGTGATTAGTGCCCTTAGAGAAGAGACCCCAGAGAGCTGCCTTGCCCCTTCCACCATGTGAGAACACAATGAGAAGATAGCTGTCTATGAACCAGGAAGTGGGTCCTCTCCAGGCACTGAGTCTACCAGCACCTTGATCTTCGACTTTCCAGGTTCTAGAACTGTGAGGACAAAATTTCTGTTGTTTACAAGCCTATGATATTTTGTTATAGCAGCTGGAACAGACTAAGACACTGCACATGACAGGAGGCACAGCCCAGCCCAGTCCATAGGACCCATCAGATCCGAGGCTGAAAGAGTCCTAAAAGTTCTGCCCAACACCCTGGCTGTAGCATGTGGTGGGACTGCAACCTCGTGGGGGTCCTTCATCCATTCCTTCAGGCCCTGGACGGAGCGCATGGAACTTGGGGAAGAGGGGCAGCATTCCTGCCTTCAGGCTGAGAGAACATGTGGGTGCCTGCACAGGTCTGTCCAGCCCTGCCTGCCACAAGCCCACGATAGGCTGCCTGCCGAGTTCTCTTGCTTGGGTCACAGGACCCTGCCTCATTTCCTGGGCCTGGGCCTGGGCTCTTTCCTGCTGACCTGCCTCATGCTCTGGGACACTCCAGCTCTCCCCTTTCCACCTCCACAGGTGCTATATTTCTGTGTCTGAACCACACACTTGTTCCTGGAGCCCCAGTACCTGCCACTCTTCTTGCTGGCCTCCTGCAAAGTGGCGTGTCAGTGACAGTACCCCAGTGGGACCCTTCTGTCTTAGTCTATCTGCTATATTATCCGCTGTAATACAAGGCCATTAACTGGGTGGCTTATACACAACAGAAATTCATTTCTCACAGATCTGGGGTCTGGGAAGTCCAAGGTCAAGGTAGATTTGGTGTTTGGTGAGGACCTGCTTTCTGATTCATAGACGTGTCCTCACATGGTAGAAAGGGGAAGGCACCTCTCTGGGGCCTCTTTTATAAGGGCATTAATTTCATTCTTGAGGGCTCTGCCCTCATGACCTAATCATCTCCCATAGGCCCCTCCACCTAATGCCATCACATTGGAGATTAGGTTTTGTAGGCGCTGAAGCAACTCCATCTTGGATGCTAGTCTGCCATGTTGACTTCTGATTAATTCCAGTTCCAGGAATGCCTCTAAGATTTCTGCTTTATCTACTGTTTACTGTAAATCCTCCACACAGGCAAACTCTTTCTGAAGCACATATATCCTTTCTTTATGGTACATAAGCCCTGGATCTGGGAGATGATAATGACTTGGAGATCCACCATCTTGCCCAAGACATGCCTTCTGTTCCTAAGCCTCTATTAGATGTTTCTTTCTGAGAAACTGGATTTTGTCAGCCTCTTTCTTTGGCCTCTCAGCTCCCCTTGCCTTTAGGGGTAGGTTTGCATAGATCTGCCTGCCACAGAACAGTTTTCAACATATGGATTTTTGGGGGGACATAGGCGTTCAGTCCATAGCATCTTCCCCTACATTTTGCCTGATTAACACTTATTCTTAGGATCATACTCCCATTGAATGAGTGCTATGTGCTAGACTCTGCTTGATCCCCTGCACATTATTTCCTTTATTGTTCACCAACAATATTTTGCGAGTTGTGTTATATCCCCTTTTACAAACCAGGAAGCCAAGAGTCAGGGAGAGGAAGCCAGTTGCCTGAGATCTCCTAACCTTGAAGGAGCAGGGCCAGCAGTTCAACCCTCTCTCCCTGAGGCTCCTGCAGGCCTCAGGTCCATCTGCTGCACTGTAATTCCTTCCAGCCACAGGCCTGCCCCCAAGACCTTTCTCCCACAGACAGTAGTTCCCACCCTCAGCCACCACAGCCATCCTGAGGTAGAAGTTACTTCAGGCCAGGCATGGTGGCTCACACCTGTAATCCCAGCACTTTGGGAGGCCAAGGTGGGAGGATCACTTGAGCCCAGAAGTTTGAGACCAGCCTGGGCAACACAGTGAGAACCCGTCTTTACAAAAAGTTTTGTAAAAAATTAGCTGGGCGTGGTGGCACGTGCCCATGGTCCCAGCTACGCAGGAGGCTGAGGTGTGAGGAATGCTTTAGCCTGCAATGTCACAGCTACAGTGAGCCGTGATTGCACCACTGTGCTCTAACCTGGGTGACAGAGCAAGATGTCTCAAAAAAAAAAAAAAAAAAGCAGTTATTTCACCTCCTTTATTGCAGATTGCTACAAATATAAACAAAAAGAAGTAAAAGCATTCCCTTCTTCTTCTGCTCCCACCTAGGGAGAAAACTGGGCTGTTTGGTAAAAGCCTTGGCAGCAGAACGTGTGCATTTGCCTGATCTCTTCGAGGCTCCCCACGCCACTCTCCTCAGAGACCGGTTCAGTGCCCACACTCCCTCCCGAGTCCCTCCCCAGGAAACAAATGTGGTAATGGCTTCCTCCTCTGCCTGCCATGGGCCCAGGCCTGAAGGAAGGAGCCATTAAGCTGAGAGAATGGGCTCTTTCCTCTCTCTTTGTTTCATTTTAAAAAATTGTTGAGTCATTGAATGAAACAACATATGAATACATTATTCTAGTAGATGGATACAGACATATAAAGTAAAAACTTGAGGCCGGGCACGGTGGCTCACGACTGTAATCCCAGCACTCTGGGAGGCCAAGGCGGGAGGATCACCTGAGGTCAGGAGTTTGAGACCAGCCTCACCAACATGGTGAAACCCTGCCCCTACTAAAAATACAAAACTTAGCCAGGTGTGGTGGCATAGGCGTGGTGCCTGTAATCCCAGCTACTCAGGAGGCTGAGGCAGGAGAATCGCTTGAACCTGGGAGGTGGAGGTTGCAGTGAACCGAGATTGCGCCATTGCACTCCAGCCTGGGCGACAGAGCAAGATTCTGTCTCAAAAAAAACCAAGAAACAACAAAACCTTGAAGCGCCCCAAAAGAAATTACTAACAGTATATTATACATCACACACATACACATACACAAACACAAACACAAATGTGATGTCATAGTACATAAAATACTATTGTCCCATTACTTGCTTGTTTAAATTTTTACGTTTACGTATTAAATTTGACTTAGAAAAAGTTCCACGTGAGGATATACAGCTCCACTTCTTTGTTTCTAAGGGTTATGAAATATCTTATAGTAAGATTTATTTATTTATTTATTATTGTTTTGAGACAGGGTCTCACTCTGTCACCCAGGCTGGAGTGCAGTGGCGTGATCACGACTCACTGCAGTCTCAACAACCCAGGTTCAAGCAATCCTCCCACCTAGCCTCTCAAGTAGCTAGGCACACAGGCACGTGCCACCATGCCTGGCTAATTTTTAAATTTTTTTGTAGAGACAGAGCCTCATTATGTTACCTAGGCTGGTCACAAACTCCTGGGCTGAAGTGATCCCCCCGCCTCAACCTCCCAAAGTGCTGGGATTACAGGTGTGAGCCACTGCACCTGGCCTAGTAGGGTTTTAAAATCTTAGCTGGACTGGCTTTCAAATGGTGGTCCTTGAACCCCTAGCGGAATCCAAAACCCTTCAAGGAGTCCTCAAGGTCAAAATTATCTCTATAATATAATAATACTGAGCTGTCCTGCCCTGTTCACCTAGGTGGCCTTTGCACTGACAGTACAAAAGCGATGGTGTGTAAACTGCTGGCACCTTGACATGGATCGGGGCAGAGGCCCCAGGCTGCTCTAGCAGTCACTGTGTTCCTCCTCACCTGGCAAACACAGACTCAAAAAAAGAACAAAAAGAGTGTCCTTGGTGAAGCTGTAGAAATTACTAATTTTATAAAATCTCAACCTTTGAGTACATGTCCTTTTAATATTCTGCACGAGGAACTGGGAAGTGATCACATGCGACGTTTGAAGAAAAGCACTTGCATCATGCAGGTGCAGGCTGAACTAGCTGCATTTTTCAGGGAGTGTCGTTTTTACTTGCAAAGGACAACTGACAAACAAGTGCTGCTTATTCCCACTTAGATGTTTGACAAACATTTCCACAAAATCAACCGAGGAGCCTGTTGCTTCAAGGAAAACAACTGACAGTATTTGTTGGCAAAAAAAAACAAATTGAGTTTTCAACTGAAAAATTAGAATTTAGAAAATTTGTATCTGCCACCTTCAGCTAAGCCTCCCAGTACTTAAACAACGATGAGCCGTGGGTAAGATGAATGAGTGTGGTTTCTATTTTTTATTTTTTTTGAGATGGAGTCTCACTCTTGTTGCCCAGGCTGGAGTGCAGTGGCGTGATCTCAGCTCACTGGAACCTCCGCCTCCTGGGTCTAAGCGATTCTCCTGCCTCAGCCTCTCAAGTAGCTGGGATTATAGGTGCGTGCCACCACAGCTGGCCAATTTTTTATATTTTTGGTAGAGATAGGGTTTCACCATGTTGGCCAGGCTGATCTCGAACTCCTGACCTTAAGTGATCCACTCGTCTTGGCCTCCCAAAGTGCTGGGATGACAGGCGTGAGCCACCATGCCCGGCCTGTTTTTTAATATTGTATGATGAAACATATCAACATTTGGACGCTCTATATCACTCAGTGAACCAATACTTTGCAAATAACAAATGCATTATGTTACAAAATCATGCATGGGTAAGAGATGCATTGAAAGTAGCAGATAAAATAATGGATTTTAATGTAACCAAACATAAAAAGTTCATTGATGGAACTCAGATTCTCCACTGCAACTACCTCTAAGAAACTACCCCTTTTTTTTTTTTTTTTGAGACGGAGTCTTGCTTTGTGCAGTGGCACGATCTCGGCTCACTGCAACCTCCGCCTCCTGGATTGAATCTATCCTCCTGTCTCAGCCTCCCGAGTAGCTAGGACTACAGGCGCCCGCCACCACACCCAGTTATTTTTGTATTTGTCGTAGAGATGGGGTTTCACTACATTGGTCAGGCTGGTCTCAAACTCCTGACCTCAGGTGATCTGCCCGCCTCAGCCTCCCAAAGTGCTGGGATGACAGGCGTGAGCCACCGTGCCCGGCCTAGCTATTCTTTAAATTCTGCAAACAAACCAAAATATCACAATAGATTGAATTTAAAAGCAGGTACAGGTTTTCCAACTGTAAAACAGTGCCACTCTTCTCAGGAAATTTATTTTTGTTTTGAAAAATACAATTATATTTCAGAAGGTATATTAATGTGTAGTGGATAATCATTATTTTCTTCTTGGTCTTTTTTTTCTCTCACCCAGGCTAGAGTGCAGTGGCGTGATTGCCACTAACTGCAGCCTCCACCTCTTGGGCTCAAATGATCCTCCCACTCCAGCCTCCCCAAGTAGCTGGGACAGCAGGTGGGTACCACTATGCCTGGCTAATTTTTGTATTTTTTGTAGAGATGGGGTTTCACCATGTTCTCCAGTCTGGTCTCAAACTCCTGAGATCGGGTGATCTGCCTGCCTCACCCTCCCAAAGTGCTGGGATTACAGGCATGAGCCACCATGTCTGGCATTATTTTCAATTCATTAATAAACATACGTTTTAAAACTTTTATCTATTTTAATTTCCAGTATGGTAAATATTGATAGATATAACCTGCATAATTAAAAGCTCTTTGGATTTTTTGACACTTTTTAAGAATGTAAAGATGTCCTGAGACCAAAAAATTGAAAACAATTGCTACAGATAATGCATTGTCAGACCTGGAGGCTGGTCGTAACACTTGACCCTGCTTTAGCCAGAACAGGTAGCTTAAGAGTCATTCAGGAACCAGATATCTCTGACAATTATCTATGTCCCTGTCTCTGGCAGACCCTCCTCTACCCAACAAACACACACACTCCTACTCTTTTGTGTTCTAGGAAATCAGGTAAATAGATTTGTTAAAATTAAGTGAAAATTTGAATCAATAGACTTCAAACAAGGAAAAAAGAGAGTAAAGTGCTTAAATTTTATAGCACCTATTTAGGAAACTCGGAAGCCCTGTTTAACAAACTTAGAGATTCCCAAATTTTCTGGGAAAATGTCCTTTATTGCTTTCCCACGCAGAGTAGTGGTCCATGAAGCAGTAAGACCAACAGCATCTGTAGCTTGTTAAGGATGCAAATTCATGATTTCTTACCCCAGGCTAAGTCAGGATACACATTTTAAGAAGATACTGGCCGGGCGCGGTGGCTCACGCCTGTGATCCTAACATTTTGGGAGGCCGAGGGGGGGTGGATCACTTGAGGCCATGAGTTCAAGACCAGCCTAGCCAACATGGTGAAACCCCATCTCTACTAAAAAAAAAAAAAAAAAAATACAAAAATGAGCTGGGCGTGGTGTCACATGCCTGTAATCCCAGCTACTCCGGAGGCTGAGGGAAGAGAATTGCTTGAACCTGAGAGGCGCAGGTTACGGTGAGTGGAGATGGTGCTACTGCACTCCAGCCTGGGCTACAGAGTGAGACTGTCTCAAAAAAAAAAAAAAAAAAAAATCCCAATGTAATGTTTATGCACATTAATGTTTGTGAAGCATTGCTCTAATATGAGGATTTTATAACCTAGAGTCTAAAATTCAAAAACACTTCTAATTTCCAGGATGGTTGACAGGCTATTTGGAACAATCTTCCTACTGAAAGAAACTAAAAAATATGAGTAAGACGTGTCTTGATGAAAGCATTAAAGAAATATTAAGACACCAAGAAACCACCACATCAAAAATGAAGGGAACATTCGTTCAGAGAAGTAAGCCTGAATTAGAATGTTCTTGCCCTGAGGTCATTTGCTAAAACCAGAAAATTAGAACCTAAGATTCTCAGGATGAGAAATATAGAATTAAAATCTGTAAATGGAAAAACCCCTGTGTTACTAGTGGAGAGTCTTGACTACGAGTTGTCCAGGTTCTTGGCATTTTGAACAAAAAATTAGACAAAACGCAAAAACAAAGCAATGAAAGAATGAAGCAACAAAAGCACAGACTTATTGAAACAAAAGTACGCCCCACAGACCGAGAACACTCCAATAAGCAGCGCTCAAGAGTTGGGGGTTATAGGCTTTTCTGGGGTTTAAATACCCTCTAGAGGTTTCCCATTGGTTACTTGGTTTACACCCTATGTAAATGAAGTAGTGGCCCACAACCAGTCTGATTGGTTGTGGAAGCGACCAATCAGAAGCTGAAATGAAGTTACAAAGTTATACCCCTATGCAAATTAAGACAAGGCCCACGACCAGTCTCATTGGTCGCAGGAAGGGACCAATCAGAAGTATTTTCATTTCTCATCTGTGAGGCAGAAGAAGGGGAGAGGGGTTACAAAAAGGAGTTTTTCCTTTTGATTCAGTTCTGGGAAATCAGTGTGAACCCGCCATAGGTTCCCTGCCTCCAGACCGTATTCTCCTGCCTCACCTGGGTCAGAAACTCTCAAGCCTTGAACCTGGTGCCTAGAAGGAACAAATATATATCCTCTTTGGGGAGGCGTCTTTATCAATGGGTGGCAAATTATTCCTTTTGAATACAATGAGCAGACCTGTCATAGACAATTAGGCTCTCACAGAAAATAGGCAAGAACCAGAGTATTAGAGGCTATAGTGACTAACAAAATCAAATGCAGGCTTGAAGTTTCTTTAGGCAATAGGAATCTTTCAGAAGGCACATAGAAAATTTGAGAAAGAACCTCACAGAACTTGTAGAAATAATAAAGTGCAATAATTGAAATAAAAACCAAAAGGACGGATTTCATAGCAGTTTGTACATAGCAGAAGAGATATTAGTGAATTGTAAAATAGGTTAGAAAAACGTTTCCGGAGTGCAGCATGGAAAGACAAAAAGATGGAAGATTCCAGTGACAAGGCAAGAGATATAGAGCGAAAAAGCCCAATATAGGCTGAAAGCCTAGAAAGAGAAGAGAAAGACAATGTGGCAGAGGTGATATTTGAGGAGATCATGGCTGAGAATTTTGTGGAACTAATAAAAGGCATCGATCCGCAAATTAAAGAATCACAGTGAATCCTAAACTGGATAAATAAAATGAAATCTACACTGCAATACGTCACCATGAAACTTCAGAAAAACCACCAGAAAGTGATAACCTAGGAAGTAGCTAGAGAGAAAAGTGCACGCGAGCCACAGAGGGACTGAGAGCTGACTTCTCAAAGCAACTCTAGAAGCCCGAGATAACAATTCAACAGGCTGGCAATAATTGCTAACTTAGACTCCCACACTCAACACAAACGTCTTTCAGAAATAAAGACAGTTTCATACAAGGACAGTTGAGAGAGTTTGTCACACAAAGACTTAAATTCTAAAGGATGTACTTCAGTTAGAAAAAGGATAATTCCAGTTGGAAAGTCTGTGGTACAAAAAGAAATGAGGAACAAAGAAACTGGTGAATGTGTGAATAAATCTAAATGAACACAGACTACACTAGGCAATGATCATAATGTCCTGAAGGGCTTAAAAATAGAATTAAAATACATGAAAACAGTTGCAGATAAGTTGAGGGAGGAATAAATGCAGTCAGATGGAGAGAGGAGGGCTAAAATATTGATTAATGTTAGACTTGGTTAAGCTAAGAATGCATGTTGCAATTTCAACAGTAAACTCTGAATAAATGGAAACAGTGTATGTAACTTCCAAATGAATAAAAGGGAAAAGTAGAATGCTAAAAAATAATCAATCTAAGAGAAGGCTAGATATGAGAGAAAAAGAAACATAAAATGGGCAGGACAACTAGAAAGTATAAAGATAGAGAGCCAGGTGGCCAGGTGCGGTGGCATACACCTGTAGTATGTACTACTTAATGGCTGAGGCAGGAGGATCCCTTGAGCCCAAGAGTTCCAGGCTATAGCATGTGCCATGATTGTGCGTGTGAATAGCAACTGCACTCCGGCCTGGGCAATATAGCAAGACTCCATTTCTTTGAAAAAAAAAAAAAAAAAGGCAGATTAAAAAACACTTTTTATTACAGGAAATTAAGTACCACAAAAATAGGCCAGGCATGGTACCTCACACCAGTAATCCGGACATTTTGGAAGGTTGAGGTGGGAGGATTGCTGAAGCCCAGGAGTTTGAGACTAGCCTGGGCAACATTGTAAAACCTTGTCTCTGAAAAAAAAATTAAATTAAATCAAAATTAGCCAGGTATGGTGGTATAGGCCTGTAGTCTAGCTACTTTGGAGCCTGAGGCAGGAGGATTGCTTGATCCCAGCAGCTCAAGGTTGCCGTGAGTTATGACCGTAACACTGCATTTCAGCGTGGGCAACAGATTGAGACCCTGTCTCTAAATAAATAAAAATAAAATATACAGAATAGTATAATGAACCTTATGCATCCATTATCCTAATACTTAACAGTCTAGTTTCATTTATCTTTCACACTTTTTCCTAAAGTATTTTAAAACAAATCTCAGATATCATGTTATTTTATTCATAAACATTGTAGAGTGTATTTTTATTAAAGACTTTAAAATTATAATACTAAAATACCATTATCACAAAAATGGTATATTTAAATAGAAATATATCAGAAATTATGTGAAATGTAAATAGATTAGATAATCTTGTCTTTTTTTGTTTGTTTGGTTTTTTTGAGTTAGAGTCTTGCTCAGGCTGGGGTGCGATGGCACGATCTTGGCTCACTGCAAGCTCCACCTTCTGGGTTCAAATGATTCTTCTGCCTCAGCCTCCTGAGTAGCTGGGATTACAAGCATGCACAACCAAGCCAGCTAATTTTTGTATTTTTAGTGGAGATGGGGTTTCCATGTTGACCAGGCTGGTCTCAAACTCCGGACCTCAAGTGATCTGCCCGCTTTGGCCTCCCAAAGTGCTGGGATTACAGGCACGATCCACTGTGCCCGGCCTAGATAATCTTGTTACAAAAGACAAAAATCGTGAGACTATTTGTTTTTTTTTAAACCCACTCTATGCTATTTACATCTTAAATAAAAGGATTCAGGAACGTTGCAAGTACATAATGGAAAAAGATATGTAAATATTAACCAGAATAAAATATGTGCAGATAATGAAAGAAAAAGATGTTTTACATACATGATAGAGAAAAGGTAGGCAAAGTTCTAACGCCAACAGCTTCTACTTCCCAGGAGTTGGATCCACATTCTTTTTTTTTTTTTTCATTTTATTTTTATTTTTAGAGACAGGGTCTATGGCAGGAGGACTGCAGTGGTATGATCATAGCTCACTGCACCCTTGAACTCCTGGGCTCAAGTGATGCTCCTCAGTAGCTAGGACTACAGGCATGAACCACCACGGAGTTTTTTCGATTTTTGGTAGAGGGCGTCTCGTCAAATTGCCCAGGCTAGCCTTGAACTGGCCTCAAGCGATCCTCCTGCCTTGGCCTCTCAAAACACTGGGATTGCAGGCATGAGAGGCTGCATCTAGCGAGCTAGGAGTAAACCTTAGCTCTGCTCACAAATGAAGAACAAGGGCTTAGGAAGCTGACTGGCTGGCCAGAGATGCTGCTGCTGAGGGACAGAGGCCCCAACACTCAGAGGAGTACCCCTTCCACTTGCCGCAAGGCCTTCCTAGGCCTGAGAAGGGGAAGGTAGGGGGGTTTCTGGGAAGGAGATGGAGGCTCAAAATTTTGTTAACAAGATGGACTTCTTCGTCCCTGTTATAGATAGAGCTTGGGGGTCATTAAGAGCGAGGGCAAGGCCGGGCACGGTGGCTCACACCTGTAATCCCAGCACTTTGGGAGGCCGAGGTGGGTGGATCACTTGAGGTCGGGAGTTCGAGACCAGCCTGACCAACATGGAGAAACCCCGTCTCTACTAAACATACAAAATTAGCCAGGTGTGCTGGCGCATGCCTGTAATCCCAGCTACTCAGGAGGCTGAGGCAGGAGAATTGCTTGAACCCGGGAGGCTGAGGCTGAGGTTGTGGTGAGCCAAGATCACGCCATTACACTCCAGTCTGGGCAACAAGAGTGAAACTCCGTCTCCAAAAAAACAAAAAACAAAAGCGAGGGCAAGAGTGGGGAAGCACTGGCTCCAGTGTTCCTTAACAAACGACAACTGGAGAGGGACAGGAAGAATAAATGCTGTGTGCCCCCTTGGTGTTCATGCTCCTTGAGCTCTTGTTGGTGAGGTCTTTCCTGGTGGAGGGCAGTGGGGAGGCAGTGTGAGAAGGGGGTGCTTATGCCTTGGCCCCAGGCAGGAAGAGTGCAGCTTAGTTCCTTTGGCTCCTTTGTGGACCCTGTGGCCCTGACACCCCAGGTCCCCAGGCAGGTCCTGAGGCAACCTCGGAATATTTTGTTTCAGGTGCTTCCTGCAAATCAGCCTCAATCTGATTTCACTCGCGCAGTCTAACAACAGAAAGGGATTATAGGAAGGAAATGCGGCCCCTGGGGGATTCAGAATCTGTGACTCATCCAGACCAGTCCAGATCCATCTGAGAGGAAACCAGTGTAGCTTCACAGCGAGTCCTAGCAGATTCCTCCCCAATTGCGCCAGCCTCCTCATGCTGGCCAGAAGGAGCTGGGATGCAGGATCCTGAGTTGAAATTCAGCCTCATGGACACAAACAACATTAGGTTACACACACACCAACACACACACACCCACGTACACATCCCCACTTGGGCCTAGTCAAATAAATATACAGACCTTTTAGTTTCACTCCCCTCCTCAACCAAGACTTGAGTTTTAGCTACACACAGACACAGACACACACACACACACACACACAAACCACTTGCATACACAGACATACTGTGCTATTCCAGTAAGCTTCCCTTCCTGGGTTGGTGATGGGGACCAGCTAGTGATGGCGGGAGTGGAGGTAGCAGAGCCTGGGGCTCCCCCTAGCCTAGCAGAGTGATGAGAAGCAGGACCCGTCCAGGAAGAGAGCCACCCACACACTGCAGCCAGCAGCCTCGCTCTTCCCGGTGGGGAGGCACATGGAACCCATCATGCTTATTTTTTCCTAAAAAAGGTTTCTCTTCAGATCCTATAAATCTTTTGCCTCTTACTAAAAAGCCAAGTGCAGTGAGATCGCTCTCACATGAAAGCTGTCATGAGTCCAGTTTACTCTGTGCGTCCTTAATTTGACGCCTGAGGGCAGTTGGTGCTGTGGAAAGCTCAGGCTTCGGAGCTAAACCCACCAGACTTCTGACCTGGATTTGATGCTCGATTTGGTGCTCTCCACCCTCTGAGCCTCAGTCTCATCACCTGTAAAATGGGGATAGAATAGCAACCTCATTCATAAAGGATGGTTCCTGGAACACAGTAGTTGCTCAATAAATATTGATTTTATGTCTTCCCAAATTTCTGGCCTTCAAATGACACCTGCTTGCCTGGGTCTTTAGAGCCGAGAATGGAGTCCTGAGACCAGCAGAGACCTCACCTTTGATAGTTCAGGAATTGAATCTTGTCACCCATCTCCCTCCCTCCCACCATTGCCTCACCTGGCTTGGCCACCATCTTCACAGTCCCTCTCTCTAGCCCCTCTCCCAGATTAAACTCTGTGGTTCAGTGTGAAAGGGCCAAGGGGCAGGGAGACAGTTTGAGGAGCAAGCCCAGGCCTGGCTGCCACTGGGAGGGACAAATGCAGGCTCCCCACAGCCAGACCTGACCCACGAGGGAGGGTGGGACACAGACTCTGGTGGTGTGCCCCCAGAGGTCACGTGAAGCTCTCAGGAGGCAGTGAAACAGTCCCTCCAATTTTTCTTCTTCTTCTTCTTTTTTTTTCTTTCTTTTTTTGAGATGGAGTCTGGCTCTGTCGCCCAGGCTGGAGTGCAGTGGTATGATCTCAGCTCACTGCAACCTCCGCCTCCTGGGTTCAAGCAATTCTGTCTCAGCCTCCCAAGTAGCTGGGACTACAGGTGCTCACCACTACACCCCGCTAATTTTTGTATTTTTAGTAGAGGTGGGGTTTTACCATGTTGGCCAGACTGGTCTCGAACTCCTGACCTCAGGTGATCTGCCTGCCTTGGCCTCCCAAAGTGCTGGGATTACAGGCATGAGCACTGTGCCCGGCCTCACAGTTTCTTTTGACATCACTGGGACACCTGACTTCAGGATCCAAGTGCAACACAGACTTGAACACACAGGCACATCGGGAGTACCAGGATGGTCAGGAACGTTGCATGACCAAGGAGACTGCTGGATTAATGAAATTGCACCATCTTTTGAAAGGGCCTCAAGGAGAGTTCAGTCCTGAGTTAGCCTTGGCATTAAAAATAAAACTGTACTTCTGTTCAGACTCATCCATTGCAGTGAGAATGATCTGGGTGAGCTTCGAATATCAAAAGCCTCCAAGGGGAATGGCTTAGAGGGTGAGCAATCTGTGATCTCATGTGACAAGCAGTCCAGAGCCATGGACTCCAGTTCTTTTCTTTTTTCTTCTCTGCTGTCCTTAGCCCTCAGGTTGAGGCCCTTCCTGGCAAAGCTGCCCTAGGCCCAGATGTCACATCTGCATGACAACGTCCGGGGACCATTTGCCCCAGCAGATTCCCTTTCATTTCTGATTGGCCGGCAAGTGGCTGAGGATCGTCTTACTTGCACCCTGGTGCTGGGCGCTGACCACCTCCCGAAGCACTTGGCCAGGGGGAGAGGATGCTGGACACAATCAGGTTCTCCTCGGGGGAGGAGAGAGGGAATGGCTGCTGGAAGGGTTCCACCGGGGACTCCTACAGCAGCTTGTTAGATCTCCTTCCTCCCAATTCCCTGAAGTTGGTGGAACAGGAAGAGGACGAGAAGTCATGTTTGTATGTTGTCCCCTTGGAATCTCTCAAAAATCCGCAATATCCCGATTTGAGAAATGAGCATCACAGAGAAAGCAAAGCGGTAGTTGGAAGCTGCCAAGCTTGTGAGCAACGAGACAGAATCCACGCCCAGGGCTTTCTAACGGTGGGGCCACGCCCTCCACACTCCACCTCGGCCCTCTGCCCTGCGATGGTGCAGAGACCGGGTGTGGTCAAGGGGCCTAGGGTGAGGGTCCTGCCAGTACTTTACAGGAAACTCCCCCTCTTTTAGCCTCATTTGTCAAAGAAAGGGCTTAGACACTAAAATCTTTTAAGTTTCCTTCTAGCTCAATCTCTCTTTGATTTAATACCTTCTAAAAGAGATTTGGGGCCCCAGAAAAAAAGAAAGCAAGAAAGCAACTGGCACTTCTGTGGTTGACTCAGCACAGAGGCCTGGACAGGCATCAGGAGGCTGGGCTCCTCCTATTTTGGGCCTCGTGAGTTCATCCTGAGGCCTGTGCCAGTCCCTGCGGTTTCTCATCTCTCCATCCTGGTCTGTATGACAAAATGGCTAAAAATACCGGGCTCCCCACGGGCCCGCCACCCGGCTAACGCCCTCCCTTGAATCAGCTCATTTTTTAGTCTTGGGTATGCTGCAGATGAGAGTCCAGGACAAGCCACCTTCGGAAGCTTTGACTCCCAGGAACCCCGCTTGGGTTGGTCCTTGTGCTCTGGTGGAAGAAGCTTGGGCGCTGTCCACTTCCTAGGCAGGGAACTTGGCATGTCTGAGCCTCAGTTTCCAGGTCTCCTCATCCCACAAATACACCCACAGATTGTGTGAGTGACAAGCCTAATCCCGCTGAGGGCTTGATCCGCGTCGATTCATGCTTACCCTGGATCCCTCGTCTGCTGGGTCCCTGCAGGAGAACTTTCTCCCAAGGAAAACCTGGGCCTGTCATCACTCAGGCCTGCACATTGACCCAGTTTCTCGCAGGCTTTCCTAAATTGCTTTCTGAAACAGTCATGAAGGTGAATCGTTATGTGCAGCCACTGCAGGGACAAAGGCCAGCACGCTGGTCATCCCATTTCAGGTCCGTGTGTCCCATTTCACTGCACTGTCCTGTGCCAGCGCTGCCCAAGTCTTCGAGTGCTCTGTGGCCTCCCACCCCTGCCTCTCCGTGGGTGGCTTCTGTGAGGCCTCCGAGAAGCAGGAATGAAAGGTGACGTGAAAGGAAGCCGGGCTTGCTGTGGTCAGGTGAGGGCCAGCACAGTGAGTCTGAGAACATCTCACCTCCACAAGCAGGAGCCCTACAACCTTGGGACATTGTTTCATCTTCTGGACTCTCAATATTGGCTTTGGAAAAAATAAAAACACCCCTTTATCTTGTCTGAAGAAAGGAAAAATCCATCTCCTTTACATGGAAGATGTGAGGACCAGAGGAAAAAGACACACATACCAATTTTATTTTATTATTTTTTCTTTTGAGACAGAGTCTTACTCTGTTGCGCAGGCTGGAGTGCAATGGCACGATCTCAGCTCACTGCAACCTCCGCCTCCCGGGTTCAAGCGATTCTCCTGCCTCAGCCTCTTGAATAGCTGGGACTGCAGGAGCCTGGCACCATGCTCGGTTAATTTTGTTTGTAATTTGAGTAGAGACGGGGTTTCACCATGTTGGCCAGGCTGGTCTTGAACTCCTGACCTCAGGTGATCCACCTGCCTTAGCCTCCCAAAGTGCTGGGATTACAGGTGTGAGCCACCGTGCCCGGCCACACATACCAAATTTAAGAGCTCAGTGTTTTGTCCATGACATGCATTTGCAAATGTTCAGAGCACCCAGTGGGTGCCAAGCCGGTGCTCGGGGCTGGGGTGGGCAGGGTGGGGGGAATTGCACTTCGCCGGACTGCGTGGTGCCCCCTTCCCCGGGAAGAGAGACTGGAACCGTGCAGTTCCCATCACCGGGACAGAACCTACACGTCCCGTGCTGAGTGGCCTCGTATGCTCAGCGTGGTCAGGGGCTGACGCTGCGGGGCCAGGCTCAGGGGCTTGATTCTCACTGGTCTTGGGCCTCCGCGCTGTTGGCTGCCACTAGAAAGCTTGTATGCCAGAGACTCCGGCTCTGAAGTTGGACTCCAGTCAATCTGCCCGTGCCCCTCGGGTTCCCCAAGAGCTTTCCATGTAGGAATGCAACTGTTCTCACGGAGCAAAGACAGAAGTGAGGGCCACCACCCTCTTTTCTCCTTTTCCTTTGTGTTTTATGCACATATATTAAAGAGAATAGCTCTAGAAGGTGTCTTGTAGAAACACAACAGCAGTTCCTGCCCCTGCTCCCTATTTCCCTCCTTGAAGTAGCCTCTTTCACTTTGCTTACCAATTTTTTTGTTGTTTGTTTTTTTTTTTAAGACAGGGTCTTGCTTTGAACACAGCTCACTGCAGCCTCGACCTTCCAGACTCAAGCGACCCTCCTGCCTCAGTCCCCCAAGTAGCTGGGACCACTGGCATGCGCGACCACTCCCAGCTAATTTATTTTTGTATTTTTAGTAGAGATGGTGGTCTTGCCATGTTGCCCAGGCTGGTCTCGAACTCCTGAGCTCAAGAGATCCGTCCACCTTGGCCTCCCAAAGTGTTTTTAGCTGATTGTCGGGATGCCTGTCTATCTCTAGCAGACAGGCTTGCATAATTACTTTTTTTTTTTTTTTAGATGGAATCTCGCTCTTGTCACCCAGGCTGGAGTTTAATGGCACGATCTTGGCTCACTGCAACCTCTGCCTCCTGGATTCAAGCATTCTCCTGCCTCAACGTTCAAGTAGCTGGGATTACAGGTGCCCACCACCATGCCCGGCTAATTTTTTTTTGTATTTTTAGTAGAGATGGGGTTTCACCATGTTGGCCCGGCTGGTCTCAAACTCCTGACCTCAGGTGACCCACCCACCTCCACCTCCTAAAGTGTTGGGATATGAGCCACCCGCCAGGCTGCATAATCACTTTTTAATTTTTCAGTGTGGACCCCATCACTGACTTCTCATTCTGGAAGGTGGAAATTAAGCTCATTTTCCACCCTCTGCTACCCCTACATATGTGAATCCTTCAGTCAGGCCGAACCCCTGTTGTCTCTAAGGGATGGTACCACACCCTGTCCAGGAGGCCAAAGAAAAGACCCGGATCCAGTGAACGAGATGTAGGGTTTATTGAGGGCTTACCTACAGGACAGTTCAGGAGTGGCAGCTGGACGGGAGAACTGCTACTGTTTGTAAAAAGCGTGCAGTTTATGTAGCATTTTCACTTAGCAACCTCCACCTGGCAACCTTCATTTAACCCAAAACAAAGGGCCTCGATTCCTTGTACAACCTGTGTTCAAAGGAACGGACCAGGGGTTCAGATGCCCTTTATAGATAAGGAGGGAATTTTCAGGTTGGCCACTCCCAGATTCCTTAGCTCAGAATGCAGAACACACACAGCGTCATTCTCAGGGTGTGCTTGAGTTATTGCTGTCAGGTGCATCTGCTATACACCTTCCTACACTCTTTCATCCCTATGGAATTATGATATAATTTTGGTTAGATTCATAGCCACCATATGTCATTAAGCCATGGAAATACTTTAGATCAGTTAAAAAATATAGTAAATATCATGACTAGTTTTCCTTCTCTACTCAAATTTTTGTTATCCTTGAAGTTAATAATTGTCCTTTTTATGGTTTAATTTTCTGTGTGCTTATCACCAATTCAACTCCAAACTTTTCACCAGTTGTCTCAAGGTCCTCTCGAGACATTCCAATGTACCAGGCACTGCTAGGTTCATCTTCCTGAAATGGTCAGTCTCTCCAGGCACTTTCCTACCTGCGCCCTGTGTCCAGAGTGCACCTGTCATCCCAGCACCTGCCTGTGCCTCATCTAGGGACCACCCTCAGCTGACTTTCCATGCGGGGGTGCTTGTTTTCTGTGCCCAGTGACTCTTTCTTGGGTTACCCCTCCTTTTAAAGGGGGGCATTCTCTAGAGGTTTCCCAAGAAGGGAGTCATTGCAGGTAAGCCTTTTGGGTCCTTGCGTGTCTGAACGTGTCCTGTTCTAACCTCTCCCTGATGAATAGGTTAGCTATTTGTAGCATTCTAGATCATAAACCAGTATCCCTTGAATTCCACAGTCATTGCTCTCCTATCTTTTAGTTTCCAGGGTTGCTATAGGATATCCAGCCCATTCTGGGCTGGGTGTGGTAGCCTGTAATCCCAGTAGTTTGGGAGGTCAAGGCCGGTGGATCATTTGAGGTGAGGAGTTCAAGACCAGTCTGCACAACATGGCGATACCCCATCTCTACTAAAAATACAAAAATTAGCTGGGCGTGGTGATGCACACCTATAATCCCAGCTACTCTGGGAAGCTGAGGCATGAGAATCACTTGAACCCGGGAGGTGGAGGTTGCAGGGAGCTGAGATCGCACCTCTGCACTCCAGCCTGGATGACAGAGCGAGACTCTGTTTCAAAAAACAGGAAAAGAAAAAGAAATGAAGCCCATTCTACTTCCTAGCTTTTGGAAAGTGACCTGTTCCCATCTCTGGAAGCTTGCAGGATCTTCTGTTTGTCCACAGTATTCTGAAATGTCCCAGAGATGAGCTCTGGTGTGGGTCTGAATGCCTAATGAGGAAAGGTGCACTCCATGGCTCAGTTCTCTAGAGAAGACATTTCCAGTCTCTTCACCGAGGCAAAGACCCAGCTTCAGACCTCAGGTCTGCTATGGGGGCAGTGGTCTGAGCATTCAGCATTCATGTATTCGCTTAAACCTGCCATCTGTGGTGAGAGTGTATGTCCTCAACTGTGCCTGCATCCCCCAATCCCAAGAACCACTTTTACTCTTCTCCTGAGAATAGACCTCTGATCTTCTCCTGGGGAGATTTGTTATCCCCAGGTAACAAATCTGGGGGAGGGAAAGGCAGGTGCTCATGAGTGAAGAGGGGACCTTGGGACCCAACTACTTTTCTGGCTCCTTTGAGTCAATCCTCCTTATTTTAGTAACCCGTTTACTTGAGTGCCAGAGGTTCTTGATACTGTTGATTTCTTGAGAATTCCAAGGTGTGCATCTAGTTGGTTCTCAATTTTCTCTAGTGTGGGTTTGAGATTTTGCTTTCTGGGGTCTGCTAAGTCTGTTACCATTCTTCCATCTGCTTGCAAACATCGTGGTCTGCTCTCCTGTTATTTGTGTGTGTGCACGTATGTGTGTGCATGTGTGTGGTTGGATGTATGTCTGTGCATGTGTGTGTGTGTGTGTGTGTGCGTGTGTGAGTGAATCTGTTTACTATCATTCTGGTGGACTTTTGGGAGGGAGTGAAATGAGATGTTCTGTCTGCCACCTTCCCCAGCAGCCTGGTTTCAATATTATGAACAAAGTCCAAAGGCCTCAGAGCACAGAGTTCACGCCATGAACCACCCAGTGGTTTTTCCATCACAGAGAGATGGTGAGCACCTTTTCAGGCTGGGGGAAAGAGTTTAGAGAGAGTCTGAAAAGGAAGTAAGTGGGTTGCTATTGTGAGTCCCTGAGAGAAGGGTCAGAAGGCTGGCAAGGGTGAGGGTGGCAGCAGCACAGACCCCAGGTAGGTTGAGCAGGTGCTCTGCACGCTGTCTGGGACTCTGGGAGGAGAGAGCTGTGCAGGGCCTCTGTGCTGTCATGGAGCAGGATGGCAGGGAGACAGCGTGGCATGGTAGGAACAGCAAGATAAGGGCCTGAGAGATCCCTGCTTGCCCAGCGTTCCACAGCTGAGTGTTCCAGAAGACCGAGGGAGGGGACACCAAGAGGAGAAACTAGAAAACCAAGCAGAGTGAGCCCCACCTTAGGCTGAGGCCAGTGAGGGCAGAGGCCAGTGCTGGCATCAACAGGTGGGGACATACACTCTCCAGGGCACCAGATGACCCTCAGGAGAAGAGAAAGGGGACCCAGAGTCATGAAGCCATAAAGTTGTCAGAGCTGGGGGACCTGTAAGAAACATCCAGTGTCCCAATTTTTATTTATTTATTTATTTATTGAGATGGAATTTCACTCTTGTTGCCCAGGCTGGAGTGGAGTGGCACAATCTCGGCTCACCGCAACCTCGGCCTCCCAGGTTCAAGCGATTCTACTGTCTCAGCCTCCCAAGTAGCTGGTATCACCCACCACCACGCCTAGCTAATTTTTGTATTTTTAGTAGAGAAGGGGTTTCACCATGTTGGCCAGGCTGGTCTCGAACTCCTGACCTCAGGTGATCCACCCACCTTGGCCTCCCAAAGTGCTGCGATTACAACAGGCATGAGCCACTGAGCCCGGCCCCAATGTCCCCATTTTAAAGAGGGGATTCGGGGGTTCAGAGAGGGAAAGAGACTTGTCCCAGGCTACTTAGTGCAAGACACTGTTCTTTTTGCGATGTCTCTGAAGAGGGTTGATAGAGTAATGGTTTACTCATCCAGGAATCCTATCCTTGGACTGACCCGGTTCTGTCTGTCCTGCTCTGTTTGTCTAGATCTTCATCAAAGTTATTTAGCTAAAGCTTATTTTCACCAGTTGCCCCAAGCATACATCAGTATGGTCACGTGACTATACAAGGAGCTATTCTATATGGACCTTAGGGGAGGGGCAGGCGTTCACCAACCGGAGGAGAAAGGACACCTGCAGCAGAAGGTGTTCAAAGGTGCGCACAGAAGTGAGGAGATAATGAACAGTATGTTTGGGGAACATAACTACCTTGGAGCCAGGATCTCACATTGTTCAGCATCCCGAGTGACACCCTGAGTGGCCTGGGGCAGAACCGTGTGTTCTCGAGCTGTATGCATCATCATGGGCCCACCTGGGGGGACTTCTGATCTACACTTCAGCAGAGAACGTTCCCTACAGCCACGGACCAAGGCATCTGAAGAAGGCACATGCCTATCTGTGACTGGTTCCACAGTGACTCACCAGGTCTTAAGTTTTTTTAAAAAAGGCTGACTGAGGAGGTTTCCAGACCTGCACTTTTCCAGATGGTTCTGTGGGCTTTGGCCTGAGGTTGGGCTGAACCCTGCTGGAACATGGGCCATTGGAAAGGTTCACCGAAGAGTGAGAACAACTCCAAACCTTCTTCTACCCACCCCTCCAACATGAAAAAGTAAAAAGACTAGGAGAGGAAATGGAAACTCTAGCACTTCTCTTTTGGTGAAACCTTATGAAAATAAGTCAATTTCTTGCCTTTGTGCTTCCTTTGGAAAGACTTTTTAGCCTTTGAAGTCTAATGAAGCTAGGTATGAGTTTGGCCCCACTGCTGTCTGGCTAAGAGATCTTGGACAACTTACTTAATTTTTCTGAGCCTCAATTGTTGGGAGAATTGAGACAATGTAGGTGAAGTGCCTTCTGGGTCTATACTTGAGGTAGGATAGGGTTTAGTACCAGTGTTCCTCTTCGTATTCCACTAAGGTAGCTTTTTAGCTTTGTTTGACAAGTCAGTTCTCTAGTTCTCCGTTTTCTCACTTGTAATTAGGACACTGGATTGGACATTCTCTAAGTTCCTCTCAGCGCCAGTATGCTATGACATTTTTTCTAAAATAAGGTTTGTGGACCACTTAGAACAGAATAACTTTAAGTGTGTTTTAAAAACACAGATTCCTCGGTTCCTCTCCAGACCTGCTGAAACTTGCACTTTCCTTGTGCTTCCTCATGCTTGGCAATCTCTGTTCTGTTTTACATCTTATCTACCTTGACCGTCTTTATAACTCAATCTAAAATCTCAATGCTGGGCTAATGGTAGGGCCTCAATATGTCCTTGATTACTACAACTCGCTGCCTAGACTGGGAACTACCTTTGCTGCCATCTTGGTTTCTTTGAGGGTCAGTCCTCTTGTCTTCAATATGTGTAGTGATTCCCCCAAAATAGAAGACAGCTCAGGTCAGAGAAAAAGCCTGGGCATCTATGAGGATGAGTGGGAAATAGGAGTCTGGAAAAGGAGAGTTTTGGATCATGGACCCTCAGAGGCTCCTTCCCAGTCTGGAATCCTGAGACTCTAGTTTCCACTGAGGGAACTGATTCCATTGTGCTAGTTTACATCACCTCCTCTGTTTGTCAACTCCCAGCTTCCATTTCCAGTTTATTCCTTTCTCTTCATTACTACCTACGTGACAGACTGGTGCTGTGAGATTAGTGTGTTTCATGCGCATCCATTCTTTGTTACATCTTGAGATCTGCTCTTATTTGTGCTCACATAACCCCAGTCTATCCCCCGAACTACTGTCTGGAATCCCTCTGCAGGACCATTTCACAATTTATTTATGCCTTCTCCTATTGATGGTTATGTACATGGTTTCCAGTTCTTCCCTATTACAGACAACACTGTGATCACCCCCTCATACCTGTTGCCTTGTATACTCAGGTACAAGCATTTATCTAAACACCTAGAAGGAGCCTTGCTGGGTTACACTTGCAGTTTCCCTAGATACTGCTGAATTGCCCTCCAAAATGATGGTGTCAATTTACACTCCCATCCATTGTATATGGGAAGACCCATTTCCCTCAACCTTTCCAACACTTGATGTTGTTAGACTTTGTTTTGCCGATCTGATGGGTGACCGTGGTATCTTGTTGTAATTTGCCTGTTTCTGATTCCTAATTCTGTTGAGTAAACCCATTTGGGTTTCTTCTACTGTAAATTACCTATTCATATATTTTGCCCATTTGTCTGTTCCTTGTTATTTTATGGGAGTTCTTTAAACATCCTTGATACCAATCCTTTGTCTATCATGTTTTGCATATATTTTCCTCCAATCAATACTTATGTTTTAATTTTGTCTATGGTGTCTTTTATCAGTGACTTTTGAACAGGGGAGTTACACAGGGTTGAATTTTGAAAGACCTCTCTCTTAAACCAGAAGTGTATTGATAGAGCATATATAGATCCACAGAGCAATAAAACAGAATCAAGTCCGGGAAAAGACCTGTGCATATATGGGAACTGAGTTTATGATAGAATGGCATCATACATCAGAGAGGAAAGGACATACTATTTGATAAATGGTATTGAAGCAATTAGCTATTTATATGAAGTTTTAAATTCTGATGTGGTCAAATTTGATAATTTTTTTAGCCTATAATTTTTGCTTCTGGTGTCTGATTTAAGTATATTTTGTCTATGCCAATGTCATAAATATTGTCTTCAGTGGATGTAGTGATTCCCCCAAAATAGAAGACAGCTCAGGTCAGAGAAAAAGACTTGTAGTGAAACTACAAGTCTATGCTCGATTTAAATTTTCTTCTAATTATTTTACAGTATTTTTGTCACATTTAGGTCTTGAATTTATATTTTGGATATGGTGTGAGGGAGGGATATAATTATACATTATTTCATATAGATAACTAATTGCTTCAATACCATTTATTGAATAGTATGTCCTTTCCTCTCTGATGTATGACGCCATTCTGTCACAAACCCAGTTCCTATATATGCATGCGTCTTTTCCTGAACTTGATTCTGTTTTACTGCTCTGTAGGTCTATATATGCATGACCAATACACTTCTGGTTTAAGAGAGTGGTCTTTCTAAATTCAATCCTGTGTAACTCCTCTGTTAAAAAGTTATCAAAGTGTTCAGTCAAATGGCCCTTTATCATCTAATCCCTGCCTATTTTTGGCCATCTTCTCTCTCCTGTCTTTCCCCAAGTCCCTGTGGCACTATCAAAATCATTTACCCTAGGCTTTATCTCAGTTGATCTACTTGCTGTCCTTCCAACCCATGCTGAGGTTTTGCCTTCCTGCCTTTGTACACATTGTTCTCTCTGCCTGGAATGCCTTTCCTACTCATTTCTTGTCTGATGAAGTTTAACTGAAATGCTTTTTCAACACCTTTCCCAACCCCCCAGTTGGGGTTCTCCTAGGTGCTCCCCAGCACTTTGCTCATCTCTACCATGGCCCTCCAGATGTTCTACTCACCTAATTTAGGACTCTAGTCAGGCTCCTCTGCCCGATAGGCTAGGAGAGCTTCCCAAGGGCAGGAGTGCATCTAATTCATTTCCATGTCTGCCTTCCCCTAGTCACCCACCCCAGTTGACCTAGCTTGTGTCTGGCATGGAGCCGGACAATAATAGCTGCATTCACTGAATACTGACCATCTGCCATCTACTCTCCTATTTCATACTTATGGCAACCTTTGAATGTGGTAGAATAATTCCCATTCTTCAGATGAGAAAATTGAGGCTCAGAGCAGCGATGTAGCCTGCAAGGGCACATAACTGGAAGCATCATAGCTGAGATCCAGACCCCAGTCTTTCCGACTTTAGAGCCCATGCTCTCCCACTACAGTCTACACTGGGGCTCAGTAAACATTTACTGAGTGAAAGAATAAATATGTGCAGAACCCAGCCAACAGAGAGCATCCCTGGAGGTGGGGCCAGGGCCCCAGGCACTCAGAGGAGGCAGGCCTCTGGCAGTAGCTAAGCAGATTCCCATCTCAGATGTCAGCCCTGCCCACCCTTCTGTGCCCCCCCATCCCCCCGGTTGGTGTTTGTGGGACAGTTTCCACTGTGTTGCCTGGGAAACGAGGCATCCTGCCACCACCACTCCCCACCTCCGGGCTGCCAACACCTACCACGCCCGGCTTGGGGGTTTTGACTGGTTTCCCTCGTGTCCTAGTCAGCTTGAGAAACCCTCGGATGCACTCGCCATTTTACAGTGTGGCTTTGCTCATCCGGGTGGGAGGTGCTGCCTGGGGTGAGCTCATCACCTCTGGTTCCTCAGTGCCACCCACTGATGTCTCTTGGCACTGAGTTCTTACAACTTGTTCCAGGGAATATTTGGCGGTTGATGGTCACCACCCATGTGTCACGGTCCCTGAGCATCCCCCGCCACCCCACTGCTCCCTATTTTGGCAGTTACTGTCACCCTCTAGGGATGCAGGGATGCAGTTTACCTATCTAGAGTGCGGTGATCAGGTGGGGAAGTACAAATGGCAATTGACAGCTAGAGAGCTTGAAACCCTCCCACTTGGCTCCGCTCACCCTGGACTCTGGGAGACCTCAGCTGCCCAGCAGTGGAGGCTGGGGCAGCAGAGGGGCCAGACCTGGGAGCCCAGAAGCCTGGATCTGAGTCTGACTCACTGCTAGCCTTTGACCTTTGGAGGCTTGGGCAAGCTGAGGAACTTCTCTGGTCTTAATCTCCACCCCCTGCTGGAGTAGGTGAGGTCAATGAGTGGGGGCATGTAACTTCCTCTTGGTAAGCCCTGGGTTCCTGGAGACAGGAGAGGGAGGGTGGTTTTCCAGGGGCATTTGTTGACATTTCTAGAGAAAATCTGAGGCTTCGACAGAATCAGACCTCAGAAATGTGGGCCTGCCTTGCTATTGTGGGGGATGGTGGCTGGAAAGTGGGGAGGGAGATGAGACCCCAGCTTTGTCTGGCTGTGGCCTGGGCAAGGCCCCCTACTCCCTGCCCGTGCTCCCTGTCTGTCCAGTAGCAGGCTCATGTGTGACTCTCTAGGGTACATGGCTATGTATATTCCTAAATCAAATTAAATCCCATTCCCGGCTGGGTGCAGTGGTTCACGCCTGTAATCCCAGCCCTTTGGGAGGCCAAGGCAGGTGGATCACGAGGTCAGGAGATCGAGACTGTCCTGGCTAACACTGTGAAACCCTGTCTCTACTAAAAATACAAAAAAAAGCCGGGCGTAGTGGTGGGCGCCTGGAGTCCCAGCTACTCAGGAGGCTGAGGCAGGAGAATGGTGTGAACCCAGGAGGCGGAGCTTGCAGTGAGCCGAGATCACACCAATGCACTCCAGCCTGGGCAATAGAGCGAGACTCCGTCTCAAAAACAAACAAAAAAAACAAAAAAATCAAATTCCTGCCCCCCACATCCTGCCATTTGGGGGACTTGTAGTATCAGTTATTCCTTGGTTCTTCCCTTCCCTATACCCCCTGTAATGTGCAAAATCCAAGCTGGTTCCTGCTAAGACACCCACTGCCCCAGCTCCAACCTCAGGCCCTGAGGAGAACTTGCTGCTTCTGAGCCTGTAGCCTGGGGCCTGGGGGTGATTGATGACCAGAGACCCTGGACCCTGAGCCCAGCCTCCCCTCCTCAGCGTCATTGTCGTCAGGCAGGTTGAGGACCTGCCAGTCATATGGCCTGACTGGCTCTTCACCTGCTCCCTAGACGCCTGAAACCCCCTCCCCTCCCCTCCAGAAGACATAGCACATGGGCTCCCCAGCTCATTCAGGCTGTTAAGGAAACAAAGGTCAGGGAGGAACGAGGCTGTAATGCAACCTTCTGCGGCATAGGACAGAGCCTGGCTCTTCTGATGGGGGCAGCAGGTAGGGACAAAGCAAGGGAGAAAACCGCTTTTTCCACTTCCTTACATCTAGAGCCTCTTTCCATGAGGACACCCCATAGCCATGGGATGCAGAGAGCAACAGTTTACTTCCTCCACTTTTTAGCTGAATGAGTTCACCAGCCTCAGCTTCACCAGATGTCAAACGGGGATGATGGTCAGGCCAACAGGCTAACTCGGTGGGGTGCTGATATGGTTTAGCTGTGTCCCCGCCCAAATCTCATCTGGAATTGTAGCTCACATAATTCCCATATGTCGTGGGAAATACCCAATGGAAGGTGATTGAATCAGGGGGGCGAGTCTTTCCTGTGCTGTTCTCGTGATAGTGAATAAATCTCACAAGATCTGGTGGTTTTATAAAGAGCAGTTCCTCTGCACATGCGTCTTGCCTGCTGCAATGTAAAACATGCCTTTGCTTCTCCTTTGCTTTCTGCCATGAGTGTGAGGCCTCCCCAGCCATGTGGAACTGTGAGTCCATTAAATCTCTTTCCTTAATAAATTACCCAGTCTCGGGTATGTCTTTATTAGCAGTGTGAGAACAGACTAATACAGGTGCTATTTGGCATTTTGAGTGGGATAATTTTAAAATTGTGCATCTTACCCATTTCGAAATATTTAGCATGGGTACTAAATATCAGTAACACCCCCAGTCACTATGACACCAAAACTAAAAAATTAAATGCCCTCACATAGCTCCAAATGCCTCCTAAGGTAAGGGCAGTACCATCCCCAGGTAAGAATCGCTTTAAAAAAAATTTAAATTGGCCGGGTGCGGTGGCTCACGCCTGTAATCCCAGCAATTCGGGAGGCCGAGGTGGGCGGATCACAAGGTCTAGAGATCGAGACCTCGTCTCTACTAAAAATACAAAAATTAGCTGGGTGTGGTGGCGGGCAGCTGTAATCCCAGTTACTCAGGAGGCTGAGGCAGGAGAATCACTTGAACCTGGGAGGTGGAGTTTGCAGTGAGCCAAGATTGCACCACTGCACTCCAGCCTGGCCGACAGAGTGAGACTCTGTCTCAGAAAAATAAATAAAACAAAATAAAATAAAGTAAGAAGGTGGTTTCTTAAAGCAAATATACAATTCAAATGAATTGATTGAGCACCTGTGCCAGGCCCTGGGCTTTGCCCTGGGGAATCAAAATGAATAAAACATAGGCCCTGCCCTCAAGGGGCCCCCAGCAAGAGACATGTCCCTAACAAACATCAGGGCCTGTGATGGGTCTAAGGGACACGGGGGAAAGGGTGAGATTGTGCAGGAAGGGAGGAGGAATCCAAGCTGGGTGGTCAGAGGCCCACAGGCAGTTCAAGGGGATTTACACGCAAGGACACAGAGGGTGTGTTCTAGAGGCGAGGTTCTGCAGGAAGGTGAAGGGCAAGGAGGATTTGGGTCTGGAGGGCCAATGGGTGCCAGAGCCCCGAAGGCTTGAGGTCAGCAAAGGCTTGACTGTGAGGTCCTAGGGAGCCACGCAGAGTGTAAGCCAAGCTGGTGGGTGAGCTTTGCATTTCAGGACTGTTGCACTGGGGCAGTGTGAGGCTAACTGAGGGGGCTGGGCAAAGGCTGGTCATTCGTCTTCTGCCTCCACTACACCTTGAAGCGCCAAAAGGTAAGACAGTGCCTTTCTTGTTTCCTCAACATGGAAAGGTCATGTTGGTCATGACCTTCCAAGGTTGTGACCAATCACTCAGTAGGTGATGGATCAGTGCTTCCTGTCCTGAATGCATGCATGATGGAGGAATGACCTATACATTTAGGCCAACATTTTCCAAAATGTATTCCCAAACCAAAAGAAGAATAGCTGATCAATTTCCCAAAGGAGGATAAACATACCAGGCATTCACTCACTGCCATCTGGGCCAGGCCTCACAAGCATGATCTCTTCCAGTTTAATGCATACAGCAGCCCACCTAGCCCCACTAGACAACTGCAAAAACTGAGGCTCTGATAATTTAATGTCTTGCCAGAGACATTAAAGGTCATGGTAAAGACAAAATTCAAAAGCAGATGCTGTTATATCAAGTCAAATGCTTTTTCTAACACAGTGTACACACGCACAGAAATAAGCTCATGATCAGTCAGGGAAAACATTCTGCACCGTGTGTGTGTGTGTGTGTGTGTGTATTTGCAGTCGCCTCTCAGGTTTTCCATGGAACTGTTGTGTAAATGGAGGTGGCTGGCTCAGGAGCAGCCCTGCAGGATTCACAGGGGTGAAGTGTCAGCACAGGCAAAACCAAACACATCCAGAGAAATCCGAACCAGCTCTGTTTGCAAAGAACAGAGGCTGCTCAGCTGAGGCAAGAACACCACTGTTGTCTGCACTGGCTTTCATCTGGAATGTCTTTAAATAAAATGATTTGCACTCGGCCAGGCGCAGTGGCTCATGCCTGTAATCCCAGCACTTTCGGAGGCCGAGGCGGGTGGATCTCCTGAGGTCAGGAGTTCAAGACCAGCCTGACCAACAAGGTGAAACCCCCGTCTCTACTAAAATACAAAATTAGCCGGGTGTGGTGGCAGGCGCCTGTAGTCCCAGTTACTCGGGAGGCTGAGACAGGAGAATTGCTTGAACCCGGGAGGCGGAGGTTGCAGTGAGCTGAGATCACACCACTGCACTCCAGCCTGGGCAACAGAGCAAGATTCTGTCTCAAAAAAAAAAAAAAAAGGTTTGTACTCTAAACACGAGCATTTCCAATTAATCTCCTTTTTAAGCAGAAGATATTATCTCCAGGGGGCAATAAATCAAAGTCCAAATGAAAAGGGTCATTCTGGCCACCCGGAGGGCTGTCATGATGGGGTGTCATGATGGGGAGGCTGCAGGCTCAGGACGTGGCAGTGCCCCCACTCCCGTCAGTGCTGCCTTCTGTGGCAGGAACGAGCCTTTGTCTGCAGGCCTGGGGAGCTCGAAGACAGATGTGTAACCCTGTTGGCTGTACCTTCAGCATGTGTCTAGGATTCAACCTCATCTCCACCTCCATGCTGCTCCCTCTAGCTTCCTCCCTGGGATCACCACCTCCTAACTCTGCCCTCCCCTCTGCCTTCCAGACTACTCCCATCATAGACACAGTGACCCTTTTAAAGCTCAGACTCTGCAATAACGGCTGCCCATCTCACTCACAGAGAAGGAACAGGACCAGGAGGGCCTAGTGATGGAAGGACCAACACATGGTTGGATGACAGACCCTGAAGGGCCCTTGTGGAGGGGCTCCGTGGGAGTAGGCTGTGAAACCACCCAGGCTGAGGCTCCCCTGTGGGCTTGAGTCATGCCCGGCCAAAGCTTGCAAAGTGGAGGCTGTGTCACATTTTCTGTTTTCCCCATGCCTGACATCCAGTGGGCACTAATAAATGTTTAACGAGTAAATTAGTGCGTACAAGAGACAAAAGTCTTGCTCTATGGTTGCAGTATTTGATGTTTTTTCCTTAGGCAAAAAGGACATTAAAAACCATTTGAGACGGAGTCTTGCTCTGTCACCCAGGCTGGAGTGCAATGGTGCAATCTCGGCTCACTGCAACGTCTGCTTCCTGGGTTCAAGTGATTCTGCTGCCTCAGCCTCCTGAGTAGCTGGCACCACAGGCATGTGCTACCATGCCCAGATAATTTTTGTATTTTTAGTCGAGACAGGGTTTCACCATGTTGGCCAGGCTGGTCTCAAACTCCTGGCCTCAAGTGATTCGCCTGCCTCGGCCTCCCAAAGTTCTGGGATTACAGGAGTGAGCCACAGCGCCTGGCCCACGCTTCTTTTAATGCCCCTTATTAGTCAGCAGTTTTGGAAAGTGAAACCACTTCCCACAAACCTGTGACCCTCCCACAGGGCCTGAGGCAGGAGGCAGCCCCTGGGAGGCTGGGATGCTGCTGGGGCCCACGGAGCCACGGTGCCTGGTGCCTGCTGAAGCTGAGAGACCCTGTGTGGCTCCTCCTGCCCCCTCCCCTGGCCTTGAGTTTTCCATTTCCAGTTCTGTTTTATACATCTTGCTGCCTGGGCCCTTTCTGGCAAGTCATTTCAGAAAGAGGGAGGAGACTTGTTTTTGAGAGTTACCGATACTCCCAGAGGGTCGAGGGAAGAGACTGAGGTTAGTTGAGCGCCATGGGACCGTTTCTAATGCACAGCTCTGCTCACACCTGTCCACTGCCTGAGAGCCTTCAGTATACAATAATGACAATGACATCACCACTGACAACAATAATAACAGCAGTCAATGATTGAGAGCTTCGTGTGTGCTTGGCATAGAAATAAACTCACAGATATGATCTCAAACACCCACACTGTGAGTTAGAAATTACTACCCCCACTTTATAGTTGAGGAAATAGGAGGCTTAAAAATGAAGGAGCTTGGCCCAGGTTCCTCAGTGCAGGGGCCGTGAGCGAGGCCTCTCAGAACTCTGACTGTGGGAGCGTCAGTGACCAGCAGCCCTGCTGCTGCCCTTGGAAGCCCATTTCCATGAGGCTACGCTTCCCCTGGGCTACTCCTAGTCCATGGCTGGGCCTGGCAGGGACACGGAGGAAAGGTGGGAGATGCAGGCTTGCTGTGTTGGAAGACTTTGGCTGGAGGATCCCTGGCTGTCTTGCTGAGCTCAGAACTGCATTGCTCTGTGACACCCTTGCACACAACCTTCCTTTCTTCCCTCTTTCCTTCACCCAGGGCCAGGCCCGCATCGTGGGCTGATGGCTCTCCCAGCCTCCCCCAACCCCTGCTGCATTCTTCCTCACTGACCTTGCCCTGATCACATCTCTCAAGTGGCCAATGCCATCTGGGTGTCTGCATTTTCGAAGATCAGAAACAACCCACACAGAAAAACAGTGGTGAAAGGACTGCTAGCTGAACCCCAGCATCTGTTCGCTGCTTCTTCCACAGTGAAGGAATTTTATCCAGTCTCCTGGAATGAAGACTACGTTTCCCAGGCTCCCTTGCAGCTAGCTGCAGCGTCACTGCTAGGCCTGGTCCATAAGATCTGAATGCAAGTGAACCCTGCAACTCCTGGATTGCATGCCCTCAGAGGGACGTGGTGGTGGTGCTCCTTCACGGACTCCGTGAGGAGGCGACACCTTGGGGGTGGCAGAGCAATAAGACAGAAGGAGGCTGGGTCCCTGCTGGCTTTGCAGTGCAGAGGCGCCGTGCCTTCTTAGACTTCTATGTGGGAGGGAAAGTCTTGCGTCTTGTTTAAATTGCTGGTACTCTGAACATCTGTTACACTTACACAGCCAAACCCAATATCTCAACTGATTCAGATTTGAATTTTGGCTTAGTTGACAAAGCACTGGATTGTACAGGGCCTCAAAAGCCACATCATTAGTAGAAGGCAGGCTAAACGCAGAACCAGTCCAATTTGGCTCAACTTTATCAGTAACAAAATGATGAGTTGTTTTTCTGTTGAAACAGCCCCAGGTTGCAAGGCAGGTATAACCTGAGCATGCCCAGATGAACTAAGTGTGCCTGACTCATGACCCCAGAGCCGGCTGGAATGGAAAAAGTTAACCACAGGTGGAAACTAAGTACTAGGATCCAGGAATGGGGACCAAATGAGGAAGCCAGGCGTGCCCTCTTTTGTTGCTGCACAGACTTAAGAGTCAAGAACCTTTTTTTTTTTTTTTTTTTTTGAGACAGAGTCTCGCTTTGTTGCCGAAGTGCTGGAGTGCAGTGGGTCAAGCTTAGCTCACTTCAGCCTCCGCCTCCTGGGTTCAAGCGATCCTCCTGCCTCAGCCTCCCAAGTAGCTGGGATTACAGGCACCCGCCAGCATGCCTGGATAATTTTTGTATTTTTAGTAGAGACTGGGTTTCACCATGTTGGCCAGGCTGGTTTCAAACTCCGGACCTCAAGTGATCCGCCCGCCTCAGCTTCCCAAAGTGCTGAGATTACAGGCGTGAGCCACTGCACCTGGCCAAGAGCCAAGGACCTGTCATGGCCTCTTTGCATGAACCTATCAGATCATGCTTCTTTGCACCTTCCTCTCTCTTTCACTGTTACTCTCCGCCTATAAATCCCACCCCCAGACCCCAGCTCAGGGAGACAGATTTGGGTGTTGCCTCCTGTCTCCTTGCAAGCCAGCTCACAATAAAGCTTTTGCTTTTCTCAAAAGCCAGTGCCATAATATTGGCCTCTGTGTGCTTCAGGCAGCAAGCCCATTGCTGGGTAACAGTAGCCCAGGGTGGAGGGAGCATGAGCAGGAGGCAGGGGAGCACAGTGGCCACCAGCACGGTGAACCGTTCTAGTGTGGCGCTTGGCACAGAGGAAGCCCTCAGGAAAGGCAGGTGTTACCCTTACGGCTATTACGATTGTGATTATGGAAGCCAGTCACGCAGTGGGGTAGCAAGATTAGGATTAGCCCTGAGTGTGGAGCAATGTCTGCCATGGTCTGAAAGTGAGGCAAGAGCCTGACCTAGGGCTGAGAAATAATGGTTGAATCAGTTGTGGAGCAGCAAGTTGATTAGATAGCAGGGGAAAAAAATCAACCCCAAGGCAGCAGAGACGCTTTTCTAGTCCCACAGGGGAAGACTTCCAGCCTGTGAGGTAGACACCATCCTGCTCATGCCTTGAAGGCCCAGGGAAAATGGGAATCGGCCACCATGTTGGGTGGTTTGGGCCACTGCATCAGCACCCCTGAGCCCTGGCACCGCCCGCTATGACTGCAGAAGCAGGGGGATTTCTCAGCCAGAGTGATCCATTTTGGATGCCAGTACCATGGGAGGACGCCAGTGGTCAGCTCTTTCCTTCCCTTGTCCTATGTGTGCCTTGAGGTCAGCAGCTAAGTCACATCTGACCTGCCCCCCATGCAGGAGTGACTGGGAGGACAGGATAAAAGCAGCTCCCCAGCCTGGCACCTGGGGCTCTTCACAACCTGCAGCCCCCAGTCTAGCTCCTGCTTCACCCCCAGCCAGATGCTCGTCCCACCATCACACCAAGCCTCACTCCTGTAACTGTGCTTTTGCCTGGGCCATTCCCTTGAGCCTTTCCCTCTTCTCCCTCTGGCCAGCTCCTATTCATTCTGCAATGCTCAGTCCAACATCAGCGCTGGGAAGCTCAGCTTTCTTGATTGCTCCCTCGTCTCCTGGGACCCTGCTCATATGTGTCTTTTGCTAGACAGAAGGCTCCTGAGGAGCCAGGATTCTCACCGTTTTTTTTTCTCCATCCCCATCAGGCCACAAAATGCATGGCACAGGGAAGAGTTTGATAACTTTTTGATGGATGAACAAAGAAGATTCAAGCCACTTGTCAACAAGCCCAAAGTGATTGAAAGTGGAAGCATTTACCCACACACTCATGCAGAAAATGACAGGAAATCATCCAGAGACACTTGTGACAGAGATGAGAACTGTCACTGTTGAGAGGTGCTGCGGAGATGGGTGTCCACGGATGACTGTTGGGAGGCTGACTTCGGGGATGTGGCCCCAGTAGCTCAAGAGTGGGTGACTCCCTACCACACTGATGGCATTGGCCAGGACAGGACAAGCCTACTGCAGTGACACAGTGTCACTGATCCCTGACGCCCACGTGGGTGTTTTACTTTAGCTAATGCTGCAGAGATAATGCAGACAGAGAAATGAGGCCCCAGCACTGAGCAGCCCAATCACCTGGTTGTAAGCAGCGAGTGTTTCTGGCTGTGCTCCTGGGCCCCAAACCACTGTGGGCTCACGAAGAATCTTTCAGAGTTGGAGTCAGAATGTCAGGGTTTGAGTGTAGTCTCCACCCCTTAATGACCTTGCATTGATAATTCTGTTCCCCGAGCCTCATTTTACCCATCTATAAAATGAGGAGAAATAGTTTATTTCCTGGTTACTTCACTAAGATGTTGTATCAAAAAAGAATATATGCAATAAAATGCTTTCCTAAGTAAAAAAAGATTTCCTAAGTCAAACACAGATTTTATTTTATATTTTTAGTTAAGGTTTGCAAAATTAGATGTCAGATTAGGAAATCCGGACTACCGTGTGTGATCGGCAAAGTTATGACTTCGAAAGAAAACATACTTGGCGGAAAAACCTTACATGTGAGGCAGACATGATGAGATCTAACAACCGGTGGGCATTGGTGGAGTGAGTTCTGTCTTACCTTGTGTTTATCTTTTGAAATCTAGGTAACCTTAGCCAGGAGCTATGGCTTATGTCAATAATCGCAGCAGTTTGGGAGGCTGAGGCAGGAAGATCGCTTGAGCCCAGGAGTTCGAGACCAGCCTGAGCAACACAGTGAGACCTCATCTCTACAAAAAATTAAAATAAAATAAAATCTAGATAATCTGACCTGGTGACTTAAGAACACACACACACACAACACACACTACACACAACACACAGACACACTCACACACACACACACACACACACACACAGCCTGGCCAGTCTTTGGCTCCTAGTATAAGTCTCAACACTGGGCTTTGTGATTCCACATGAGCTATTTCAAATTCTACCTTTACCAAACACAGTAGGTAAAATCCTAGTTTCAGGCATAGCTTCTTGGACAGACAGAGGTATTATTATTGTTACCACTAAAAATAAAAGTAGGAGAATATTTGCCTCACATATAATAGCTAATGGGTTTGTATACTTAATATAAAAGAACACTTATTAAAAAATAAATCAGGAAAAATATTCCAACAGAAAAAATGGACAACAGACCCAACATAAGAAGTGTAAATATAGGCCGGGCATGGTGGCTCACACCTGTAATCCCAGCACTTTGGGAGGCCAAAGTGGGCAGATCACCTGAGGTCAGGAGTTCAAGACCAGCCTGGCCAACATGGTGAAACCCCATCTTTACTAAAAAGATACAAAAATTAACCGGGTGTGGTGGCGTATTCCTGTAATCCCAGCTAGTTGGGAGGCTGAGGCAGGAGAATCGCTTGAACCCAGGGAGTGGAGGTTGCTGTAAGCCGAGATCACGCCACTGCCCTCCATCTTGGGTGACAGAGCAAGAGTCCATCTCAAAAAAAAAAAAAGTGTAAACATACAATAAGCATTCCTACAGAACCTTAACCTCATTAATGATTAAAAATTCATGTTAAAATAATAGGAAAACACAATGCTTTGGCTATGAAATCAAGAAGACTGTAAATATGGCAATATAGGGCCGGGCATGGTGGCTCACGCCTGTGATCCCAGCACTTTGGGAGGCCAAAGTCAGTGGATCCTCTGAGCTCAGGAGTTTGAGACCAGCATGGGCAACATAGCGAGACCCCCCACCCCCCAATCTCTACAAAAATTAAAAATTAGCTGGGCATGGTGGTGCACGCCTGTGGTCCCAGCTACTTGGGAGGCTGAGGCAGGAGGATCATTGAGCCCAGGAATTTGAGGCTGCAGTGAGCCATGATTGTGTCACTGCACTCCAGCCTGGGCAAGAGAGTGAGACCTTATCTCTAAAAAAGAAAATACGGCAATATATATCAAAAGTCACAAAAGCACATTTTTCACAGAAGTTTTATTTCTAAGAAAAATGTATGAAATTAGAAAATGCTCAAAGCTTTAGCTACAAGATTGTTCACTCCTAATAGCTCTGTCTGTAATAGTGAATAATTGAACATAACTGACGGAATTATAGGGCAAAAAAACCAAGGCACCTTTTGAGGGATTACTTAAGATCACCACAGTGATGTTAGAGAGTGCACATGCACGCACACACACACACGTCTAGCAGGATGTTCACAAATATGTTAAGTGGGCAGCTGGGTGGTAAGATTATGGGTGGTAAGACTTTTATGGCTTTTTTCCCCTTATCTTTATTTTGTACTTTATCTGCAGTGAGCATGTTAAGCATATGTCATGGGAAAGTCTATAAAGGGTTCTCATGGGTGAGCGCTTCCCAGTGCTGGGGCCTCCGCCATGCTCTCTTCTTCAGTCCTCACTCGAAGCAGGGAGAGCTCGGGTGATGGGAAAGGGGCCCGCGGCTGGCCAGGGGAGCTGGGTGTGAATCAGATGTGCCTGGTTCCAAAGCCCAAGCTCTCAGCACTTGATGTGCGCCAGTAAGTGGCTGATGGGAAGTGGTGTACGCTTGGTACAGGGTGTTCTCTCTGGTTCCCTAGAGAACCAGAACTTCCAGGTATGTCTCTTCCGGGGCTGGAGTGCTTCTGAGTAGGGGCCTTCCACACTCTCTGGAGTGCTATTTAAACCAGGCTCATTAGGACTCATCGGACACAGTTTGGCTGTTGAGAGCTCTGCAACGTCCTGGAGGCCCAAAGTGGCCCATCCTCCGAGCTGCACCAGGGCCTCTGGAAGCCATGGTTTGGTCCATGTGAATTTGAGGGGTTGCAGCTCTGACTGGAAGAGCAGGAATTCAGGGCCTTGAGCCTGCCCTGCCTGCATTCCTTACTGGCTGAGGGACTTTGGGAAAATCAGGTTGCCTTGTTGAGTCTGTTTCTCCAACCTCCAGATCAGGAGAGTGTTTCCTGTCCCACCTCCTCTAGGGTTGCTTGAGGAATGTACTAGGAGTGTGATAAGCAGCAGTACTTGTGGGAAGGGTGGATGTAAAAGTGCTCGCACAATTAACTTCTAGGGCTGGTATGCAAGTTTCCTGTTCTCCTTGAACAAGCGTCCTTGACTGCAAAGCCAGTGATGTATCTATCTTGCCCACCCTTTCCAGATATGCAGTCTTATGGAGAGAGAATGGGGAACGGCTTACATGTGGGGGTTTTTAGGGGGGCCAATGATAGGTATCCAAATACTTCAGTGTGATATCCTTGGCACAGAACAGAAGAATTTAGTATGGATGAGTTGACAATTGAACTTCTGAATCATCATTTGTATGTGTGTACAGGTGTCCATAGGATGACTGCATGGCTATTTGGTGATGCTCTCCAGCCCAGGGAAGGAGATGAGGGAGACAGCCATGGTTGTGGGAAGATTTCTGTTTGTTACAAACACGGGCAATGTTTGATGATATCCTGTCCTGCGTGCCCCGGCACTGGGTTTAAACCAATTTTATTTGGTCACCTACAGTGTTGCAGCATGAAGAAAGAACACAGGCTCTGCCCCTTACCAGGCGCAGGGCTTTGAGTTTTTTAATGCCTCGGAGACTCAGTTGCTTTCCCTGCATCCCAGTGGAAGCAAGTCCATGCTCTGCCCATCCCAGCAGGTGGGTGAGACCGTTGTTAGCAGCAGCACCTGGCCCTGCCTCGGTCAGAGCAGGCCCTTGACAGGGCTGTGGATTCGATGGCCCTTGACTTGAAACTCTGGCCTGGCTCAGAGCCTTTCTGGATTTGAGGGAAATGCATGTTGGATTTGGGGTGCACAGCCCAGGAGACATGGTTTCCTTTAGCACCTTGGGTTTCTGACAGGCTCTGAGGGCACTGAGCTCTGGAATGAGGGCTGCATGAACCACAGGCCCCCGAGATGTGGAATGTTGGCAGAGCACAGAAGTCACAGGTGATTCGTTATGCATTGACTAAGTCTCTGTCACCGGTGTTTTGGGACAAGTATCTTGTGCCAGGTGCTGGTAAGTCTTCACTCTACAGCCCTTACTGGCTGTGGGAGGAGGCACAGAGGTCACCTCTGTAAGCCTTAGTTTCCTTATAAAAATGGAAATGCGTGCACTTTGGAAAGCTGAGGTGGGAGGATCGCTTGAACCCAGGAGTTTGAGACCAGCCTGGGTAACATAGTGAGACCCTGTCTCTATACACAAGAAGAAAAAAGAAGAAAAAATTAGCTGGGCATGGTGGCATGCGCCTGTAGTCCCAGCTACTCGGGAGGCTGAGGTAGGAGGATCCCTTGAGCCCCCTAGGAGGTCAAGGCTGCAGTGAGCCATGATCATGCCACTGCACTCTAGCCTGGGTGACGAAACTAGACTCTGTCTCTAAAAAAAATAAGTGGGAGCGGGGATGCCATGACCAGCTCTGGTCTTATCTACCTTGCAGGGCCTTATGAGGGAGAGAGTGGCTGTCTCGGGCAAGAGAACCTCAGGCAAGACTAGGGCTCTCCTATTTTTTGGGCCCCTGTCTTGGAGTAATTTATTCCATGGCCTCAGTGGCTCATCTGTAAAATGGGGTAATAATACTGTAATGACAGTGGGGTTGCTAGGAGGAGTCCTGAGATAATGTTTGCAAAGTGTCTGCCCCAGCCCAGACCCTCAATCCCATACAACCCTCTGCACCACAGTCCAAGGGGGCATCCTCCTCCCACCAGCTTTGTTGAGGATTGTGGGAGACATTCTAACCTGAAGATGTGTTTTCAGCTAAATCTGCCCTTCTGAGAGAGAGAGTGTTGCTTTGGCAGGATCGTTCCATTCAGCACTCACAGTGGACAAGGCCCTGGATGCTAGTTTCTGGGTGGACACACAGATGCATAAACCAACCTTGTGCAGCACGCAGTTTAAAGAGGAAGATGGACTGGGCGTGGTGGCTCACGGCTGTAATCCCAGCAATTTGGGAGGTGGGGGCAGGTGGATCACCTGAGGTCAGGAGTTCCAGACCAGTCTGCCCAACACGGCGAAACCCTGTCTCTACTAAAAAGAGAAACAAATTAGCCAGGTGCGGTGGCGGGTGCCTGTAGTCCCAGCTACTCAGAAGGCTGAGGCAGGAGAATTGCTTGGACCCAGGAGGCGAAGGTTGCAGTGAACAGAGATCACATCATTGCACTCCAGCCTGGGTGACAGAGCAAGACTCTGTCTCAATTAAAATAAAATAAAATAAAAGAGGGAGATGGACAGACACATAGGACAGAATGACCAAAGGCCCACACAAAAGGTACACAGCAGAGAGGAAGGGGTTTAAGTGGCTGGGAGAGGGGGACTCAGGGGTTGGATGCTGGGGTCCAGGGAGGCCTTTGATGAATGGAGAAGGTGGGAAAGTTATTTCCCAGAAAAATACAGGAAGGTGAAAAGGTCCGCACCCCTCCCCAGCTCCTCTGGGGAGACTGTCTGGAATGGAGGTGGGTGGCAGTAGGTGGCCCTGGGAAGCAATGTGGGTTCAGGATCTTGAAGGGACTTGGATGCCACACTGAGGAGCTTAGGATTGATTATGATGGAGGAAAACCACACTGGTGGTTTTGCCAAGCAGAATCCCAAGGGACTCATTGCACCCACCAGGGTTCTCTGAGGCCCCAGCTGCAGAGGGCAAGGTGTAGCCTGAAGGCTTCTATATTAGTCCATTTTCACACTGCTGATAAAGACATACTTCAGACGGGGAAGAAAAAGAGGTTTAATTGGACTTAAAGTTCCACATGGCTGGGGAGGCCTCAGAATTATGGCAGGAGGTGAAAGGCACTTCTCACACGGCGGCGGCAAGAGAAAATGAAAAGATGCAAAAGGAGAAATCCCTGATAAGGAAAGCCATCAGCTCTCGTGAGACTTATTCACTTCCATGAGAACAGTATGGGGGAAACTGCCATCATGATTCAAATTATCTCCCACCAGGTCCCTCCCACAACACATGGGAATTATGGAAGCTACAATTCAAGATGTGTTTTGGGTGGGGACACAGTCAAACCATATTAGCTTTCCACAGCAGAGGTCGGAGGGAGGGGAAGAGGGAAGCGAGGCCTTCCAATTCATCTCTGGCCCTGGACCACTCCTGGGAGTGACCTTGGGGTCAGGGAACTCCAGCCTTCCTACTCGAGGGGTTTCTAACTTAGGAATCTCACAGCAGCCAAGGAAGAAGGGCTGAGCCCACATCTGTGTGGTTATCCAGGCAGATGCTGCTGTTGGCTCTGTGGACTTGAAAGAGGAAGAATTCTCTCAGAAAAAGTTTTTCCTGATGTTTTTGGAGAATAGGAGCCATTTCTCAATAACTAGAGACTTCCTCACCAAAATCTCCATAGGCCCCCAGACATTTTCTCTCATACACTGTCATCCTTCAGAGAGCTAGAGAGGTTTATTATTATTATTATTATTATTTGAGATGGAGTTTCACTCTGATTTTGCCCAGGCTGGAATGCAATGGTGCGATCTCAGCTCACCACAACCTTCGCCTCCTGGATTTAAGCGATTCTCCTGCCTCAGCCTTCTGAGTAGCTGGGATTACAGGCATGTGCCACCACATCCAGCTAATTTTGTATTTTTAGTAGAGACGGGGTTTCACCATGTTGGTCAGGCTGGTCTTGAACTCCCGACCTAAGATGATCCGCCCGCCTTGGCCTCCCAAAGTGCTGGAATTACAGGTGTGAGCCACCACACCTGGTCGAGATTTATTATTATTTTTAATCAGTGAGATATGGGAGAGGGAGCTGATCATCCCATTTCATGGATAAGGCACGCCAAAGCTTAGAAAAGCTGGATGCCCTGTCCACCCCAGTCATAGCTGCTGCACGGTAGACCCTGCGTTCTCATTCTGCCCTCTAAGCTAGTGACATTTTCACAGCCTGCCTGCGCTTATGGTAATATTTTTAACGAAGGGCTTTAAGTCCTGGGTATAATCATGGCTTTTCCACTTACTGGTTGTGTGACCTTGATTGTGTCATTAATAGGGAGGCCAGATCAAATACAGGATGTTGAGTTAACTTTGAATTTCAGGCCAGACGCGGTAGCTCACGCCCGTAATACCAGCACTTTGGGAGGCTGAGGTGGGTGGATCACCTGAGGATAGGAGTTTGAGACCAGTCTGGGCAACATGGCAAAACCCCGTCTCTACTAAAAATGCAAAAATTAGCTGGGCTTGGTGGCGGGCGCCTGTAATCCCAGCTACTCAGGAGGCTGAGGCAGGAGAATAACCTGATCCAGGAGGTGGAGATTGCAGTGAGCCGAGATCACGACACCGCACTCCCGCCTGGGTGACAGAACGAGACTCTGCCTAAAACAAACAAACAAACAAAAATCTGAATTTCAGATAAACAATAAATAGTTTTTAGTATAAGAATGTTGCATACAATATTTGCTAACTCTGGCAACTGCAGTTATTCTTGTCTGTAAAATGGAGCGGTTGTGAAAAGTAAATGGGATCATGCATTAAAAAGAACTTGCCACAAAGCAGCACCTGATGAATGTTAAAAAAAATTCAAAATGAGGCCAGGCACAGTGGCTCATGCCTGTGATTCCAGCACTTTGGGGGGGCGAGGTGGGTGGGTCACCTGAGGTCAGGAGTTCAAGAACAGCCTGGCCAACATGATGGAACCTCATCTCTTCTAAAAATACACAAAATTAGCCGGGCATGGTGGCGGACGCCTGTAATTCCAGCTACTCAGGAGGCTGAGGCAGGAGAATCGCTTGAACCCGGGAGGCGGAGGCTGCAGTGAGCTGAGATAATGCCATTACACTCCAGCCTGGGTGACAAGAGCAAAACTCCTTCTCCAAAAAATAAAATAAATAAATAATAAAAATATAAAATGAAAAACAAGCCCCGGTAGAAGGCCATATAAATTATCTCAGGTCTCTTCCCTTTCCTCACCTTAAAACCCGTCACAACTAGGGGTCCATAAATTTTTCCTGGAAAGCTCTAGACAGGAAATCTTTTAGGTTTTGTGGCCCATGCAGTCTCTGCTGTGGTGGCACAAAAGTAGTCAGAGACGATACGTGATCAATGGATGTGGCTGTGTTCCAATAAAACTTTATTTACAAAAGCAGGTGGGGGTAGGATTCAGCCTGGGGAATTTGCCACTGCCTGCTCTCCTTGGGGCAACTGGGTACTCAGCAAGTGATTTGATCTTAGGTCTTCACATTCCTTCTGTATTTGCTCATGGTTCGCTAATGGCCAAGCACAGGTGTTTTGTTCTTGTTTGTCAGAAAGCCACACAGACAGCCTTGACAACAACAGGCCTGGGGCCTGGCTTCCCTGGGAGCTTGCAGCTCCCTGGCTCACCACACCCAAAGTATATGGACAAGTCCCTGTGTTACCCTAAAGCTGCCACAGACATGAGGGCGGCCCACCCCAGCGGGCTGGGTTTCTAGGCAGACATGGCTCCACGCTCCATCGGCCAGGGATTGCCATAGCAACCTGGGTTGCAGCTGCCTCCCCCTGCTCAGCACTGAGGAGGTGTGCTCCCTTGCAAATGAAGTCCCTAGGGAAAAAAAAGAACCAACGTCTCCAATCTTTGAAGGAGTCATTAGGTCTGGAAGCACCCAGTTCCTTTCAAATCCTTCCATGGCCATTTCGAAGTTACTGTCCTTATAAGGTGGGGACGTGGAAAGATTTGAAAGAAATAAAGCAAGACCAATAATAATGATGACAAAAAAAATATCCAAATGGTCTGTTGCGTATGTTCAGGATTTGCCTGTCCATGATTTCAATTTATCTTCACCATCTGGAACGTTTTGTCTAAGTCATTAGACTGCCTGACACCTACTGCGTGTCGGGAGTCATTCTAGGTCCCAGGGATTCAATGATGAAGCAGACAGACATTGTCTCTGCTCTCACAGACTTTATAGTTTATGCAGGGTTTGCCAGGAAGCCAAGGAAAGATAAAATAAAATATTACAAACTGCAAGAAGCGCAGGGAAGGGGAGGCACAGGGCGTGGAGCGCTAAACAAAAATTATGGAAGGCCATTGACTTGAACTAAGCTCCTGTATGAGGACTCAACAGGCCAGACTAAACATCAAAGTGGAGTCACCCAGGCTAAAGTCCCGCATCACCAAACTGAAACTAAGTTGTTATCTGACCACTCAAGAAATCAGCAGAGAGGTGACAGCCAACTTCCCAAACAGGCTAGTTTCAATCTTCCACTAACATGATCATAAAGTTCCCTCTATTTTAATCCTTACACATAAAAAGGTAGCCTGGCTGAAGTTAACAAATAATTTCCTATTGTTCTGTCTCCCTGTCCCCATCTTACAAGGACAGTGACTTTGAAATGACCAATCCACTTTTTGTCCTCTGTGTCTGCTTTCTTCAGCCCTTTCTGTCTATAAAGCCAACCTCCACTCAGCACATCAGAACACGTACTCTGTTTCATGGAATCCTGTGTTGCTTGATTCTAGAATCACAAATAAAGCCAACTGAGATCTTTCACTAAACTCATTGTAATTTTGTCTTTTGACAAGAGTAAGAAATTAATGTGTCTGTGGGGTAAACCTACCTGGGTAGTAGTATGGTGAGGACTGACCTCTCAAAGGAGGTAGTATTTAAACTAAGGGGCCAAAAGGTAGCAGATGAAGTCAGAAGCAACGGCCAAACCTCAGAGCACCTTCTGGTCATGGTGTGTCTGTCAGTGTCCAGGGAGTCAGAAACCATTAGGCACTTCGGAGGAGTTTAACATGGGGAGTTGGTTACAAAGGCATCAGAAGGGTTAGAAGGACAAAATGAGGCCAGGTGCAGTGGTTCACGCCTGTAATCCCAGCGCTTTGGGAAGCTGAGGCAGGTGGATCACCTGAGGTCAGGAGTTTGAGACCAGACTGACCAACATGGTGAAACCCTGTCTCTACTAAAAATACAAAAATTAGCTGGGCATGGTGGTGCATGCCTGTAATCCCAGCTATGTGGGAGGCTGAGGCAGGAGAATCGCTTGAACCTGGGAGACAGAGGTTGCAGTGAGCCGAGATCGCACCACTGTACTCTAGCCCAGGTGACAAGAGCAAAAACTCCATCTCAAAAATTAAAAAAAAAAAAGAAAGACAAAATGGAAATGAATGGGGCAGGGATTGGAGGAGCAAAAGGGAGAAAGGAACTGTTACCCAGAGGTGAGTAAGAGGCTGATGCCCCTGGGCCCATGAGCCCACATGCTTCCATCTCATTACACAGTCGAGCAACTTGAGGCTCAACTTTTCAATAAAATGAAGGGCCTTGTTTTTATTATATACAGCCAAAAAAAAAAAAGATTTAGAAAAATGTAACTAAATGGATGAAATAATGAATAAATGCTAAAAATAAATAATCACAAGAGCCCCTACAACTCATTAAGAAAAACACTAACAACCAGTAGGAAATTGGGTACTGGTTATTAACAAATGGTTCTCCCCAAAGGGAACATAGGTGGCTTTGAAATATATGACAAGATGCTCACTTCACTGATGGTAAGAGGAATGGAAAATAAAAATCCAGGGGTGTATTAGGGTTCTCCCGAGAAACAAAACCTAGAGGATATACAGTCATACGTTGCGTACCAGTATTTCAGTCAACCACGGACTGCATATACGACAGTGCTCCCATAAAATCATAGTGCTTCCATAAAATTACTGTATTGTTACTGTACATTTTCTACGTTTAGATGTGTTTAGATACACAAATACCATTCATGGTGTTCCAATTGCTACAGTATTCAGTACAATAACTTGCTATACAGGTTTGTAGCCTAGGAGAAACAGGCTCTACCATACAGCCTGGGTGTGTAGTAGGCTATGCCCTATAGGCAAGTGTAAGTGTACTCTGACATTCGTCAAACAACAAAATTGCTGAAGGACCCATTTCTCAGACTGTATCCCTGTTAAATGACATACGACTGGGTGGATAGATAGATAGATGGGAAGGGATTTGTTAGGGGAGTTGCCTCACAGTTATGGAGGCTGAGAAGTCCCATGACAGGCTGTCTGCAAGCTGGAGATGCTGGGATGGTGGCAGCATGGCTCAGTGCAAGTCCAAAGCCTCAGAACCAGAGAAGCTCTCAGTCTTGGGGTGATGGCCCGGGAACCTGGCTGGAGGAGCTGGGACATAGAGGGTACTACTGATGTGCGGCACTGTACCTGGCTTCCTTCATTGACTTTTTAATCCACTCCCACTTCTATCTGAAAAAACAGGTGAACTAGAAATCACCTTTAAGTAGTCCTAGTCAAATGCCCAACTACGCTGTAAAACTTTGAAAGCGAAAACTTTTTGGTATAAAAATTAAATGAGATAAAGTATGAACATGAACATTTGCTTAGCTTAGATCCTGACATGTGGCAATCATTCGATAAATGGCAGTTGTTAGTATAATACTAACCTGTGATTAATGGAAATTCATGTAACAGAAATTCTGAACTTAATAAACGAATAAGTCTATTTTGTTCCCCACTTACAACCCAGGGTCTAGCAGAGGTGTGATGTACAGAAGATGCTTCATCTGTATTTGTTGAATGAATGAACCCCACCGTCATCTCCATTCCCATTATCAAAACCTAACCTTGCCATTACCAGCGACAGCAACCACCACTGAACTCAAATTCCAGCTGACTTCCCAACCACTGAACCCTTGAGTTGCCCAGCAGCCCTGCATGTCCCTAATGCCCTTCAGCTCCCCAGGTGACTTGGCCTTGGCCCCCTCGCATGTCTTCACACTCGCCCCCATCTGCACCTGACGCTCTCCTTCCTCCACAGAGGGGCTGTCCATGCTCCTTCCCAAGGCACAGATTCGTACCAGCCCCCAGTCCCTCCCCTCCCCACTGCATCCTGCATTTCCCCCACCGAGTGGATTCTTCCCATTTGCGTGTACATGTGCTGTTATTTTTTTTTGATCTGCACTCAGAGACCCCAGCCCAGCCCCTTCCCTGAACTCCAGGCTCATGTTTCCAACAGTGTCCTCAAGAGCCCGGACCTGGGCGTCTAACAGGCATTTCAAACTCACCACGTCTGGAGCTGCACCACTGAGCTCACCCTGACAAGGTCCTTCCTGCACTAAGCTCAGGCCAAAAGCCTAGCGTCACCTTGAGTCACCTTAACCCCTCACCTCTTGAACCCCCTCCCCTTCATTTCCTGCAGGCACACTGGCAACCTTGCCCTTCCTGGAGCACACGGACGTCCAGACCTCTGCCTGGCTGCCCCCTCACTGTCTCAACCCAAACCCCAGCCTTTCAGGGCAGCCTTGCCCAGGCACCTCCCAACCCCAGCTGTTCCACTCCTACATCTGCACTCGGTAGGAACACCCTTGCATGTTCACCAAGAGACACGTCCAAGAATGCGTCCAGCAGCACTGCTCATGATACATTTTGAAACCATTTCTAACTTACCTTTGAGTTACTCCAGCACTTCTAAACCTCACGCACAGCCCCACAGGGAACTAAAGCCTTGTCGAGCGAAAGACCCGCCCTGCCTCACTGCCTTTCCACTTTGCCTTCTCCAGAGCCGGGTGGACTTTCTCATTTGCCCGGGGAAGCAGTGCGACCAGGAGTCGAGGGCCAAGCTCTGAATCCAGCCTGCTGGAGTTTGAATCCAGCTCTTTCTCTTGCTGTGTGGCCTTGGCCAAGCTGTTTAACTTCTCCGTGCTCGCTTCCTCATCTGTAACATGGGGATAATAATACCACTCGCCTCCCAGGACTGCTTATGAGGATTAGCTGAGTTCACACCTGTAACTGTTTGGAATGGCGTCTGCAGCAAGGCAGGGCTCGGTAACGGTCGCTCATTATTTCTGTAGCATGGTCTGCTGGCTTAGTGCAGGCAAACGGGTCTGGGTCAAAGTGCAAGGCTTCCACGTGGAGTCACACAGCTGCATCCAAGTGACTCAACCTCTCTGAGCCTCAGTTTCTTCATCTGTAGAGTATTTAGTGGTACGTGCCTCTCAGTGTTCTCAGGAGGTGTGCCCTGTGTTACTAATGCTTGACAAGTTCCTGCTGCGTTTTCCGATGCCTAGATCCTCGCTCCCCTTCACTCAGGCCACTGTCCTCATCTGGAAAGCCAGCTCCCTATGCCCAGGTACGGCCATCCCTGCAATCCCTTTCCAATGGATTACAGAACGCCACACTTGGAAGAGATGTTAGACCTGGACTATCTAGTCTAGGCCGCTCATTTTACAGATGGGGAGACCGAGGCATATAGTGGCGAGTGATAGTCCAGAGTCACACACCTTACGGTTCTGCTCACTTTATACCTCCTTCTCTGTGACAACTTAGACATGTTCGGCTCCTTGAGTGACCTGCTGTCCCCACTTGCCTGGGATCAGGACTTTCCTGTTAACGCTAGGATGGGATGTTCACTCTGGCCACCTCCAGAATAAACACACGCTTGGAAATGTCAAATGCTGAAAACACGTAATGGGCTTTAAGAACAATGTTTAAGAATCACTGGGTCATGGGTGTACACATATGCCCAAGCTCATCAAATTGTACACTTTAAATGTGTGCAGTTTATTTGATATCAATTATATCTCAATAAAGCTGTAAATGAAAGAAAAGAAGAAAGAAGAGGGGAGGGATAGCATTGGGAGATATACCTAATGCTAGATGACGAGTTAGTGGGTGCAGCGTGCACCAGCATGGCACATGTATACATATGTAACTAACCTGCACATTGTGTACATGTACCCTAAAACTTAAAGTATAATAATAAATAAATAAATACATAAAAAAGAAGAAAGAGATCCATCCATCAATCAATTGGCCCTGAGAGATAGCAGTTGGTCATAAAATTGCAGTGGTGAGTATTAGTTGAACATGTGTTATGTGCCAAGCACTTTACATGCATTGCCTCCTCCTCATGGTGGCTGGAAATCTCTCTTTGTTGTGTCAAGAGGGAAACTGGGGCCCAGAGAAGTGAGTGAGTTGTCCAAAGGCCCAAGTCAGTCCTCCAGCAGCATTTTCTTTATCTTCTATGTATCTCATATTTGTACTCAGAGATCCTCATTTCCTCATCAGGAAATGCAGACAAGGCCAGGCACGGTGGCTCACACCTATAATCCCAGCACTTTGGAAGGCCAAGGCAGATTGGCCGAGGAGTTCAAGACCAGCCTGGACAACATGGAGAAACCCCATCTCTACTAAAAATACAAAAAATTAGCCAGGTGTTGTGGCACAGCCTGTAGTCCCAGCTACTCGGGAGGCTGAGATGGGAGGATCCCTTGAGCTTGGGAGGTGGAGGTTGAAGTGAACGGAGATTGTGCCACTGCACTCCAGCCTGGGCGACAGAGCCAGACCTTGTCTCAAAAAAAAAAAAGAAAAAAGAAAAAGAAAAAAAGAAAGGCAGGTGAACACAAGGAAGTTTATGGCTTAAACTGCTTTATTATGCAACAGCCCATGCCAGAAACCCAGACTCAAGGAAAGGAGCAACTGGAGTTCTTTGCTCAAGCCTGTCTTAGAAGCCACAGAGTATGGAGTCCACCAAATCTCCCAGGCTTGGGTTCCCAAGGGAAACCGAGCTGGGGCCTCGTGGAGCTCAGTTCTGGAGAATCTTCCTAGTAGCGGGTGTCTGGGTCTCTGGATCACAAAGCTGCAAGACTCAGATTCACCTAATTTGAAATCAGAAAGAGACCCTAGTGTCCCCACTCCCCATTAGCAGATGGGATAAGCTAATGCCCAGAAAGGGGGCATGACTTTCCAAGGTCACACAGCAAGACAGCGGAATGACCTGTGCTCTGACCATAGGTTCCCCCGAGCAGCACTGAAGGGGATGCCTGCAAGGCAGAGACTTTGGAGAATAGTCAGTCTTGGGGTTCCCTAAGCTGGCTGCAGAATCACCTGAGAATCTTTGAAGAGATACCCACATCTGGACCCCACCCCAGACCAGATAAATCAAAATCTCTGGGGGTGAGACCTGACATGGACATCCTTCTAAAGTTCCTCAAGTAATTCTAACGTGCAGTGGCGCTAAGAACCACTGCTCTAGACAAACTAAGCATGAGCCCCAAAGATGGGAAATGCCAGGCTGTAGTGACAGCTCTGAAGACCAGAGAGGAGCTCACCCCTGGTCTTCAACCCCACCTTCAGGAATTTTTTTTTTTTTTTTTTTTTTTTGAGACGGAGTCTCATTCTATCACCCAGACTGGAGTGCAGTGGCATGGTATCGGCTCACTGCAACCTCTGCCTCCCGGGTTCAAGTTATTCTCCTGTCTCAGCCTCCTAAGTAGCTGGGATTACAGGTGCCCACCACCACGCCCGGCTGATTTTTGTATTTTTAGTAGAGACAGGGTTTCACCATGTTGGCCAGGCTGGTCTCGAACTCCTGACCTCAGGTGATCCACCCACCTCGGCCTCCCAAAGTGCTGGGATTACAGGCGTGAGCCACTGCGTCCAGCCCAGGGCTCTTTCTAATCCAATACACTGCTGCCCTCTAAAAACAGTCTGATGTTTGATCCCCATCAGAGCAGTGCCAAATCTGGCCGGAGGGGACGTTGTGCTCAGATGTGTTTGGAGCAGAGAGCCCCAGTGAGGAAGGCAGACTCCAGGTCAAGTGCCGAGCAAGTTGAGAATTCTAGTGTCACCATAGCTGAGTTCACTAATTTCCAGACTTGGAGAGATTTAGCCACCCCACTCTCCCCTAAGTCATTCTGTCCACCCTCCCAGTGGCAAGTCCTCTACTGTCTCTATCATTACAGCAGGCCTGCGGTGTCTATTGCTAGTGCTAATTAACAGATGAGCCCAATGAGGCCTCAGGGAGGTTAAGCAACTTGTCCATGGTCACAGGCCAATAAACAGGCCTTGGCCAATAATTTGAACCCAGTTCAGCATAAAACCAAAGAACATGTTCTTGCTCCAGTCTTTTGCCAACTCCGTTTGGGTCCTTCCTGCACAGGCTCAGATTAGCCATTTGGTCATCATCCACCCTGGTGTCCTAGCCCCAGGTGCTCCTTTCCTTGAGTCTGGGAGGACACTGCCTGGGTCTCTGGCAATGGGCTGTTTCCTTCTGCCCTTCCTTGCCCAGAAACCACTGGCCAGATTATGGACCAGGGACACACAAAGCGTCTGTCAGGATCTGAGACTGAACCTGAGATTTGAGACCCATTAAGAACCAGCTCTGGCTCCAAAAATCTGCCTCTTGATCTCTGCAAAGAGCTGGTATAGCTGGAAGAGAAACAAATTAGAGCCGAGATTCTGTGAGGCTTATGTTGAAGCAAAGCCTGCCATGTGAAGCCTGGGCTTTCTTTTTCATCTTCATTTAAAAGGAGGGTGTTTATGCAAATTTGTCATGAAGGTTTAGCAATCTTGGCTTGTCCTGGAGCCAAGCTCTGCTTCCTAGTTGGATCGGGGATAATTGTTAATGCTTACAACCAATGTTCCTCTTAAAATTGCATGTTTTGTAAGAGTGGCTCCTGAAGACATATAATTCTGATGTTGTAAAACCACTGCATCAATGCAGAGTTTTGAAAACACGAAAAAGTTCACCAGAAAACTGAGGGGGCTGTTATTCCTGGTTGTGACAGTCTTGGATGTCACTGGTTGTGATACTCTCTGGATATCATGGAGAAGGAGACACAGGCACTTGTGGGTTGATGTCTCAATCATACAGGAAGATTGGTAATTCTGGGATGGGACACAAAGAAGAAAGAGAGTTAGATTAGGAGGCCTGGTCATGGTGTGCCCCAGGCTGCTGAACTGTCTGAGGCAAATCTTTTGCAGCCTCAGTTTCCTCGCCTAAGAAATGAAAGGGTTGGGCTAGATGCCCCCAAGTAACTTTGAGTCACTGAGAAACTTCACTTCTCTGGGCTTCACTTTTCCCACATGGCAGTCGAAGGTATTGAACTGGATGACTCAGAAACAGCCTGGCCCTAAAATTCCATCACCTCTGAAATGTTCTGCTGTTAAATGATTCCCAGTCTGCAAGAGGTGTTGCTGGGCATCCCCCTTCATTGTCTTCTTCCCTTCTTCCCAGCAAAGTTAGTGGAATATTTCCTTGATTGCATGTGGCTTGATCTTTCCAGTGCTGGCAATACAGGTGGATTTAAGGAAATTTCATTTTCTCCTTTCAGAGTCAATCACAGTTTAGCCTTTTTTATCCCTTATGAATGTATCAGTGGATGATGGGGGAGAATGAAAGGTGCAGAGCAGGCTTAGAGCCACGTTCTTCCTTCTTTGCCTTGCAAAGAAATGAAACTCTGAGGCTCCTTGCAGGGTGGACAGTCTGCCAGAAGCTTCCTCTCTGCGACTTTGATGCTTGCGAGTCTTGAGTCCAGGGCTGGGAAATGGCCAGGGGTGCTGCTGTGGGACCTCTCCGTACATTGTCTTCTGTGAGCCTAAGAAGGCTCCTGGACAAGGCATGCCTCTCCTGCAGACTCTATGGCTGTTGGGGACCCTTGCAGTGGCCCCTTCACACTACACGGCTCCATCAGCTGCAACTCATAGGAGGACAGGGGTGGCCCCCTGCTCCCAGCTCCCCTTACAGCTCCCGGTGTATCCACTCTCGCACTTCAGTGTTACAGTGGTTCTCTCGGGGGGCTCTGGGCCCTCAGGAAACCAAGCCTTTTTTATCTGGGCTCCGTCCCCTATTTTGGTTCCAGCTGAGGATTGGCTAATCCTACCACCATTCCAGTTCTGTGGCACCTTGGATCTGCTAATGGAACCAGCTTGCATGACAATCTCGGTTCTGGTCTGACCACGGCCATTTAAACAAGGCTGGACCTCCCATGCACTGCGTGCCACGGAATCACTCACGGCCAGCAGTGCACACTCTTGATACAGGTACAGGGCCACTCTCTGATACTCCTGACACGTTGCGTCTGAGCGGCTCCTTCTTTGATCCCCTTCCTCTCCAATCCTCCACTTACAACCCTGGCTCCCAAGATCTGCTTCTGTTTTGCCTGGACGGTAACCTATTCTGACCCCCTCTTTGTTTTCATGGAGGCAGCCTTCAGTTAGGTACTTGGCTCTGAGAGTCTTCCTTATGTGAGTGTCCCTGAAACTCCAGATAAGTCTCCTCCTACTGCCCTGGGGCTCCCAGGGCCCTCCAAGGCCATGCCCTGGCTGGAGAAGAGCACAGAGATCAGGCTGCGCAGCCACCTGGATATCTGTTCAGGAGAAGCTTGTCCAGCCAGCATCCACCCCCGGGCATACACTCTTGCTCGTGAATCTTAGGATTAGTGGCTTTTACCTCAGACCCTTCCAACCTGATTTAGAAACCTTCCCTTCCCTTCCCTTCCCTCCCCTCCCCTCCCCTCCCCTCCCCTCCCCTCCCCTTCCCTTCCCTTCCCTCCCCTCCCCTCCCCTCCCCTTCCCTTCCCTTCCCTTTCCTTCCCTTCTTTTTTTTCAGAGTCTCACTCTGTCTCCCAGGCTGGAGTGCAGCGGTGCGATCTCGGCTCACTGCAATAGCCTCCCAGGTTCAAGCAATTCTCCTGCCTCAGCCTCCCAGGTAGCTGGGACTACAGCACACACCATCATGCCCGGCAAATTTTTGTATTTTTAGTAGAGACAGGGTTTCACCATGTTGACCAGGGTGATCTCGAACTCCTGAGCTCAGGTGATCCTCCCTCCTCAGCTTCTCAAAGTGCCGGAATTACAGGTGTGCGCCACCGTGCCCAGCTGAAACCATTTATTTCTAAAGGCAAACATGAGAGTCTAGATGCCAGAATGCACACAAATCCTAGATCAAATTGGGGGGAAACCCTTGAAAAAGCAGGGCCAAATTGGCAGAAAGGTGGAAAACGTCACTGGAGGCCAGAAAGTCAAGAAAACAGAAATCCAGAGAGAAAAGTGGTCACTGAGGCTGGGGTTTGCCTGGGCAGATACTGGGTCACATAGGAGGGATATCAGAGACTGATTCGAGGTGGAAGGTCACATTGGAGACCCACCCCCAGCATAAAGCCACCACCAGCACTTCCAAGAAAGGTGTTTGGGACTCTTGCCTGTCTGTGCCTGGACTCTGGCTTTAGGGGAAAAAAAGAAAAATTGTCTGCTGAAAATTTGTAGCATAAGCCCCAAATCTCACTCAGGTTTAGGGCCAGAATTCTAGCAACCTACTGCCACTTTTTTTTTTTCCTTCTAGCTGCCTTTTTTTTTTTTTCTTTTTTTTTTTGAGACAGAGTCTCGCTCTGTCACCCAGGCTGGAGTGCAGTGGCGCGATCTCTGCTCACTGCAAGCTCTGCCTCCCAGGTTCACGCCATTCTCCTGCCTCAGCCTCCCGAGTAGCTGGGACTACAGGTGCCCGCCACCACGCCCGGCTAATTGTTTGTATTTTTAGTGGAGATGGGGTTTCATCGTGTTAGCCAGGATGGTCTCGATCTCCTGACGTCGTGATCTGCCCGCCTCGGCCTCCCAAAGTGCTGGGATTATAGGCATGAGCCACTGCGCCCGGCCCCAGCTGCCTTTTAAACAAAAATCCTGTTGCTGCTTTAAGCGAATGTTTGGCTTTGGGTTTTTCAGGCCACACAGATAGCATGAGTTCCAACGCCTGGCAGAAGCAAACATGAATCCTATCTGAGGGAAAAGCACTTAAAGCCAGGCCTCAATGGATTTCCATAGATAAAGTTCTAAGGAATATGAGCTGTCAACTAAAAATCCCAAGACACATGCCAAACAAGTAAGCAGAAAAGTCAGTTACAGAACCAGACCCTTAAGACTGCACATATTGGAAATACCAGACATGGAATACAAAACAGGTAGCGCCGAGTGTTTTGTTTTTTTTTTGTTTGTTTGTTTCTTTTTTGAGAGAGAGAGAGGGTCTTGCTCTGTCACTCAGGCTGGAGTGCAGTGATGTGATCTCGGCTCATTGCAACCTCTGTGTCCTGGGTCAAGTGATCCTCCTACCTCAGCCTCCCAAGTAGCTGGGACTACAGGTGCACACCACCATGCCTGGCTAATTTTTGTATTTTTGTAGAGGCAGGTTTTTGCCATGTCTCCAAGGCTGGTCTCGAACTCCTGGATTTAAGCAGTCTGCTCACCTTGGCCTCCCAAAGTGCTAGGATTACAGGCATGAGCCACTGTGCCTGGTCCGTTTTGTTTTGAATTTATTTTTATTTATTTATTTTTAAAATTTTGATCTTTTATTCAGCTCATACCTATGGTTGATATGTTTAAAGAAATAAAAATAAATAAATAATTACCAAAAAAGTTAAAAATAACCAAATAGAACTTCTAGAAATAAAAAACATAAGAATTGAAGTTAGAAACTCAACAGAAATCAGCAGTTAGATTCAGGTAAGGAGAAAATTTATGAACAGGAGAATAGATCTGAGCTCTATAGAGTAGCACTAGAGATATAATGTAGCCCAGAGGAGAAAAATGAAAGGAAAAGGTATGAAAAGGAAAGTAAGATTTGAGTGATGGAGCCAGCAGGTCTAATACACATTTAATAGGAGTTCCAGGAAAGAATAGAGGGAAGGCAAGAGAAGCAAATAAACAATGGGCTGAGAACTTTTCCAGGAGTAATGAAAGACACAAATCCTTAGATCCAATAATAAAGATAAATAAAAATAAATACACTCTTGGACATATCATCGCAAAGTTTCAGGATGTCAAAGGCAAGATCTTCAAAGCAAGCAGATTACCTTCGAAGAAGTAATGATTAGATGGAGAGCTGACATGTCAGTAGCAACAGTGGAAGCCAGAAGACAGCAAAATACATCTTAAAGTGCAGAGAGAAAATAACTGCCAGCCTAGAAATTATGCCCAGTGAACCTAGCTTTTGAGAAAGAAGGAAAATAATTACATTTCAGTGAATAAAGGAAATAGTTCATTACGGTTTTCATTAAAAGGACTTCTAAACTAGGCACATACTTCAAGAGAGGGAAAATGATCCCAGAAAGAAGATCTGAGATACAAGCAGAAGTGAAAAACAAGGAAAATGATAAACTTTTGGGTAAATACAAACAAATATTGACTAAAAATCATAATTATAATACCAGGCAGGGCATGGTGGCTCATGCCTGTAATCCCAGCACTTTGGGAGGCCAAGGTGGGTGGATCACTTGAGCCCAGGAGTTTGAGACCAGCCTGAGCAACATGGCAAAATCCCGTCTCTACAAAAAATACAAAAATTAGCCAGGCATGGTGTTGCACACCTGTAGCGCCAGCTACTCAAGAGGCTGAGATGGAAGGATTGCGTGAGCCCGAGGTTGCAGTGAGCAATGATTGCACCACTGCATTCCAAACTGGGAGACAGAATGAGACCCTGTCTCAAAATAATAATAATTATTATTATTATAGTATCCAATGTGTGAAGTTTTAAAAACTAAAAACATAGGCCTAATATACTGCTCAGCAATAGTATTTAGGCTGAATAAGAAAATTCTAACCGTTCTGAGGTTATTTTGTTGTTTGGGAAGATGATAAAAATGTTGAATAATTTCATTTCATTTCATTAATTAATTTATTATTATTTTTTGGGATGGAATCTTGTGCTGTCTCCCAGGCTGGAGTGCAGTGGCATGATCTCAGCTCACTGCAACCTCCGCCTCCCGGGTTCAAGCGATCCTCCTACCTCAGCTTCTGGAGTAGCTGGGATTCCAGGCGTGCACCATCACACCCGGCTGATTTTTGTATTTTTGGGAGAGACGGGGTTTCGCCATGTTACTGAGGCTGGTCTGGAACTCCTGACCCCAGGTGATCCACTCACCTCGGCCCCCCAAAGTGCTGGGATTACAGGCATGAGCCACTGTGCCTAGCCGATTAATTTTAGATTCTATTTCAGAAATTATGCATATCAAAATATCTAGCTAAGTACCAAAAGGGTAGTAATTGGTGTGTAAACTTCCAAACCAGAAGGGGAAAAAATGGAATAAGAAAATCAATCAATACAATACAAAAGAAGGTAAGAAAGGGGGAAAAAACCCAACAGAATAAGTGGGATGATTAGAAAGCACAAAATAAGATGGTAGGAATGATTCAAATATGTCAATTATTTCCCAATAAATGTAAACAGACTAAATTATCTGGATAAAAGACAAAGATCATTGGAATGGCTGAAAAAAAGATGGTGGTTAGAAGAGATTTATTAATAACATAAGAACAGAGAAAAGTCAAAAGTGAAAGGATGTTTAAAGATGTAAGTAAAATATTAACCGAAAGAAATGATAGGAATATTTATTTAAAAATGAGAAAACAGACAATATGACCTTTATCACTATTTCTATTTTGGATTTCATGGAGTCTTAGTATAATAAAAATATTAAAATAAAACATGTAAACACTAGAAAGAAAAAAATTGCCATTATTCACAAATTACGTAATTGTCTTCAAAGAAAATTCAAAATAAACTACAAACCTACTCACATGGTAAAAATTTAAATAAGTATTGAGTGAAAATTAACTTCCCTCTTATCCTGGTCACCAGCTCTCCTTCCCAGCAGCAACTACTGTTACTGATTTTCTAGAATATCCTTTCAAATATATTCTATCTATCTTCAGACTTAATGATTATACTCCAAGACCCCCTGTGTGATTCTTTTACAATCACACCCCCAGCAGCAATCTCAAAGGGCTTGTCTCCCATATTGTGTGTCTGGGGGAGCTGCATTCAATGTGTTGGCAGTTTCACTGAGCACCCACTATGTACCAGGTACTGTGCTGGGGACTAAAAGATGAAGAAAACATTATCCTTCCCTGAAGGTTCTCAGGATCTAGTGAGGACAGAGACAGGGAACCAACTAAGCCTCATATGGCAGATCAAATGATAGATGTCAGATGTCATAATGGAGGTAGAGAGAGGTAAAGAAAGCCTGGGGAAGCCCAGACGAAACAGGAATGGACTTGGCATCAAAATAGGACTACAGAGGAGGAACTTGAAGAACAAGTAGGGTTTTCAGGTGTAAAGGAGGTGGGGAAAAGCATTGTAAGCTAAGGGAATAACACGATGAAGTGCAGAGACACAGAAGAGCTTAGCGTGTTTGCCAAAGTGGGGAGGTGGTCTGATGGGGCTTTGTGGTTTGGGGCAGGGTGGTGCTGGAATGGAGAGGCCAAAACAAGCCAGATGGTAAAGAACCTCAAATGTTAGGCCAAAGGTTTATGACTCAGGCACAGGCAAGGGGGAGAGAAGAGAGGGGTGATGTGAGCAAGTTCATGTTTCCAGAAGCTCACTCTGCCTTGTTTAGGGGACCCATGTCCCTGTCCATTCCCTCTTCCTAGACCTCCCCTCCACCAAGGCGGTCTTTGTTTTCTGGGTGCACTGGGAAGAAGTGTGGGATGGATTTGCTCTAATACTGAACAGTTCTCTGCAATTTCAGAAATACCTATCATCAAGCTTGAGGGGCAAAACTGCAGAAGTAGTTTAGGGGAAGAAGCCTGACCCCTATATAGGGGATGTTGTATCATAATTTTATCCCACATGACTGTCATATTTCAAAGCCTGGGGCAAATGGCACCTCTTCCAAGAAACTACAATGTCACTATTATCTTTTCTGGAGAAACTTTCTTTAACTTCCTTATGCTCATCTAGCACGTCCCCTACTGACTCTGTTGGAACACCTGCTGGGCCTGCCCTTGTATGAATTTAGTTGGATTATATGAATCCATTAAGCAACTGCAGAGGTCCACCCATGCCAGGACCTGCACCAACTCTGAGGATGTAGAAATGAAAACACTGAGTCCTTGTCTTCAAGGAAGGAAGCTCACCCCAGAGATCACCTGGAGATCTTTATCTGCATAGTAAGACATTTGTTCCTGTGCAGCTCTGCCTCTCACCTTCCTGTAACTTGTCCCATCTAGCTCTGAAAGAGAATCAATTACTAACCATTGTCTGAGCATTGGGCCTAGTCATTTCCCCACTCTCCTCTCTGTTATGAAGAGGGCATTAAGCCTCAACCATCTGGTCCCTCTTCGAGTTCATGTTTTGTAAACACTCTTGCACATGTGTGCACATAATACCTTTGTTATGATTTTCTCTTGTTAACATGTTTTTTGTTGTAGGGGTGTTGGCTGTGACCCTTTATGATGGGGAGAAAGGGGATCACCCCTTTCTGTCCCTACATTTTCAAGGTTTATGTACATTCCAGCATGTGTCAGAATTCCATGCCTTTTTATGGCTGAATAATATTCCATTGTGTGAATATGCCACGTTTCGTGTATCCATTCATCTGTTGAAGGACATTCGGGTTGTTTTGCTATGGTCAATAATGCTATGAACGTGAGTGTACAAGTACCTGTGTGGGTCCCTGATTTTCATTCTTTTGGGTAGATACTTGGGAGTGGAATTGCTGGGTCACATAGCGGTTACTGTGTTGAACTGTGTGAGGAGATTCCTCCCTCTCAGCAGCTCTTATGCTCACCTTCCTTTCTGTGTCTACTGCTGCCTTCTGCCTTCAGAAGCCTCCTCCTTCTTTCTGCACCTGGGCTAAGACAGCAGCTTCCTATTCGGTGTCTGTTTCCCACACCCACCTCTAGAGCTCATTCCAAAGAGTGATGGTGCTGTGGACCAAACTGTCTCCCAAATGCATGTATTGAAGATTCTACCCAGGACTGACTGTATTTGGAGATAGGGCCTTTATGGAGGTAACTAATGTTAATGGCGGTTATAAGTGTGACCTCAGTTACCTAATCCAATAGGACTGGTTTGGAAATAGATTTCTGCTGCCTAAGCTCCCAGCCTGTGGTGTTGTGTTATGGCAGCCTGAGCAGATGAATGCAGATGGTGAGCAGATGAATGCAGATGGTGAGCAGCTCTTCCCCTGAGCCACACTGCCGAGGCTGCCCTGCTCAGAAACCTTTGGTGTTGCTCTGCCCTGTAAGACGGAATCCTAACGCTTCATCATTCCAGGCCGGCCCATTCTCAGCCTTGCCTGCACTTCCGGGACTGTCTCTCCTTGCTCTTCCATCCCCAGGCTCTTCTTCAGCTGAGCCAGTGTATTGGCTCTTTCTGAAATAGGTGTTGTGCATTTGGCCTCTGTCCAAATGTCCCCCAACTCCCCCTAGTGCCCTACTCACCCTAGTACCCCCCACTTCCTCTAGTACCCCCTACTCCCCCTAGTGCCCTACTCCCTCTAGTACTCCTCACTCCCCCAGTAACCCCCACTCCCCGAGTACCCCTCACTTCCTCTAGTACCCCTGACTCCCCCAGTATCCCCCACTCCCCCTAGTGCTCTACTCCCTCTAGTCCTCCCGCTCCCTCTAGTACCCCCACTCCCCCTAGTGCCCCCCACTCCCTCTAGTACCCCCCACTCTTCCTAGTACCCCCACTCCTCCTAGTACCCCCTCCTCCTAGTACCCCCACTCCTCCTAGTACCCCCACTCCTCCTAGTACCCCCACTCCCCTTAGTGCCCCCTATTCCCCCAGTGCCCCCCACTCCCCTTAGTGCCCCCTACTCCCCCAGTGCCCCCCACTCCTCCTAGTACCCCCCACTCCCTCTAGTACCCCCACTCCTCCTAGTACCCCCACTCCTTCTAGTGCCCCCTACTCCCCCTAGTACATCCCACTCCCCCTAGTACCCCCAACTCCTCCTAGTACCCCCATTCCCTCTAGTACCCCTGACTCCCCCAGTACCTCCCGCTCCCCCTAGTGCCCCCCACTTCCTCTAGTACTCCCCACTCCTCCTAGTGCCCCCCACTCCCACTCCCCTAGTCCCCACCAGGCACTTTGGAATGCCTTCTCCTGCTTTCTGCTTATTCCCCTCCTGCAGAAGCTCCCCTTGGGGATGGGGTGCAGGAGTCCAGTGATGTCCACTCGAGAAGCTCCTTGGGACATTTGCATTAGTACTATCTCTGTGCACATACAGTGGCGCACACAGTTGTTCAGCCCAGAAACTCGTGAACGCACAGCTACTACTGACCAAGCACCTATTCCATGAGGACTTTAAGAGGATACTTTGAGATATAAATAACAGAAAAAGTCAAAATGGCTTGCAGTAGTCATAGCTGACACTTACATGACACTTACCATGTGCCAGACGCGATTTGAATACTTTCTACACATTAACCCCTTAAGTCCTCACAATGACCTCATAAACCAGATACGGTTATTATCACCATCCCTATTTCACAGATGAGGAAACTGAGAAGAGAGAGAAAATAAACAAGCCAAAAGTCCTCAGTGGTAGTGGTGGTGGACTGGGCAGTCAAGCTCTAGAGCCTTTGTCCCTGACCCCCACTGTCCCGTGTCTCTGACCTTGGGACAGCGTTCTCTCACTTAATGAGATGTCTCAAGGTGGGGACATCCCAAGGGAAATTAATTCAACCGCTCAAGGCTGTCACCAAGGACTTGGCTTCTTTTCATCTCGACACTCTGCCATCGTTAGCCTCTTGGCTTTTATGTTGGGTATTATCCCTTTATGTCACAATATGGCTGCAGCAGTTCTAAGTATCATGTTCTCACCCAACCACACCCAAAGGTCAGAAAGAGAGAAAGCCCCTTCTTTATAGCTCTTTTTTTAAGAGTAAGGGAAACTTTCCCCAAATTCATCCAGAGACTTCCTCTCATGTCTTGTTAGTCAGAATGAAGTTATACGCCCGTTCATAAACTAATCACTGGGTCACCGTGACTGGCTTAGACCAATCAAGACACTGTACTAGGCTCCGAGGGAGTCCTGCTTCTCCTGAAGCATGTGGCTGCCAGAAACCCTGACTAAAACAGGCCTCTGGCTTGCTGGTGAGGGAGAGGAACTGGAAGGGTTGCGGGCCTGTCACACACCGTCGCTATTTCTGGCTCTCACATCAGCCTTGTGAGATCAGGACTTTTATCGTTTTATGAATAAGGAAACCAAGACTCAGAGACAATGAGGTGCTTGGCCAAGGTCAGCGGCTGGTGAGTGACAGAGTCCACATGCTCAGCCCATCCCTAGGAGTCTGGCAAGGCTGGAAATTGGTCTTTCTTTCCCCATCCTAGATGGATTGCGTTGGAAAGATTAACGCTCCTGTCAGCTGGCTCTTGCTGTCCCTTCCTGACAGCTGCGACTCTGAGAACAGTTTAATTTCAGAAACCCTCACATGGTGGCTCCTCTCCCTGCCAGGCATCAGGAGGCCACAGAGGAGCAGCAGAGGCAAGACTCGCTGTCCAGACTCCCTTCTGGGGAGATTGCGGTCAGGGAGCCCAGGCTGACCCTCGTGTTCTCATGCCTCGGTCCTGTTGATAAGAGGGAAGTCTGTGCTGGGTTCCTATCCACAAAGCCCTTGCGGGGAATGGGTCCCACACGCAGCTTCTGCAGGCCCAGCTCATCCTGTTTCCGGTTTCTATTTTGTTTTTTCTTTTTCTTTTTTTTTTGATACGGAGTCTCGCTCTGTCGTGATCCGCCCGCCTCGGCCTCCCAAAGTGCTGGGATTACAGGCGTGCGCTACCGCGCCCGGCCCTGTTTCCGGTTTCCAATTCTCTTAGGATGTCAGTGCCTTTGATCCTCTGAGCCCCCGGAAGGGCTCAGCCCTCTCACATCTGCCTTCCTCCTAGAGGTGTGGCGCCTGCCCTTCCGCCAGGGCAAGGGAGGGGAGTGACTTGGCGCCCAAGTCCCGTTTCCCGTCCCCTCTCCCTTGCCTGTGCTCAGAGCCAGGGACTCTGCTATCTGTAGGCCCTGCAGGCTCTGTCTGGGGTCTTTCCCCAGGTGAGGGTGTGCGTCCGGGAAGGAGAGGCAGCCTGGAGTTCCTTCTGGATGCCGGCCAGGCCTGCGCTATTTGCCTGGAGAGGCCACCGGCACCACTGAGAAGGTCCCTGGAACTCGCTGCTCAGACACATATGTGGCAGCCAGTCAGTAGCTACGTTCTTCTTTGCTGGAAACAAGCAAGGATAGACTGTGATTTTCCTCTCCCTCTGTTGTGTATTTTTCACTCCTGTCTCTCCATCAACCCACCCACCCATCCATCCATTCATCCACTCATCCATCCACCCACCCATCCACTCATCCATCCACCCACCCACCCACCCATCCATCCACCCATCCATCCATCCATCCACCCAACCACCCACCCATCCATCCACCCACCCATCCATCCACCCATCCATCCATCCATCTATCCGTCCATCCATCCACCCACCCACCCACCCATCCATCCCCCCACCCACCCATCCATCCATCCACCCATCCACCCATCCATCCATCCATCCACCCATCCACCCATCCATACACACACCCACCCACCCACCCACCCATCCACCCACCCATCCATCCACCCATCCATCCATCCACCCACCCACCCACCCATCCACCCACCCACCCATCCACCCACCCACCCACCCATCCATCCATCCACCCATCCACCCACCCACCCATCCACCCACCCACCCATCCACCCACCCACCCATCCACCCACCCACCCATCCATCCACCCACCCATCCACCCATCCACCCACCCACCCATCCACCCATCCACCCATCTATCCATCCACCCACCTGTCACATAGCGTGGCAAATACAACAACGACTCACATGTGGTTCCTGCCCCTACACCCTCAACACTCATACCCTAGTGGGGACTCCTCCAACCAACGAATGCAGAGGGTTTTAGCTCCCTGATGGGCATTTGTATTTGAAGTTGGGGGGTGGGGGGCTGCACAAATGTGCACAACTTAATAGAAGTCCTTCTGGCATTGTGCCAAAGTGAAGCTGAGGAGGAGTTAAATTTTTATGTTTTTTTGGTTGTTCAGCCTCTGTAGAGAGTCTCAAAAATTCTCGATGCCAATTATATTTCAAGTTGTCATGGCAAGCTATAGGGAAAAGTTTTCAATTAGCAATAATCATGCCTCAGGCAAACCTCATTGGCTATGGTACCGCCACTGCAGAAAGCTGAGGAGTTATTTTTAAGCAAGGGCGCTGCCTTCCCAGCATGTCTTAAATTTCTCCAGGGTGAGTCAGATCACCCCTGTTCTTGGGGACCTCTTACACCAGCTACTGGTCGCCAGGTCTAGGGGAGGTTAGTGACCTCAGCCCTGGAAGGGGAGCCTCAAAGTCACTGGTGAGCCTCAAAAGAGGCTGGCAGGGCTGCCTGCCCAGACCCATCTGCTACAGTTATAACGGGGAGTGTCCTTGGGTAATGAACTGCTATGTAGAGCTCCTGATTAAGCACTAATTAATTATTAATGCACTGTGTCATAATTTTGCCTGGCCCTTTCTATGCCAGAGAATTGTATCCCACAATTCCATTTGTGATCCTGCATTTTCTGACTTGTGGCCGTGGTGGCCCCTTTTCAAGCTCACCTGTCTATGCAGTGGCCAGATGGATCACTGAGGGTACATGCACCACGAGGTCATTGTCCACTGGTAGTAGGTGGCATGGATGACGACTCATGGGTGTAACATGTGAACAACAACAGATACACCGGCTGGAGTCAGCCACACTTGGAATTCTGGCTGTAATGCTACTGTGGTTTGGATATTTGTCTCCCGAAACCTCATGTTGAAATTTGATCCCTGATATTGGAGGTGGGGGCCTATGGGAGGTGTTTGGGTCATGGGGACAAATCCCTCATGAAGGTCTTGGTACTGTCCTTGTCCTTGTTATAATGAGTAGGTTCTTGGTCTATTAGTTCCCTCAAAAGCTGGTTGTTTAAAGAGCCTGGAACCTCCCCTTCCTCTCTCTGGCTTTCCCTCTCCCCATGTGATTCTTACACATACCGGCTTCCCTTTGCCTTCTGCCATGAGTGGAAGCAGACTGAAGCCCTCACCAGAGGCAGATGGTGGCACCATGATTGTTGTACAGTATGCAGAACCATGAGCCAAAGAAACCTCTTTTCTTTATAAGTTACCCAGGCTCAGGTATATCCTTTATGGCAATGCAAATGGACTAAGGCAAATGTACTCACCTTGGTGTTACCTCAATCATGTTACTTAACCCTTTGAGCCCTTCTCATCCATACAGGAAGGGGAAGAGTAGCACCTGCCTCACGTGTTTAACCAGAAAGAGGACCTCAAGCTCCAGTGATGGATCGGGACATGTCTTGTCCCGAGGTTTCCTTTGCTGTACTTCACTTGGGGCCATCTCAGGAACCAGTGTAAGGTCACTGGAGATGCCACTTGGAGGAGGCACTCAGCTGTGCCTCTGGCCTGCACCTGTGCTTGGTTTATGGGTGGGGTCAGTTGTTGGGACTATTTTAGTTACAGGTTCCAGAAATCCATCTTCAAACTGCAAAGGGGAATTCTTGTAAGGATTTGGGGGTGTCTCCCAGAATCTGAGGGTAAGAACTGAGCCGGCTTTCAGGAGCGATGGGAACTCATGGTTCGGCTCCACCTGAGTCTCATCCTGGCTTCTCTTTGTGAATCTGCATTTTTCTTTTCCTGGAGATGAGATTTTCCTCCTTCTCTGTCCATGTGGCATGACATGTAGTCACCACTGCTCCCAAAATTTAGCTTCTCGTAATCCCAACACTTTGGGAGGCTGAGGCAGGTGGATCACCTGACTTCAGGAGTTCAAGACCAACCTGGCCAACATGGTGAAACGCTGTCTCTACTAAAAATACAAAAAATTAGCCGGGCATGGTGGCAGGCGCCTGTAGTCCCAGCTACTTGGGAGGCTGAGGCAGGGGAATCACTTGAACCCAGAAAGTGGAGGTTGCAGTGAGCCGAGATCTCTCCACTGCACTCCAGCCTGGGTGACAAGAGCGAAACTCTGTCTCAAAAAAAAAAAAAATGCAGCTTCTCCATTCAAGTTATTAGTTAAGACTGAACTGACATGTCTTGGTCCTAAGTTCCAGATGTCCAGCTGGGGCCAGGGGTCTGCAGCCACAGGTGGGGTCTGAGAGAGCCGGCAGCTTTGCTGGCAACATGTGAACAGTGAGAAAGCCAGGACAGCCGTCCTCAATGAGGCCAAGTGGTGCTGGGACGAGCGGGGTCCCAGGAAGAGGGGCTGTGGAAACTGCTCTACTGCCCCTGCCTGGGGCTGCTCACTGAGAGGACACACTTTCTTGAGTGTCATTATTCCTCCATGATGGCTTCCAAGAGGCTGAGTGAGCATGCACTTAGGGCACCAGCAAGGCCAGCAACAACAGTGAAAACATTTTTTTTTCTGACAAAAATTGTTTGGGTTTTTTTGAGATGGAGTTCTGTCACCCAGACTGGAGTTCATTTGCTAGATCCCGGCTCACTGCATCCTCCGCCTCCTGGGTTCAAGGGATTGTCCTGTCTCAGCCTTCCGAGTAGCTGGGACTACAGGTGCGCACCACCATGCCCAGCTAATTTTTGTATTTTTAGTAGAGACAGGGTTTTGCCATGTTGCCCCAGCTAGTCTCAAACTCCTGGCCTCAAGTGATCCTCCTGTCTCAGCCTCCCAAATGCTGCAATTACAGGCATGAGCCACCACACCTGACCAAAAATTGTTTTTAAAAATCAAATTCATCATAGGAAGAAAATTAGAAGCCTTCTGGACTTTTCTTACACTTCTTATAAAGTTGTTGACTGTTTTTATCTTGAATGATATTATTGGGTGCATTGGATTGCATAGCGTCCCCCCAAAATTCATGTTCTTCATGAACCTCAGAGTGTGACCTTATTTGGAAATAGGGTCATTGCAGATGTGATTAGTGAAGATGGAGTCATACTGGAGTAGGGCAGACCCTAACTCCAAAAAAGATTGATGTCATATGAAGAGGAGAAGAGACAGAGACACCACACACCAGGGAGAGAGCCACACAGGGAGGCAGAGACTGAAGTGAGGCACCTGCAAACCAGGGAATGCCAGTGGCTGCTGATGACACCAGAAGTTATGAAAGTCAGGAAGGGTCCTCCCCTGGAACCTTTAGCAGGATCACAGCCCTGTTGACATTCCTGTCCGATTTCTAGCCTCCAGTGTGTAAGGGGACACGTTTGTGCTGTTCTAAGCCATTCAGCTTGTGGTTCCTCCTCACAGCAGCCACAGGGAAACTCCATTGGGTTGGGGAGTTTTATGCTTTTCAATACTTGCAGCATAAAACACCCCAAATTCTTAGTTTATTCCTGCATGGAGATGAACAGCACAGGCTCCAGAGTTGTCTGTGTCTGAATGAAAACCTTAGCTTTGCTATTTATTAGTTATATTCCCTTGGGCAGGTAACATAACCTCTTTGTGCCTCAGTTTCCATGTCGGTAAAATGAGGTGAATAATCCTACCCAGGTAATGGAGGTGTAAATCAGCTACTGCATGCAAAGGGCTTGACAAGGCACCTGGCATGTAACAAGGCCTCAGTGTAAAACAGTTGTTCTCATCACATCCCTCAGCAGGTCGGACGATGGTGGGGGTGGCCAGTCCAGGGGCTGTGGGCTCCCTTTCTGGGTGGGCAGGCTGAGAGGGGTCATCTGCAGGGACCTGGCTTTGTTGGGGGTTGCCTGGGAACCATGAACTTCCTGCAGGAAGAACTCTTCTCCTGGGGCAGGCTGCTGTAGGAGGGGTCCTCTGGCACCGGGACAGGAACTGAAGCCGGTCTTGATCTGCTCAGGGACTCAGCAGAGATGCAGCCCCAAGCCACCCGGCTACTGGTCTAGTGGGGGACATGTTTGCCACCAGGCCCTTTGCCCCATGATTCTCTGCCCGACGGAGGATTGGCCCCAGTCCAAGCCTTGCCCTGTACTTACGACCATTTTAAACACATCTGCAGATGCTGTCATATTCAATAAAATATATCCTTGGAAAGGCAATGTGAAATTTATAGTGGCTTTTCATTCTTGCACATTTTCTCAATTACGGATACTAAAAGCCTAATCATGATCGTGTGAGGCTTTGTAATAAAATGGTTTCATAAAATGTTGAGAAATTGTCTGAAGAATGTTGGAAGCCTGTCCCACTGGAGGGTGACCCCTCCGCAATCCCGGCAGGAGGCTGTGCAAGCTGGAGTCCACACCTGCCACAGGAGCTCCCGCCTCCAGGGGAGCCTGTCTACAGGCAGCTCTGATTTTTGGAAAGCCGACAGCTACGCTGCCTGTGACCCTGCCTGCGACCCTGCCTTCCTGTCACCGCACCCCACAGTCCTGTTATCCCTCCTAGAGCACCTGAGAACAAAGGTCTGTCTTTTCCCCACCACAGTCCTCCCCATCCCCCCCTTCTGCCGACTTCTATCTTCAAGGTCACTCCCCGGGCCACCTCAGTGGGGCCTTTAGCCCAGCTCAGCCCCTTCTGCAGGCAGCACCATTGGCGCTGGTAGCTGCCCTGACTCTTGGTCCCCTGTGAGTGTCCTGTCTATTTTGCAGCAGGACGGGAAAGGGTCCAAGGAGAAAGCCAACAGGTGTCCTCATGAATCCAGAAATGTCTCTCCCTTCCCACCACCTTAGAGAAGTGGTGCCTCCACCTGTTACTGCCATCCCCTTTCCTCCCCACACCCACTGTGTGAAGAAGCACAGTGCCATGGAAAGGCCTAGAACTGGGAATCAGGGCACATTGGGTGTGCATTCCTTTTGTACCACTCACTAGCTTTGCAACCCTGGCAACTTCCTTGACCTCTGACTTCAGTTTCTTCATCCAAAAATGAGATTGGCAATTCCACCTCCCAGGGCTTTTATAAGGATTAGGTGCATGGTACTTAGTAGGTGCTTTGTAAATATTAGATAAGCCTTGACCTCCTGGGCTCAAGCACTCCTCCCACCTCAGCCTCCAGAGTAGCTGGGACTATAGGTGCACACCATCACACCCACGTAATTTAAAAATTTTTTGTAGCAACAGAGTCTCGTTCAAGTGATCCTGCCACCTTGGCCTTCCAAAGTGTTGAGATTACAGGCATGAGCCGAAATTCTTGAACAGGGGCCACAGGATCATACTACAACTTCATAATATTTACCTGGAGAGAATTAAGCTGATAAGTGGATATAACAGGTGTGAATTTCATCTTTTCCCTGGCCAGAGCACCTGAAGAAGAAAACAATGATCCCAATCACCTTTACTGAAGCAAATCCTATCCTCTGGTTCTATCTTCACCTGGGGGCCTCTAGCATCCTTCGAAGACGCTTCTCCGCAATTCCTTCCAGAAGTCTCTGCAGATGCTTGCCTGTGCTTGGCCATGCTGGAGTGACCACGTGGATCACGTCCCGGCTCTTCTTCTAGGTGCTCAGGACCGCTGGGGGTGGGGGTGCGGAAGTGAGAAATTGGAGGCTGATGCATTACCTATGGATCCATAGTGAGTACCCCAAAACCTAGCAGCTTACAACAGCTTTATGATCTTACACAATTTCTGAGGGTCGGAAGCCCAGCTTAGCTGGTACCTCTGGCTTGGACTCTCCTGGGAGGCTGCAGTCAAGTCGTTGCCTAGATCTGCATCACTGAAATCCCGGAAGGCCGGAGGATCCATTTCTAAGATGGGGAACTCCCATGGCTGGTGGCTGGTGTCCTCAGTTCCAGGATGGCTGTTGGCTAGGGCCCCCAAGGACCCCCAGCCACCTCCAGACTCCACATAGGTATCTCCAGGGCAGTTGACTCCCCAGAGTAAGTGATTTGGGAATGAGCAAGTGACAGTGCCACTAAAACAGAAGCTGCTGTGTCCTTTATAACCTAACCTCAGAAGCGACATCCCATCACTGTGGCTGTATTTACTGAGTTGAGTCCACACTCCAAGAGCAGGCTGTGAGGGCCAGGAAATGGGATCACTGGGCACCCCCCTGGAGCATAGAATCCAAGCAGAGAGGCCTGGCCACTCTTAAGTGACATTTCCCTCAATCTGGCCAGCCCAAGGAGTTGTCGTCTACTCTGAGCGGGGGTGGGAGGGCCATCTGCTCCCAAGCTTTTCCTGGGTCAGTGCCAGATAATCCAGGCAATCCCCCTTTTCTGTAAAGTTTTTCCTGGTGGCCATTACATTCCTCTTCTTTGATCTAGACATCGCCCTACTGTTGCCTTTACCATGAGCTTTCCAAACAAACAACCTCAAATTAAGAATAAGCACAGCTCTCGTACTAATTACCATTTTAGTCCTAGGCCTAGTCCTAAGTCCTTGGTGTGGAACTCCCACCTGGGGAGGCTCAGCCAGTTATCCAAAGGACCCGTCCTCATGTTAACCTGCCCCCCCTGGTCTCAGGGGTTCTGGAAGGCAGAGTGTTCCTCCTGTGACCCACAAGGCAAACCTCCTGTCATGGCATCAGGACCAGGCTACACAGTTTGGGAGGCCCAGTGCCAAATGAAATGTGTGGCCCCTTGTTCAAAAATTATTAGGAATTTTGGCAGGGCTCAGTGGTTCATGCCTGTAATCTCAGTGCTTTGGGAGGCTAAGGTGGGAGGATCACTTGAGTCCAGGAGTTTGAGACCAGCCTGGGCGATGTAGTGAGTGAGACTCCATTTCTACAAAAAATTTAAAAATTAGCTGGGTGTGTTGGCATGCACGTGTAGTCCCAGCTACTTGGGAGGGTGAGGAGGGAGGGTTACTTGAGCTGGGGAGGTGGAGGCTGCAGTTAGCCATGATTGCACCACTGCACTCCAGCCTGGGCGACAGAAAGACCCCATCTCAAAAAATAAAAAAAAATTTGTTAACATGATGACAACATTAAACTAATTACAGGAGCCTTGGAAGTGCGGGGCTCTGTACAGCTCTGCAGGTCACATGGGCATGAAGCTGGCCCTGCACAGCCTAGAATGCAGCAGGTCTGTTGGAGTGAAAGATGTCACAGTGGGTTTGTGTCTCTATCCCAGGGCCTGGCACTGGGATGTCCCCCGCTTGGCCAAGGCTGCTCATGCCCCCAGCCCTGGGGAAGATGTGGCTGATGGTCACAGCATCTTCACAGACCCCTCCCCTACCCGCAGAGAGTCAATTAACTTCACTTCACTTCATGGGTCACGGGAGTCTGAAATGTTTATGAAGCTGCCTGTTGGTTCTTACTTAGTTTTAAACGTGGCCGCTTATTCTACAACTCAGACAGAAGTCACATCAGGCTTGAGGATAAACCCTGCCTACTTAATTTCAATTCTCACAGACTCCTCAGCTTTTCAGAAATATATTTTTTGTATGTATGTATGTATGTACGGAGACAGGGTCTCACTTTGTTGCCAGCTGGAGTGCAGTGTGATCACAGCTCACTGCAACCTTGAATTCTTGGTCTTAAGTGATCCTCTCGCCTCAGGTTCCCAAAGTGCTGGGATTAAGGGCATGAGCCACTGTCTTTCAACATATAGTAGCTGGTTTATTTCATAATTGCTATGTTTTGAATGTGTCCCCCAGAAGTTAGGGCTTTAGAAACCTAATCCCTTTGCCCTCTTGAATGGATTAATGGATTCATGAGGGCTTTGCCTTTATGAATGGATCAATGTCACTATCATAGGAGTAGGTTCATTATCACAGGAGTGATTTTGTTATAAAATGGAGCTCTCTCTGGCTATCTTGCTCTTGCTATTGCTCTGTCACCATGTCCTTTGCTGGGATGCATCGTCATGCAGCACAAAGGCCCTCGCCAAGGGCTGGTGCCATGTTCTTGGACTTCCCAGCCTCCAGAACAGTGAGCTAAATAACCTTTCTTTAAAAAAATAAATTACCCAGTCTGTGATATTCTGTTGTAGCAACAGAATACAGATTAAGACAGTAATTCTATGTATTATTTTATTTGATTCATTATTGGCAGCCACCAAACTACCACACGGGTCCATGGCACAAAAAGGATAAGACTGTCAGGAAGAGATGACCTGGCAAATGCAGATGTGGAAAAGGAATAGGCTTGGAGCAAATGCAAGGTTTAATCGCTCTTTCAGGGTTGTATGCTCCCTGCCCCTACTAATTTAGTAAATGGCTTTGTCACGGGTGTGTTATTCTTTGCTTTTCTTTATGGCATCCCTCATGTCTGGGCTAAGCAGGTGACTAAGCACTTGGGGCTTGATGGGCTGAAGATGGGGCATCCCCAGGCTCTCTGTTCTTGGAGAAACAGCTGCAGAGGGTTCCTTGAATATGTGTCAGGATCTAATTTTACTAGGAGGAAAAAAACCCTGTGAAACTATAGATGCGAATGTGAAAGAACAGAGGGGAGGTTATCTGCCTTGGGCCTTCCCTTCTCGTCCTAGTCATTTGTTGAGCATTTACATGCATTGCCCCCATTTAATTCTCGTAGAGCCTGGGAAGCAGTTTTCTATTCCTACTTAACAGAAGAGGAAATGTTACAGGAAGTATTTCAAGACTTACTCCAGGTAAAGCTGTTTGCAAATGACAGAGCTAGAGCTTGGTGGTCCCAAAGCCCGTGTCATCCTGTTCTCACTGCCTCTGTGCCCAGCCTATGCAGGGCAGGGAGAAGAACTCCAGGGTGGCATTAGGCAACTCATGGGTGTCTGGAGAATCAAACAAGGCAACATATACCTGATGAAAGGAGCCTCAGAAATTCAAAGCAAGTGATTGCTTTCATCTAGGATGGTCCAAGAAGTCTTTCTTGAGCTGGATCATAACAGATTCAGACATTGAGAGGTGGAGAGAAAGCTGTGGGGCTGATCGTGGGGGGTAGGGACAGCAAGGGGATGGGTAAGGACAGATCAGAGGAGGTGGAGGGGATCAGTAAGAGAGGGGGCTGGTGGCCTGGGATGGATGAACGCGAGCTTGATTGCCAAGTTGAGCAGTTTATACTTATTTCAGTAGGATATTGGGGAGCCACCAAAGGTTCTTCAGAGGGGAAGCTGTACAATAAAGCTTCACTTTAAGAAATGAATTGGGAGTTAGGGGGTGGCAGGCCTGGAGACTGGGAAACTGGTTAGGAAGTTATTGCAACTGCTTGGGTGAGAAATGCTGAGGACCTGAAATAAGGTGACGGAGGGGAGACAGGAAGGTCAGCAGGAGCTGGACGCCTGATTGCATGGCAGGGCACGGGTGGCTGGGAGGACCCAGCGGGGCATGTGGACAAGAGAGAAGTCGTGGGAGGCTGAGAGGACCAGCTATATGGCTTTTAGCATTGGAGTGGCCACGGGGAGTTTTAGCTAATTCATCCTGCAGGTTCCCATAGGTTCTGCAAGGGAAGCCCAACTGGCCTGTGATAGATACCTGTCTGGAGCCCAAGCTCTCCAAGCTGTCTCCTGGTTTCCAGGAGAGATCAGCCCTTGCCCCAGGCCTGCTACATTGGCTTTCGCTTTTCCCAGTTTAGCCCCAGAAGTGGTGGGAGCAGATGCTTTGACCACAAACTGGAGCCATGAAGCCAGTTGTGGTGGCATGGAATGAACTGGGGAAGTATTGCACCTGTTCATGGAACAGGTGGGATGAATGAACTGAGGAACTGGCCTCAGACCTGGGGAAGTATTGCACCTGTTCATGGAAGATGATCAAAGAAGCGGCAGGTGCATTTTCTTCCTCCTTTGCAAATGGCCAATCGCCCTGAGTTTTCCATGAAAGAAAGGGCCACGGAGAGTAATGGTGCAGCTCTCAGACTCTGGAGCCCAACTATTAGAGTTGGGCCCAAATCCCAGCTCTGCCAGGTACTTGCTGTGAGACTTTGGGCAAGTTACTTAATCTCTCTGTCCATCAGTTGCTTCATCTGTAAAATGGGAATAATACTGGTACGCACCTCCATGGACTACGGAGGATAAGTGAGTTAAAACACGGAATGCTAATTGTGCCTGGTATGCAGTTGGTGCTTAATAAATAAATGTTGAATGAATTAGTTTTTTAGAATGAAACATCCCAAGGAGAAAAATCAGAGGTGATTTTTTTTTCTCTTTTGCATGTGAAATGGAAAAATCTAGATAAGAAAGGGCCTAGCTTTGTTCTGACCACTTCACAATAGTCCATTTGAGTTGGGGGAGAGGGGAGTTACTGGAGGGAGTACCCTAAAAACTCATGAAAAATGATTTCCTTTCTCTGCTTGTTGAAATTCTCCCTTCAAGGCCCAGTTTAAGTGTCACCTCCTCAGAGCAGCCCTCCTTGGTTTCCACCCTTCCTCACCCCTGTCAGACTCGTGGCTTCCTCCTCTATTCTCCCCGGTGTTCAGCATGTAGGTTGATGGTAGCACTCACTAATTCTGCTTTGTTTTACCTGTACTCAAGTTCATGGCTGTCTCCTCTCTGTGGTGGAGCTTTGGGTTGGACGGGTCTGGGAAGTCCCACCTACAGCTGACAGGCTGGGCTGGGCTCCAGGCCATCACAGGTCCCCCATCAGCAGCTCTCTCAACCCTGGCCTTGTGCCTACAGACCAAATGTGACCAATGCGTTGAATTAGCAGCACTTTCAGGATCAAACCACAAAGCAACTCCTTCTTCTGTCCCGATTTAGTCAGAGGAATCACCTCTTCCCTGGCCACTGCTGCAAACTCAGGCAATCCTATTACGTTTCTGGTCGCTCTTAGTTAGTAAAAACTGCCTCACTGCAGGAAGGTTAAATGTCCCGTCCTGAATTTGAGTGAAAATGAAGTCTTCTTGCCTCTGCTGTCTTGAGCTTGCTGCAGGTAGGAAGCCTGCAGCTGGGAAGGGGCTTAGCTTTTCCCTCCTTCCTCACTCAGCTCACTTTCCGCATGCTACTCAGACTTCCCTGCATTTGACTCAGCAGACCGCTCCTGCTCCTGCTCCTGCAAGTGTCTCCCCTGGCTCCTGTGAGGCCCACTGGCCTGGTGTCCGCTCTTTCTGAGGCTGTGACATTGGAGCTGTGTCTTTGGCTCTTCTCCGTCCACACTCTGTCCCTGGAGAGCCGCACCCCAGCAACATTCCCGTCTCTCCCTTCAACCCAGATCCTCCCTGAGCTCCAGCCTCTAGTTTCCAATGTTGTTTTCCAGTGTTCAACCTGACAGCGGCTGTTGGCTCCAAGGCTTCCTGAACTCAGTAACTGCCCCACTTAATTGCTGAGATGAGAAACCCCTGGTGGTGCTTGTTTTCTCTCTTTCGCTCCAAATCCATGCACAATCTAGCCCTAAGTTCTGCAGGCTCTGCAGCAGTGGTTCTCAGCCCAGAGGGACCGTGGCCCCCAGGGGACATTTGGCAATGTCTGGAGACATGTTTTATTGTCATAATTGGGGGTGGGTGGGGCTATGGGTTTCTAGTGGATTGGGGCCAGGGATGCTTCTAAATACCCTACAGTGCACAGGCCAGACCCCACAGTGAAGTGTCTTCCAGTCCAAAATGTCGGTAGCAGCACCCCAAGAAACCCCGCTCTGCAGCCAGAATATGCACCCTGCACCCTACGCTCCTCCCGCCTCCACTGCCGTGGCCCGGCCAGACCTACGTCTCCTCTGGCCTGAGTGACTGCAATGGCCTCTTCCACTCTTGCCCTCCAGCAGACTGGTTTCCACCACACAGCCAGCAGTGCCTTCCTTCCTTTCTTTCTTTCTTTCTTTCTCTCTTTCTTTCTTTCCTTTTTTTTTTTTTCTGAGACAGAGTCTTGCTCTGTCACCCAGGCTGGAGTGCAGTGGTGTGATCTTGGCTCACTGCAACCTCCACCTCCTGTGTTTGAGCGATTCTCCTGCCTCAGCCTCTTGAGTAGCTGGGATTACAGGCGCGTGCCACCATGCCCAGCTAATTTTTTTTGTATTTTTAGTGGAGATGGGGTTTCATCATGTTGGTCAGGCTGGTCTCGAACTCCTGACCTCGTGATCCGCCCGCCTTGGCCTCCCAAAGTGCTGAGATTACAGGCATGAGCCACGGCGCCCAGCCAGCAGTGCCTTTCTAAAGCATGAGATCCTGCCCTTCCCCAGCCTAAAACCTTCTGGTGGCTTTCCGATGAGAACTGAACTCATCCTTGGCCAACAAGGCTCCGGACAGTCCCTGCTGCCCATCACCCTCCAGGCTCAGTCTCGGGCACGGCTGCCCTGGCTGCTCTCTTGTCCCTTGCTGGGGGACTTTGCTCTTGCCATCCCATGGGCTTAGCATGCTCCTCCCAGACCTCAATGCACCTCCTCATCTCTCAGGTCTCTGCTCCCATGACCCAACCTCAGGAAGCTGGGGGTGTGGTGGGCGGGCTGTGGCCCAGGGCGGGTTTGGGGCTGTGCTTTGTGACTCAGCGCTGGTTCACTTCTCTGCACTGGGGTGTGGTGGGGGTGATGCTGCTTTTAGTCAAAGCAGCTACAAAACTCTGAGAGCAAGTCGGCCGTTTTCTACATCTGGGCTGGCCGGGCTCCTTCTCGGATTTATCACAGGTGGGCAGCCGCTGACTCCTCCCTTTGCTATTGGAGGTGAGGAGAAGGAAGGGGACACGGGCCCTGGGAACTCGCCCCTGCTGAGTTACTCTACTTTTGGCAGCCTGAAGTTCAGGCTCCTGGCCCAGCATTGCAGGTTCTCCACTGTCAGGGTGGACCCCAGGCTCAGATCCCTCATCAGCTCAGGGCTCTACCCCCACCTGGAACCGACCCACAGGCCTTCCCTTCCCTCCCTTGGCTCAGGACGCAGACCAGGGCAAAAGTAAGGGGCACAAGTGGGGAGAAAACCTGTGGAGGTGCCTGCTTGGTGCAGGCTCAGGCAGAGGCTCTTGACATGACACTTCCCCTTTAACTGACTCATCACGCCCAACTTCCAGGCTGTGTCATGCCCATTATGCAGAGAAGTGAAATGAATCACAGAGAGTTCATTAACGGGACAAAGCCTCACAGGGGAACAGGATTCAGTCGTAGAACTCAGGCCCAAATGACTCCGCAGCTGCTGGCACACCACGTGTGCAAGTGCAGACACACACACACACACACACACACACACACAGCCTGCCTGTGCTGCTGAGGATCGCGATAAGGACCAAGACCAAGAGAAAGAGTAGCCAAGGGGAGAGGGAAAGTCCTTTGTTGGGACAGTCCTGGTGGCAAAGGGCATTTTGGCTGAGAAACCCCTTAAGTTAGATTTGACTCCATGACTTGGGGTGGGGGGCACAAGCTTATCTCAGAGCCATCAACTCCCCTGCTCTGGGGTCTGGTTAATCTGTGTCAGGGACACAGCCCTGTGTGCTAAGAGGGAAGCTGGCCTTGTGTATGGGGCGGGACGGGCACCCAAGGGCCCCGTGGCCCTCCCTTTTCTTCCCCATGTGGCTGCCCCGCCCCAGAGGCGCTCCTGCCACCCGCCCCTCCGAGGGGGGTGCCTCCAGCCACTTGTCCACAGCCTCGGGAGTCCCCACAGCAGAGGCAGCCATGGGAGGGTGAGTTCTGAGGAGATTGGGATCCTCTCCAGGGATGAGGGAGCCAGGCTGGAGGGGCTCTGTGGGGAGCGGGGAGACTTCGCTGGGGGACTCTGCTCCTGCTGATAGAAGAGAAGAGGAGCGCGCTATGGGCGTCTAGTGAATTGAGGCTGATAGAAAAGAAGGGGCCCCTGGCCAGGCTCCATGCTGAGGGCCTGGCGTGTTTGTTGCTTTTGAAGACAGAGAGCCTGCGGCGGGGAAGCTGGCGGCTCCTTCTTCCTCCCTCAGCTTGTCCCTTTGCCCTGACCAGACACCTGGTGGGGCTCAGAGTTAATGGGGTCACAAGGGATCTGCCAGCTCAGGAAAGAAGAAGGTGAGCAACAGGGACAGCTTCGGTTCTCCCATTCGGGGCGGGGTGGCCTCGGGCAGGTTACCCCATGGCTCTGCTCCTGAGCCTCCTCCCTGGGAAACTGGGCCAACACCTCCTACCTCACGGGCAGGCCGTGAGAACCAAACCTCAGAGTCATTCGCCACCAGGAAATGCAAATGAAAGCCACGGTGAGATGCCACCACATGCCCACGGCGACAGTGACAGACAATCAGTGCTGGCCGGAACGGCAGCTGCCCCCCCAACCTCCCCGCTCCTCTCTGGCGGGAACGGAAAACAGCGTAGCCCCCTTGGAAAACAGTTTGACCGTTTCTCAGAAAGTTCCACATCATCTCCTTATACTAGATGGGAGAAGAGTGTGTGATGAATGATTCCATTCAGATAAGTTTCTAGAAAATGCACCCTCATCACAGTGACAGAGGCAGATCAGAGTCTGCCTGGAGAGAGAGGGTGGGCAGGGGCAGGAGGGATGGGCGACAGAGGGGCACATGGCTTCAGGGGGCAGTTTCACAGGTGTAGACATGTCAAACTCATCAAATTGTACTGCTTCATTAAATGTCAGTTATACCTGGGTAAAGCTGTAGAAAATATCTTTTTGGAGGCAATAAAGGGCGGATTTACACTGAAAAAAAAACGCAAGGCAAGTGAGGCACCTGGCACAGGACTGTTCAGTCGATGCCGACTGCTGAACATGTGAGCCCAGTTTCTCGCAACTTCCATTCATTCTTTCCTCCCAGAACATGGAAACGGAGCAAGGGGAGGGACAGGAGCTCTCAGCCCTGCCTGCAGGAGCGCCCAGAGACACGCATCACAGAACTGGGTCGGGGTGCTAGGCATCCAGGACAGGAGGGCCTCGCAGACACCCAGAAGGTTCGGAGGAAGCAGCTACAGTTTCCAGAATGTGTCAGGCTCCCTGGTGCTTCTGAGCGTCTGCAAGTGTGGCCCCCCTGCCTGAAACACCGCCACCCTCCTGCTGGTCTGGCCACCTCCCAGTCAGCCTTGTCCAGTTACCTTTTCCTGCCTCACTTCCCCACAGAGCGAGTGTGGCTGCTCTCAGCTCTCCCAGCCCCTCACCCTTGGGCCTCTAGTTTGGCAGCTGTCACACGAGCTACAGTCACGACTGGTCTGTCACCCATTGCAGACGGGGCTCCTGGAAGGGTGATGCTACGGCTCCCCCGGCCTCTAGCACGGGGCCCAGCACAGAATGGGAGCTGAGGAAATGTTTGCAGCAAGAGAGAAAACTGCTTCACAGTGTGTGTTATGAGTTGAACTGTTTCCCCCAAAAAGATATGTTGAAGTCTTATGACCTGAATTGTGTTTCTCCAAAATCCATATGTTGAAGCCCTAACCCCTGTACCTCAGGATGTGACCGCATTTGGAGAAAGGGCCTTTAAAGAAGTCGTGTAATTAAGTTAAAATGAGGTCATGTGGGTGGGCTGTAATCCCATCTGCCTGGAGTCCTTACGAGAAGGGAAGATATGGACATAGCCATGCCCGGAGGAAAGGCCAGGTGAAGACACGGGGAGGAGACGTTCCTCTGCAAGCCAAGGAGAGAAGCCTCGGAAGAAACCAGCCCTGCGGACCCCTTGGTCGTGGACTTCCAGCTTCCAGAACTGGGAGAAATGCATTTCTATTGTTTAAGCCCCTGGGTCTGCAGTACTTTGTTATAGCAGTCCCGCAAACGAATACAAAGTCCTAACCCCCAGTGCCTCTGAAGCACCCTTATTTGGAACTAGGGTCATTGCCGATGTGATAAGTTAAGATGATGTCATACTGGAGTAGGGTGGGTCCTGGTCCAATATGAATGTATCCTTATAAAAAGGGGAAATTTGGACACAGACACACACACAGGGAGACCGCCATGTGGACACGAAGGCAGAGATTCAGCTGACGCGTCTAGAAGCCCAGGAATGCCAAAGGTGGCCAGAAAACCACCCAGAGCTGGGGAGGCCTGGAATAGAGTCTCCGTCACAGCCCCAGCAGGAACCATCCCTGCTCACACCTTGGTCAGAGACTTTTGGCCTGCAGAACTGCAAGGCAGTGAATTTCTATTGTTTCAAGCCACCTAGTTTGTGGTACTTTGTTAGGGCAGCTCTGGCAAACTAACAGAATATGGGAGATTAAAATATCATCTCACTGCAAGTTCATCCCAACAAGGGGTTCTGCCGGCGGCAGCACAAAGCTACCATGAAAACACCTAATTATGAGAAATGAGCTCCCAGACCCCCCTGCCCGTCACTCCCTGATCTTATCAACTTCTGCCCCCTCCACTCGCACGGACAACTGGTTTACCTGTCTGTGTCGCCCCCAAGCCAGCCACCCCCAGAACCATGCTCTGCCCATTGCTGGGCTCAGTAAATACTCTCACTTGCGGCTAAATCACCCATCCAGAATCATGCTCTGCTCCCTGAAATCCCAGACCCAGGCTGCACTGAGCCCTCCCACACGGGTACAAGAGCACATTTAGACCAAATTTCAGCAGGTCCAGGAAGGCCCTGGATGCCAAAGTTTGCACCTTCTGGTGCTTCCCGACATGCCACCCATGGCTGACTTGCATTCTCTGCCTTGGCTGGTACCTGTCCAGCTGCACACCTGATACGCCCCAGCTCTAAATAAGGAGAGGAACTAAACCCAGCACTGCCCTGTGGCAAGCTGTGGAGAAGGAACGGGAGTGGGTGGAGACGTACCTTCCTGCTCCATGGACGTGTGGTTAGGAAACACCATTCCCGGCCAGGAGCAGAAGCTGGGCTGGGGTGAGCCGAAGTCTCGGCCAAGACTCCTTGACCTTTAGGGAGTGCCTGAGATGCTACACAGCCAACAAGCTGCTGGGCCAGGGACAGTTGCAGAACCAGGATTGGCCTACTTTAGCCCCCTGCCCAGGGCTTGAATCCCCTCTGCAGTCTCCCTGCTTAGGGGACACCACTGTGTTTGAACACCTCAGCTGATATGGGACTGCTGGCATCTTTCCTGCCTGGACCTGAGAATGGCTGGCCAAGGCTGAGGCTTGGAGCGGCTCATTCCCTTCCAAACTTGCCCATATCCATGCAGTGGGCCACAGTTCCTGTCTGGGAGCCTCCCACTCCTGCAGGTCCTCCTCAGCAGCCTTCCCCATGGCTCTATGTAAAATTTCACCCCCATCCCTTTTTCCTGCCATATTTCTCTTCTTGTCACTTTCCACACTCTAAGTCCTGTTTGTGCATTTAACTGATAGCTTTTGGTCACCGTCTGTCTCCTCCCGTAGAGAGGCCGCCCTGGGAGGGAGGGTTTATTTGGGGGCTCGGGGTTGCTACAGCAGCACAAAGTCAGCAGCTGTGGCCTGACTGAATAGAAGAGAGGCTGGAGTGTTAAGTGGAGGTGTTTCTGCAGTGGGGCCACAACCACGCAGGGCTGGCTGGAGGGGGCTGGGCGGGGGTCCTACAGGGAGGTGATGGGTCTCTGTAGCTGCGCCGGGTCTCCGGCAGAAAAGGTTGCATTTCAGATCCGTGAGCTTCCCCTCATTCCAAACACTGGCTTCCTCCACTTCTTTTTCCTCCCCTGGAAATAATTGGAAAAATGATTCCTAAGCTGTCAGGAGAAAATAAAGAAACCATAGCGACCGATTCGCAGCCTCTCCTAAATCAGCCAAATGAGAAATAGATTTGGAACCACCTCTGGAGGGGGCGGCTAAGATCTCCAGGAAGGCAACAACCATAGATTGTGTTTCAGCAGGTGGGGAGGGGCAAGGCTGGGGGTAAGCTGCCGAAAGCCCGCCTCAGCCACCCGCTGCGCTTCCAGTCCCTTCCCTGGCTCAGGGCTGGCTAGAAAGACAGAGACGTTTCATGCGGGGCTCCGCAGATGGCAGGCGTTCCACACCCATTCCCTCACTTCTCTGGAAATAGCCCCGGGAAGTAGGCAATGTTACTGACTCCGTGTCACAGACCGGGAAATGCAGACCTGCCTTGGCCGCAGAGCTAGTTCATGGGAGGGGGATGGAACCAGTTCTCACGCTGACATTGGCCTGGTCCCCACAACTGTGCCTTTTCTGTTGTGTCCCCAGAATTTTAACATTCTCCAGCCAGACACAGGCCAAGACCGACAATGCTTCACTTGGTGAAGACCATTTTCTGTTCCCCCAGCAGCCTCCGTGACCGCGGGTGGGCCATGCGGTCAAGTAATCCTGAATTTACCTCCCAGTGACATTGTGTCTTTGAGTCATCATCAGGCTTCTTTCAGGGCAGACCCACGGGACTGTGTAGAAAAGGGCTTGAAGGAGGAGATTTGTGCCGGAGCCCCTGGTGCTGTCAAAGTCGAATAACACATACAGACAAATCTCTAAGTTTAAAGTGTTTTATCTGGGGAGCAAGAATTTCAGTTTGGGGCATACGCACAGACTGGGTGGCCTTCAGTATGTCCAAAGAGCAAAGAGAAGGTTGTAGGTTTCATAAAAATGAGAAATGTTACGGATTGTTAGGAAAGCAAGTTCATTAGCACTAGCAACGTTTTGGGGATCCGGCAAGCTCTGATTGGTGAGTGGGTGAAACTAGTCTTAGATTTCCGCAGGTTGTTTCTGTAGCTATTAGATCAAACCGGTTTCAGGTTGCAGCACTTGTTCCAGCAGCCAGGGTTGGAGACAGTTATACTCTTGGAGCAATGTTACGTGGTCCAAGTGCTTTTTCCCGTGGTCTCATAACTCTGCTTGGCTATGACAACAGTGACCTTTGTATGATCAACTTTCACAGTGGCCACAGGAGAGCCAGATTTGAGCCCATGCCCATGCCTTCTGGCTGGCTTTCTCTCCCTTGCTCCTAGCAGGGCAATGCAGGGTGAGTGACAGAAGTGGACTCAGCTACAGGCAACATCGAGTGATCTAGGTTCCAAGTATGGCACTTTATCCATTGTCTTATCAACATAAAGATACAGCGCTTTGAAATTTTGTCGAATTCAGGTTTGAGCAGCCTGATGCAGAAATTCCTGGGTCAGGGACTCCAGGGCGGGGAGTTGGAGGGGTGAGCTGGCTGCAAAGTCTCTGGTCAATGTGGGTTCTGGAAAAGAAAGAAAGAAGGAAGGGAGTCTCCTCACTTCACCTCTCTGGTCTCTCAAACAGTGTCCACCGTTCTGAGCCCTCAGCTGCCTGTAGCTCTTTACAGAACAGACCCCACCCTGCTTTGTATCCAACTTTGTATCCAGCATCTCAGATGTTGCCACAGGGGGCAAAACCAGGGGTTGGGTGACTCCCTAGCCAGAACTCCAAGGCTACACACAGCTATTTAGACAAAAGAAGCGTGCTTATTTATTTGCTTTAGGATGCGATTTCATGAGTGACATTTAGCATTTGTTGAGCCCCTATGTTTACAAAGTGCTTCCACCCACATGGTCTCATTGGACCACCTGTGAGGGAGCACAATGTGACCTCCACCTTAAGGACTGAGGGTGGGAGTTGGCCAGGAGCCCAGGACTGTCCAACTCCTATTCTAGGGGGTTCTTTACATCCACAGAGGTTTTGAAACCCAGGAGCGTGCCTTCCGGAGCACTTAAATTGCATTTGATGTTTAATGACTCTTATTTACTTATCACAAATACAATTTTTAGTGATACGAGAGCCAAGTCACAAAGACTAGATTAAACATGTACTCTCTTCTGTTGCATTGGCTTCTCTACATCATGGTAACAGGTTGTCAGGTTCAACTGCAGCATTGCTGTTAGAGGCAAAGGTAGGCAGGAAGCTCATTCTTGCAATCCCTAGAACTTCAGTAAAAACTCAAAGATATCTATTTTTTCCTTTCCCTAGAATTTTCGGTGTTCTCACTAACCAGATACTATTAGCTTTATTTTGCATCCATTCATTTACTGAAGCCTACATGTGTTTCAGTAACTATGCTAAAAGATTCTGTTTGTCCCTATTTGAGGGCACTCTTAGTTCAGTGGGAGTTGGTGGCAGTGGCAGATATGTACAGTTACAAGGTGATGCAATGACAGTGACAGGCAGAGGGAGGTCTGGGAGCACAGAGGGGAGGCACCTAATCCAGCCTGGTTATATCAGGGAGGGCTTCTTGGAGCAGGTGACATCTGAGTTTCTCAAAGGAGAAGGTAGCCAAGGGAAGGAAAAGAAGATGCAGGAAGTAGAGAGAGGCTGTTGAAGGAACTGGGGCACGGGAGCATTGGGTACTCAAACAAGGAGTGGTTTGCGAAGACGGACCTTAGGGAACACAGTGGATGTGGGAAAAGCTCAGCCCAGCCCTCTGTCATGGGTTTTGTATGCTGAGCCACTGGGAGACTTAAAAAAAGAAGACCTTTTATAAAGAGCAGTTTTAGGTTTACAGCAAAATTGAGCAGAAGGTACAGAGAGTTCCCATAGATCCCCTGCCCCCACCAGAGTTGTACATTTATTACAATAATAAGCTTGCATTGACACATCATGATCATCCCACTGGAAGATTCTGAGCAGGGAAAACATTTTCACATTACCTTTTACAAAGTCTTCTTCCTGGCACTGAGTCACAGTCGTTTTTAAACAATTAATGGTGTAGGTTGCTACTTAGCATTTCCCCAGAGCAAATGTTTCTATGATCTCCAAAAGACAGAGGCTATGATGTCTTCTTGCCCCACCCTGTAGATCTGTAAACCTAGAACAATGGCTGGTCATAGCAGATGCTTAGAAAGTAGAGGAGGGTAGAGGTGGGAGGAAAGCAGGGGTAGAAAGAAGGAGTAGAGGAGGGTAGAGGCGGGAGGAAAGCAGGGGTAGAAAGAGGGAGTAGAGGAGGGTAGAGTTGGGAGGAAAGCAGGGGTAGAGAGAGGGAGGGAGGAAGATAGCCACAAGGTCTCTTGGGTATTTCAGAAACATCATTCTGGCAGCAAACAGAGGAAAGATGGCAGAGGGTGTGGCTTGTGGTCAGTGACAGGAGACTACTGTCATGCTCCAGGTGCAAAGTGCAAGTGGTATGAGTAGGTGGCCGTGGTGGAGAGGAGGGGACATCGAAAAGGTGGGATCTACCCCACCAGGTGCCTGAGGGCATGAGTGCAGTAGAAAACCACCGGGAAGGTTTCGAGGCCCAGGCCCAGCTCTCAGTCTTCTCTGAACCATTGAACTAGAGGGAGAGTTTGTAAGGACTCCAAAGGGAAAGAGAACACGGGAGGGAAGGAGGGTTGGGGAGGGTCAGGTAGGATGCTTAAGTTGGATTGAGTTTGAAATATACAAACTAAGAAAAATGTCAGATGGTTCTTGTTTATTGTCTAAAGAGTAGAGGGGAGAAAAACAGAAAACAGACGTTTATGTTGTTGGGTGTTAGATAAAAGGCCCTGTGTCCCCTGCTTCCGAGTGAGAATGACGATGTGCCGTAGGATTACAGGGCCCTTTGGAGGTTCTGTCTGCAAGATAATCTGTTTGCAGATGAGCTCCAGGCACGGGGAAGGTGCGTGGTGTCAGCGTGGCTTGCTGATCTCACAGCAAGCCATTTCAGGGATGCTGGGACGGAAGCCGCCCTCCCTTTCCTGCCTCTGCTTCCAAGTTCTTTCTCTGCAGCCCTGTCAACGCGACGCCTTTGCTTCGTAGCACATCTCCTAATGGGCTCTGGCGGCGCTGAGGCAGCCTTCATATTCCATTTGTTCCTTGGATAATAAGCTTAGCCTCGAAGCCAAAAGAGAAAGCCCTGATGACTATTAAATACACATGCACGGGGCTGACTGCTCCCCAAAACCTCCAGTTGGACATCGCACCAGCTCAGCAAGACCATTTGCATCCAGGCCAATGGCCCTCTGTGACTAACAGAAATCCAGCTCTATCTTGGCAAGGAAGGCCTTCAGTACGCAGCATTAATTTGGTTTGCACAGTGGGATGGAACACATCTTTAGTTCCTTTTAGGGAACTGACTGACGCTTTCTCCAAAGGGTGCTTCCTGGGGCCTCCCAGACATTGGAAATGCTGGGTGTAACTCATCTCAGGGGCTCCCTAGTCCCAAGCACGATCTGCCTTATTTTTTTTTCCCAGTTTTACCGCTCAGAGAAGATTGTGATGACGAGGTCACCTGAATCCTAATAACGCTTCAAGTCATCATTAGGGCTTGATGCATTTGGCCTGGCATGGACAGCACCGCTGCAGCTCACAGCCAGGATGATTCTGTCTGGCTTCCCCCTCCACACCAGAAGTCTGGAAATGCAGCCTGTTCTTTTCCATTTGGAGTCCTGGGATCTGGGTTATTATTGCCAAAGGCAAAGGAATGAGTTTCTAGAATTATCACTTGGAGGAGCAATGCACCAGGGAGTAAACCTAGGAAGTTTCCAGAAAGCTAGAAGGTGATTATCTCCACAGTGTACTCTGAATGTGAAAACCCAACTAACAGAACATTCGGACGTAAGTGCAGGACTCCTCAGCCTGTCTCCACCAGGACTTTTAGTCAGTCTAGGAGGGCAAGAAAGATCACTTCAATTTTAGGATCTTACTGCACTCTTGGGGCAAAAATAAGCCTGTGGCCTTCAGGGGTCTCCAAGACACCTGCTCAATAAGGATGTTTAGTCTCAACCTCCAGAATGAACTAGGCTCAATTCAAATAAAATTGGTGAGGACCCACTAGTGCCAGGTGGGAGGTGACTAAGGTGGTTATAGGGGAAGGGATGTCCTCAGTCCTATGGTCATGGGCTTGCTAGCTGGGCCCTCACCCCAGAGAGCAGTCGCCCAGGGGCTGCAGCAACAGAAGGCCTTCCCCACTGTTAAAGCCTAAGGCCTTGTCCGGGAAGACTAAGGCCTGGAGGAAATCACCTGGCGAAGAACCGGGACTAAAGGGCTGTGCTTTGTGCCAGGATCAGGCATTTTCCAGGTTTTCTGAGCAGATCGTGTGGTACATGGGCAGGGCCAGCACATACGGTTGTGCATATTGTCCACTGTGCAAGGACATCCAGCTGAAAGGTGAGCAAGGGCTAGATTCCAGCATGCCTGCCGCTCACCACACTGTGTGCCCATGGTGTTGCGTCTGTCCAGAAGGGGCATCCTTCTCTAAGTCACACAGACAGACCCTGTGGGCTCGTTAGGGCCCTGGACATGAGGAGAATGAAACACCCCAGGGAAGGGGTCAGCGAGATTTGGCTGAGCAGCACAGGGCTGCAGACAGGATGGAAAATACTCCCTTTACCACACTGGCTGCCTTGCCTTTGGTGCTTTGGAAGGGAATTGCAGGAATTAATAACCAAACTCACTCTATTCCATTCCTAGCACCTTGTACACATTCATGGCCATATTAACTCTACCTATGCCTCCTCCTGGGCTTGCGTGCAGTTATTCCCAGCGAATCCCTGCAGGTGCTGTAAGAGACAGATCTCTGCACAGGCGGCTCGTCCTGCCAGCTGGAGTCAAGGTTATCTCATCCAGGCTGGCCAAAACCCATAAGCAGCCCTCTTTCAGAATTCTGCCTGCTGTGCTACCTAAATATAGTTCATGTTACCTGTCTTTTAAAAATATTTCTAGCCTCTCTTTTTTCCCCTGTATATTCATGATTTAATTTTGTATACCACTTTTTTCCGTTGCTACATGCTAAGCATTTTCCATAGTGCCACGTCATTTCCACACTGCCCTGTGTCATTATGGCCGTATTATCGCCAGCTAAGCAGGGCTCTGTAGTCTGACTAATCATTATCAAATGGTTTACTTAGCAGACACATGTCCCCCTGGTAGGAAATGTTAAGTGAGGGGTAGAAGATCTCTCCTCAACTCTGTTCTATTCAACATTTTTGCTGATAGCCAAGATGAAGGTGTAGCATGCAGACCACTCAACAAATTGGCAAAAGACACAGACCTGGAAAGGGTAATACATTGTTTGGACAAAGTAATCAAGATTCAAGATTGCCCAGCAGTGCTTCCCTGGAACCTGCTTCTTACCTACCCCTATCTGCATAGGGTTTTGTCAGAAAACATTTTAAATGGTCCACTTTCAAGGCATGATAAATCTAAGCACTGGCAGCCAGCCTGTGAATGTAACAAATGGCACAGCTCATGCACCTAGAAGGTCTTGATAAACAAACAGAATGTAGAAGAGGGGTCAGCCCATAAAAGGGAAGAAAGTTCTATTATTGGGAAATTGAAACTTAAGAGGGGAAGAGGACAGGGTATAACCTTATAAGGGGGATAATGGCACTTAGGCAACATCCAGGAAGATTGTCACCCCACAGTACTCAACCATGAGGAACTGGGGGAGGGACTTGTGTGCTAGGAGATAAATTACCTGCTGTAGCTGCGCCAGGTGTGCCTGCCTACCAGCCACCCGATCTTGCAAGACCTCTATTAAAAGTCTCACTTTTGCTGTTCTTTGTTCTCTGAGTCCATTGTTTGGGTTTGCACAGGTGAGCGTGTTTCTCACAGTTTTACTCAGCAGCCACAACCACAGCAGGTGGCTCATTGGTGCAAGGTGGGCAAGAGACCCGAACTGGGCCAGAGAACCTTCCTGATGATTCTGGAATTGGGGCTTACAGATTCCAGGCATCTCCAGGTGGCTTGAGGATAGCACATCAGCTAGGGAGACACTGTGGCTGTGTTTTGTCTTGTGACCCCAAAGTGGAGGAGGCTGGCTGGGAGAGAGACTCAGTGAGAAGGAAGGTGCAGAGAAAAGCAAGAGAAAAGAGAGGCAACTAGAACCCTGCTTCATTTGTTCCTGAAGCCCAGTCACATTTCTGCCCCCTTATTCAGAAAGTCCATATCATGAGAATACAATCCCTCAGCCTGGGCTGGCATCTGTGTTCATTGCAGCTGAGAAGGTTCCAGTGAAGCCAGCAGGCAGAAGATCTGCAGTCTTGGTCTCCAGTTGACTCAAAGTTCAACAGAGTCAACAGGCTACGGAAGAATCAAGCCCCAAATTGGGGGAAAGACCACATTTGGAGGGTAACAGTTTTGGTGTGACCTCAGCAAACAGTAGGATGCCTGAAGAAGTCCCCTGGACAGTAAAATCAGGCTCTACACTCAAGGGCTGAAAGAATTAGATAAATTTTGGCAGAAGAAGGGAAGAAGATTTGGCAGAAAGACACATTTGTCATATAGGGTGTGGAGAACCAAGGTCAGAACTAGGACAAACAAATGAAAGATGCCTGAATGCAAATTTTGGCAAGTTTTTTTCTAGCAGGTATCTGCTAGAGTGGATGGGGTTTCCTGGGAAGAGGCAGCCAACAGGCAGGAGTTTTAGCAGAGGCTGGGTGGCCGCACGTTGGGTAGGTGAACCTCCTGAACAGAGGTGGTTGGACGCATCCAACCCCAGCCCATGGTTCTGGGGTTGGTGTGAAGTGGCATTTTCCCTCTCTTCTGTAGACTGAGAAGTGACCTTCTAACAGATGTTTCAGAAATCCCAGGAGTAGAACGTTTGGCTTGAACTCCTCCTCCCAGGCAGTCCCTCATTTAGGGAATCACCCCAATGGAAGCAGCAAAGGAAGCTTTCTCTGAGTGAAGGGCAGTGCCCACAGTGGCCTGCCAAGAGTATGTGGCCCTCCCTGACTGTCCCTACCTCTGGTGGGAACCTAGAGGGGGCGGGAGGACATATGAGTAAGTGCACCCCCTAAAGGACACGGGGGCTGTTGCCTTGCAGAGGGTCACATGCTGGGCTTGCCTGGCGAACTGGAATCTCTCAATTCAAAGTCCACAGGCAGACAGGGAAGTAATTTCCTAGAAATTAAGTCTGAACACTCCACAGCCTCTCCTCAAAGAGTGAATATGGGCCGGCAGCTGGGGCACACGGGGGCCTCGTGTGTGCATGTGTAAGGGTGTGTACTGTTATGTGTGTGCACATCCTCACACACGTACACACCCTCACACATGTACATACGCTTATGTGTGCACATACCCTCACATCTGCACACACACACCTGCCTCTACACACCCACATGTGCACACGCTCACACACCAGGGCACCTCAGAGGAAGACTTCTTCTCTTCTGAGGAAGTCGGGGAAGCTCCTGGCAGGAGAGTTGAGCTGGGCCGGCCTGAGGCCTGCAGGCCCAGGAGGCTGAGGACTGGGAAGTGGTGCAGGGCCCAGCAAGCTGCAGAAACCTGCCCCCAGGCTGGGCATGTCAGCACAGTGACCATGCAGCAGCAGCCCTGCAGGCAGGGGCTCCCTCCCCAGCCCAGAAGGTTCCCTATAGGGTGCAGAGCGGCCGGCCAGCCCTGGGCCCACTCCAGTTAGAGCTGAGCCAGCAGTGTCTGTACTCCACCAGCCCTGCCCCCGTGGCCCAGGCTTGTTGCTTCCTCCTGCTCCTGGAGCAGGGCCCTGACTTGTTCACACCTCCCAGGCTTGTCCCCCACCTCTCACTCGGTTCCCAACACTGTCCACAGACATTCTTTTAAAGGAGACTTTGCTTGCATCACTGCCCTGCTTAAAACTCAACAGTGACCCATTCCTCAGCCAAAAAGCAGGTCTTCTTCAGCCTAGCATTTTAGGATACTAACACATTTCTCAAGCCCCGATCTGAGTGCTTTTACATACACAGTTGACCCTTGAACAATACAGGTCCACTTATGCACAGATTTTTCTCAATCAATGTCATACCATACACCCGCCCTTCCTGCCTCCCCTCCCAGCCTCCCCTCCCATCTGCTCTACCTCTTCTGCCTCTGCCACCCCTGAGACAGCAAGACCAACCCCTCCTCTTCCTCCCCCTCCTCAGCCTACTCAATATGAAGACAGCAAAGATGAATCTACTTCCCTTTAATGAATGGTGAGCATGTTTTCTCTTCCTGATGATTTTCTTAATAACATTTTTTCCTCTCCAACTTACTGTATTGTAAGAATACGGTGTGTATATATTATATATACTGTATAAAGTATGTATTAATCAACTGTTTATGTTATCAGTAAGGTTTGTAGACAACAGTAGGCTATTAGTTAACTTTGGGGGGAGTCTAAGGTTATATATGGATTTTTTTTTTTTTTGAGACAGGGTCTCCCTCTGTCACCTGGGCTGGAGAGCAGTGGCATAATCATGGCCCCCTGCAGCCTCGACCTCCTGGGCTCAAGCAATTCTCTCACCTCAACCTCCTGAGAAGCTGGAACTACAGGTGCATGCCACCATACCAGAGTGTTTTTATTCTACTGTTTGTAGAGACAGGGTCTCCCTATGTTGCCTAGGCTGGTCTTCAACTCCTGGGCTCAAGTGATCCTCTCACCTCAGCCTCCCAAAGTGCTGGGATTACAGGTGTGAACCACTGCGCCAGCCTTTACATGGATATTCAACTCCATGGGGGTGGGGGCCAGTGTCCCCTAATCCCCGCTGTTGTTCAAAAGTCAACTGTATTTGCCTCTTCGTCCCCACAATCACCCCCTTGAAGTAAGTATTATTATTATGATTATCTGCATATTATAAGTGAGGGAACTCAGGCAGGAGGAGGAGGTCATCACTTGCCCACTAGCACAGACAACAGGGGACGGATCCAAATTCAAACCCAGACAGTCTGACATCTCAGCCCACACCCTTGCAGCTCAAAGTGTGGTCCCTAAACCAGCACATCAGCATCACCTGAGAGCCTGTTAGAAATGCAGAGGCTCAGGCCCCCCAACCCTACTGAGTCAGGAAGGTCCCCAAGATCTGAGAAGCTCTGCTTGTGCTTCAGAGCCAGGTCCCCTCTCACCCACCTGCCTCAGCCCTGTCAGCCCCCTGCCTTTGCTTGTGCCGTCCTTCAGCCTGGAGCTCTCTGCCCCGGTGTGTGGACCCTCCAGGCCCCCCACCACGTCCACAAGTAGCTCACGTGCTCCCTCCTCTTCTGACCTCCCTGGTCTGTGGCTCCCCCATCCCCTAGGGAAGGATCAGTCCCTCCCACCCTGAGCTCTCGACGCAAGGTCGTGCCTCGGTTATTGTTCTGACATTGCAGAGGGTATTTGTGAGTGAGTTGGACTTGACGAGTTCCCCTTTTTGTGTGAATGCATGCGTGAATACACACACCTTGTGCTCCTCGTGGAACAGGAGAGCCGGCCTCTGAACCCCAGTCCCTGTACCTGTCAGCCGGGGCTCCCCTCCTTCTCTTTCCCACCTCCTTGAATCCAACTCTGAGGACCTTGGTCTTATGTTGTCCTACATGCCTGGCCTGATCCCTAATGAAGCCCTTGATCTCAGAACTCAATGCATCATTCCCCACCAGCCAGGAGGAGCCGGACAGCTTTGCCTGCGTTTTGCCTTTCCCTTCTGATACTCTCCCCTTGATCTCAAGCCCTGTCGGTAGCAAAGGGCAAGCAGGGGCCTCCCAGCAGAGCAGCTGGTGCCCTTCGCCACTGGTCACCCCTCCCTGCCCCAACACCCGGCCTTGGTGGCTGAGGGTGATTGGGAGGGGTTGGCTGGGCAGCAGCAGCCAGCACAGAGGGCCCAATCTGGCCCGAGAGGCAGGTGGGCAGAGCGCTGGAGGGAGCAGGCAGGAGAAGAGCAAAGGCTTGGGAGCTGAATCCTGTCTCCACAGCGTCCCCTGCGGCCTCACTCCTCAGCACTTTGGCTGCCTCCTTCTCAGCTGGGGAGAATGAGACAGCCCACGAGGCTGAGGCCATTATAAGGATGAGAGGAGGCGGCTCGTGTCAAAAGAACTGAGTATTTAGCCAATCGCCATTTGATGGACTTCTGGACAGTCAGAACTGGAGTTCATAAGGAATCATTACCAGGCAGGGAAGCTGTGTCCCGTGCAAGGGGGCACGGCCAGCTGTTAACAGAATGAGACGACGCTTCTTGCATCCTGTCGTCCTGCCCGTGGCCCTCTGTGGCTCCCCTTCGTGGATTAGGAAAATGGAATCAGGGTAGCGCCTCGGGAGAAAATGCTGTGGATCCCAGGGCCAAAGCTCGTTGTGCCCTTGGTGAGCTGTTTGCCGTGAGGAGAGCCCAGCAAAGATGGCTCCCAAGTCGTCTCCTTCAGCCACCACTGGGCCTGGACATCCCTAGAGAGTGGGCCAAAGCCGGGTCATGTTCCTGTCGTTGGGGAAGTGGAAAAAAAGGGGCTGCCATCCCGCCTCTCTGACAAACACAGGGAGGTGCCCCCGCGCCTCCGCCACTCTGCCAGGGATACAGACAGACACTCAGGAAGCACCACAGGCCCCAAGAGGCACAGGCACACTGACAAAAGCAAACCCATACCGGGGACACAGATACCACACACATTTAGTCATCGCTGGCAGCTCCCAGGTGCCAGAGACTCTCACAGAAGCTCAAGGACTCGAATGAGGTGTTGGTGTGTTTAACACCCATGCCCCCCGCCACACACACCTGTGTATGCCCACACGCTGCCACTCTGACCTGTGGGTGGGGGCAGGCACGTGAGTGGGCACTGAGTCTTGGCCTGAGCAGGTGTGTGGGTGTCCCCCCTGCACTAAAATGGGCAGCTGGAAAGGAGGGTCAGGCTCAGGTGCGCAGAGCACAGTGGCCCTGAGCGGGGGTTGGGGGCGTTGCCATGGAGATGAGAGCCAGAGACGCAGCACTGCAGGCGAGCTCCGCGTGGGCGGCTGCTGAGCCCGCAGATCCACAGATCTCGGGAGGGACTGGGCAGTGCTGGAGGCTCAGGGATGGGAGCGGGGGGGGGGGCTCTTGAGGTGGGGGTGAGGCTGAGGAGCTCTGGAATGGTCATGAATTTGTGGTCTTGGCTGGGAGCACAGACTATGGGGCCTCTGCCTCCCCCATCAGTGCCACTCACTCCCACTCCTGTCCCCCACCAGCAACTGTGCTGAGCTCACAGCCAGGGCAAAGCTATCAGGGAGGGCGAGCAGAGGCGGGGAGCTAAGGATCGTGGCTGGTTTTAGGAAAACGGCTGAGGAGGGTCTAGCTGATTCTCCCCACCTCCTGGCATCACCTGACCTCTCTTTCTTTTCCACTGGTCCCTCCTTTGCAGCCTAGTGGAATGGGAATCACACAGGACTGGGAGTCAAACAGTAAATCAGGATGCCGGTCCCTGTCAACCAACTCTGGGACCGTGAGCAACCTGCCCAGTGAATCTCAACCTGGGTCTTCACATCTGTAAAATGGGATGAGGAACCCTGATCAACGTACCTCCAGAGCTGCTGAGAAGGTCAAATGACTCTCAAGAAATTCAACTGGACAGACATGGACAGACGCTTACTATGCACCAGCACGCCGTGGCGCTCCAGGGACGGAGAGAAGTACACTCTTGCGGAGCTCACCAGTGAGTGGGTGGGAGATGAGCGCGTGCAAACAAGACAGCTCGGATAAGCGCCAGGACTCAGCCTGTTCCAGCAGCTCCTGGGAGTGCCTGCTAAGGGCCAAGTACCGGGATACAAACAGGCAAGAGCAGCAGAGGAGCCCAGGGACTGCATGGGATTCAAATCACGAAAGAGCAGCGGCCTCCCCCAGAGCAGCCCTCAAATGCATCCGTCTCATTCATCCTCATACACCGCCAGGTGGAGCCACTGAATGCTCTCCCCATTTTACAAGTGAGAAAGCTGTGATCAGAAAGAAGAAACAGCTGTCCCAAGTGCAAACGAACCCTGGGAAGAGGTGGAGCTGGGATTTGACTCCTGTCTGGCAGGTCCCAGAGTCCCTGCTTTGGGCCACTGAGCTCAACTGCTTCTCCTGGCCTCACCCTTCCATGTGCCTATGGCCTCTGGGAGGGAGCTGCCTGGTGTCAAAGGCCCTCCCCTGCTCCCTGCCCCGGCCCTGGCCTGGGCTGTGGTCCCACCAGCCACTCACCCCTCTGCCTTCCCTGTTCTCTCCTCCTTGCCTGCCTTCAATAAGACGGTCCAGGGGTGTGGACAGATAGCACAGTGTCACAGAGCCCGACAGCACTGACATCGGCATCCTGCGCCACCACTTGCAAGCTGGGGCAAGGCCACGGAGCCTCTCTGAGCACTGTTTCCGCACTGCAGTCCACACACGGGCAGTGCAGGGCATGAGCCACACCCTCAACACCTTCAGTGCTCGCGAGGCACTCTGCATCCCCAGTGCTTCCAGAAGGGGCCATCTGTCCCCTGTTTCCAGGCAGTGGAAGGTGGAGTCTAGCCTAGCAGGACAGGAGGCAGAGGCTGGGCCTTGTCTCCAGAGAAACCAGGGCTCAACTCCTGCCTCCTCCCTCACTCGCTGTGTGTCCTGGGGAAAGTCACAAGGCCTCTCTGAGTTTTGTTCCTGGGGCCTCCCACCCCAGGGTCCCAGACGGGATCCAGCAGGACCCGAGGGCCATGGGTCTGAGCTGGCAGGATCTGAGCTCAGAGACCTTGCCCCTCTCCAGAGGACCCCCACCCCTCCCAGCTCCTCCAGGTGGCCCCCTGGTAGCCTCCCTGGGCCCTGTGAATGGGGGAGGGGGAAGAAGGCGCTGTCACCTGGGTTTGAGGTGGAGGGCACTGGTGGATGGCAGAGGAAGCCTGCCTGGGCTGGGAGAGGGCACCCTATGGCTCCCCTCTCTGGGCCTGGCTCCCCCACTGCTGACAGCCTGGGCTGTGAACAGGCCCGTGGGAGGGCCGGCACGGGGCGGGGGATGCCCCCACCTCCCCAGGGAGGATGTGAGGCCAAGGCTGACCTAGGTCTCAGGCACAGCCTTACAGTGGGCAGCTTTGAGAAACCCAGTGAGAAGGGCCAGCTCTGGGCTCAGAGGCCAGGGAGGGCGTGGGAGAAACAGGCAGCACCCCTGCACTGGCTGGCAGCTCTTGAGGTTTCTGTAGAAATGTTTGCTCCGGCAGGAAAAAAAAAAAATCTGTTGCCATGGTAACCTATGTCTTCCCTCCCCAGCTGAGTCCTCAGAGGGAAAATCATCTCAGAATTCCCAGGGATGAGTGGCCAGCTACACTTAGGGGAAGCTTCCCGAACCCAGGCCTCCCAGCAGGGTGAAGGAGCCACATTCGCTCAAACACTGGAGCCTCATTCATTCATTCATTCATTCATTCAACAATCACTGAGACTCTACGCCCCACCCTGTGCTGGGCCTGGGGATGTGGAAATTCATCCAACTCGGTCCCAGAACTCAAGGAGCTCAGACTCTGGTGGGAAGACAGGTGTGTAAGCATGAAGCCATGGAGGTGGTGAGAGCTTTGACAGGGGATGGCAGAGTGCTGCAGAAGCACAAAGGGAAGGTGGGAGGGCTTCCTGGAGGAGGCCTGCTTTGGCTGGGTCTTTGGGCTGCTCTAGACCCTGGAAGCCCTTAGAGCCCGACCCCCTGCCTGGTGTTCCACCCATTTTACAGAGGAGAGCACTGAGGTCCAGATAGGGTGAATGACTTGCCAGGGTACAAGGAAATGAGTGACAATGTGCGGGTGGGGCTGATGTTTATAAAAGGAAAGGTAGCTTCATATCTGACCTGAATAAATAAGGTATTCTGGATTTTAATTATTTAAAAAGCCTCCATTTCACTGGTGTCTCATCAAAAATAGAAACTCTCTTCCTTTCACTCTAGATTTCTTTTGAAAGAGGCAGGTGGGCGCAGAGGTAGGGCCTGGGCCTCTGAAGCGTCCTGCTTGTGGCAGCGGCTGTGAAGCAGAGGCCGCAAGCCCTGAGCCTCCGACAGAGAAATGACAAGTGACCGTCATCCTGGAGCCTCCCCCCTGCCTTAGGCCAGTCTGCACCTAGCCCTCAGATGGGTGGTCAGCGCACTGCTGTTCCCACAAGACTCGGGTTGTCCCCCAAGTCCACCAGCTTCTCTTTCCTCCCGGGCACACGGGGGTCATGACAGCAGCACCTCTTGGAGATGTTGAAAGAATCCTGCATTCGGTGTCTCTGGGGGGGGTCCCATCTCTGTCTCCAGACCTGACACACCGTAGACCCCCAACTTATGGACATTTCCATCTTTCAAGGACAGGCCTTAGAGAAAGGAAAGAAAACCAAATCGCCAAGAGGTGTGAGAAGAAAGGGCTGGGGAGGGAAAGCCGGGACACACCAGCCTACTCCTTGCCGTTGGGGTGATCTTGTGGCTTTGAAAATGTGGATCTGTTCCCCAAAACAGCCAGTCAGGGGCTCTCCCTCCCCACTGTGCTCTGCAGCATTCCCGCCCCTTGTTCCTCGGTATCTTACCAAGCCCGCATCGCACAGATCAGCTTCTTTTCCATTGGAAGCAGCCAGTGAGCTGTCAGAAGAAGGTCCCATTCCCTGGCTCCAGCCCAGCACCAGATAGAATCTCGCCAAGGCTCCCAACTGCCACCACCCCCATCTGTCTTCCTTGTCCTGTGTCCCTGGGGCTTAGCTCTGAACAGAGACGTCGCCCAAACAGGGTGAGGCCACCACAAGTCAAGGTCTCACTTCCAAACCAGAGCACACTCAACTCCAGTCCACCTCTCCCCACTTGGCTGTCCCCAGACCCCATCTGTAACATTTGCATCTCTGTTGGAGAAGGTCGAAAGTCAACCACCAAACCCCAAGCTCCCTCCAGCTCCTGCGCCCGCCACACTGCCCTTGACATTCCTCCCTCACGCTTGGACCCTCCGCTGGGCTCTGTCATGAACAAGAACTGCAAAACTCTGGGGAGCGCTGCTGCTCTCCAGGTGATTTCTATCAAATAACGCCGCTGGTCCCAAACCATCCTGGGAGGTAAATACTATTATTAAGTAGCGGGCAAGTGGCCATGAGCTAGGGAGTGGCAGAAGCAGGGCAGAAATGGAGGTCAGCGTCTCCGCCTCCAATTCCCGCCCTTCCCTTCTCTTCAGACTTCTTTATTTCATTTGATCTTGACAGCTGCAGACAGCTGCCACTCCCCACTTTACAGGCTAGGAAGCCTCAAAAAGCAAAATGCCTTGCCCAGAGCTCTGGAACAAATCCCTCGACCTCCACAGGGGCTGCATGAATATCGCTGGTGGCTTAAGCCACCAAAACGTGTTGTCTCCCAGTTCTGGAGGCCAGAAGTCCAACAGCAACGTGCAAGCAGGGTTGGTTCCTCCTGGGGCTATAAGGGAGACTGCTCCAGGCCTCTCCCTCTGTGTCTGGCAGTTTGCTGGCCATCTTCCACGTTCCTTGGCTTCTAGATGCATCTCTCAGTCTCTGCCTTCATGCTCACATGGCCTGTGTCTGTGTCCAAATGTCCTATAAAAATAAGGACACTGGTCATAGGTCATAGTGGGGAAGGGCCCACCCCAGGCCAGAGTGGCCTCATCTTCACAAATCACATCTGCAATGATCCTGTTTCCAAATACAGTCACATTCTGACTTCCAGGGGGTTAGAATGTCAACATGGGAATTGGGAGACACAATTCAACCCATAAGAGAGGCTCAGGGGTCATTCCCCAGGAGGCAAGGTGTGGTCATCCCATCTCTACCCGCAGAAGCCACTGCAGAGGCAACTGGCCTGGCCCCAGGAAAGCTTCCCGAGGACTCTGACTTCTACCAAAAGGCTAAGGAGCAGTTGGAGCAGGAAGGAGGGAGCTCACGTGGAGGCCGTCCCACTTCTCCCGGGAGAACACGTCATTCTGAGAGCCTGGGCCTGGACTGAGGGGCAGAGTCTGCAGTTCCGGTCCCCGAGATCCACTCTCCTGCCCGTGACTCCGGTCCCAGGGCTCATCTCTGTGGTCCTTAAAGGCAGTGACTATGGCAGCAGGAGTGGGGATGACAGAAGGACGTCTACACAGGACTGCTTGGGATCCCAGTTTCCACGTGTTAGCTGTGTATCTTCAGACAACTGACTTTTCCCTTCTGAACTTGAGTTTTCTCCTCCAGGAAAAATGGGGCTTTGAAGGTTTGCTGTGGGGACAGCGCCTGAGCTCACCTAGGCAGAGACAGCAAGTCCTAGTGTCCAAAAAGCCCCCAAACCAAGATGCCAACCCCACACCCAGCATGCCCCAATACCTAGCTCCGGGCACAATCATCTTCACTGGGTTAAAAAGAAAAATCTCTTGTGACCCCAAGGCAGGCGGATTGCCTGAGCTCAGGAGTTCAAGACCAGCCTGGCCAAGATGGTGAAACCCCATCTCTACTAAAATACAAAAAAATTAGGCGGGCATGGTGGCGCACACATGTAATCCCAGCTACTTGGGAGGCTGAGGCAGGAGAATTGCAGTGAGCTGAGATCACACCACTGCACTCCAGCTTGGGCGACAGAGCAAGACTCCGTCTCCAAAAAAAAAAAAAAAGAAAAAGAAAAGAGAAAAAGAAAAGTGTGTCCTAAAAATGAGGTCAGATTGTAAGTCACCCTCCGTGTTCTTCCCCGGCGCCAGACAGAGTGGACCTGAGGGCTGGCTTCAGCCACTTCTGTCCGGAAGCCTGCAGGCCACCTGTGAGTGAGTCGGCCCAAACAGAAAGGTGAGGTTTAGGTAAGAGAAAGGGGGACATCATTTGCAATGTATTTTGGGGGTGTCCTTTTTCCTTTCTCTTCCTTGGCCAGGATGAGTCCCTCGGGGAGGGGGCACAACAGGACCTCAGAGGTGGGTCCTGGTTGGGATCTCAGGAAACGGAACGTGTCGCCATTCTGCCTGCTCTCCACCGTGGGATGAGTCCTCACTGCCATGGGACAAGTGAGAGTTCCAGACAAGGACCTGCCACGGACCAACCCAGCCACATGGGGCAATGACTTTGTCTCCCTCAAACCTCTGTTTCCTCACCTGAGGTAGGGAGATCTCTAACCTCAGCCAGCCCCTTTCATGGAGCCATTGGGATGGTCAGAGGGCCAGTGTTAAATGTGAAAAACGCCTCGGATGCCATGAAATGCCACAGGGGTGTCAGCTTTGGGTGAGGCCACTAGAGTTCCACGGCAACGAAGGGCTGCAGAAGCCATGCTGATGATCCATGGGGACTCTGAGCTCCAGGTAGAGAAGGGGAAAGTTCAGCCTACACAGCAGGTTGGGATAGAGCAAGCGGGGAGCCCAGACCTGCTGACCCCCAGGCCTGGCTGAACCAGCCCTTCCTCTGGGCCTGCAGGGGGTTGGAGGGGCTCCCCTTTGCACAGTAGAGGTGCTCCTGGGCACAGCAGCCTGGGATAAAGCATTTTAAGCCCAAGGTGTTTGGGGACAGGTCTTGCTGTTGGTTACTTTCACAGGGACAAGTCAGACTCAGTGCATAACGGCAGGGACTGAGGACTGCTCGTGGCTCTGGGGAAGGCTGGCAGGGCTTGGTTGGATCTTGCACTGCCTCCCTCCTCCCTCCTGGAGGCCAGATACACCATCCTGCCCCCCAGCCTTGGCTAGAGATGTCCCCTCAGCCTGGCTGTCCTCCCCACTCCTTCCCAGCTGGGGAGCAGCACCCTTCAACCACCTGCCCACAGCCCCTGCTCCGGGAAGCCCACCTCACAGCCAGCCAGAGGTGACTCTGCCCTCCCTGCCCTGGCCATGAAGTGTGGAGTGGTGGAAAGGGTGAGGCCCAGATCTGGAAACCTGGCTTTTCCTGCCACCACACTGTGACTGTGAAACGTGAGCAAGCACTTCGCCTCTCCGAGCCTGGTTCCTTATCTATAATTGAGTTTAATTCCCAGGAGTACTTGGGGGAGGAGGGTTAAATTTGTACATGGAAGAAATATGTTTGAGCATCTATTAAATGCCAGGCTTTAAAATGTACACTTATGTGTTAGTCATAAAAAAAAAGCCAGGCCTGACTTTAGGCATTTATCAAAAAAGACAAAGCCTGTATAAGTGAATATTCTAATGGGGGACACAGTGGACAGATGAACGACGACTCAAAGAAGAATAACAGGCAGGATAAGGGTGTAGACTCATCCACGGAGGGTGCTATGCTCTCTATAGACACCATAGGTACTTAATAAATGCTGAATGCATGGATGGATGGATGGATGGATGGATGGATGGATGGATGGATGGATGAATGGGTGGATGGATGGGTGGGTGGGTGGATGGATGGATGGATGGATGGATGGATGGATGGATGGATGGGTGGGTGGATGGATGGGTGGATGGATGGGTGGGTGGATGGATGGGTGGGTGGGTGGATGGATGGGTGGATGGATGGATGGGTGGATGGATGGATGGATGGATGGATGGATGGATGGATGGATGTGTGAATGGGTGGATGGATGGATGGATGGGGGAACAGGTGAATGGGTGGATGGATGGATGGGTGGATGGGTGGGTGGGTGGATGGGTGGATGGGTGGATGGACGGATGGATGGGGGAACAGGTAAACGGGTGGATGGGTGGATGGATGGATGGGTGGATGGGTGGGTGGGTGGATGGGTGGATGGATGGATGGGTGGATGGGTGGATGGATGGATGGGTGGATGGGTGGATGGGTGGATGGGTGGATGGACGGATGGATGGGGGAACAGGTGAACGGGTGGATGGGTGGATGGATGGATGGGTGGATGGGTGGGTGGGTGGATGGGTGGATGGATGGATGGGTGGATGGGTGGGTGGGTGGATGGGTGGATGGATGGATGGATGGATGGATGGATGGATGGACAGATGGATGGGTGGGTGGGTGGATGGGTGGGTGGATGGGTGGATGGATGGATGGATGGATAAATGGATGGATGGATGGGTGGGTGGGTGGGTGGATGGATGGATGGATGGATGGACGGACGGACGGACGGACAGGTGGGTGGGTGGGTGGGTGGGTGGATGGATGGATGGATGGATGGATGGATGGATGGATGGATAAATGGATGGATGGATGGATGGGTGGGTGGGTGGGTGGGTGGGTGGATGGATGGATGGATGGATGGACGGACGGATGGACAGGTGGGTGGGTGGGTGGGTGGGTGGGTGGATGGATGGATGGGTGGATGGATGGATGGATAGACAGATGGATGGATGCTGCATCATACCCCCACCTCTCACAACCAACAACGGCCATGGTTGTCACCCACAGTATCTCCTTCTCAGAAGAGCTCGCCAACCCCCCAAGGTGGGCCAAGGAGCAGCCAGAAGAGGGCTCTGAGTGGAGGTGGGCCTGGCACCCCTCCCACGCTACCTCCTCCTCTCCTAGGACCATCTCGGAAGTAGCCTCCCGTTGCAAGGAGGCTGGCAGGGCAGAGAGGGTCACCCAAGGCCTGGAAAGAGCCCCAGCAGCTGGCAGCAAGTGTCCCAGGCACAGGGTGAAGGCTCTGCCTGTTTCCTGTCTGGACCTCACAATGCCCTGGCATGGCAGGGCGTCCCCCCGGGAGCTGGTGCTGAGAGGGTGGCGGAGGAGGAGACCCCACCTCGGGGGACCAGGGATCAGGAGAGTCAGCAGGGCCTTCAGAAGTCCCCTGATTCAGGCTTCTCACTTCTAGGTGGGGACATGGAGCCCTACAGAGGGTGAGGACTGGCAGAGGTAACCCAGAGTCAGGGATGGGGCAGAATTAAGCCAGGTCTACCTGAGTCCCTTTACAATTTACCTTCAAAAGGCCCCAGCTTCTGCTGAATGTTTCCTCCCCTTTTAAATGCACCCTGCCCTTGGCCCTGTCCTTGGCTTTGCCTTTGGTCCTGTCCCTGCCCTTGGCTCTGTCCCTGTCGTGGCCCTGCCCTTGACTATGTCCTTGTCCTTGTCCTTGGCTCTGCCCTTGGCCCTGTCCTTGGCCTTGCCTTTGGCCCTGTCCATGCCCTCAGCTCTGTCCTTAGTGGCCCTGCTCCCTGGCATTACCTCTCCCTCACCCACCGCTCCTGTCTTACTAATCCAAGGCCACCCTGCTTGTCTCCCATGTCCCTCATGCCTTTTGTCAACTGTGGAGATGACGACACTCAGTGGGTAACTATGGCATATGGCTTGTGGCTTAAGGAAAGGCACTCCAAGTTTCCACTCCACGTGCTCAGTCTCTAGAGGGTCCTAATGTGAGACCACAGTCTCAGGCAACCCATTCCAGGGCATGAGGCTGAAGAAGTGGCTGACAGTCCCAGGCCAGGCAGCACTGCCAGCTCCTCTCCTCAAGGTGGAGCTCTCCTCTCCACCTCCGCAGGAGTCGGCAGTTCACTCAGCCCATGGGTGCACAGGCACATGCGGGCACACATGGGCACATGCAGGCACACACAGGGTCACGTGGGCACACACACAGGCATACAAAGGCACACATGGGCACGCTCGGGGCACACGGGCTCATGTGGGCACAACATGGGCATACACAGGCCCACATGGGCACACTCGGGGCACACATGGGCCCATGCAAGCACACATGGACACACACAGTCACACATGGACACACATGGTCACCCACACGGGCAAACACTCCCAGTTACTCCAACCTACCTCCAGACCTTCCCGACCTGGATCCTCCCGATCTGGGCATCCTGGGTGGAAGGTAGGGCTCTCCCTAACACCTGCCTGACTGAATAGAAAAAGAAAATAAATAAAAATGGAGCCTTTCCTCAGCTTCTTGGGGAAGTCAGGGCCAGCCAGGGGTTGGCAGGAACCAAATGGGCTGGGTCAGCACTGCATGAATCAGAGGATTTGAGAATTGCTGGGCGAGAGGTTCTGCAAATCACCAGATCAGAGCACTATGGAGACACGGTGTTTAACATCACAGAATATCAGAATCACAGACCCTCGGGAACAAGCACTGCCGTTCCCAGCCTCCTCCCTACAGATGTCTCCAAATCCCAGACAGCACCCACTGAAGCCCCTGCCTGGCTTCCCTGCTGCTGTCGGCCTCACTCCCTTCCTGTCCATGCAGCCCACCCTCCTAAGCGACCTTCTGCCCAGCCACAGCCATTAGCTCCCTGCTGCTCAGAAGCCATAGCAGGCTCATTTTTGTGAGGAGGACAGAGTTCATTAGCTCACCCTCTGCCAATCCCCTCACTACCAACCTCCTTTCCCTTCCAGTCTCCCCCAGAGGGGCCACACTATAGCACACATAGTAAAAAAGTCTGGGCACGAGCCCTGATACACATCTATTGTTTGTTTGAAAATGATGTCCCTGACAGTGCAAGACGACTGGCCTCCTCCTGGGGTGGCTCAGGGCTCCCAGAGAGCATGAGAGGAGGTAGTGGAAGCTGCTTGCATCCCGAGGCCTGGCCTGGCCACCACCTGCCTTCCCTTGGCTGCGTCTCACTGGCCAGAGCAACTACAGAATCTGCCCGGATTCAGGGAGTGGCATGGGATGGGGTGGTGGGGGTTGACGATGTCTCTAAGAAACGGCTTTGAAGATGGAGGGAGGGCCATGAGCCAAGGACCGGGGCAACCTCAGAAGTGGGAAAAGGCAAGGAACCAGCCTCCCCGCAGAGTCTCCGGAAGGAAGATGGCCTGCTGATGCCCCAGTTGTTGCCCGGGGAGACCTGCTGCGGACTTCTGACCTCCAGAACTATAAGATAGTAAATGTGTCTTGCAAAATAACAAATTAGTGGCTTAAAACCACGAAATTTGTGGTAACTGTGACAGCAGCAATAGGAAATTGATACAAGTATGTATCCAACTATTATTACATGTGTTAAGTGTTGTCAGAGTAGCGAGAAACAGACATCAGCTTTAGCAAAAAACAACAACAACAAAAAAAAAACCCACAACAAACCCAGAAAATGTATGAAAAGATACTGTCCCAGCTCACAGGATCAAAGTGCTGAGCAACCACTCACAGGAAGCAGGAAACACGGAGTCTCTGGGTGGATCAGCGAAGCAAGAAGTTCCTGCCCTTCTCTCAGGGCACCTGCCTGGCGGGGGCTTCATGCAAGTCCCAGGCTCCATGAACCTGGATCCCAAACTCGCTGGAAGGGGAAATCCAGACCCAGCCTGCCTCTGCCTGTGATGGCTAGGAGAGGGAATTGCTGGGCCAGGAAGCCACCCCTATGGGTACCTGCTGGAGCCCAAAGTCCCGTTCTAGTAAGCTGCAGCTGGTGCAGAACTTAAACCTGTGGCCCCAAGGCCAAGCCTCCCACCAGGCCACAGTTGCTCTCAAAGGCAGGCTGGTGAGGAGGCGTGTGTGGCCTGAGCAGGATGCTAGAGAGCCGGGGAAGCTGAGGCAGGAAGAGGCATTGGCTCCAGCTGGCAGAGCCCTGGAGTCAGGAGGAGAAGCCGGAGAAGCTCATGAAGCCCAGAGTCTGCGTGCTAGGGACTCGCGAGCCGCATTTGGCCACAGACGGTTTTATTCAGCTTGCGTGGTTTTTGTTTGCCTGTCTGTATAATGGCTACAATATGCTGAAGACATTAACAAGATGGATTTGCAATTTGCTTTCAAATCGTGTTTCTTTGCAGCCCCCCATCTCCAAAGTGAGGAATGAGTTCATGGCTTCAGAGAAGGAGGTGAGGTTTCTATCCTGTGCCAAATAAAAGGTCTTCACTTTGAGACTGAAAGTTCACTTTTTAGAGCACAGAGAACTTTTAGGGGTTGGCACATGTTTCTGCTGAGGGCTGGGTAGGAAATCTTTTAGATCAGTGGGTTGGTGGTCAGCAGGCTTGTGGTCTTAATTGCAACTCCTCAACGCTGCTGTTGAAACATGAAAGTGAGCGAACATGGCTGTGATTCAATAAAACTTTATCAGTCCTGGAATTTGCACTTCATATAATTTTCACATGTTATGAAACATTCCTGTTTTGATTTTTTTCAACTATTTAAAAATGTAGCACCATTTTCAGGCAGCTGGCTATATAAAAGACATGGCAGGCTGGCTTTTGGTCCCTGAACTGCTGTTTACAGGTATTTATTCTAAGACTAGAGTTAGAGTGACCACTCATCCAGGCTTGCCTGGGACCTTCTGCTTTAGCATGAGAGTGGTCTGCTCTGTTGGTGATTAGATGCAGGGATGACCCAGGTTTGTCTGCCTCGGGTCTCCCCTGGCTCCCAGGTGATCCCACCTGGAGTTAGGAGGTTCTGAGGGGATAGGGGCTGTGCCCTTGTAACAGAGGCTGCTGGACAGATGGACCGCGCCCAGGATGGGTTGGGAGGCACAGCCAGATCTCAAGGGGTTCCTATAGCACTGGTGAAAGTGAAGGAGGTTCCTGTGAGAAGGAAGGACCTTGAACCTGACAGGGCTAAGGGACAGCAGATCTCAGACCTCAGACCTCTAGCCTCAGGCATCGCACAGGCCAAGCAGGGACAGGCAGACATGGGGTGTGGGCCCAGCGGCTAGAGGAGCCAGCTCGACTGCCCCCAGCCAGTCCATGTCACTTGGTTTTGTCCCCTGCCTGACCATTGTAGACTCCTGATTTCCAACCCCTGGTTGGCGGCTGGGAGGTGTGGAAAGGGAGTACTGGGCGCCAAGAAAATGGGGTTCCCGGAAGGTGACTCAGGCAGCCCCAGAATATGTCTCTATCACTAATAGAGTCCAGAAGCAAGCCTGTGCCCATCCACTGCAATGAGGGTTTCTACGTGATGTTACTGTCATCAAGCCAAACCTGCGGTAACGCCAACCCCTAAAGGCAACCAGGACTTCAGCCAAGTTCAAGTCCTGCATTGCATCAATACATTACGTGGACTTTGAGCATGTCAGTTCTCCTCTCTGAGTTTTACTATCCTTGTCCATATAATGAGGTGGGGTGGGTTTCCCACTGGATCTGAACATCTGTTTTTTGTTTTTGTTTTTTTGTTTTTGTTTTTTTTTTTTTTTTTGAGACAGAGTCTCACTCTGTTGCACAGGCTGGAGTGCAGTGGAGTGATCTCGGCTCACTGCAACCTCCAGCTCCCGGGTTCAAGCGATTCTCCTGCCTCAGCCTCCGGAGTAGCTGGGATTACAGGCATGCACCACCACGCCCAGCTAATTTTTGTATTTTTAGTAGAGACGGGGTTTCACCATGTTGGCCAGGCTGGTCTCCTGACCTCAGGTGATGTGCCCACCTCGGCCTCCCAAAGTGCTGGGATTGCAGGCGTGAGCCACCTCACCCGGCCAACATCTCAGTTTTAAAATCTCAAGCTACTACTGACTGGTAAGAAAGAAAGGCAACCTCTTCAAATGGCAAGAGCCTCTCTACTAACCCCTGTAGAATATAAAAAGAAAATCAGCTGGGTGAGCACGGAAATCCTGTTTTTAGGGCAAATTTTCTGTGGGTTATAAATAAGCAGTTCTTAGCGGAAGGTCCCCCACACTGGACCTGGGAGGCCCACACCACTTTACCCTTGACCCAGGCACGCTGATGTCAGCAATAAAGGATGTGACATGCCAGAAGGAGCTGAGGTTCCTGGTGACAGCTGTTGCCAAGGTAACAGCACGCCAGGCTGCAAACAGGTAGAAACAAGAGGCTCTTCTTACTCACCTCGGAAATTACCAGGAAGCTGATTAAATCTTCTTAGAATCACAGATAGGAGCCGAGAAGCCTTCTTCTCAGGAAACTCACAGCGCAAAGCCGCCCTTGCTGGGCTGGGAAAAAGAAGCCTGGGTTCTCATGTCTGTGCCGTGATTGCAGGCACTGCTTACTCTATTGGACCTCAGATACTGTGCAGTTTTTACAAATTGAAGGTTTGTGGCAATGCTGTGTCAAGCAGGCCTATCGGCACCATCCTTCCAACAGCACCTGCTCACCCTGTGTCTCACGCCACCTTTTGGTAATTCTTGCAATATTTCAAACTTTTTCCTTATTATTATATCTGCTCTGTTGATCTGTGATCAGCAACCTTTGGTGTTATTTGATGTTACTACTGTAATTGTTTTGGGGCACCATGAATCGTGCCCATATAAGATGGTGAATTTGATTAATGAATGGCATGTGTTCTCACTGCTCCACTGACCAGCCATTCCCCCATCTCTCTCTCTCTCACTTCTTCTCTTTCTCCCTCTCCCTGGTTCTCCTTATTCCCTGAGACACAACAAATATTGAAATTAGGCAAATTAACAACCTTACAATGGCCTCTGAGTGTTCAAGTGAAAGGAAAAGTCAGTCTCTCACTTTACTTCAACAGCTAGACATGATGAAGCTAGTGAGGAAGGCACACTGAAAGCTGAGAAAGGCTGAAAGCCTGGCCTCTTGTGCCAAACAGCCCAGTTGTGAAGGCAGAGAAAAAGAAGTTCTTGAAGGAAATTAAAAGTGCTACTCCAGTGAACATATGGATAATAAGAAAGCAAAGCAGACTTATTGCCGAAAGGAAGAAAGTTTTAGTAGCCTGGATAGAAGCTCAAACCAGCCACAACCTTCCCTTAAGCCACAGCCTAATCCAGAGCAAGGCCCTAACTCTCTATGAAGGCTGAGAGGGGTGAGGAAGCTGCAGAAGAAAAGCTTGAAGCTAGTAGAGGTTGGTTCGTAAGGTTTGTATTAGTCCGTTCTCACACTACTGTAAACAACTACCTGAGACTGGGTAATTTATGAAGAAAAGAGGTTTGATTGACTCACAGTTCCACAGGATTAACAGGGAGCATGATCGGGAGGCCTCAGGAAACTGACAATCATGGCAGAAGGCGAATGGGAAGCAAGGGCCTTCTTCACATGTTGGCGGGAGAGACAGAGCCGGGGGGAAGTGCCACACACTTTTAAACCATCAGATCTCATGAGAACTCACTCACTATCAAGAGAACAGGAGGGGGAAAATCTGCCCCCATGATCCAATCACCTCCCACCAGGCCCCTCCTCCAATTCAACATGAGATTTGGGTAGGGACACAAATCCAAACCCTATCAAGGTTGAAGGAAAGAAGCCAGAACATAAAAGTGCACGGTGAACCCGCAAGTGCTGGTGAAGAAGCTGTAGCAAGTCATCCAGAAGATCCAGCTAACATCCTTGATGAATGGGGCTCCACCAAACAACAGGTTTTCAATGTAAATGAAACAGCCTTCTATTAGAAGAAGATACCATCTAGGACTTTCATAGCTAAAAAGGACAAGTCAATGCCTGGCTGCAAAACTCTGGAGGACAGGCTGCCTGCCTTGTTAGGGGATAATGCAGCTGGTAACTTTAAGTTGAAACCAATGTTTGTTTACCATCCCAAAAATGCTAGGGTCATTAAGAATTATGCTGAATCTACTCTGTCTGTGCTCTGTGAATGAAACACTCAAGCCTGGATGACAGCACCTTTGTTTACAGCATCGTTTATTGACTATTTTAAGCCCACTGTTAAGACCTACTGCTCAGAAAAAAAGATTCCTTTCAAAACATTACTGTTCATTGACAATGTACCTAGTCTTTGATGGAGATTCACCAAGAGGTTTGATGGAGATGTACAGGAGATTAGTGTTGTTTTCATATCTGCTAACACAACATCCATTCTGCAGCCCAAGATCAAGGAGTAATTTCAACTTTCAAGTGGAATTAGTTAAGAAATCCTTTTCATAAGGCTATAGCTGTCATAGCTGCCATAGATAGTAAATCCTCTGATGGATCTGGGCAAAATACACTGGAAGCTTTCTGGAAAGGATTCACCATTCTAGATGCTATTAGGAACATTCATGATTTATGGGAGGAGGTCAAAATATCAACATGAACAAGAGTTTGGAAAAAGTTAATTCCTCCCCTTGTGGATGACTTTGAGGGGCTCAGTGGATGAAGTAACTGCTTCATGTGGTGGAAACAGCAAGAGAACTAGATTCTAAGCAAATAAATGTGGGAACAAAAACCAAATACTGCATGTTCTCACTTACACGTGGGAACTAACTATTGGGTACTCATGGACATAAAAGTACTGATGGATACTGGGAACTACTAGATGGGGGAAAGAGGGAAGGGGACAAGGGTTGAAAAATGTTGGGCATTATGCTCAGTGCCCAGGTGACGGGATCAGTCATGCCCCAGACCTCAGCATCATGCAAAGTACCCAAGTAACAAACCTGCACACGTGGCCCCTAAATCTAAAAGAAAAGTTGAAAAAGAAAAAAAGAGAGAGAACTAGAATGAGAGGTGGAGCCTGAAGCCGTGAGTGATCTCATGATAAAACTTGAGTGGATGAGGAGTTGCTCCTTATGGATGAGCAGAGAAAGTGGCTTCTTGAGACAAAATCTCCCCCTGATGAAGACACCATGGACATTGTTGAAATGACAACAAAGGATCTGGAATATTCATTCCCAAGTAGCTGGGACTACAGGCGTACACCACCACACCTGGCTAATTTTTGTATTTTTAGTAGAGATGGGGTTTCACCATGTTGGCCAGGCTAGTCTCCATCTCCTGACCTCAGTGATCTGCCTACCTCGGCCTCCCAAAATGTTGGGATTACAGGCATGAGCCATTGCGCCCAACCACATATGTGTAAATTAATGTACATTAGGTTTTTTAGACACAATGCTATCAATACTCCTGTATACTTAATAGACTCTGGTACACTGTAAACATAACTATTATATGCATTGGGAAACCAAAAATATCGTGGGCCTTACTTTACGATACTTGCTTTAGTGCAGTAGTCTGGAACTGAACCTGTAATATATCCAAGGTATGCTTGTATTTGCTGTGTTCCTTTAGAAAATTACTTTTTCTCTGTTTCTCCAACTGGAAGGATTATATTAAACCTGGGGAAAGGCCCTTGAAGGACTCCATGGCACCCTCAGCGGACACTGTGGGCCTGAAAATGATATTATTTTTTTCTAGGGAACTCTTCTATTGTATAAAATTTTGAAGCATTTAAGTGACAAAGAATACTATAAGCAGAATAATGTTTATTTTTAAAAAAGAAACGTAAAACAAGAAAATAATGGTAGGAAAATGTTAACTCCTTTAGCCTATGAATTTGTTGCAAAATGAATAAAACTACTGATAGGTTCAGTTAGGAGTATCTTTTGGGTTTTTTTTTTTTTTTTTGGTACGGTTTGCAAAACTTTTTTGAGGTAAATATTAGGGTGTTTTATGTAGTTCTGATAACAGTGCATAGCATATAGAAATGTTCTTTATGGTTTCTCCTGTCTCCATCTGGGCATGTCAAAGTTCAATTATGGTTTAAGCCATAGAGGACCTTTTATCACTTCTCAGCCTTTTGGCTAAGATTAAGTACAACAGTGGATCTTTTGTCTCAATCAAATTACCATACTTAACTATTTCATTCCAGAGGGCCAATGAAAAAAATGTATTTACAAGGATTATATTAAAATCATCAAGTACATGGGCCAGGCGCAGTGGCTCATGACTGTAATCCCAGCACTTTGGGATTCTGAGGCAGACAGAAGGATTCCTTGGGCACAGGAGTTCGAGACCAGCCTGGGCAACATAACAAGACCCTGTATCTACAAAAAACAAAAAAGTTAGCTGGGTGTGGTGGCACATGCCTGCAGTTCCAGCTACTCAGGGGGCTAAGGCGAGAGGTTCTCTTGAGCCCAGGAGTTTGAGGTTACAGTGAGCTATGATGGTACCACTGCACTTCAGCCTTAGGGACAGAGCGAGACCTCATCTCTTTTTCAAAAAGTTATCAAATATATAAAGAACACTATTTTAGGAAATATAGTTTTGTTTTTTTGAGACAGAGTCTTGCTCTGTCACCCAGGCTGGAGTGCAGTGGTGTGATCTCGCCTCGCTGCAACCTCCGTCTCCCAGGTTCAAGCGATTCTTGTGCCTCGGCCTCCCAAGTAGCTGGAATTACAGGCATGCGCCACCACGCCCAGCTAATTTTTGTATTTTTAGTAGAGATGGAGTTTCACCATGTTGACCAGGCTGGTCTTGAACTCCTGACCTCAGGTGATCCGCCCACCTCGGCCTTCCAAAGTGCTGGGATTACAGGCGTGAACCACCGCACCCAGCTCAAAATTACTTTTAAAGAGAAAAAAGAGGCAAACATCCTCTGCTGTGGGGCCAGCTGCTGTGAACGCTGAGTTATGCCTGCATGTGGCTCTGGGTCTGAGAACCCTCACAGCTTGGCCCACCTCCTCCCTGGGGACCTGATGATGCCCAGGTCCCCAGTCATCCAGGGCCGTGCAGGGACAAAGGGCCCTTCGGGAAATGCTAGAACTTAAACTCCGCTTCCCCCAGTTTCTCTCTACTGCAGTCACTTTCATTTCTTAGTTTAATGAGCTTTTTCTCCGTGGAAAGAGCTGCCAGCCACCTTTTTTTTTTTGAGACGGAGTCGCTGTGTCGCCCAGACTGGAGTGCAGCGGCGCGATCTCGGCTCACTGCAAGCTCCGCCTCCTCCAGCCACCTTTCTTGAGTGGTTTCCGTAGGAGGAGGCGGTTCCCTCCAGGTCCTTCCCAAGGTCTTGGGCATCTTTCTGCAGAGTCGCGCTTCTCAGGTGTGTGGCTGACGCTTTCAGGCGCACTGGAAAGTGTCTTCTCCATTCTAAGCAGTAAATTTCCTCTTCGATGACTTTTCTGCGAGTTTCTCCTGATGTTCTTATCATACGGCAGGCAGGTTGGGGAGTTTCGCCTGAAGCCTCTGAGTCTCACTTGCAAGCTGCGGCCTTGCAGACTGCAAAGATGCTGGCTCAGTTTGCAGACTCTTCATTTCAACTGGAAGCGCTTCCTTTGTTTGATTCTCTTCACGTGGCTTTTATCTGGCTTTTCTCCCTCAAGCCTTCTTAAAGAATCGTCTAAGCTAACCGCATTGATCGTTTCTTCAAATCATTTTCTGACGGATTGTCTTGGTCTCCATTTTCCAATGCCCTCTTTCTGTCTGATTCCAAGCTGCGATCTTCTCTAAAGCGAGCATGACAGCTTATCTCCAGCACCGTTCAGTCAGAGGTCTCTGCGGGCTCTCTGTCACCGCATCCTGTCCCATGTGTATGTTCTGGTTTCCAAGCCTTCTCTCCGTGCCTTCATGCCTTCGTTCCTGTCCTCTCGCCTTCTGTGCTGTAGTTGCTGGGGAGAGCAGTTGGTATGATCTGGATGTTTTTTGGGGTTTTTTGTTTTTTGAGATGGAGTTTTGCTCTGTTGCCCAGGCTGGAGTGCAGTGGCTTGATCTCGGCTCACTGCAACCTCTGCCTCCTGGGTTCAAGTGATTCTCCTGCCTCAGCCTCCCGAGTAGCTGGGATTACAGGCACCAGCTACCACGTCTGGCTACTTTTTGTGTTTTTAGTAGAGACGGGGCTTCACCATGTTGGCCAGGCTGGTCTTGAACTCCCGACCTCAGGGGATCCACCCACCTCGGCCTCCCAAAATACTGGGATTACAGGTGTGAGCCACCGTGCTCGGCCTGATCTGGATGTTTGCTCCCTGCAAATCTCATGTTGAAATGTGATCCCCAGTGTGAAAGGTGGGCCTGGAGGGAGGGGTTTGGGTCTTGGAGGCGGATCCCTTATGAATGGCTCGGTGCTGCCCTTGCAGTAATTACTGAGTTCTCACTCTATGAGTTCATACCAGATCTCATTGTTTAAAAGAGCCTGGCCTCTCCCCTCTCTCTCTTGCATCTGCTCTTGCCATGTGACACACTAGCTCCCTCTTCACCTTCCACTATGACTGGAAGCTTCCTGAAGCCTCACCAGCAGCAGGTGCTGGCATTGTGCTTCCTGTTCAGCCTGCAGAACTGTGAGCCAAATAAACCTCTTTTCTTTTTTTTTTGACAGAGTCCTGCTCTGTCACCCAGGCTGGAGTGCAGTCGTGAGATCTCAGCTTACTGCAACCTCCACCTCCTAGTTCAAGCAATTCTCCTGCCTCAGCCTCCCAAGTAGCTGGGATTACAGGTGCCCGCCACCATGCCTGGCTAATTTTTTTTTTTTTTTCAGTAGAGACAGGGTTTCACCATGTTGGCCAGGCTGGTCTTGAACTCCTGACCTCATGATCCGCCTGCTTTGGCCTCCCAAACTCTTTTCTTTATAAATTACCCAGCCTCAGGTATTCCTTCATAGCAATGCAAAAGGGGCTAATTCAGCAGTTTCAGGTTTTCCTGAAGAAGAGTGAAGATGAAGGTTTTTAACCAAACCATTGGTATTTTCTTTAGAAGTCATTCCATATTATTGGGAGATGCTTTCAGGATGTGTTTGGCATCAGTCACTTGGGATCTGTGGGATTTCAATGCATCATTCAGGGGCCCTGTCTGTGCACCAAGGTGAGTCCACGTCACCACATGGAATGAAGGTTTGGGGGTCGTTATTTATTTTTTTTCTAGAGGGTCTCCCTCATCGTCAAGTGAAAAGGCAGAACTGCCACATGTTTATCAAGTGCTGCCAAGAGTTTGTAACTTCAGGGGCCTGACCTCCATGGCAGGGGATCGTGGGCTCCCCACCTGTGGCATCGCTCCAAGCTGCTCCCTGACTTGACTCTTCAACTCAGGCGGAAAGTCTCTTGGCTAGTTCTTTTTCCCTTTTTAAAGTATGTCGGGTCTTTACATAAAGTCAATCATAGCAGCATTTACCAGAATCTTCCAAGCAAACCTAGAGCCCTGAGCCTCATCTTTCAGACCACGCCAGCAGAGCACGGCACAGCAGCCCCAGGCCCAGCTGGAAGGACACACGCTGGCCGTCAGCAGGCCCTCCTCAGCAACAAGGGGACCCGCAGCTCTGCCCATGTTTGCCAGTGTCCTATTGACTACAACTGACCACATGGAAGCCCAAACAAGTGCCCAGCCACCAGGGCAGTCCGCCATGGGCTGGAGAGCAGAGGCCAGGCTCCATGAGCCCATGCCTTCTTGTCGCTTACTCTGCCCTCTGCTCAAATGGACTGTGATCCCATGTCTAGCACACTGGGGAAGTGGGAAAGGCCGAGGCAGCTCAGGCCCTCCTGGGACTCCAGGAAACCTAAAGGAACAAAGCAGGGCCCAGCCAGGACCCCTTGTGTGCTCAAAAGCTCGTGAGGGCACGTGGAGGGCGTGGAGGCCGCCTAGGGGACTTGAGTGCCACATCCCCAGGTGAGGGTCCTCCTTCTCATGTTAGCTGTCTCCCGCAGGCCCAGCCTGCCTGCAAGGTCATAGGACCCTCTTTAAAGTCCCCTCTCTCTCTGCCCCCTGTCCTTGTTCCTGAAGGCCCCTCCCTCATTTGTGTCTGCTTATCTGCTGGGCAGGGGCAGAGGACCAAAGGGCCTCACAGAAGGCCTACTTTTCACTCATGAGAAATAGGGAGAACCATGGAACAGGCCATGTCTCAAGGTTTTATGGGTGTTCAGTGGAGCTGCTTTGTCCCCATTCAATCTAAGCATTCCTGAAGGGGAGAGGAAATTCTCCTGGGTGTAACCACGACCAGACCTCACCAGGTTTTGGGCATGCAGTTTCCCCGGTTGCCTGGGGTCCACAGGGGCGCCAAGTCTTCAGAACTGTGCTCTGTGGAGTGGCTGTCCCAGCAGTGGGGACTTCCACTGAACTTGTCATCTCGTATTTATTTTATTTTTTTTTTTTTGAGACAGAGTCTCACACTGTCACCCAGGCTGGAGTGCAGTGGCATGATCTCGGCTCACTGCAACTTCCACCTCCCGGGTTCCAGCGATTCTCGTGCGTCAGCCTCCCAAGTAGCTGGGATTACAGGCACGCACCACCACACCCAGCTAATTTTTGTGTTTTTAGTAGAGACGGTGTTTTGCCATATTGACCAGGCTGATCTCCAACTCCTGACCTCAAGCGTTCCACCTACCTCGGCCTCGCAAAGTGCTGGGATTACAGGCGTGAGCCCGGCCCACCTCTTATTTCTTTAAACATCTCCCTCTCTAGGCCTGTCTGGCAGGCTCAGCTCAGAGCCCCCTTGCCCATCACCCGCCCATCTGCAGTGATTTCCCCTTGGGTCTGGGGGACCGGATAGGCACCTGGAAGCAGGACACAGGTCCCTTGGGATATCAGGGACTGTCCTAGAGGGGAAGAATGAGGGGACCAAATGCCTGATGGGGAGCCAAGAGGTCTTGAAAGCCAGGTGAGGCTGCAGGGAGGACAGGCCACACTGCCGCAGCCCCCGCTCCCTGCACCTGCACTCCGCAGCCCTGCTCCCGGCCTCTGGTGGAAGAGCTGGCCTTTGCTCAGGCTGTGGTTCCAGGGCTGGCAGTATGGCGATCAGCTTTATATCAGGCTTCTGCTCAAGATTTCATCTGAACAAATGTTTACTCAGCGACAAAAATCAGTCACCACTGAACAGGACACTTGTAAACATGGTTAAACTGGTAAATCCTGTGTGTGTGTGTGTATATATATGTATATGTGTGTGTGTATATATATACGTGTATATATACACGTGTATATATATGTGTATATATGTATATATACACGTATATATATACGTATACATATATACACGTATATATATACGTATACATATACACGTATATATATACACACACACATATATTTTGCCACAATAAAAAAAATCAATCAATCAAACGTCAGACCAGGTCATCTCTAAGACTCTAAGGTGCTCAGATTCTACACTGTAAGGTCTAAGATGTCACCTTTGGCCAGGTGCGGTGGCTCATGCCTGTGATCCTCCACTTTGGGAGGCCGAGGAGGGAGGATTACTTGAGGTCAGGAGTTCAAGACCAGCCTTGCCAACATGGTGAAACTCCATCTCTACTAAGAAAAATACAAAATTTAGCTGGGCATGGTGGCAGGCGCCTCCCAGCTACTCAGGAGGCTGAGGCAGGAGGATCACTTGAACCTGGGAGACGGATGTTGCAGTGAGCAGAAATGGCACCACTGCACTTCAGCCTGGGTGACAGAGTGAGATTGTCTCAAAAAAAAATGCATGAAGAGAGGTGGAGAGGGACATTTTGGCAACAGCAGCCAAAAATCAGAGAACAGCCCTTATCTTATGTTTTGTTGTCTCCAAATGCAGTCTCCCAAATAGGATGAGAAGTCAAAGGACTAAATATATACAAAGGTTAAATCCAAGTACTTATATAACAAGGTGAGAAGGATTTTTTAAAAACATCTCTTTAGCAACTGGCACCAGAATTCTTCTTGGCAAGGGGGAGAGGAGTGTCTTTGTGCAGAAAATACTGTGAGTGGCGCTTGGTGTGGGTGACAGGTCAAAGCTCTGGGCCTCCAGGACGGTGGGGGCTGTTCTGCATAAGACCAAGGGGACAATCTGCTATTTTTGTTCCTAAGCAGGGCAGGGGTAGAGGAGGCCCCTGAGATGGGGGAGGAGGGTAAGAGGGGGAGACAGAGCATGGGATGATGGAGAAGGCTGGGCAGTGGGGAAGAGCAGCAGCCTCAGTACTGGGCAGCTGTGCCCACTGCACAGTGTGGAGGTGGTCAGTGCTGCCCAGGAAGGTCTTCTTGTCAGGAGAGAAGCACTGAGAGGGGCTGAGATTTACACCTGGGCAGAATTCCTGAGGGAACAGAGCCCAGAGGCTGCAGCGGTCCTGGGAACTCGGCAAACTTGGGCAAGACTTTGAGCCTTCTCCAGCCATGGAGCTAGGAGGGCTGAGTGGACACAACCCAGGTTTCCAGGGTCCAGGCATCTGAGTGACACCTAAAGAAGGTAGGGACAGCCCAGGCACAGTGGCTCATGCCTGTAATCCCAACACTTTGGGAGGTCGTGGTGGGTGGATCACTTGGGGTCAGGAGTTCGAGACCAGCCTGACCAACATGGTGAAACCCATCTCTAATAAAAATACAAAAATTAGTTGAGTGTGGTGGCGCACACCTGTAGTCCTAGCTACACAGGAGGCTGAGGCAAGAGAATCGCTTGAACCCAGGAGGCAGAGGTTGCAGTGAACCGAGATTGTGCCACTGCACTCCAGCCTGGGTGACAGAGCGAGACTCTGTGGCAAAAAAAAAAAAAAAAAAAAAAAAAAAGGTGGTGGGGACACAGTGCCCGGGGATTCCCACGGAAGATGATCTTCCGCTGCCTAACCAGCCCCCAGCCAGACCTGCGAACCTGGCTTCGGGATATACAAGCCCTTGGGGGAAGTGAGGGCCCCTCCCCAAAAGGGGAAATCCTGCCTCGCCTTGACCACCCTCAGATGGCTTTGTTGTTTCCAGAGTGGAGAAGGGGGGACCCTCTGGACATAGGGGGTTTCCCAGGCTCTTCCGCACTGCGGACCTGCTTCCTCCTCAAAAACATCCGGACAGCCCAGCACAGCCGCAGCTGTGCTCAAAATAACCTCACAGCAAGGGCTGGCAGAGCCTCCTCAGTTAAAAATAACCTGCAGTGGCCGGGCGCGGTGGCTCACACCTGTAATCCCAGCACTTTGGGAGGCCAAGGCGGGCAGATCACGAGGTCAGGAGATCGGGACCATCCTGGCTAACACAATGAAACCCGTCTCCACTAAAAATACAAAAAGTTAGCCAGGTGTGGTGGCATGCACCTGTAGTCCCAGCTACTCAGGAGGCTGAGGCAGGAGAATTGCTTGAACCGGGAGGCAGAGGCTGCAGTGAGCCGAGATGGTGCCACTGCACTTCAGCCTGGGTGACAGAGGAGACTCTGTCTCAAAAATAAATAAATAACCTGCAGCTGCTGCATCCGGACAGAGCTCGGGGCCCCCACAGGACTCATGCTCTCCATGAGGGGAAGGCCTCCCTGCCCCCTGAGGCTAAGGGACAAACAGCACACGCGGGGCTTCCTAGGTGCCAGCTGCTGCTCTCACTTAAACTCCACATCAGCCCTGTGAGGTGGGCACTGACCTGGCTTGGCTCTATGTCCCCACCCAAATCTCATCTTGAATTGTAATCCCCACGTGGGGAAGGTAGGGGGTGACTGGATCATGGGGACAGTTTCCCCCTGCTGTTCTCCTGATAGCAAGTGAGTTCTCATGAGACCTGATGGTTTTATAGGGCAGTTTTCCCTGCTTTTGCTCACTCTCTCTCTCTCCTGCCGCCCTGTGAAGAAGGTGTTGGCTCCTCCTTCCACCATGATTCTAAGTTTCCTGAGGCCTCCCCAGCCATGCAGAACTGTGAGTCAATTAAACCTCTTTCCTTTACTGGTCTCGGGTATTTCTTTATAGCAGTGTGAGAACAAACTGACACAGGCACCATTGTCATCATCGCACAAAAGAGGATGCATATGCACGGAGATGTTAATTAACCAGCCCAAAGTGCCACAGCTCGGGAGTGGCAGAGCCAGGCTCAAGCCCAGCAGTGCAGCCAAGTCTGTGGCCCTGCGTGTTGCCTGTTCCTCCTTCTGAGCCAGGAAATAGTGAGGGGCTGAGCCTGCTCCCTCTGCTCGGGTAAGTTGCTGCCCCTCAGCCTCACTCTCCTCACAGGCAGTCAGGTAAGCAGCCTATTCGCAGCTGGGGATGTGAGGTCAGGTGCAGCCAACATGGAGACCTGGTCCAGGCGAGGCGCTTCTGAGCCAGAGCCACGCCAATTCCACAGATGGGAACGCTGAGGTCCACAGGGAGGGGTGGGGTGCATCTGAGTGGAGAACCAGCTCCCTGGACTCCCAGCCCGCGCCCTTCACTGACATCTGTCCCTCATACCACTCGCACCTTATATTTGTATTCCATTTTGTACTTTTCAAAGCAATTTCTCATCTACCTTCTGATTTGACCTTGACCACCCAGAGGACAGTAGGGAGCACAGACCTGCCGTGGTCGCCCCGGCCTAAAGCTCTTCAATGGCTTCTTGTTGTCCTTAAGCCCAAGGCCCAAGCCCTCACCAGGGCACCCCCCGCCCACCGCACTGCAGGGCCCCCCGCTCTGCCTGCCACCCTCTCCCCCATCTCTGATCTCCCCTCTGTGTGTGTTGGACCGGTCACCCATCTTCCTCCATCCCTCACTGCTTTTGAGCTCCCTCTTCCCCTGGCCTAGGACATTCTCTGCCCTCTACCCAGTAACCCTGTTTCCCTTTCTCAGCTCAGCCCAGCCCACACTGACACCCTCACCCCCGGGGCAGCAGGTCGAGGCCCCCGTGATAGACTCAGCCCACAGATTGCCCTTCCTTCACAACCTTCTCAGAGCTGCCAATGGTGGCGTTATTTGCATTTTGTCCACTTCTTTAAAAACTTGTATTTTAGGTTTAGGAGTACATGTTCAGGTTTGTTATATAGGCAAATTGCGTGTCATGGGGGCTTGGTGTATGGATTACTTTGCCACTCAGGTAATAAGCACAGTAGGTGGTTTTTTCTTTCTCACCGCCCTCCCTCCCTCCCTCCCTCCACCCTCCCTCCACCCTCAAGAAGGCCCCAGTGTGTTGTTGTCTTCTTTGGTGTCCATCTATACTTACATTTTACCTGTTTAACGTCAGTCCGTCTCACACGGCCATAAGCTCTAGGGGGAGGGTTTGCGTCTGTTTTTCTCCAAGCTCTGGCCCCCCAGTGCCCTGGGCCTAGCTCAGTGCCCACCTTGCAGTCAGCCTCTGTAATATTAAGGTGGACAGGCCTTCCCCACTAACAGACAGGATGAACCCAGAACAATGAGGAGAGGCTTGCCGGAAGTGGAGCTGGGCCCGGGGTGCCTGTCTGAACAGCTGTGGCCACAACAGCCAGCTGCAGAGATGGGGACACAACCCTGGCGCATCCCATCAGGCAGGAGGGGAGCCTGCAAGTGCCCAGAGGACAAAGGTCAACACTCCTGTCTTTGGTTTCTGATGTATGAGATGTGAAGGTGACTCAATCACAGATGTCACAGTTCCCTCCAGTCACGTAACACACGGCCCTGTTTTATTCAGTCTCACAATGTTGTGGGTTAGGAATTCAGCGGGGCTGGACTGAGCAATTTTCTGCTCCTTGTGGCATTGACTGGGGTCACTAAGTGGTGTGCAGCTGGCGGAGGGGCTGGCCTGGAAGGTCTCAGACAGCTGCCCTCATGCTGGGTGCTCAGCAGGGCGAGGAAGTGACTGGGTCCTTGTCCCTCTCCATGGACTCTCAGGGCCTCTCCACACCTGAGGGTTGAACTTGGCTTCAAGAGACCAAGGTGGAAGCCACCAATCCTTGTAAAGTCCAGGCCCAGTCTAGGCTGGCACAGTCACCTTGCTGTACCCTACACAGGTCAGCCTAGGCTCGGAGGACCAGACCCCACCTCTCAAGGCAGGTGTTATTGTCTCTGTCTTACAGATAGGTAGGTTGAGGCTCAGAGACATGAAGTAGCCAAGGTCACAGAACTTACCTGGGACTCACACCTGGAGATTCACACCTGGGACTGCAGCCTGCAGTGTAAGCCTAAAGTCCGGGCTCTGGGCTGGGCACAGTGGCTCATGCCTGTAATCCCAGTGCTTTGGGAGGCCAAGGCGGGAGCATCACTTGAGGCCAGGAGTTTGAGACCAACCTGGGAAACATAGCAAGACCCTGTCTCTACAAAAATGAAAAATAAAATTAGCCAGGAGTGGTAGCACGTGCTTGTGCTCCCAGCTACTTGAGAGGTTGAGGCAGGAGGATTGCCTGAGCCCAGGAGCTTGAGGCTGCAGTGAGCCATGACTGAGCCACTGCCCTCCAGCCTGAGCAACAGAGACCTAGACTCTAAATAGATAAAACCTGAACTCCCCTCCCAGGCTGCCCTGCCTTCCTCAATGCTTGCTACGGTGGCGTGGATGGGTCAGGACTGACTGAGCCAACTCCCACATCTCACCTGTGGTTCCCAGCCTGGCTGCTCACTCAGCTAAACAACTTGTATCATCACAGGTTCCCTGGCCCTGGCTGTAGAAGGTTGACTTGAATTGGTCTGAGGTGGAGTCTAGACATTGGTATTTTTTAAAACGCTCAGGTGATTTCCATTAAAGCCAAGGCTGAGAATCCCTGGTTACAACCAGAGGCTCCCCTCCCTTGCCTGCTCCTGCCTGGAGGGCCCCCCTGAGCATCCAGCCCCTCTCTCCAGTCAGTGGGGGAAGGGAGACTGGGACCTGCTCAGCAGTCGTCCCTGGTAGAGAGGGACACATATAGCAGGGGCTAGAACAAGTGGCCCTCACCAGAGCAAGGCCAGGCCCGGTTCTGCCAGGGGGCTGAGGATGAGAGCTCCAGTCCCAGCACTGCCACTTGCTAATTGAGGTTTCTTAACCTCTCTGACCTTCTACACAGTGTTGTTAATAATGACCGTCATGCTGCCTTCACAGAGGGTTTTCAAGATGTAAAAGGGGGAACAAATATAAAAATGCTTAGCAAAACGATGCAAGGCTTTTACGTGGAAATTACAAAACCTCACTGAAAGAAATTAAAGAACTAAATAAACGGAAAGACATCCCATGTGTATGGATTGCAAGATTTAACATGGGGAAGATTTTAAATTGTTCCTATTATTAATACTACCCAAATTGATGTAGAGATTCAATGAAACATTAGGTTTAAACAAATTCTTATGGTCAGAGAACCTGAAGGCTTTTGGACGCAAATATAGTACATGTGTCTCTGGAATGTGTCTTATAATTGAGGGTGTGTCATACTTTAAGTGTCACAGAGCCCCTTCAGCTGGGGTCCTCTCAGGAGGTGAAGGGGTGTGCCCTCCCAGAGCCCATGCTCCTCCCCACATTTCCAGGGCCTTCTTGAACTTCTTCCCAGGGTCTGCCCTCCTGAGGCTGACCTGGTTTGCATATCCCATGGGGCAGCTGTTCGTGGGACAAGGGGATGTGGACGATGGCAGGCTGGGACACAGCGTGTATACATGAATGTGTGCATACTTAGGATACAGAGCAGAAGGGGGCAGGTGGGGCTGGCCCACCCCACACCAATGCGTTGTAGTGCCGAACTCCCAGGAGCCCAAAAATACTAAATTTAAAGCTGCCTTCCAGATCCTTGTGAAGGCATATTTATAAGAGGCTGGAACACATTTTATTTAATAGTTTGTCAGCTATATGACTTGTAGATATTTAGACTTAGAGTAGGCGGGTCTCCAATTCTACTCTTGCCTCAGCACCTGGAAGTATTAGGGTAAGGTCTGCAAAGTACCAATTTCTCTGAAAACACCCAGCTCAGGAATTGGTACAGGCAGTCCCCTTTCTGGAAGGCCCTCCCCCACGTCTGCCTGGCCTATCTGGTTCTTCCCTCAAGTTTCAGCCCAGATTCTGACTCTTCCGAGCAGACAGGCCCCCGTGGCCTTTATTCCTTCCCTCCCAACACTGTCTGGCCAGCATGTGCGGTTGCGTGAAGACCTGCTAACAGCAGGAGCTGGGGACTCCCTGAAGGCGCTGACCTCGGCCGACTCCCCCAAGAATTCCCAGACCCTGGCACGGGTGCCAGCACATGTGCTGCCCAGGGCAGGCTCGGTGGACACATCTACAGTTCATTCTCCCACTTTAGTCCATTTGCTTAAGACACCCTTCCCTGGCAATCTGTAAGGTGCACACATACTGCCTGGGGCTCTCATTAAACTGCAGATTCCAGTTCTGTAGGTCTGGGAGGGGCCTATGATTGTGCAGTTCTAACCAGCTCCCAGGTGAGGCCAATGCTGCTGGCTCAGGGACCACACTTTTCACAGTGAAGCTTTAGAGCTCATTATCTTCCAGGAAGACAAATGCAATACAGGTGTTGCCTGTAGCCAATGCTTCAGCAAATGCTATGGATGCTGCAACTCTGAAACTGGGCTGCACCTGCCCAGCAGTCCTGTGAGAGAGTCTATTAATAAGTAGCAAAGTAGACTCCTCACTGAGGAGGGCAGTTCAGGGACTCGGGAAGTCAGGGATGCCCAGAAGGTACACAAGGGGGCTGGGAATCCAGACTGCAACCTCTAGGCCCAGAGGCCTGGGTGCCAGGCTCAACACAGTTGCTGCTCGCCCAGTGACCTCGCGTGAGACACCTCCTCTCTCTGGGCCTCTGCACCTACTCTGGGTGGTACTATCTGCCATGAGAGTGAGATGGGAAACTCTTCCAAAGAAAGGAGGGCTGGATGCTGGTGAGTTGGCATTATTGGCAAGAGCAGATGTGATCAGCCCTGACCATGGGCCAAATACCATTCTGCCCACTTTCTCTGTATCAGTGTGTTTAACCCTCAGGGCGACCCTCAGAGGTGGGCACTGTTCTTATTACCTTTTCACACAAGAGAAAACTGAAGCCCAGAGGACGCAATTGCTGTTAAGACGCCAGGCAGTCTGGCTCCCAGCCTTCTACTGAACCCTCTTGTCACTCTGCCTCTCCAGCCTGAAGCTCTGGAACCGTAATAGGTTCATTGCCTGACCCGTGCAGGAAGTCAATATGCAAGATGCCGCATTGCAGCAGAGAGAGAGGTTTAATCAATGCAGGGCCACCAAGTGAGGAGATGGGAGGAAACCCCCAATCCATCATCTCCCCAAGGAGTTCGGGGCTCGAATTTTTAAGGGTTTTGAAGTGGGTCAAAGTGTGGAGGTCCTTGATTGGTCGAAGAGTGCAGTCACGGGACAGGGAGATGAAGAAACCTCGCTCTCACGCGGATTCTGTTCCTCTGTGGGGGTCTTCAAGCTGGTTGGCATCAGCTGTTCTGATGGAATTCAGGATCTGCTTAAGCAATTCTTAAACAAAATTCCTATGATTCTAAGGTCAGAGATCCTATCAGTAGGAACCATGGGGATGTGAACTGTCCATACCTAGGGCTACGTGACTTTTGGTTACAAGGAAGTGGGTCAAAGTACAGCCTGATGAATGCTTAATTATAGCTATATGACTGTCCGCAGTTCTTGTTAACCCTGTGAGGCTGGCTTCAGCTGGGCCTGCACTAGGTTAAGAAAGGGAGAAGAAGGGTGGGGACCTCAGCCCTTCCTTCCTGCCCAGACCACAGCCTGCAAACCTCCTCGGGTCCCCTCTGGCTCCAGGGCTCTCGCTGCAGACATATCAGAAAGGACTCTGGGTCTGTCCCACCCCAGCCAGGCAGCCCAGAGCCCTCAGAGCAGGTGCTGCCCAAATGTTCCTGGGCATGGTGGGACCTTCTGCTAGGCAGGTTCTTCCTCATAGATTTGGGGGCTGCTTGTTTTAAACCACCCTGTTAGGTTTAAAACAACCTGAGCTTCCCCCAGCCAAGTCCCTATCTCATTGTGTTGCCGTGGTCTGTTTGCCTGTCTGTCTGTCTTGTCCCCTAAACTTTGCACTCTCAGAAACGGGGCTGTGTTCCCTCCTCCCTAGGTCTCCAGCTCAGTGTCTGGCACACAGTGGGTGGTGAACTGACTTGCTCCTAGTTTCCCCTCTAGAGGTGCTGGGATGCAGTGACAACGCGCTTCCAGATCTTGCCACCAGAGGGCAGGAGCGCACAGCAGCCGAGTGTGAGCAGCGCGGCAGAGAGCAAGTCGGGCTGGGTGGGTCCCTGGACATCCATCCAGCCGGCAGGGCAGGGAAGGGCCAGGTGCAGAGGGTAAATGAGGACAGGGCCTTGGGGGAGTCTCTTCATTTCCCATGCCGATTCCAGAGACTTCTTTTCTCTTCCTTCCCTTCCATTCCCCTGCCATCTCTTTTCCACTCCCTCCCCTTCCATGTTGACCAGGGTCCAATTTTGACTTTGTGTGACTTTGGGCCAGAAACCTCTTCTAAGTTGTAGTTTCCTCGTCTGTAAAATGGGGAAGTAGTGCTACCCAATTCTGTGCAGTTCCCTATCTTCCCTTCCTCGGGCTTTGGGACCCTCTGTAGGGCCACGCTTCTCGGCTCTCAGTGGGGAGCTCCAGACTGTGACCCAGGCAAAGCCAGGGGCCCTTTGAAGTGAGCTGCCTCCTCTGCCCCCTGCCTGGGAGAGGACACCTGCAGGCCTGGCCCTGTGGGGCCGGGTGGGGCTGGCAGAGTGGATGGGCTGGGAGCTGTGGCAGTTGTGCCGGGTACACACAGGACATCAGCTGGGCCTGTTCCACTCAAGCATAGATGAGCAGGCAGGCATGAATGAATGAATGAATGAAGAGTGAATGAATGAGTGAATGAATGGGAGAAATTCAGGCATGGCTTCAGAATACTTGTAGCAAAGGGATTTTCATACCCACTGCCAGTGGAACCTAGAAGCCTCCTAAGCCTCTCGGAGCCCAGCTCGAGTGGAGTCCACTGGGGGCTTGTCCTCTTTTTGAAGCCTCTTGTCCCTTTTGGACGCCTCACTGGCAGAAGCCTAAGAGACCCTTAGTCTAAGCTTTCAGGGGGTGAGAGGAGGAGTCTGCTAACTGGGAGGGTTTACCCAACATCATTTATTTATTCCTCATCAAACAAACACAACGTACCCACCCGCTCCGGGACTGTGCCTGTGTCTGTGCTGTGAACATCCCAAGGGACGGTGCAGCTGGTGGGGGTGGAGGGGCCGGAGTGCTCTGAGGAGCCAGGGAAGGCCTCTCCGAGGAGGGGGCTTTTAAGCAGGAGGCCTGTGCTTTGAGCAGAGATCCCACAGAGGGTCCCAGGTCAGCTGGACCAGCACTTCTGAGAAGTCACTGACTGAAGAATCAGAGGCAGGGGGCCCCATGAGCCGAGCCGGTCCAGGCCCCAGGGAATGAGGGTAAAGCGGCAGCCTGCAGTCGGACAGCAGTGCTGGGTCCAGGGGCTCCTCAGCTCCCACGCCCACTCACAGCGCATTGTCTCCAGGGGAAGGGTTCCTGGGCGGGCCCAGGAAATGGGGATGTGTCATCCGAGTGGGTGCTCAGTCCCCAGCAGAGCTCACGGCTGACAGCCAGGCCCGTCTCTCCTGTCACTAGATCCCACCTGCAGGGACTTGCCCAGAGCTGACCTAAATTTCCCGGCCACTCTGTCAACACCTCCAGGGCGGGGCAAGGCATGGCTTCGCAGAAGCCCAAACAGAATTCGTGACCAACAGCACAGAGACTCAACCTCCACCCTGGGCTCAAAGGGCTGCTGTGGTGGGCTTCCTGGGCACTGCCTGACCCTGAGCTCTCCCGGAAGCTGGCCTCTCAGTGGGTGGGGGCAGACAGCACCCAGGGAGGATTTAGAAACATGGCAGGCATGGGGATCTAGGGCAGAGGGTGCCGTGTGTGTGTGTTCGAGGCCCATTTCCTCTTTGTGAGTCTTCCAGTTTGCTTTTCAGGGAAGTAGACTCATTTCAGACCCAGGAGAAACGGTGGGCTTGAGCAGGGCCGCCCCGGGCCCGCCTCCCGGAGTCTCGCTCTCTGCTTCATCCAGGCACCTGGCTCTCCTGCTGCCCTGGGGAAGTCAGAGCCTCCTATCTTGGCAGCAGCCCCCACCCCCAACCTCCGCACACTCAGTTCTCTTGCCACACAGCCTAGAAAATTCTGCCTCTGGCTTGGGGCTCCATTTGCTGAGCCAAGATGAGGCATGAATCACAGGGCTGCGAGCTGCCTGAGGCTGTCTGGAACCCACAGACCTCAGAGCCCGCAGAACTGCAGCCCCTTCCCCCACCATATCCCTGGGCCATGTTGTCGCTGGCTTCTCGGCTCTTCTCTCACTGAGCCTGCCGTAGTTAAAACAGTTCCAACCTCAAGGCAGGTCAGGTCTTGGGAGCCCAGACAGCTCCTAGGCACAGGGGGTTTGTCGGCTGATCAGAATAAGCAAATAGTATTCTTTTTAGATTTATTTTCTTGGATTACAAACTCACAATTAAGTCTTTCTAGGCCAGGTGTGGTGACTCATGCCTGTAATCCCAGCACTTTGGGAGGCCAAGGCGGGCGGATCACTTGAGGTCAGGAGTTCGAAAGCAGCCTGACCAACATAGTGAAACCCTGTCTCTACTGAAAATACAAAAATTAGCTGGGCATGGTGGCACATGCCTGTAATCCCAGCTGCTTGGGAGGCTGAGGCAGGAGATTTGCATGAACCCAGGAGGCAGAGGTTGCAGAGGTTGCAGTGAGCCGGGATCACAACACCGCACTCCAGGCTGGGTGACAGAGAGACTTCGTCTCAAAAAAAAAAAAAAAAAAGTCTTTCTAAATAATTTTGGACTTCCAAACAGATCCAGGGGGACTCCAGTTTGAGCCATGTTGAGGGAAAGGGATTTGGCGTGGGATCAGCCTGGGGCTGGCTGTGCAGCGTTTGAGGGGCCACCTTCTCTGAGCCAGTTATCTGAGGTGCTGCCTTCTCTGAGCCTTGTTTCTGAATCTAAGGCTCCTCGTAGCTCTGGCATCCTTGCCTCTGATTCCTCGGAAATGTCCCAGGCCCTGCAGCTGACACTGGGCTCCAGGCAAGGCTCTTGGCTGAGTCCGGAGGGGCTGTGGGCCAGCCTCTTGGCATTGGTAGGCCAGCAGCCCAGGAAAGCTCCGTGTTCCCCATCAAGGAGGGGACAGGCATCTGGGCAGCGCAGGGTGCTGTCCCTAGGGGGAATGCCAGCCACATCCTCTAGGGCCCTGGGAGAGAAGTCCCGAGAGCCCAGTACTTTCTCCTCCGTGGCCCACCTGAAACCTGGCCTCAGCTCTTCCCCTGAAGCCAGGAAAGGGTGCTGCCTTAGTTTCTTACAAGACGATTGGGAAAAAGAAATGTGAGAGCTAGAGAAACGGCTCCAGGGACCGAGCCCAGCGCTTTCTCTGCACACACAGCCACTGTAGACATTTGGACTGGAAGGTCTTCGGCGCACACTTGGCCGATTGCTCCACATAAGACGGCGGGCCCAGGTTCAAGGTGCACTGTCAGGGACACCTGGGCTTCTTGGCTCCCGGCCAGACGTTGGGCAACAGCTCCAATACCTGTGCGTCTCAGCGTCCACATCTGCCCGTGCTCTCTGAGAATCAGGCCATGGAATCAACACCTAAGCATCCAGGAAGAGGTGGGAGAGTCACTCAAGAAGCAGGGCTGGCCACATTCGCTACCTGCCTGCATTTCCTCTTCCTATCAGTATCCCAGGGTGCAAAATTGGAATGACCTCTTCCACACAGGAGAGGGTCTGGTGGGACCACCATTCAAGGCCCTCCCTCCCCACCTGCCCACTGCCCCTGCCACCCACTTGCAGGTAAGGGACAGGCTCCTACGCAGCCTGGTCAGTCACTGCTCCCTCCTGGAGTCTGGCTATTGAAAAGAGGGACAAAGAAACTGGCTGCGGTGCCTCAGTCCTCTCGAGGGGCTAAGAGACAGCTGCCTGCCCTGATTGCTGGGCTGTGAGTCAGAGGTTGCGATCCCTGCTCCAAAGCCTCTGGAATTGTCCTGGGTGTTGGCCATGCCCAAGCCTGAGTTCCAGCCTCCTCTGAACTTGGTTCCTGTTATTATTTGAATTATGTTCCATGATGGCGTTTTTTTTTGTTTTTGTTTTTCTTTTTTGAGATGGAGTTTCACTCTTTTTGTCCATGCTGGAGTGCAATGGCATGATCTCAGCTCGCCGCAACCTCTGCCTCCTGGGTTCAAGTGATTCTCCTGCCTCTCAGCTTTCTGAGTAGCTGGGATTACAAGTGTGCACCACCACACCCGGCTAACTCTTTTTTTTTTTTTTTTTTTTGAGATGGAGTCTTCCAGGCTGGAGTGCAACGGTGCAATCTCGGCTCACTGCAACCTCCACCTCCCGAGTTCAAGCAATTCTCCTGTCTCAGCCTCCCAAGTAGCTAGGATTACAGGCACCCACCACCACACCCAGCTACTTTTTGTATTTTTAGTAGAGACAGGGTTTCACCATGTTGGCCAGGCTGGTCCCGAACTCCTGATCTCTGATGATCTGCCTGCCTTGGCCTCCCAAAGTGCTGGGATTACAGGCGTGAACCACTGCACCTGGACTACACCTGGGCCTGTTATGGTTTAATTTGTCTTGCTGTGCTCTGAATATTTATGTCCCCTCAAAATTCATATGTTGAAATCTTATCCTCCAATGTGATGGTATAAGGCGTGGGGCCTTCAGGAGGTGATTAGGTCAAGGGTGTGGAGCCCTTGTGAATGGGGTTAGTGCCCTTATCAAAGAGGGCCAAGGGAGCTCATCCATACCCCCTTCCACTAAGTGTGGACACAGCTAGAAGGTGCCATGTATGAGTCAGAAAGCAGACCCTCACCAGCCACCACATCCACCAGCATCTTGTTCTTGGACTTCCCAGCCTCCAGAACTGCAAGAAATAAATGTCTGCTATTTATAAGCTACTCAATTTATGGTATCTTATTATAGCAGCCTGAACAAACTAAGATGGTTCCCTCAAAACTCATATGTGGAAGTTCTAACCCCAGTGCCTCAGAATGTGACCTTGTTTAGAACTAGGATCATTGCAGATGGAATTAGTTAACAGTAAGTGGGCTCCTGCTCCAATATGGCTGGTGTTCTTATAGAAAGGGGAAATGTGGACACAGGAACATATACAGGGAAAATGCCACATAAAGGTGAAGATGGCCATCTGCAAGCTGAGGAGAGGGGCCTGGAACAGACCCTTCCCTCAGAGCCCTTGGAAGGAACCAACCCTGTTGACACCTTGATTTCAGACTTCCAGCCTCCAGGACTTAAATTTGAGAGGAGGTAGATAAATTGAAGAAGGAATTCTTGAGATTGCAACACAGAAGTCCTGCCTGAGTTTCCAACCTGCCATCCTGTTGGGTTTGGACTCAAGCTGCAACATCAACTCGCCTGAATGTTCAGCCTGCCAGCCTGCTGGCCAAATTTCAGATTTGCCAGCCCCCACAATTGTGTGAGATCATTGTTAAAGTCAGTCTGTCTGTCTGCCTCAGTCTCTGTTTCTCTTGAGAACCCTAGTACAGTCTCCCATATATCCTTCCAATAAATTAACTTTTGCTCAAGTTCATTTAAGTTTTATTGGTTTGCAGTTAAAAAAAACCCGATATGACAGAATGAGAGATTCTTCTATTTTAATTGAACTTATTAACACAGCTTTTAAAAGTGCTAATCAGAACAGCCAAGTGCTTATTTAAGCTTGGAAACAGAAAAAGGAGACCCACCAAGGCTGGAGCTGGCAAGATCCCTCCCACACAGAGCAAGGAGCTCGGTCAGCAACACTTCATACATCTGTCCAGTTGGCAAAGCCCCTCTGTCCAGGAGTATCAGCTACAACGGTCTGACGCAATTGAATATCCCAGTGGCCCAATTCCCATGTTCTGATTCCATGTTTACCAAGCAAACTTCTGCTTCCTAGAAAGAAAAATGCTCCGGTCATGCCTGTGCAAAAAGTCAGTTCTTCTAACATTCATGCCTCAACATAAATTGTATACATCACTCACAAACGTTTGTTCTGTGTGGGTCCTCCCCCGAGAGACAGATTCATCTTGGCAAGTTGACAATTCTTGTTCTGAGCCTGCAAGACTCTGAGCATTTGGAGGCTCTGTTGGGTAAACCTTTTAAGGTTCAGAGTGCTGAGCCCTGCAGCAGCCTTTCTGGGAGGGAGTGTGCCATCCATTCCCTGCTGGGCACAGCCCCTCCCTGGCCTGACCTGCCTGCCTGCCTGCCTGCCTGCCTCCCCAGACCCCCCTTGTCTCTGGGCTCTGCCAGAGGAAAGGCTACCATGTTGTTGCTACATTTACCATTAAGTGGCTGCCTTCAGAATGACACCCAAGTCCCTGCAGTGTCTGTCTTCATTTTCCTCCCATTCTGGGACTCTGCCCATGGGCCTCGCCTCCCCACAGGCCTCAGTGCTAACGGCCCACCTTGACCTGGTGTCATCATGGAAGACCCAGGACAAACCACCTCTGCTTGAAAGCAGAGTTCACCCTCAGCCCCAGTCACAGGAGGTGCTGCTTCTGAACACCTGGTCACTGGCCCTCCCCGACCACCAGGTCCTGCAAGCCTCTGTCTCTCCTGTCTTCTCTGCCTCCCTGCATTCAGCTTCTGGGTTGCTGGCTCCTCACAGTTTATCCTCTCCCTCAGCCTCCTTAGGGCCCACCCACATCAGACGCCTGCTGGCCCTGCAGTCAAGCTCTTGCCTTTGAGGCCAGCCTGGACTGGTCACCCTGCCCTTGTCAAAGCCCCAGCTTCTGTGCACTCCACTCTGGACAGCCTGACACACCCACTTCTGAGGTGAGCCTGGCAAAGACCTGGAGCCTCTGCCCTCCACCTTGATTTCTTCTCCCAAGCCCTGTCTCTGCCTGACTTAGAACCCAACTCCAGTCCTGCCTCTGACCCTGGAGCTGACCTCAGTCCTAGGCAGGCCGATGGGAACACAGAAAGAGCATTGGCTCCAGTGGAGATGGCAGATTGGCTCATGTGTTTATCACCTATGGTTTCCCAAGCCCCGCAGGAGGACAGGGCACAGAGACGAGGAGACAAGAGCAGGTGAGAGTTCACCGACTCTTTGCAAGACGGGAAACCAAGAGAACCATGGCAGGCCACTCAGCAGCACCGATGTCAGACCTCCGGGCATGCAGCACACGGTCAGGGCCAGCTTTGCCCTGCAGAACCACTGAGACTCCCGAAGCACCTGCAGCAGAGGGGACCCCAGAAGCCTGGCATGGAAAAGAGAGGTGTGGTGGCAAGTCTTTAAGAGAGAGCCCGTCCCTCGGTTGGCATCCCATTCCATGCAGCCGGGAGACTGTCCTGTCCCCACCCCATGGGAGGCCACAGTTAGTCTCTAGAGAAACTGAGCCCAAAAGGCTCTACACGTGCCGACAGGCTCAGAAATGGGATAAAGTCAGTGCGGGAGTAAGCCGAAGTCTCCACATCCACTGGAAGGCCCTCGGCTCCTGCCTCAGCTTTGCTCCCTGGAGTAGACGCTGTCCAGGCTCCACCCAGATGGCCTCAGATCCCTGGACTCTCTTGGGGTGCCCATCCCTCAGCGTCTGCCTCTGGGGCTTCCCACGGCTTGCCCTGCCGCTCACCCTGGAAACTGGCCGTGGGCCCTGCATCCACTTGGCCTGCACTCGTTCCATCCCCCAGGGTGGCCCTCAGACAATGACTGGGGGTTGTGCTGCCTTAGTTATCCATCCAGAAGCTTCCATTTGAGCAATCTACCTGGAGCGAGTGCAGCCCCGTCACTGCGGCTGGGATCTCACCGTGCTGGCGTGGCTGCCTCCTCCCCACTGGTTTAAGAGCTGTGGCCACCAAGGCCATCATCCCTGCCCCCACGTCCGTACCTCTTTATAAATGTCATTTCCTTTCCTAAGAGGTTCACCCTCTTTTTAAAACTTAGGTTGTTTCCCACTGCAGCCAGAGCCTAGCAGCAGGTTACCTGTGGCCCTGCCCCAGCAAGGCCGTCTCCACCCCTTCTGGCGCTGGGGACTCTTCTCATCTCCTCCCTCCGCGTGTCTGGCGGGCACCCCTTCTGTGTTCTGCCTATTCTGGAAAGCCTGGAGCGGATGCCCCTGTGCCTTCCTTTGCCCCAGACTGGGCTCCCCAGCAAGAGGGGCATAGAGGGAAGCTGGTGGTGCTTGGCCAAGTAGCTGTTCCAGAAACGTGTGTCAGGTGCACAGATATGTGGATGTCTGGAGATACATTTGAGGTTCTGTGAGAGCCACATCTTAGTTCCCCTGCTCCTCTGGGACCTTGGGCCCCAGTGCCCTCACAGGCATTGCCCAGGTCAGGGTCGAGGTGGCACAGTCACTAAGGTCACTCTGATGGCAATTCTCCCCCAATGCCACCCTGCCACCCGGGGTCCCTCTCTCCACGTGGGCCAGCTCCATGTGCTCCTCTCCCCCCACAGCCCCTTCCTTCTCCTCTACTCTCACTCACAAGGGCCGGCTCAGCCCCCTTATGGGGTTTTGGTTGTAAGGACGGAGTGGCTGGGGGAGTGGCAGCTCCCCGCAAGAGGACCCCACATCCATTTCTGGCCTAGTGCTGCCACCCCTCACTGCTGACTCCAGTACAACCTCTTCTCCATACAGATAATCGTATCTCAAAGCACAAGTTTCCAATCACACAGCAACCTTCTAGAAAGCCAGTGGTGCTACTGAAAAGCCCTGGAGCCCAGAAGGAAGGCTCTAGCTCTCCCCACCCACCCAGAACTCTCTGGGCCTCAGTTCCTGCGTGCCCAGTGCTGGGCACAGCCACCTCATGAAGGGGCCCTTAGGAGTGGCTGTGGGTATTCATGGTGCTGCGTCTGCTTGCCATGAAAAGGTGCCACAATCTTGCAGGGACCTTCCTGGATGTGGACAACCAGCCCCAGGCTTGGCATGCCAGGGTATCTCCTTTTCTGCACCCCTCTCATCACCCCGTGTCCATTTCAACGTCACCTCTTTCCCCTTGGTGTGACCCTGGGCAATTCCGGGTGTCCTCGGGCCTCAGTTTCTCCTCTGGAACTTGGAGGATGTAGTAGTGAGGACACCAACACACCCTGGGACACTGTTTACATGCCGCACAGGCCTGGCCACCGTGGGGGTCTTTGTTCGCCGGTGCTGGAGGGCAATGGGTAGGCTCCCCTAAGACACAGGCAGAGTAAGCGATGCAGCGCGCCCCGTCCCCCTCCTCCCCACCCCCGCTGGAAAGACACCCAGGTCGAGCAGTTTCGGGCGCCTGGCAAGGCAGCGGGAGAGTTTCAGGCCTGTGCCCCTCCAGTTTCCTCCTGGCCTTTCTCACTGACGCAGCACTGGCTGGTTCCAGAAGACCCCTCTGCCCTTCACACTGAGACCCTCTCCCAGGCAGGGAATGAGAGGCCGAGATTGACAAGAAGCCACTGGGTGCAGTAGGCAGCCCTGCTCCGCTCTGGCCTGGCTGTGGGATGCTGGCCAAGAAATTCAACCTGTGAGCAGGAAAACAGGCAAAACCTGCCAGACCATTCCCTCTGAGAGGACGCACTCTCGTGTCTGTGATGAGCCCACATGGTGCTGAGCACAGAGATGCCCCAGCAGAGTGGCTGACATGCCCTCACCCTCAGAGACGGCCGAGCTGAGTGCCTAAAGCCTCCCAAGCAGGCCTGGGATTCACTCTGATCCAACCGGCATGGGTGTTGCCCTAATTGTCGCTTTCCTCTACCTTGAGAACCCTGGGAATCTGTGGGTGAAAACAAGCGGGCCTCACACAGCCCCCCAAGCAGGACGCACCCAGCCTCTGGAGCAAACAGAGATACAGGCTGCCTGGGCCCAGCCCAGCTAAGGGAGATGGGACCTGCTGCCCTGACCCCTAGGGCAGGGGCTGGGGGTCTCGGGTGTCCCAAATGACGTTCCTGAGTCATGGCCTGGATTACCCCAGGGGGCTGGCTTGGAACATGCACAGGACACGGGCGCAGCAACCAGGCAGGTGCTCGCGGCTGGCAACAGGTGTCCTGGCTGCACCCAGCCCAGGAGGGGGGTCACAGGGCGTGGCCGGGTGACAGGCAAAACTCTGAGCAGGCAGGCAGGGCTGACGGGTGGGTGGGTGTGCTTACAGCACTTACACTCTCAGTCTCGCTCTGTCTCGAACACACACACACTGCACATGCACATAAGCAAACACACACGCAAACACAGACATGCACCCAAGAACATGCGTGCACACATGCGGACAGGGCAGTTTCTGCAGCTCTCCCTTGTTCTCCAAGTGCTCTCTAGGACCCGGGACGCCTTCTGCTGTGGCCACTGCTTTTCCCTGTATGAGCTTCTGATGGGCAGTGATGGTCTCCTGGCACAGGTGCCCAGTAAAGGTCTGCAGCAAGGATGGGTGGGTGGGTGAACAGACGATGGGTAGGGGTGGATTAAGGCAGCCATGGGCGCCTCTCTCCTTAATCCTCACAATTTCACTTAGATGGGGTCATAGCAGTGGCTGGAAACAGCTGTCTGTTAACAACAACAACAAAAAAAGCCCACTTCAATGACCTTTAAAATAACTTCCAAATAACAAGCAGAACTAAAACGTAAAAGTGCTTCTCTCCCTTCTACATGGAAGCACCGAAGGGCATTTCTGACGTGGGCGTTTGGGTAGATAGACAGCACTTGAATATGGTTGGCCTGGGTGGGTTTATGTTACCACTCCGTGGGAAACTGTCCAACTGTGTTTTTATTTCAGAATTCCCATCCCTGCTTTTCACAACAGGCATACAAATCTCTCTCCCGGGCTAGGGGGTGGTCACAGTGCTCTCTCTCTCTTCCCCTTTCCTCATCTCCCCTCATCATGCACTCATGGTAAAAAACAAAACAGGCCGGTCGCGGTGTCTCACGCCTATAATCCCAGCACTCTGGGAGGCCAAGGCGGGCAGATCACGAGGTCAGGAGACCATCCTGACCAACATGATGAAACCCCGTCTCTACTAAAAATACAAAAATTCGCTGGGCATGGTGGCACATGCCTGTAATCCCAGCTACTGGGGAGGCTGAGGCAGGAGAATCGCTTGAACCCGGGAGACGGGGGTTGCAGTGAGCCGAGATTGTGCCGTTGCACTCCAGCCTGGCGACAGAGCAAGACTCCAAAAAAAAAAAAAAAAAAAAAACCCTAACCTGACCAATAAGCCAAAAAAGAACTGAAAGAACTGAATTCTCACGTGGACTCCCCTACCTATACCTATTAGGAATGACCTTAGCAGATTAACCTCTCGGTTTCCTCTTCTGTTAACTATGCATACTTCACTGGGTTGTTGTTTGCTTGTTTGTTTGTTTGTTTTTATGAGATGGGGTCTTGCTCTGTCGGCCAGGCTGCGTGCAGTGGTGTGATCTCCGCTCACTGCAACCTCCGCCTCCTGAGTTCAAACATTTCTCCAGCCTCAGCCTCCCGAGTAGCTGGGATTACAGGCACGTGCGCCATGCCTGGCTAATTTTTGTATTTTTAGTAGAGACGGGGTTTCATTATGTTGACCAAGCTGCTCTAGAACTCCTGACCTCAGGTGATCCGCCTACCTCAGCCTCCCAAAGTGCTGGGATTACAGGCCTGAGCCATCGTGCCTGGCCTGGGTTTTTATGAGAACTACATGAATCCAGGTTGGTTTATACTTTTCAAATTGGGGAGAAATTCCCTTGAGAAAATTCAGAAACACATTGAAGATTTTGGAGCCACAGGATAAACACGTTTCTTCATGTTGAAGTGGCAAAGATTTGAAGAAATCATACTGTATTTCCTGTTAAAGCAAACATGACTCAGAATAGAGAATAATCCAGAAATGCAAGAATTTTTAAGCTAAAACTCAGGACTGGAAAGAAATGTCAAGCTTGGAACTCGTAGCGCCAGGCTCTGCCCCTCATCTCACCAAAGCTCAGTTTCTCCCCCGTTCAGGGTTGAACTGTGCCCCCCAAAAAGAGATGTTTTTGTCCTGACCCCAGTACCTGTGAAGGTGAACCTATTTGGAAACTGAATCTTTGCAGAGTAATCAAGTTCAGATGAGGCCATTAGGACGGACTGTCATCCAATACAACTGTCCTTATAAGAGGAAGACAATGGTACATGAGGACAGTGACACACAGGGAGATGCCTCGTGGGGACAGGCGGAGGCCGAGGCACTGCCGCTGCAGGCCAGGACACCAGGGGCTCCCGGCCAGGCCAGCGGCTGGAAAGGCAGGCAGGATTCTGCCCAGAATATCAGAGGGCCTGGCCCTGCCCCTGTCTTGATTTTGGACCTCCTGGCTCCCAAACTGTGAGGGAGTAAATGGCGGAGTCTCAGCCACCCCAGTCTGTGCTCCGTGGCAGTGGCGCAGTATCACACACTCCCTGACTGGGAAAAGTGTGGGAAGTCCTGCAGCTGGCCAGAGAGAACCAGCAGACCCGTTTCAGGCCTGTTATCCTGCCCCGGCCGCCGGGCCAGTTCCCCCCGGGAGCCCCAGTGTCCCCCTCCTGTGTGTCCTGCTGGTTCCCGGCAGATGCTCCGGGCGCCACTGCTCTGTTAGCCGCTGTTGGCCTCCTCCTGTCACATGTTTATGCCTGTAGTAGCAGAATCCAAATCCGGGCCATTATCGCAGGTGGCGGGCCTCAACCTGGCAAGCCTGTGAACCCTTCCCAGTGCTGCCCTGGAGAAGGGCTGGCCGCTCAGGCCCTCACAGCCTGAGAGCTCGGAGAAGCTGCCCCCAGACTCTCAGGGCCCTGCGCCTGCCCCAGCCACTTGGGCCTGAAATTAGCGAGGGGCCACACGTAGGGGCCCAGACCAGACCCCAGAGAAGTCTCCTGCCCCTGACTTCCCACACACGGCAGCAGTGAGGTGTCTGCTCCCTGGCTAGGGCAGCATTGTTGAGCCCCCACTGGAGCTGGGCGTCTCCCTGCTCTCAAACAAACCAACTGTGCACAGTGGGGCAGGGATGGTTTCCTAGAGGAAGTGGGGCTTAGGCCGACTCAGGGAGGGGCAGTTTCACTGATAGGATCTGTTTACCCGCCTGCCTTCTCCAGCATCACCATAAGCTCACAGGGCTGGAACGGATTCAGGTCGCCCAGGCCCAGGGCATGGGAATTGGAAAACGTTTGTTGAGGTGAATCAAAGCTAGATGGAAGGCCGGGTGCAGTGGCTCACGCCTGTAATCCCAGCACTTTGGGACACAGAGGTGGGCGGATCACTTGAGGTCAGGAGTTCGAGACCAGCCTGGCCAACATGGTGAAACCCCGTCTCTACTAAAAATACAAAAATTAGCTGGGCGTGGTGGCGGGCACTTGTAATTCCAACTACTCAGGAGGCTGAGGCAGGAGAATCACTTGAACCCAGGAGGCAGAGGTTGCGGTGAGCCAAGATGGCACCATTGCACTCCAGCCTGGGCAACAAGAGTGAAACTCCATCTCAAAAAAAGGAAGAAGAAGAAGAGGAAGAGGAGGAAGACGAGGAGGAAGAGGAAGAAGAAGAAGAAGAAGAAGAAGAAGAAGAAGAAGAAGAAGAAGAAGAAGAAGAAGAAGAAGAAGAAGAAGAAGAAGAAGAGGAAGAAGAAGAAAGAAGAAGCTGAAGAAGCTGGTTGGGAAGAAAGGGAAGGCGATTCTATGAGGCTGGAGCCAACACGAGCACTGGAGCAGAGGTTCAGCACAGCGTCCAGGGAACAGACAGTGCTGTGGGGGGAGCGTGGGGGAGGAGGGGGTGGCAAGGACCCCTGTCCGCCATCCTGGTGGGGGCCCAAAGGTGCTTTCAGTGTCCTATCACTGCCATGGCTGCTGGCAGAAAGTCCTGGCAATGATCTCACACGTCTGGGGCTCGGGAAGAGAAGCCCACCCGCCCACAGGAAAGGGATGCCTGAGTGGCCTGGCCAAACTCTGCCCACATCTCCTCTCTGGCAGGACGCATGCTACCCAGGCCCAGTCCCGATCCCAGGACAGCACCCACAGGAAGGCTGCCAGTGGTTCTCCTGGAAGCAAAGACTCCAGCTGCCTGGCCTCTCCCTTCCCCAGGGACGCCTCCATCCCAAGCCCTGGCCAACAGGCTGCCCAGGCTCCCTGGGAACCCCTGGGTGCCATGGCGAGTGGGGGCTGTGGTCTCACCCCCGGGCACGCCCTTCCTCCAAAGGCCTGGCCAGTCCCAGTGCATCCTGTGCTGAAACTCCCAGGGGATGGGGTTGGGACAGCCCAGCAGGTTCCAGAATGCTCTCTCCTCTGTCCACCCTGAGTTAGAAGTCTGTGTGGAGGCCCAAAGGTACTTTAAGTGCCCCAGCACTGCCATGGCCTAGGAAGCCAGGACACCCAGGCTGAAAGAGTGAGGTCTTCCCATCAGAGACCCTGAGCCCAGAAGCTTTGGAATCAGCAGCGTTCAGCGCGATGGAGGCGCGGTGCCACCAGGTGGCGCCGTCAACCCCTCACTTAAGGCTAAGCGCCCTGGCCCCTCTGGATGAACCAGCAAGGGCGGAGGGGGACACCGGAGAGCGAGACGGCCTCGCTAAAGAAGGCCCCCTGGCCTTTCAGGATGAGGGACTCAGTCAGCCCAGTGATGGGGACTCCGTGAGAACTGAGCTGTGAAAACGTGTTGGAGGCACAGTACCCACCTCTGCCGCGTCTGAACCCAGATTTGCCAGGAAGGCTCTCGCTTTCTCAATCTCTGCTCCCTGGTCATCACGAATACCCTGTGCTGGTCACTTTGTGCATCCCCATTTTTTTTTTCTTCCAAGGATACGGTCATGTGGGCAGAGCTGCAGAGACAGGATCCTAGACAGGCAGGCCTTGAATACCAGGGCAGGAGTTTGCTGAGGATTCAGAAGATCTCGGGAAGCTTCTTAAAGGCCCTCGACCCCTCTCGCTACCTATGAGGGCAGGACAGGAGAGGAGAAGGGAGAAGGCCGGAGACCAGGGGCAGCCCCCATAGGAAGCAGACTCCAGCCGCCTGGCCTCTCCCTTCCCCAGGCCTCAGTGCGGGGTAGGCGCTACGGGAGACCAGGGAAGGGACTGCTGCAATATTCGAGGTGAGAGTGTCCTGCACTGAAGCATGGTACAAAGAGGTGGGCTGGAGAGGGACGGTTCCAAGAGCAGCTGGCCACCGTCTGCTGCCCTGGCGTGCCCGCCCAATGTCCTCACTGTCTGCCACACCCTCCCTAGCAGGCCATACAAGGACATGTCCTCCCAATGTCCTGTCCCCCGGCCTCAGGCTCAGTCTTTCTATCAGAATTGGCCTCCCTAATCCCATTCCGTCCAGGCTCTGCCAAGAGACAGCCAGGGAAGCTCACAGATGACTGTGCGTCTATGAGCAGGCGTTGTGCATGCAGACAGCCCTGCTTGGTGACGCTGAGCATTTTAACAGGAGCCCTCAGCAAGCAAACTCTTAGTCAAGGGGGTGACCCCTAGTGACATTTCAGGCTTTGGGGAGACCAAATCTAGAAGTCTTCTGAAGTCCCTGAAATCAGAGAAATGGGACCATTCTAATAACCAGAAAAACCAGCTTCCTTTGACCCTAGGCGTCTTCTCGGGTCCCCAAGGACAATCTCCTGCTTAATGCACATGACATCATGTTGACCCACTGGCCCAGGGTTAGCCTTCAGCTCTGCCCCACCCTAGATCCCAACTATAGCTGGAAGGTGGCGACCATTTGAACGTGGGGCAAGGGACCATTTCTCCCCAGCAAGATGAAGTCACTTACCCAAGCCTTTGTGACAAGTCCGCATCAGAGCCAGCCCAGAGCTGCATCTCTTCCAGCCCTAAGACTGATGAGATAGATAGATAGATATTTGCCTTCAGAACAGGAAGGATTTTTGTTAATGACTTTTTGTTAATGTTTCAGGGAGAGGAGCAGAGGAGCTCAGTCCAGTATGATTGGCATTTGGTGAAATCTAGTGGTGCAAATGTTCTGATCGGGATGTAACTAACACTCATCCATCTAACCCCTCTAATGTAATCCAGAGTCAGTGCACCATCTCGAGCCTCCCTCTCTCTTCAACACCCCACCCACCTCGCGTCAATATGGAAATACCTTCATTAAAGATAATTACCGAAGGAACAAGTCCCCTGGAGAGTACAACCATGAGGATAACATGCAAAAAGAAAAACTTAAAGCTCTCCATGAAAATTTACTAAGCCAAGGCAACAGAACCTTCTAATGAGTCCGGGTGCGGGCACCATGAGGTCTGTGTGAGGAAGGTCTGGTGACCTCTAAAAAGGACAGCTGTGGAAGAGGCTCAGGCAGGAATGGCGGATCCACTGTCGGCCTCGCCCAGGAATCCGTCTTCATCTTTTCCCTTCTCATGAAGCTGTCTGTTGCCAGGCTGGCTATGGGGCTGCCTTATCCACACAGGAAGCTCACTTTTTGAGAAGGCAGCTGAGCCACATGATGTCAGACGGAGCAGGGACTTCTGTTTGTCATTGTCAACCATCTGGGAGCCAAAGGTGTTTCCACAACCACAAGAACCGGTTGAGATATTTTACTTGGATCTCTGGGCATTGCACACATCTGCGTTCCAGCAAGTGATCTCCACGCATGGAGGCAGCGGAGAGGAAGGGAGCTAGCTCCAGGAGCCGCAAAGCTCACCACATTGGCTATGACACAGCCGGCCGATGACTCTAACGCCAAGAAGGAACTCTGGAAGAGAGGAGATCGTGGTTTATGACTCTCTGTGTCCTCCACACAGACAGCAAAGCACCAACAAAGGCTAAAAAAAAAAAAAGAGAAAAACCAATACAACATTGATGAATTATGACTCCTTAACATACTCTGTATCCTGTGAGAGAAGTTAATATTCTCCCATTCTCATTGATGAAAATCAGAGGCAGGAAGAGGCCCAGAGGTTTAACTACACTGGGATGTTTCTGTGTGTGTGCGTGCGTGCGTGCGTGCGTGCGTGTGTGTGTGTGACAGAGAGAGACAGAGAGACAGAGTCTTGCTCTGCTACTCAACTCACTGCAACCTCCGCCTCCTGGGTTCAAGCAATTCTCCTGCCTCAGCCTCTCAAGTAGTTGGGATTACAGGGGCCGGCTGCCATGCCTGGCTAATTTTTTTTTTTTTTTTTTTTGTATTTTTAGTAGAGATGGGGTTTCATCATGTTGGCCAGACTGGTCTCGAACTCCTGACCTCAAGTGATCTGCCCACCTCGGCCTCCCAAAGTGCTGGGATTACAGGCCTGAGCCACCATGCCTGGCCAGATGTTTCTTAAGGACAGCTTGCCCATGTCCAATCCGCAGGGGCCTATAGTCCTACACACTAGTCTGGACTATTCCTAAAATCCACCAGTCACTTTGCGGTCTGCAGATCTTGCCCGTGGACTCCCTCTCCCCGGCATTTCTTTTCCTTTTCTCCCCCAGTACGGTCCTGGTCCTGATCATTGTTTATAGGCTTTTATTTTTATTTTTATTTTTGAGACAGGGTCTTACTCTGTTGCCCAGGCTGTAGTGCAGTGGTGCGATCACAACTCACTGTACCTCCTGGGCTCAAGCAATCCTCCCACCTCAGCCTCCCAACTAGTTAGGACTACAGGCAAACATCGTCGTGCCTGGCTAATTTTTAAATTTTTTGTGTAGCTGGTGATCTCACTAGGTTGCTCAGGCTGGTCTTGAACTCCTGACCTGAAGTCATTCTCTTGCCTCGGCCTCCCGAAGTGCTGGGATTATAAGCATGAGCCACTGTGCCTGGCCTATGTATGGTCTTTTTAAAGCCAGCTTCTCAAGAACCTTCTACAATTCCTCTGGCCAGAGTTTAAAAAAAAGAAAAAAAAGATGGCCAGGCACAGTAGCTCACGCCTGTAATTGCAGCCCTTTGGGAGGCCGAGGTAGGCGGTTCACCTGAGGTCAGGAGTTCGAGACCAGCCTGGCCAACATGGTGAAACCCCATCACTACTAAAAAAACAAAAAAATTAGCTGGGCATAGTGGCAGGCGCATGTAATCCCAGCTACTCAGGAGGCTGAGACAGGAGGATAGCTTGAACCTGGGAGGCGGAGGTTGCAGTGAGCCGAGATTGTGCCATTGCACTCCAGCCTGGGCAACAAGGTCAAAACTCTGTCTACTAAATTGAATATCTGCATACCCTATGAGCCAGCAAGTCCACTTCTAGGTTTACAGCCAACAGAAATGCATGCAGATGTACCAAGAAACAAGTACAGTACTCAGCAGCCATTGCTCTTCCCATATGTCCATCAACAAGAGAATGGATGAATATATGTTTATAAAATGGAGTGCTATATGACAATGAAGGGGAAGCAAACTATTAATACCACTACACACAATGACATGAGTCTTGAGTCCAAGAAACCAGACCCGAGTGTGTATAAACTGTGACTACATTTATGTAAAGTTCAAAAGCAAACAAAACTAATGCATGGTAGTCAGGAAACTGGCTACTTTTGGGAGGCAAGGACTGGATGATGATAATATTATAATGTCCTGTTTCTTAACATGGGTAGTGATTTACATGATGTATTCACTTTGTTAAAGTTCAACAAGATATATACTTATGACTTGTGCACTCTTTGTATGTGATTTGTGCACTTTGACTTTTTTAGTTAAAAAGTAAGGTGTGAGTGTGCTTCTTCCACAAACCCTCTTCTCGCAGCTGCTTGCAGATGATGTTGAGACCATAGGGGATGGTGGAGCAAGAGGCTGGGAGGAACCTCAATCCTTGAGTCACTCAGTGGAGGAAAGCTACCCACGCCCAGGAACAGCCACCTTGACCAAGACCTGGCAAGCAGTAGACTTCTATCTACTATGTGTGTTTAAGCTAGAAAAAAGAAGAGAAGGAAGGAAGGGAAGGAGGGAGGGAGGGAAATAAATGGTGCTTAATATTTCAATAGCAATGATTAGGAAAAGAAGAACATTAGGGTTTTGTTGTTACAAAGGTGGCAAACTCGCCTGGATTTCTGCCTCCATTCCCCTAAAGCAACCTAGTGAATTAAGAAGGCGGCTGAAAAAGGAATGAGGAAGGGCTCTATAAATTGTTATGGAATTATTTTCAGAATATGTTAGTAGGTAGAAAAAATAAAATCCACATGTGGTATGTTACTTTTTGTGTAAGAAAGAGAAATTTTTAAAAATATACAAATCTGTTTATTTTTGCAAAAAGAAACACAAGAAAGATAAACTAGAAACTAATGAAATTAATTACCTACAGAGGTGGGAGGGAATGGAGTAGAAGGGAAAGGGGACAGAAGGATATTTCACTGAGTATACCTTTTTTGCATAGTTTCAACAAACTTTTGTAACATTGTTAATGTGTTACATATTCAGTAAATAAAATCCAGTGAGATTGTATGGGGAGGGGTGATCCCTAAAACAGAAAAACCAAAACAAATAAATTGAGCTAAACATCAACCATAGGGGAAAAAAGAAAGCATCCCCTACATCTGTGTTTATCTTCACATGGCATCTTCCTGTGTGTTTCTATGTCCAAATTGCATGTCCCGCCCGCCCCCCCTCCCCAGTTTTTTTTTTTAAAGAGACAGGGTCTCGCTCTGGCACCCAGGCTGGAGTGCAGTGGCGTGATTATAGCTCACTGTAGCCTCAATCCTCCTGGGCTCAAGCTATCCTCCTGCCTTAGCCTCCCAAGTGTGAGAAATATTGAAAAGGGCTTCCTGGAGGTGGCGAAAGAGGATGTTCACCTTTCAGGACCCAAAACCCCTAGGTGGTTCCTGCCTTCAGAGAGAGAATTTTCTGCTCGGAGTCCCTGTTCCACAGGAGCAACCCCGGGAGCCGCCATACTTGGCAAGGTGTCATCCGTTGGGTGGCTGGGGCACAGAGCCGGGGAACTGAGTGATGTCAGAACCAGGCCTGACCATACCTCGGTGCGGCCATGGGTCCCCAGGCCTCCTCGGCAGCAACGCTGGGCCCACTAAAGATCCCAGGGTCCCTCCAGCGTTCTCAGCTCTAGCGTTTGGCATTTGTGGTGGGGAGACATTAATGATCTGCTGGTATGTGCGGATCTGGGGTTGTATATGATTCTAGAACACAGGCCTGTGGGTTCTCAAGCTCCTGCTTGACACGGAGCCAACCTGGAGCTGCTCTTTACACAGGATTTGGTCCCAGGGAGACCCACAAGCCCACACAGGAGCCCTGGATATCAGCCTGCCAGGTGTCAGCAGTCACCGTGGGCCTCTCTTCTCCCTTCATACACCAGGAACCAACCCAGCCAGGTTAAAGGACTTGCCCAAGGTCACGCGGAGGAGAGCCGGTTGGTGCCAAGTGGTTAGGAGAGAAAGGGTGAGGTCATGAGAGCAAACCTAAGAGGGCTGCTACCGACTCCCAGGATGAAATCACAGATGAAGTCACAGAATCGGAATGCTGGCTTTGGGAGAGACCGCCCTGCTCCTTCAGGAAGCTGGGGGTGGGGGCGGGAGTGGGGGCGCGGAGCAGGTGCAGGGGAGGGGTAAGAGCTCAGACTCTGGACTCAGAAGGATCTGATTGATGATTCCAGATCCCAGTGGCTTCATGAACGTGGGCGAGTTACACAACTTCTCGGTCTCTTGCTTTTCTCTTTAGTAAAATAACCCATGCCCCACGGAGGTGCCGTAAAGACAGAACGACTCTGCAGATAGCGTTAAGCACGATGCCAGGCACCTTGGAGGCGCACAGTACATACGGCTCATGGCATTTCAGGGAGCGGCAAGCCAGTTGCTGCCACCCCGCCCGATGACTGTGTCTAAGGCGGAATCCGGAAGCCTCTCTGAGCCTCTGTCTCCCTCACTGTCCCCTCGGGGTGAGGGAGCCCACTCTATAAGGAGACCATGTGTGTGGAAGCACCTTGGGAAACGCTGCGCACAGGCCGGGACCCAGGGCAGTCGGCCCTCCTTATCCATGGATTCAATGAACTGCAGATGGAAAACATTTGAAAAAGATGTTTAAAAATAAAAAAATAATAATTTATTTATTTTTCTTTTTTTTTTTTTTTTGACATGGAACTTCTCTCTTGTTGCCTAGGCTGGAGTGCAGTGGTGTGATCTCGGCTCACTGCAACCTCTGCCTCCCGGGTTCAAGGGATTCTCCTGCCTCAGCCTCCCGAGTAGCTGGGATTACGGGTGCCCACCACCATGCCCGGCTAATTTTTTGTATTTTTAGTAGAGACGGGGTTTCACCATGTTGGCCATGCTGGTCTCAAACTCCTGACCTCAGGTAATCCACCCACCTTGGCCTCCCAAAGGGCTGGGATTACAGGTGTGAGCCACCACACAATTTAACAATTAAAAATATATATATGAATGGCTGGTCGCAGTGGCTCATGCCTGTACTCACAGCTGTCTGGGAGGCTGAGGTGGGCGGATCACTTGAGGCCAGGAGGATCGCACGAGACCAGCCTAGCCAACATGGCCAAACCCGGTCTCTATTTAAAATACAAAAAATTAGCCAGAAGTGGGGGCATGTGCCTATAATCCCAGCTGTTTGGGGTAAGGCCCAAGAATCGCTTGAACCCAGGAGGCAGAGCTTGCAGTGAGCTGAGATCAAGCCACTGCAATCCTGCCTGGGTGACAGAACGAGGCCCTATCTCAAAATGAACAAACAAACAAAAACCCAAAAAGACATGAATACAGTATGACAACAATTTACATAGCACTTACATTGTACTAGGTATTATAAGTCATCTTGAGATAATTTAAAGTATACAGAAGACATGAGTAGGTTATATGCAAATACTACACCATTTCCTATTGGTGACTTGAGCATCCATGGATTTTGGTATCCACAGAAGGTCCTGGGACCAATCTCCCATGGACAGTGAGGGATGACTTTGCTGTGATTACTGTTATCGGTGATCTGGTCCTAAGTACAGACCCAGGTGGCCGTGATTTGTATGTTTGTCCCTTCCGAAACTCATGTTGAAACTTAATCCCCAACATTTCCATATTAAGAGGTGGGGCCTTTAAGAGGTGATTGGGTGAGGGATCCACCCTGCTGAGTGGGTGAACGGATTAATGGATTATCCCAGGAGTGGGTTGTTTACCTGGAGAGCGCCCTTGCCCTGCGATGCCCCCTGCTGTGTTAGGAGGCAGCACGAGGCCCTCACCAGCAGCCCATCTGTCTGACTTTAATTTGAGAAGTCAATCCTAGCCCAAGGCAGCCCATGTCTGTGCTGAGCCCCCACCTCAACTCCTTCAAAGAGTCCCGTTCCTGGGTCACCTGTGCTTGGGGACAAGGCAGAGGCCTTGGCTGTGACGTGACAGCACCAGCTCATGAGGGCCTGGCTGCTGTGCCAGCCGTCCGTGTAGGAAGGGCCCAGGGCAGGGCACAGGCCGGGCACTGTGAAGCTGAGCTGGCGTGAGTCAGGGCGTGGAAGATTCCAGGCTGTCAGGTTCCTTTCTCTCCTGCCTGCCAGAAATGCCAGAATGGGACCCCAGAGGAGCCCGTCTGCATCTGTTGCCTTCGCCCTTGTTAAACAGGACTGATGTGGAGGCTAACATCTAAGAACTTCGGAGCTGGAAGGAGGCTGGTTCAATCGCTCATATTCTTGAGGAAAAACTGAGACCCAGAGAGAGAAGAAAGAGCTTACTCCGAGACACACGGCCCTGTGGTGGCAACACTCCGTTCTCTCTCTTCCACATGGTGCCCTTTGTATGAAAATTCTGATATGTGGAGACTGCAATGTGGACGTGGTTCATTCTGAACTCACAAATGCTTATCCCCCCAAAATAGTCTCGTTTTTGTTTTTGCTTTTGTTTTTTTGAGATGGAGTCTCTGGGCTCTGTCGCCCAGGCTGGATGGAATGCAATGGCGCGATCTTGGCTCATTGCAACCTCCGCTTCCCGGGTTCAAGCGATTCTCCTGTCTCAGTCTCTCGAGTAGCTGGGATTACAGGCACATGCCACCACACCAGGCTAATTTTTGTACTTTTAGTAGAGACAGGGTTTCACCACGTTGGCCAGGCTGGTCTTGAACTCCTGACCTCAAGTGATCTGTCCATCTCAGCCTCCCAAAGCTTTGGGATTATAGGCTTAAGCCACGGCACCTGGCCAGGGTTGTGGATCTTAAACCCAGAATCATCTAACCTTAGTGGCTTAAAGATATTACATACTGACATTATTATTTGTATATTTACACTCGGTACATTGTTTTACAGTTTCCCCTACATCACCTTATTTAACCCTCCCAACAGCCCTACGGGTAGATATTATGGTTTCTGTCTTGCAAATGAGGAGCCTGAGGCTTACGCAGATGAAGCGGGTCCCTCTGTTGGCAGCGATCTTTCCCCCACACCCCAGAGGTTTTGCCCCAGTAGTTGGGTGTCAAGAGCCTAGACTCGGTTGCCATCAGTCAGAGAGATGTCCATCCTGGAGGTGGCAGACTACTGGACACCATGGTCAGACTTATTTTGTTTGGCCTTACGCTGTTCTAAAGCATCCTGAGTCAGCATTTATAAGTCCAAGGACGGCTGGGTGTGGTGGCTCACGCCTGTAATCCCAGCACCTTGGGAGGCTGAGGCAGGTGGATCACCTGAGGTCAGGAGTTCGAGAACAGCCTGGCCAATATGATGAAATCCTGTCTCTACTAAAAATACAAAAATTAGCCAGGCGTGGTGGTGGGCACTTGTAATCCCAGCTATTCGGGAGGCTGAGGCAGGAGAATCGCTTGAACCTGGGAGGCAGAGGTTGCAGTGAGCTGAGATTGTGCCATTGCAGTCCAGCCTGGGCAACAGAGTAAGACTCCGTCTCAAAAAAAAAAAAAAAAAAAAAGAAGAAGTCCAAGGATGTCCTTAAAAGTAAGGATTTCTGTCTTTAAAAGCCAACCCTGGGCCAGGCAGGGTGGCTCATGCCTGTAATCCCAACAAGGCAGGCGCATCACCTGAGGTCAGGAGTTCGAGAGCAACCTGGCCTATATGGTCAAACCCCGTCTCTACTAAAAATACAAAAATTATCCGGGTGTGGTGGTGGGCACCTGTAATCCCAGCTACTCGGGAGGCTGAGGCAAGAGAATTGCTTGAACCCAAGAAGGGGAGGTTGGAGTGAGCTGAGATCGCACCACTGCACTCTAGCCTGGGCGACAAGAGCGAAACTCCGTCTCAAAAAGAGATACTAAACTAAACTAAACTAAACTAAACTAAACTAAACTAAACTATAAACTAAACTAAACTAAACACTAAACTCCAACCCTGGAAGCTCCGGCCACATGGAGTCCAGCCTGGGCTTTCCCTCCCTCTGCTGGGCAGAGTTGTCCTTGTCCTTCAGTCCATCTGCTTTGCTTGGTCTCACCGTCGTGATTTTCACTGTTGCTTCTACCTGTAATCAACCATGGTGGCCGATGTTTGTAAATCACTTCATGGCTTACTGAGCCCCACTCCTGGACAGGCAGCGGGGTCTTTCTTAGCCTGGAAAGAATCTCTTCTGGGGGCAGTAGTTGGGTGTCAAGGAAAGTGACATGCTGATGTCTCCATATGCACAGTTGTGTCCAGCAAAGATTCAGGGGGACCAGCTGTGGCCAGGCTGTGCCTGGTGCTGAGGTTATCAAGCAGAGTAGAATCCCTGCTTCCCTAAAGCAATCTCAGCTGAAATGAACAACACTTGGGTAAGCTCTGGTTCCAGTGCCAGCTAGCTGCACTAACTAGCATATGCTTTTGGTAAGTTGCTTCCCCACTTGTGACTTCAGTGTCCCCTCTGAGGAATGGGAGGTGGTGGCCAGCCATCCTCTCGGTGCTCCTGGAGTCTGTTCGGTTAATAAGGGCCATGGGCAGGTGGACTTGCACACAGGTTGTTCTAGGCATCACCTTGCTTAGAGAGGTGGGGAGTGAGTGACTCTGCCCAGGGCTCCAGAGCCATCTTCAGTGTAAGTGTTTCTCTGGCCTAGAGTTTTCTATTTTTAATAAGACTGAAGGGCACCCCTGGGCTGTACCAGAGTCCATGGATTACTGGCCTGGGGACTGGATGGCTTATGAAGGCCACAAGTCCTGGGAACAGCAGAGGAAAATCCAATCTTGATGAAAATCCTAGGCCCTCTGGAGCACAGACCTTTGTGAAATCTCAGGTCTATTGTTAACATTTCAGGAGCAAAGGGATTTTTGCTCTATTTTCAGAATTAGTGTAAGATTTAAATCAGCAGCCATTTGTTGAATGGGGCATGGTAGACAATGTGGGGTGATGGAGCCTTAGCCTCAAAGGGGACAGCTTCACACAGCTCACATTTCAAATGTGTCGCTCACATTCCAACATCCCTTTACAGTCTACAGAGCACATTCACGTTCTCTCATTTAATCCTTACCACAGGTTGCAAGGAATCAAAAACTCAGAGGGTAAAGTGATTTGCCAAGCCAAACAAACACATAACCAGAAACCTTATAATCCCAGTATGCAGGGGCCATCACTATGCATTATTTACAGCGTTCCTTCCAGTTTTCTCTTTGCATTTTTTTCTTTAACAGGTTATACTCTTTGTGTAGTATACTTGAATATTGTTTACTGCTTTAACTTATTTTATTATATATATTTTGAATGGTTGAATTCCTATAGGAAGTGGTAGTGCGTGATTAGGGAATTCTTGACTAAGAACATAGCCCTTGAAATGGTGTGGACCAGGGAACATAGGGTGTATTCAGGAAACAGTGAATAGTTCTTTGAGGCTAGAACCTGTGACCCTGATGAATTGAGGCTTAGCAAGGAGTCTAGAAAGACATTTTATGTCAGATGATGGAGAGTTTGAGTAACATACTAAGGAATTTTAGTTTATTCTGTTTTCATGAGAGAATAATAATACATGCTACATTATATATATTTAGAAAAATACAAATGAGGACAAACATCTAGAAATAATTCATAAGCCAATTGCACAGAAATAATTGTTATAAATATTTTTATATATGTGTAGCCTTCTGATTGTTTTCTTTTCTTTTTCTTTTTCTTTTTTATTTTTTTAAGACAGAGTCTTGCTCTGTTGCCCAGGCTGGAGCGCAGTGGTGTGATCTTGGCTCACTGCAACCTCCGCCTCCCAGGTTCAAGTGATTCTCCTGCCTTAGCCTCCCGAGTAGCTGGGACTACAGTTACCCACCACCACACCTGGGTAATTTTTGTATTTTTAGTAGAGATGGGGTTTCACCATATTGGCCAGGCTGTTCTCGAACTCCTGACCTTGTGATCCACCTACCTTGGCCTCCCAAAGCTCTGAGATTACAGGCATGAGCCACCACACCCAGCCCTGATTGTTTTCTATACATGTATTTCTTCTTTTTTCCCCCAAAAGGGACATAAAAGACATTCTTTTGTAATCTGCTTATAATTCTATTATCATCTTTCTCAGTCATTAAAAATTATTTTTCAATAATGATCTTTAAAAATTTTTTTCATTGGAGCTCTGTTTGAAATAAAATTTTACTAGGGACCTCAAGAGCCAAAATGGGTAAAAATAGAGCTCCTGGGATCAGAGCAGAAGCAGGAGACGTGACACCTGCCTGACCCGGTAAGACACCCTGACTCCATCTGAAAATCATTGTTGCATAATGTGATTTGTATGACTGCACTGCAAGAAGAGAACATCACTTATTTAATCAGCCCATCCAGTTGTTTCCAATTATTCCCTTTGTAAATTGATTATTTCCCAATAAAGGTTTTTGAACATGGGGTGTGATATAATTTGAAGGTATTATTGTGAGTACCAAATATGGTAAAATCTTACCTAACTGGAATTCAGCTAACCACAATCCTTAATTAACAAATTTTCTTTTGCTAAACTTTCAGAACATAAAGGAACCTCTCTCTCTCTCTTTGTCTCTCTCTCTCTCTCTCTCTCACACACACCCACACACGGAGTTATGAAATAGGAATAAATTTAATAAATATGTGCAATAGGTATACTCTGAAAACTATAAAACATTACTGACAGAAATGAAGGAAGGTGAGTGTAAATGGTAAGATATACCACACTCATGGATTGAAAGACTCAATATTCTTTAAATGCCAGTTCTCCCTCAAATTGATTCTCTAGATGCAACACAATAATATTCAACATCTTAGCAGGTCTTTAAAAAAAAAATTTAATAAGCACACCAGGTGTGGTGGCTCACACTTGTAATCCCAGCACTTTAAGAGGCCAAGATGGAAGGTTGTTTGAGCCCAGAGGTTTGGGACCAGCCTGGCCAACATAGCAAGACCCCATCTCAATTTTAATAAAATAAAGAAAGAAATTTAATAAGAAATTTAAAAAATTTTATACATAGAATAGCCAAAACAATTGTGAAGAGGAACAAAATTGGAAGAGTTATGCTCTCTGGTTTCAAAACTTACTATGAAGCTAATAGTAATCAAGATAGTTTGGTATTCAAGTAAATTTTGACATACAGATCAATAAAACAGAATATAAAATTCAGAAATAGACCCACCCACACATATGGTCAACTGATTTTCAGCAAAGGTGTCAAGACAATTAAATGGGGGGAAAGACAATCTTTTCAATGAAAGGTAATGAAATCATTGGTTGACTCAATGTACAAAAATGAATCTTAACCTTACCTCACACCAATTCAAAAATTAGCTTGAAGCGGATCATAAACTATATGTAAGAGCTAAAATTATAAACCTTTAAAAAAAAAACAGAAGAAAATGTTAATGATCCTGGGCAAGGCAAATATTTTAAAAATAGGGCACAAAAAGCAAAAGCTACAAAAGAAAATACAAAACTACATCAAATTTGGACTTCATCAAAAATTAAAATGTCTGCTCTTTGAAAGCACCATTAGGAAAATGAAAAGGCAAGCCTCATTGGCTTGTACCAGACTATATAAATGACTTGTACCAGAATATATAAAGAATTCTCATGGCTGGGCATGGTGGCTCACGCCCGTAATCCCAGCCCTTTGGGAGACTGAGGTGGGCAGATCACCTGAGGTCAGGAGTTTGAGACCAGCTTGGCCAACATGGTGAAACCCCGTCCTACTAAAAATACGAAAATTAGCCTGGTGTGGTGGTGCATGCCTGTAATCCCAGCTACTTGAGAGGCTGAGGTGGGAGAATCACTTGAACCCAGGAGGCAGAGGTTTCAGTGAGCCAAGATCACACCACTGCACTCCATCCTAGGCAACAAAGTGAGACTGTCTCAAAAAAAAAAAAAAAAGAATCCTCACAACACAGTAATGATAAAAGACAATTAAAATTGTGTATAAGATTTGAGCAGACATTTTATCAAAAAAAATCACAGATGTCGAATAAGCACATGAAAAAAATGCTGAACATCATTAGTCATTAGGGAAATGTAAATTTAAACCAAAAGGAGATACCACTACATACACACTGAAATGGATAACATTTAAAAGATTGATAATGCCAAGCATTAGAATGGAACAACTTGAACTCTCATACACTGCTGAATACAAAACTGTACAATCATTTTAGAAAACAGCTTAGCCTAGGCTGGCACAAGGGCTCATGCCTGTAATCTCAGCATTTGGGAGGCTGAGGCAGGAGGATCGCTTGAGCCCAGGAGTTCAAGACCAGCATAGGCAACATAGACAGACCCTGTCTCTACAAAAAAAAAAAAAAAAAAATTAAAATAAAAAATTAGCTGGGCATGGTGGCACATGCCTGTAGTCTTAGCTGCTCAGGAGGCTGAGGTAGGGGGATTGCTTGAGGCCAGGAGGGCTAGGCTGCAATGAGCCATGATTGCACCACTGCACTCCAGCCTAGGTGGACAGAGTGAGACGCTGTCCCAAAAAAAAAAAAAAAAAAAAGTAAGAAAAAAAAAGAAGAAAAAGAAAAGAAGGGAAAGGAGAGGAGGGGAGGGGAGGGGAGGGGATGGAAGAGGAGGAGAGGAGAGGAGACGACAGGACAGGACAGGACAGGACAGGACAGGACAGGAAAGGAAAGGAAAGGAAAGGAAAGGAAAGGAAAGGAAAGGAAAGGAAAGGAAAGGAAAGGAAAGGAGAGAAGTTTAGCATTCACTTATAAAGTTAACTATTCACTTACCATATGACTTGGAAATTCCATTCTTAAATATTTTCTCAAGTGTAGTGAAAACATGTCTACACAGAGATTTGTGCCTGAGTTTTCACAGCAGCTTTGTTCAGAGTAGCCACTGGAAGTGATCCAAATGTCCATCAGTTGCTAAATAGATAAAGAAAAATTACTAAATGGAATACTACTCAGCAATTAATAGGTATGAGCTGATACATGCGGCAAAATAGATGAATTGCGAAGCACTACTAAGGCAAAAAAGACAACTCCCTGTACACGCCCACTACATGAAGTTCTAGAAAAGGCAAACCTATAGTGATAGCAGATCAGTAGTTGCTAGCAGTTAGGGGATTTGCGTATAGAATTTAAAATTACATTTTTGGTACTGGTGGCACTGCTGTATACAGATGTCAAAACTCATCATTGTATACCTAAAATTGGTCAATGTTGTTGTATATAAATTCTACTTCTGCTGACATTTGAATTCCTCTTTGTCTACTTTTTTGTCATTCCTCTAGCCACTTAGTTGCTTCACATTTAAAGGTTCAGGACTGCCATGTCTGCTGTTACAAGGATAGAGTTTGTGTTTCTGTTTAGTTACTTTTCTTATCTTGGGGTAATTTTTCAGAGAAAAAATAAGTAGGAACATTTTTCCCTCATCATCTTAAATTTGGAAGTCCTATAGATGTTCATTAAAGTCGTGGGGCTGGAGTTATCCCTATTCCTTCGCATATTCATGTACATTTTGAGACTACGAATGAGTTCCCACAATGATGAATAAGGTCTCCGATCTCCCATATCTCCCCACTCCCTCTGCACCATCCCCCCAAGATAGTTATAAAACAGTGTTAGTTATATCAGTAGTTAGGATAGACTTTATTATGATTGTGCAGATGTCATTCACTAGAAAACCGGTAACTTAATGCCCATAACACCTTTCTTCCTCAGTTCTTCATTTTTACTAGAGTTGTTCATTCGCCACCTTTTTTTCATTTGTCTGATTTTCTACACACCCACCATTAATTTTTCCTAAAGCCCCAACAAGTCAGCCTCAACTCCATCAGTAATGTTTTCCATTATCTCAAACATTGCATATATTCCTCTAATTCCCAGAGACCTCTTTCTCAGAGCCAGCCTTTCTTCCATTTATTCTGTTGAGACTGGATGCTGGGTGGATGTCATCCTGGTTTCTAGTCCCCATCATCCTGGGGGTTCATCCATATTTTGGATCTCTTGCTTCCTGATATCTTGGTCCATGTGTTCTTTTCTTGGTTACTCCCTTGTTTTTTTGTTTGTTTGTTTTTCGTTTTGTTTGTTTGAGATGGAGTCTCTCTCTGTCACCAGACTGGAGTACAGAGGCGCAATCTCGGCTCACTGCAACCTCCGCCTCCCAGGTTCAAGTGATTCTCCTGCCTCAGCCTCCTGAGTAGCTGGGACTACAGGCACACGCCACCATGCCCAGCTAATTTTTGTATTTCTATTAGGGACGGGGTTTCACCATGTTGGCCAGGCTGGTCTCAAACTCCTGACCTTGTGATCCACCCACCTAGGTCTCCCAAAGTGCTGGGATTACAGGCGTGAGTCACCGTGCCCAGCCCTAGACTTTTATTTAAAATGAGACTTCTGTGGCTCTGTTACTCTCCTTCCTGGAAGGGAGGGAGGAGCAAGACCGGTTTGCCCCAGCCTATAAATGGAATAAACCAGTCCCCAACAGGTTCTGCAACTTGCCTGAGATCTTATCGCTCGTGAGTTTGGGAAACTCTTGAGTTATTTAAGCCACACTCTTAGAAGGTTGTTTTGCTTCTGTTTAATTGGGGCTGTGCCTTCTGGCTGTTGAGCTCCTTTGACAAAGTGATTTTGTATCCAGAGTACTTTATTCATTCATCCATTCATTCACTAAAGAAACCTTTATTAAGCACTTGGTCTGTTAGCAGAAAAAGTAGGCTCTTTGGAACAGGCAGAACTGAGTTAAGTTCCCTCTTGGCCTCTTGCTGGTTGGGTGACCTGGTTAGTCCTCCTGAGCCTCAGTTTCCTTTACTGTTTAATGACAACAGTTAAGAGATCATTTGGGTAATGGGCCTGGTACAGTGCCTGACAGAGTCTGTGCCTAGCAAATACTCACTCCTTATCCTTCCCCAGGGCTATGCAAACTGCAGGTGGTTTCCGTTTCAGTTATGGGCAGACCAGGCTACCAGCAGGCCTTGGAGCGCCTGGAGGATCCATTCAGAGGGCAAGTGCTGGATACTCTCTTCTCTCTAGCAGGAATATGGAGGGTGGATGAGAAGCAGCAAGGATGATGTTTGCTTTCTGGATCATCCCTGTGCCTTGTGATTAGCATTTAATAGGCTCCCAGAAAGCTTTGAAGATAATCATATGTCTACCCCTCCCTTTTGACTGATGATCTTGACGTGATAGACACTTATATCAGTGAGGAAATAGGGAGGCTCTTGCAATGAGCCAAGAGTTGCTCTTTAGCTTTCAAAAACGTAAAGTCTAGTGAAAATTCAGCCCACAATGGAGTGGCACAGGAATTTGTCTTCAGAAATGCCTCCTCCACAAAGCTGTTTTGTGGGAATGAACAGGGGATGATATGGTAAAATAAGCCTAATGACAATTTATGGTCTTTATACCTCACTTTTCCGTGTACAAAGTTTTGACAAAGCCCTTGTATATCCATCATCCCATTCGTGCCTTCAAGCCCCATAAGGTGGTTTGATAAAGTTATCACCCCCATACTGCAGATGAGAAAACTGAGACTCACTGAAGCAATCTGTCCAGGTCATATAGCTAGCAGGGAAGTAGGAGGGCCAGGACTTAAATCTACTCTCTTGAGTCCAGAGACCCTGCTCTGCTGCCTCAAGGTAGCATTTAGCTATTGCCACACCTCTTTAGCTAAACTTTTAGCTGACTTGTCCTGAGTTCTAAGTCCTGGGATGTTGGCAATATCAGGGGGTGAGGAGGAGGCAGTGGGACCAGCTCCAATGTGGCCACACCCTGAATGTCAGGGTGTCAGGGCTGCAGCCTAGCTGAGTTGTGGCCACATTCCTTGAATTCCCATGACCTGGTCACATAAGAATAATGCAGCCCCTGGGGTGGTCTCATCAGAGCCAGATCTGTCCGTCTCACCACTCAAGGGGTCACTCTTGTAATTCTGCCTCTCTCCAACGTAACCCATGATTGATTTCCACTAGCATACAAAATGCTGCAGTCGTTCATATTCCCTTCAGCTCCCTTCCGCTCTTGTCCAAGTTTCTGCTCCCCCTTTCAGGGAGTTATCACCACTTGTGTCCCCTTTCCCTCCTCCCATTCTGCCTTAAACCTGCTCCAATTAAACTTTCATCCTTATACTTTCCTGAAATCACCGTGTCAATGCTGTGTATCTTGCTAAGTCCTATGCTGAACTCACTCAAACTCTTAATAGCATTTGACATTTCTTTCTTCTTGAAACTTGCTTCATGTGGCTTCTGGTCACCACACTCCTCTGGTTCTCCTCCTTCTCCATCATCTTTGCTGGATGCTTCTGCTGTCCCTGACTTCTAATGCTATGGTGTCCTGTGACTTAGCCCTGGGCTGTCTTCTCCCACCTGCCATCTACCCTCACTTCCTAGGTGTCTTCACCTTGTCCATGGCTTTATATTCCCCATAGACACTGATGACTTCCAAATTCATATCTCCAGCCAGAACATCTCCTTGGAATTCCAGACTCATGTGTTGACTTCCTCCTCAATATTTTCTCTTGTATTTCCAATAGACATGTCAAATTTTGTCCCAAATCTTGAGTTTTCACCCCAATATCTGCTCACAATGATCTTGTAGTCTCCTCCACTCACTACACAGTATGGCATCCTTGATCCCTCTCTTTTGCTCACAACTACATCCAGTCCGTTGTTGGCTCTACCTTCAAAACATATCTGTTTCTCATTGCCCTTCTCTAGTGTCCTAACAGGCACCACATACATCTTTAGGCTGGATTCCTGGTACAGCCTCCCAATTAGTCATCTCCGTTGTGCCCTTATCCTTTATAGTCAGCCTGAGTAAGACTTCAAGACGTAAATCAGACTGCATCATTCCTCTGCTCAAAATCCTTCAATGACTTTTCCACTGACTTAGAATTAGATCAAAATACCTAACCATGGTCCCAGACAGAATATTCAAAATACCCATATTTAACAAGTGGTAGAGGAATGCATAGTCATATCTAAGTTTCTATATAAATCAAAAATTTTAAATATATTATCTTCTATTTTCCAAATGAACCAAACTATATTTATCTATATAATAAAACTGCTGGCTGGGTGTGGTGGCTTACACCTGTAATCCCAGCACCTTGGGAGGCCAAGGCGGGAGGATCACTTGAGGTCAGGAGTTCAAGGCCAGCCTGGCCAACATGGGGAAACCCTGTCTCTACTAAAAATACAAAAATTAGCTGGGCGTGGTGGCACAAGCCTGTAATCCCAGCTACTCCAGAGGCTGAGGCAGGAGTATCGCTGGAACTCAGGAGGCAGAGGTTGCAGTAAGCCGAGATTGTGCCACTGCATTCTAGCCTGGGCGACAGAGCAAGACTCCATCTCCAAAGAAAAAAAAAAAACTGCTTAAAAAATGATATTAATATAACACAGAGCACGCATCAAATCAGCCTAATACTCTAAGTCATTTATTGGTTTTCAGAAATAATTGGTGTGAACAGTGAACAATCTGAAAAAGAAATCAAAAAACCAATCCCATTTACAATAGCCAAACAAAATTAAATACCTAGGAATTAACCAAAGAAGTAAAAGATCTCTATAATGTAAACTATAAAACACTGATGAAAGGAATTGAAGAGGACACCAAAAAATGGAGGCATACTCTATGTTCATGGATTGGAAGAATCAATATTGTTAAAATGTCCATACTACCCAAAGCCATCTACAGATTCAATGCAATCCCTATCAAAATACCAATGACATTCTTCACGGAAATAGAAATAACTGTCCTAAAATTTATATGGAACCACAAAAGACCCAGAATGCCAAAGCTATCCTAAGCAAAAAGGACAAAGCTGGAGGAATCACATTAACTGACTTCAAATTGTACTACAGAGCTATTGTAATCAAAATAGCATGCTATTAGCATAAACACACTCACATAGCCCAACAGAACAGAATAGAGAACCCAGAAACAAATCCACACACCTACAGCAAACTAATTTTTGACAAAGGGGCCTAGAACATACACTGAGGAAAAGACAGTCTCTTCAATAAAGAACAAAACTAGACCCCTATCTCTCACCACATACAAAAATCAAATTGAAATGTATTAAAGACTTAAATCTAAGACCTCAAACTATGAAACTACTAAAAGAAAACATTGGGGAAACTCTCCAGGACATTGGTCTGGGCAAAAATTTCTTGATTAATACCCCACAAGCACAGGCAACCAAAGCAAAAATGGACAAATTGGATCACATCAAATTAAAAAGCTTCTGCACAGCAAAGGAAACAATCAACAAAGTGAAGAGACAACCCACAGAATGGGAGAAAATATTTGCAAACTATCCATCTGACAAGTGATTATTAGCCAGAATACATAAGGAGCTCAAACAACTCTATAGGAAAAAAATTCTAATAATCCAATAAAGAAATTGGCAAAATATTTTAATAGACATTTCTCAAAAGAAAACATACAAATGGCAAACAGGTATATGAAAAACTGTGCAACATCGTCAATCATCAGAGAAATGAAAATCAAAACCACGATCTCGGCTGGGCGCGGTGGCTCACGCCTGTAATCTCAGCACTTTGGTAGGCCAAGGCAGGCAGATCGTGAGGTCAAGAGATGGAGACCATCCTGGCCAACATGGTGAAACCCTGTCTCTACCAAAGAAATACAAATTTAGCTGGGTGTGGTGGCACGTGCCTGTAGTCCCAGCTACTCAGGAGGCTGAGGCAGGAGAATTGCTTGAACCTGGGAGGCGGAGGTTGCAGTGAGCTGAATTCGCGCCACTGCACTCCAGCCTGGGCAACAGAGCAAGACTGTTTCAAAACAAACAAACAAACAAACAAACAACAACAACAGCAACAACAAAAACCTACAATCTCATCCCAGTTAAAATGGTTTATATCCAAAAGACAGGCAATAACAAACACTGGTGAGGATGTAGAGAAAAGAGAACCCTCAAACACTGTCGGTGGGGATGCAAATTAGTACAAGCATTAGGGAGAACAGTTTGGAGGTTCCTCAAAAAACTAAAAATAGAGTTACCATATGATCCAGCAATCCCACTGCTGGGTATATACTCAAAAGAAAGGAAATCAATATATTGAAGAGATACCTGCACTCCCATGTTTATTGCAGCACTGTTTACAATAGCCAAGATTTAGAAGCCACCTAAGTGTCCGTCACCAGATGAATGGATAAAGAAAATGTGGTACATATTCACGATGGAGTACTATTCAGCCATGCAAAAGAATGAAATCCTGTCATTTGTAATAACATGAATGGAACTGGAAGTCATTATGTTAAGTGAAGTAAGCCAGGCACAGGAAGACAAACATCACATGTCCTCACTTATTTGTGGGATCTAAAAATCAAAACAAGTCACTTTATGGAGACAGAGAGTAGAAGATTGGTTATCAGAGTCTGGGCAGGGTAGTTGGTCAGGGGCAGGGAATGGTGAAGAGAGAGGTGGGGACGGTTAATGAACACAAAAGTAATAGAAAGAATGAATAAGACCTAGTATTTGCTAGCACAACAGGGTGACTATAGTCAATAATAATTTACTTGTGCATTTTAAAATAACTAAGAGAGTGTAATTGGAAGAAAGGATTGTAAGAAAGGATAAATGCTTGGGAGGACGGATACCTCATTTTCCATGATGGATTATGCATTGTGTGCCTGTAACAAAATATCTCATGTGCCCCATAACTACGTACACTTACTATGTACCCACAAAAATTAAAAATCAAAAAAGTTTTTAAAAGTTAAAAAAAGAAAAACAAGTTGTTGGTATGATGTTTTGTTTGATACATTCTCACTAATGAGATGATGACTTAATCAGAGTTATGATTTGACAGACGGAAATGCTCCAAAATCCTCCAGTGACTTCCCTTCAAATCAGTGGTTTCTAGGTAACTAAGAGTCTCAAAATAGAGAATTTCTCTAAATAACAACATTTTTATGATAATGAATTGTTCCTGAGCTTCTGGTGGACTAAGAACAATTGTATTAAAATTTTTTTTGGATCCTTATCCAATTTCATCTGAGCTTGTTATTCAAATCTTTTTATTGGCTAAGTCACAAAAGTCTTTTGTGAAATGTCACATTTAGTTAGGTTGAGCCTAATCCTTCCTGAGAGGGTCATAGTATGGTGGCTCAAACTGGGTGTGTGTCCCCACCAGGCTGCTTTCTTTTGTTCACTGGCTCAGCTGCTTACATAAATTTTAAACGACTTCCTTTGTTTCAGTTTTCTCATCTGTAAAATGGGGTGATGATGATGATAATGATAACTTCAAATGAGCAAAATACATTTAGATTGGTGCTTGGCTCACAAAATGCTAAACATGCATTAGCTCTCACTTTATTAATAAAATCAACGTCAATACCCTTGACTCAAAGGTGTGTGGTGGGTTTTAACAACCATGTCCCCTTAAACGGAGATGAGGTTAAATAAGAACAGTGAAAAGAGGGAGTCCCATGCACCCTGGTGTCCTCAGGCCCCAAATCATCCCGTTGGTCCCTTCCTTCCCCCATAGCCTCCCTCCTGTCATGGAGCATCCACTATTCCAATGAAGCCCTCAATGCCTGGCTGGGGCCTGGGTAGGGCCCCTACTGAGGTCCTTGGCTCTCTCTAAGCCCGAATCCCATGAAGGTTGTAATCTCCACACCCAGATATGAGGTAAGTGGGCAGTCCAAGGCAGTCATTGCCGGCTGGCTGGCCACCAGTTGGCTCACCAGGAGTCTGTCGTCTCTTCCCATCATTCCCCAGTGGGAGCCAATGATGGTGGCCAGGAGGTGAGACTTTCAGGGGACAGCCGGAGTAAATATTTTAACAAATGGAACAGGCACTATGGGTGCATTGGCTGAACATCAGCCCTGTAGGCCCAGGAGACCTTTGGCCATTGGGTCCTCATCTAGCTGGCATTTTCATCTCCCTAAGACTCATTCCGTCATATTCTTGCAAGTCTCTCACTCCATTCCCATTTCTTTTTTTTCTTTTTTTTTTTTTTTGAGACAGAGTCTCGCTCTGTCACCCAGGCTGGAATGCAGTGGTGCAATCTCGGCTCACTGCAACCTCCGCCTCCTGAGTTTCAGCAATTCTCTGGCCTCAGCTTCCCGAGTAGCTGGGATTACAGGCATGTGCCACCATGCCCAGCTAATTTTTGTAGTTTTAGTAGAGATGGGGTTTCACAATGTTGGCCAGGCTGGTCATGAACTCCTGACCTCAAGTGATCCACCCGCCTCAGCCTCCCAAAGTGTAGGATTACAGGCGTGAGCCACCGCGCCCAGCTCTCCATTCCCATTTCTGTTCAACTGGCCCTTCTTCAGAGAGGTCTCTCTGATGACCCTACAAAAATTCTCTTCACTATCTTCCACCCAAGTCACCCTATATATATGTATATACTTTGCTGTGTGGTGTTTTTTCTTACAATGTTTTTAGTCCTCTCTAAAATTGTTTTTTATTTGTATCTGTTTTCTATCATCCTGCCATGATAACTATGGCCAAAAGACAAGATGACAAATACTGTCACAAACACCACCGTAAGATGTAGAAAACAGTGTGGAAAATTTAGAAGAGACAAATCTTAGAACAAATTACACTAGTCTGCCATTCGAAGCTTTGCAATGCTGCTGGATAAGATGCAGATGTTTCAAACATGTCTCTGCATGAGAGCTGCTAGATTCTATTTCCACAATGGAACATAGGGAAAAAAAAAACCACTTGTAATGGGAAGATGCACCAGGAAACACCTATTCTAGACAATAAACCATTTCTTTTTATAAACAACACTTTGTGGTAAAATTGTGTCTGTGTAGCCGGGCATGGTGGCTCACGCCTGTAATCCCAGCACTTTGGGAGGCCGAGGCAGGTGGATCACGAGGTCCGGAGATCGAGACCATCCTGGCTAGCATGGTGAAATCCCGTCTCTACTAAAAATAGAAAAAATTAGCCGGGTGTGGTGGCGGGCACCTGTGGTCCCAGCTACTCGGGAGGCTGAGGCAGGAGAATGGCGTGAACCCAGGAGGTGGAGCTTGCAGTGAGCCGAGATCGTGCCACTGCACTCCAGCCTGGGCGACAGAGCGAGACTCCATCTCAAAAAAAAAAAAAAAATTGTGTCTGTGTAACCGTGAAAGAACCTAGAATACTAGAAGAGATCTGAGAGAAGACATTGACAGCACCGCAGGGGCAATTCACCCACCGCCTCATCCACCAGCATCAAGTGGCAGCAGAAGTTAAAGGCAGAAGGTGCACACTGCTGGAGGGTGTCAGGATGTAGTCAATTTTATGAAGACAAGACTGTGCAGATAAAGCGCAGGAATCGCCGTCATCTGGACTGAGCACGAATATCCACAAAAGTCCTGTGTCCCCACAGAAGGCTTTTGGATACCTCATGGCAAAACATTTCAAAGACCTGCCAGACCCACAGATGAGCTAGTTATCTTCTTTTTTAAAAAACAGGAAAGTAAGTATTCCTGGGATGACAAGTAGTTGTCAGTAGTATTGGCAGATATTTTTGAAATGGGGAATACACTTAATTTGTCCCTTCAGGGTAAAGGGAATGTTTTAACAAAGTGAGCATCAGAATGGCTGGGTGTCTTGACTGCCTTATCTTTATATTTATGATTGCAAATGTCAAGTAGGCCCTCATGCTGCTGGCAATTTTTGCTAGATTCCTGATTCCATTCTTCCATTTCCAAGAGTTATTACACCTCTGGTCTCTTCTCAAACTTCCCACAGCCCTCCCCACTCCCACTCTCAACTGATGACTTGCTTCCATTTCAATGAAGCTCAGAGAACAGACCTTCCACCTCATGCACCTGCGCTGTCCCACGTGCTCTCCCTTCTTTCCTGGTTCTGCAGCAGATGAACCCTCTATGCTAGGGCTGACCCCTCCATGGTGCTGCAGATCCTCTCCCTTCTCACGCACTGCATTAGTCTGTTTTCACACTGCTGATAAAGACATACCTGAGACCGGGAAATTTACAAAAGGAAGAGGTTCAAATGGACGTATTCAGTTCCATGTGGCTGGGGAAGCCTCACAATCATGGCGGAAGGCAAGGCCTTGACCTCCTAAAATCCTGGGATTATAGGCATGAGCCACCAAGCCTGATCTAATTTGTACTTGTCTGATAAGTAATGACATTGAGTACATTTTCATATATTTATTGACCATTTAGCTGTTGTCTTTTGTGAAATACCTGTTCAAATCTTTTTGCCTATTTTTAACTGGATTGTTTATTATTTCTTAATAGATCGGTAGGAAACCTTTGTTACATGTCTTGTCGAATATGTATTGTGAATTTCTTCTCTCAGTTTTTAGTTTGCTTTAATTATGTCTTTTTTTTTTTTATTTTTTTTAAAGACAGGGTCTCTGTCACCCAGGCTGGAGGGCAGTGTCATGATCACAGCTCACTGCAGCCTCGACTTCCCGGGCTGAAGTAATCCCCCCAACCCAGCCTCCTGAGTAGCTGGAACTACAGGCATGCCCACCACACCCAACTAAGTTTTAAAAAAATTTTGTAGAGATAGGATCTCTCTATGTTGCTCAGGCTGATCTTGAACTTCTGGGCTGAAGCAATCCTCCCACCTCGGCCTCTGAAAGTGCTAGGTTCCAGGCGTGAGCCACTGTGCCCAGCCTAACAATGTCTTTTGATGAATCGAAGTTCTTAATTTAATGAAATCCAATGTAATGACCTTTTCTCTTAGGAGTAGTGCTTTTTGTGCCCTGTTGATGAAGTCTATTCCACCCCAAATCATAAAGATATTTACCAATTTTTTTTTCTAGAAGCTTTATGGTTTTACCTATCACATGTAGGATCCATTTGAATTAATTTTTGTGTACAGTGTGAGAAAGGGGTCAATAATTTTCTCATATGCATGTCTGATTGATTCAGAACCATTTATTGAAAAACTATTCTTTCAGCTCACGCCTATAATCCCAGCACTTTGGGAGGCCGAGGTGGGTGGATCACTAGAGGCTATAAGTTCGAGACCAGCCTGGCCAACATGGCAAAATTCCATCTCTACCAAAAAATACAAAATTAGCCAGGTGTGATGGCACATGCCTGTAGTCCCAGCTACCTCTACTTGGGAAGCTAAGGCCCGAGAATTGCTTGAACCTGAGTGGCAGAGGTTTCAGTGAGCCGAGATTGTGCCATTGCACTCCAGCCTGGGCAACAGAGCGAGACTCTATCTCAAAAAAGAAACAAAGAAAAAGGAGAAAAGCTATTCTTTCCTCACTGAATTTTAGTAGCAGCTTTGTTGTAAATCAGATTATTTTATATGTACTTATAAGTCCGTTTCTGGACTTTCTATTCAGTTCTGTCAATTTTTTGGTCTATCCTTGCATCACACTAGATTACTGTATGATTTATTTTTTCTCTTTTATTTATTTTTTAAATCTTTATTCTTTTTTCTCTACTTTTTCTTTTAACATTTTTTAATTTTGAGAAAAGGTCTTGCTTTTTCACCTAGGCTGGAATGCAGTGGCGTGACCACAGCTCACTGCAGCCTCAACCGATCCTCCCACCTCGGTCTCCTGGGTACCTGGGACTATTGGACTGTGCCACCACACCCAGCTAATTTTTTAATTTTTTGCAGAAATGAGGTCTCATTATATTTCCCAGGCTGGTCTCAAACTCCTGGGCTTAAGTGTTCTGTCCCCCTCGGCCTTCCAAAATGCTGAGATTACAGGCTTGATGTTAAACAAACTTGCATTCCTAGAATAAACCTAACTTGGCTGTGATTTATTATCCTATTTATATATTGCTGAGTACAACAGGATGTACATTCAATTTACTGATGTTTTGTTTGGAACTTTTGCATGTATGTTTATGAGAGGAATTGCTTTTTAATTTTGACTTTTCTTGAAATATCCTTGTCAAGTTTTGGTGTCAAGGTCATGCTTGTCTCCTAAAATGTGTTGGTAAATGCTCTTCTTTTTTCATTATTTGGAAGCATCTGTATAAGATGGGTGTTATTTATTTCTTTTTAAAATTATTATTATTGAGACAGAGTCTCGCTCTATCAATCAGGCTGGAGTGCAATGGCATGATCTCGGCCCACTGCAACCTCTGCCTCCCAGGTTCAAGCAATTCTTGTGCCTCAGCCTCCCAGGTAGCTAGGATTACAGGCATGCAACACCACGCCCAGCTAATTTTTGTATTTTTAGTAGAGACGAGGTTTTGTCATGTTGGTCAGGCTGGTCTCAAACTCCTGGCCTCAAATATTCTCCTGCCTCAGCCTCCTAAAGTGCTGGGATTACAGGCGCGAGCCACCATGACTGGCCTATTTCTTTCTTAAAAATTTGGTAGAATTTGGCCAGGCGTGGTGGCTCATGCCTGTAACCCCAGTACTTTGGGAGGCTGAGGTGGGCAGATCAGGAGTTCAAGATCAGCCTGGCCAATATGGTGAAACTCCATCTCTACTAAAAATACAAAATTTAGCCAGGCGTGGTGGTAGGCGCCTGTAGTCCCAGCTATTTAGGAGGCTGAGGCAGAATTGCTTGAACCCGGGAAGCGGAGGTTGCAGTGGGCTGAGATGGTGCCACTGCACTCCAGCCTGGGTGCAAGAGCAAGACTATCTTAAAAAAAAAAATTGGTGGAATTTTCACATTTATTGGCCTAGAGTTGTTCAGAATATGCCCTTATGATCTTTTTAATGTCTGTGGTATTTGCAGGGATGCCCCTACATATTGGTTAATGATGCCACTGATATCAGTTTATTTTTATTTTCTTTGCTCCGTTGCTCAGACTGGAGCACAGTGGCCCGATTATAGCGCACTGCAGCCTTGAGCTCAAGCAAACCTCCCATCTCATCCTCCCAAGTAGCTAGGACTGTAGGTGTGCATCACCAAGCTGGGCTCTTTTCTTTTTGATCAATCTTTCCAGAGTTTATCGAATGTATTAGTATTTTCAAAGAGCTAATGTTAGTTTGTTGAGACTCTCTTCTTAAAAAATATCTCTTAGGCTGGGCGTGGTGGCTCACGCCTGTAATCCTAGCACTTTGGAAAGCCGAGGCGGGCAGATCACTTGAGGTCAGGAGTTCGAGATCAGCCCAGCCAACCTGGTGAAACCCCGTCTCTACTAAAAATACAAAAATTAGCCGGGCGTCGTGGCGCGTCCCTATAATCCCAGCTGCTTGGGAGGCTGAGGCAGGAGAACTGCTTGAACCTGGGAGGTGGAGGTTGCAGTGAGCTGAGATTGCACCATTGTACTCCAGCCTATAGAGATGAGGACTCAATATGTTGGGCAGGCTGGTCTCCAACTCCGGCCCTCCAGCAATCTGCCCGCCTTCGCCTCCCAAAGTGATGGGATTACAGGCACCAGCCACCACAACAAGGCTTTGTGGAGCCTCTCTTTCGAAGCTTGCTTTCTCTTTTATTAATTTCTCTTTTTTAAACATTTCCTTCATCCCATTATTTTTCAGTTTAATCTTCTTTCTAACTTCTTGAGATGTACGATTATATCAAAAATCCTCTTCTCAATGAGATCTTTCTTGAACATCCCATTTCAGACTGAAACCACCTTGTTGTTCCCATTCTGCTCTCCTCTTTATTTTTCTCCTTAGAACTCACCACCATTTAACATACCACATATTTTCCTTATTTATTTTTGTCTCTCCCCATCAGAATACAATCTCCATGAAGGCAAGGACTTCTGTTTACTTTGTTCACTGCTGAATCCCCAGGACACAAACCAGTTCCTGTTTAATAAATAAAACAAGGAATGAATGTGTTAGATGAAGAAACAATAAGAGCTAAATTTATTGAGCACTTACTGAGACTCAATTATATTCACTCATGCATTTATTTATTCAGTTATTTACTTATGCAGAGAAGGGGTCTCGCTTTGTTGCCCCGGCTGGTCTCCAACTCCTGGCCTCAAGCAATCCTCCCGACTCAGCCTCCCCAGGATTACAGGCGTGAACCAGCACGCCCGGTGGAGACTCAATTATAAGGGGCTCACAGATAACATCTAATTCTTACAGAGGAGTAAACTGAAGCACAAGTAAGCAGGAGAGCCGTGATTAGAAACCTAGGTCTAACTCACAGCCCGTGAGCTTTCCTCCAAGCCCCGAGGCTTCCCCTTAAAAAAGCCAGCAAGGGGCGAGACTCGGCGGGCAGAACCCACGGAGGGCGGAACCCACAGAGGACAGAGCCCGCGCTCGCGAGCACGGCCTTGTCCGGCCCCCCTGCCGCCGGAGAAGCAAGTCTGTCTTGGAATGAATGATCGTCGGAACGGAGCTTGATCAAACCACTCAGCAGTAGGCGTCGCCCACTTTCTTATTGGTTGATTTTGGTTCTCAAGAGTAGGAAAGTTAGGTAGTCCGCGAGGGGTCTGCGGGCTTTGCGGAGCCTCGCCCCCGAGCGCGCGGTTTCCCTGCCGCGCAGGCGCACGGAATCCTAGGCTCGGATCTCGCGTTTCCGGCCGGAAGGCTTCTCCAGCCTTTCCCGGAAGCTGCGCCCGCTACCCGGGTAACGGGTCCGGCTGTGGAAGCTCCCGCGGCGCCGCGATGGACCTCGAGGAGGCGGTAAGGAGGCGGTGCGCCTGGCGGGCCCCGATCGCCGGGGCCGGAGGAGAGAGAAGCTGACGAGGAGCGGCGGAGGACGCCGCGGGTTGGGGCGGCCACGCCACCGGCTGGAGGAAGGCGGGGCGGAGGGCTGCAGGGCGGGGTAAGGGCTGGGGCTGGCCGGCCGCATGCGCGCGCGGCTTTGGTAAAGAGGCTGGAGTTTCTGGCTCGGCGAGGCTGTGGGCGAGGGAGGGTGTGGTGTTTGTCGTTATGGGTGTGTTTAAGGATGAAGTTGTGGGTTTTGTGGGGTGGCCACCCACAGGGCTCATCCTCGAGACTGGACCACCCACAAGTTCCCTTTAATGCTGGGGTGGGTGAGGGAGGGGCAGGGGTTGGAACCTGAGATGCCGCCGGGTAACCCCTGTCGGTCTCTCCGGGAATCCTTGCCACTGTCTCCAGCAGGGATTCTAAATTCGGGTTTGGGAACTCCCCAAATTGTCCAGCTATCATTCATCGTAGTGTTAGTACGGGGTCACTGAACACTTTAACAAGTTGGCAAAATTAATTTGGCATGCATTTTGTTTTGTTTTAGGTACTACGTAAAATGGCACATTTTTGTTTTTTATTTTTGAGACAAGATCTCACTTTGTCCCCCAGGCTGGAGTGCAGTGGCACGATCACGGCTCACTGCAGCCTCGACCTCCTGGGCTCGAGAGATCCTTCCGCCTCAACCTTCCAATGAGGCTCATTTTTTTTTTTAATTTTTTGTGGGGGCAGGGGTCTCGCTATGTTGTCCAGACTGGTATTGAACTCCTGGGCTCAGGCGATCTTCCTGCCTCAGCCTCGCAAAGTGCTGGGATTATAGGGGTGAGCCCCCGCACTCGGCCAAATGGCACACACTTTGATGGTATTAAATGATACTCGGTAATTAGATCAATGCTAACAACAAGTCAAACTCCAAAGAGTTGGGGATCAGGGAATTAGGCCTGTATATACAGGAGCAGTACGGTCTTATAGTAGAGGCTTAAAAGATGTTTACTGATGATGGTTGGCTAACTTCTGTAAATGCTAGGCTGATGAAATGAATAATTGTAACTCACCATTAGCTAGCGTATACCCAGACTAGGGACCATGTCTGGTCTGTTTTGCTCACCATTGAATCCCCAGCACCTAGTAAAAAGCCTGGTACACACATAGTTGATACCCCTTATGCTGCCGAGTGAATAAATCGAAACTTGAAACCAGTACAAATCTAGTTCCTCTGTGGTATGCGCTTTTAGTGTCCTGGAGGAGTTCCAAATGGTATTTGCATTTTTTAAAAGTCTTCTCTATACTTGTTTGTCATCTTCTCACAGTATTTTCAAGGAGCTTTGTTTACTCATCTTTGGTTCCAGTTTACCCCTACTACCTCCTTTCCTTTTTTTTTCCTGTCACACTGCATATTTCAATAAATTTTCTCCAGTAGTTTAATTCGGTTTCGTACCGCGCCTCTCCTTGTTTGCGGATAATCTCTCTGACATATTTTTTATTGTCTATGATTTTTTATTTATAAAGTTGCCAGGAACCCATTAAATAGAACTGCAAGGTTTAGGTACGATGTATTGAATGTGGCTTGATGGGAACACCTTTTCTGTCCTCTTCTCCCATAGGAAGAGTTTAAAGAACGCTGTACTCAGTGTGCTGCTGTCTCATGGGGTCTTACTGATGAAGGCAAATATTATTGCACTTTTTGCCACAATGTTACAGAGGTAAGTAACAAATATCATTTATGAATTTGCTTATGTTTTAAAAATTGCCATTTCAGCCTGATATGTAGTCTAAGTCCCAAAGAATTGGGTTGATTTTTGTCACTCATGCAATGCCAACATTCCAAGGATGCATGTCGTCTTAGGTACTTACACATAGGTTAAGGGATTTGTGAATTAGATTGAGGATGAGTTTTTGAAGTTATGTTGGGCCACATTTATAAATGATTTCTTATTCAGAGTATGTGGTTGAGGGAAATAATTAAAATTGTACTTAGAAGATGATGCATTTCTTTTTATCAGTTAGTACTTATTTACATTTTTTTAAATGTGTCATGGTGGCTTAGAGGTTTGGAAGATGGAATGTTAGAAAACTTGAGGACTGGGCCGGGCACAGTGGCTTACGCCTGTAATCCCAGCACTTTGGGAGGCTGAGGCAGGTGGATCACCTGAGGTCGGGAGTTTGAGACCAGCCTGGCCAACAATGGGAAACTCTGTCTCTACTAAAAATACAACAATTAGCCAGGCATGGTAGCATGCGCCTGTAGTCCCAGCTACTCGGGAGGCTGAGGCAGGAGAATCGCTTGGACCCAGGAGGCAGAGGTTGCAGTGAGATGAGATCACGCCACTGTACTCCAGCCTGGGCAGCAGAGCAAGACTCTGTCTAAAAAAGAGAAAGAAAGTTTAAGGACTGTTGGGAATATTGGAATTATTCTTTGTTATCCTTTTATCTTTGTATATAGTACCTTACAGATTACAAAGTTTTTGGATCCATTATCTCGTTTCCTCCTCATCTCAAACTGTGAGAGCCTATTAATAGGGCTCAGAAGTTGAGTGAGTTTGCCAAAGTTACCCAAGTACCAGGACTTGAATGTGAGTCTTCTGACTTAAGTGTTCATTTTACCCATCACACCTGCCTCTTAAAGTAGAGATTGTCATATTGTCCTGTGTAACCTTGGTAAACGAGGCTACCTTCACATTGTGAGTGCTAGGTCCTATTGTGGTGAACACACCTTCGGGCCAGCGTCACCAAAATGATCAAGGGTGTAGAGAGTCTGCTGCTGGACAGGCTAAATGTGCCAGGACTCTCCTCAGTGGAAAAGGATTTCCTCAAAGTCTACAGATCCAGGAAGGAACAAATGTTATCTTCACCATACAGGCTTAAGAAAGGCAAATTTGGGACATTAAAAGTAACTGTGTAGACTTCTGCTTCTGGCTAAGATGGACTAACAGAGACCAGACTTACCTTTGTCCCCTAAACAATGAAAAACCTGGACAAAATATATTAAACCAGTAAAAGGAAAAAAATTTTCCCTTGACAAAACTGGTGAATTGAGCTTGCAGGTGTGTCACACAAGTGCTTTTCCTTGAGGCAGTGTTCTTGAGTCTGCAGCTGGAATGCTTATCTCTGCTTCCTGTTTAGTCACACAGAATATTAAAAAGATATGTGCTCACTTGATGAAATTGTTGGGGTGATGGAGATATTTATTATCTTGATTATAGTGATGGTTTCATGGGGATATATTTTGTGTGTGTGTCTGTGTGTGTCAGATTGTGCACCTGACAGATGTGCAGTTTGGTCCTCACCCTCATTGTGTAGTAAGGAGCTAGCAGTTTTACTCACTGTTGCTTTTGTACTATAGTGCAGGTATAAACCCAGTGAAGAAAGATTATGTCTAATGGCGTATTTGCCATTAGTAGATGAAGTCAGCATACTATTTTTATAGGAATTGAACTACATTAACTAATTGCTTTTCTATTTTTGATTTTGATACTGTTTCCGTTTGATTCTGGTTGATCAAATCTGCTGTAGTCATTTTTTAGTTTGAAAGATCCTAATACTTCTCCCTAGCTCCACATTTGAAAGACTGTCAGCTCCTGTGGAGTAATTTGTCAAGAATGTCGAGTTCATGAAGGTGGACAACATCTTTATAAAGACCAAGAACCTAGCTCAGTGCCTTCCTTTCAGACGACAGGCTTAAAGGAAAAAAAAGTTACGTGTTGCACAACTTCAGTAGTTATTCGTGGCTTTATGGCGATCCAGGCATGTTCTTCACATGGACTGTGAGAATATAATGTGGTTGGGGCTCCCTGGAGCTGAGCAGTGTGGCGATGGTGATGTTGAAATACAGTGGGTGGGGAATGGCAGGTGAGACAGTTACAGCTGTGAAGAATGGAAGTCATGGTGCAACTTGCCGTATTTTTCTGCCCCTTTTATTGCCCCCTCTTCCTCGGCGTCTAACTCTCAAGCTGCAGACATGCTCTGCAATCTGGGAAAGCCCTTCCAGATTGATAAAGGAACCAAAATGTTATCCTAGTATATTTTATCCAGGAAAAAAAATGTAAGGTCATAAATCTGTTCAATTTAGACAATAGATATTTTTGCAAGAGTTTCACGGATATTTAAAAGGGTGTAGGCTAGACTTGTGTGAATGTAAGAGATTTTTATGATCATAAGAGCAATGCATGTTTACTATAGAAAATTTGGAAATTGTGAAGATGAAAGCTAAAATCACCAGCAATCTCTACATTTGTCTCTTTTTTCCTGTGTGTGAAATGGAGAAAGGGATGTGTGAGTACTGTTCAATCTTCTGCCGTAACAACTTGGAAAAATACTTTTATCTAAACATTTGCAGACATTTTTTATAGACTGTAAATATTCCATAATGGCCATTTGGTAATTTAATTAATTATAGCTCTAGTTTTGGATGTTTCACTTTTTCAGGTTTTTTGCTCTTTCACGTTTTGTCTAGTACAGATTTTAAGTCTTTTTTTCCTGGCTACCCTTTGCAAGTTTTACTGTCTTTGCTAGATAATGGCTTTTGTATTTATTTTGACGTGTCTTATGTTTTCAGTGTGGCCAACCCAGTATATCAAAATTGCTTTGAATATGGTTTCTGTGATTAGAGAGACTACGTTCCAAAAATCCTGTTGGTAGAGACATTTCTTTTATTCTTATGGAGGGTTAAAGATAAATTTCATTCCAAATCTCTAAATTTAGAAAAACAGTAATGTCCTCTGTTGGTTAAAAATCCTCACCTTTCTTCTGGCATTAAGACTCAATAATGGGGGCTGGGCACGGTGGCTCATGTCTGTAATCCCAGCACTTTGGGAGACCGAGGTGGGCGGATCACCTGAGGTTGGGAGTTTGAGACCAGCCTGACCAACATGGAGAAACCCCGTCTCTACTAAAAATACAAAATTAGCCAGGCGTGATGGCACATGCCTTTAATCCCAGCTGCTCAGGAGGCTGAGGCTGGAGAATTGCTTGAACCCGGGAGGCAAAGGTTGAAGTGAGCAGAGATCGCACCATTGCACTCCAGCCTGGGCGACGAGAGCGAAACTCCCTCTCAAAAAAAAAAGAAAAAGACTCAATAATGGGAACATTTATTCTACTATATGGAATAAAGTGTGGCCCCATTTAAAAAAAAAGACTCAACACTTTATTTTTAGTTGTAGGAGAGCCAGAATCTTTGATATTTGCCCTTGAGAGCAGTTAAGATTGAAGACTCTGATATGAATTATACTAACCATTTTAGTCATTCTAAAGTTCTCTAAGTTTGATTAAAAATAAAATGTAATACGTACTTTTATAATTTCAGAAATGAAAGCAGTTTTAGAGTATTATTCAAAGACATGGAAAAGTAGGCCAAAACTAATCTGTCTGTAGTTTACGCATTACCAGTTACAAAAAATACATATAACTGTTTTCATACCAAAGTGTATTTTGTGTGGAGAAAAAAGTGAGTAGGTGTAACTTTTAGTTTGGCTTGGTTTGTAAAAGTTAAAAAGTGATTTAAAATAAAAGTTATTCATTTAACAAACACTTTATGGTTACTGTATTCCAGGCACTGTTTTAGTTACTGAGAAATTTTGAATGAAAAAAGAGCATCAACATTAACTAGAATGTTAAATGTTTATAATTTTCCCAAGATTTTACCATCCTTGGTCCTGGCACTCACAATTTGGTTTATTATACTTTCTAGAAAATACCTGGAAAAATGCTTAGGGGGATGTAAAACGATCTTTTTTAATGGTCTTTTTCTCTTTCCTGCAGAGATATCAGGAAGTTACAAACACTGATCTTATTCCTAATACCCAAATAAAAGCCCTCAACCGGGGGCTTAAAAAAAAAAACAATACTGGTAAGTTCTTTCTTCACATGTACTTAACATTCTTTATTCACATCTTTCACCTTCATGATGTCAGGACATGGAATGGAATTTTAAGTAGGTTCTAGAGAAAATGCCAGATTTTATCTACTGGCATACGTTCTTCTATCCTATGTCTGTTACTCATTGTGGGTGAATATTATTTCCTGTGCTTTTATAGAAAAAATGCTTATTTTCTGAAATAATTCAACCGTGGAATTGTTAGGTTAGGTGAGTTCAATATGATATTCAACTTCTAGAAATCCATTTCTTGTGTTGAATTTTGAACACACCTTTTTAAAATTGGGAAAATTATTTTCCCTTAAAATGACCTCAACATGAGTGTGCTTTGAAAGGCAAAGTATTTCATTAATCCAGTGAGTACATATAATTAACCATTGTTGAGAAGGATCTTAGGTAAAGCCTAACTGATGGTTTTTATTTTTGTGACTAGGTAGCTAGGACCAAATCCCCAAGTTTGAAACCAGGCTGATGATAATGGGGACTCTTCTACATGAGATAGCTTTAAGGATACACACACATTAAAAATATATATATATATATATATGTGTGTGTGTGTGTGTTTATGAAATATGTGAAATACACCGACATTCTTAGATGCTAACAGTGACTGCCTAGGTGCTGTCTCATGTTTCTGCTTAGCCTTTAGTAGTGACTTTTTATTAGGCTAAAACCTGATTAACTTTTAACTTTTATTGGAGTAAAACCTGATTAATTTTGCCTTGACCTACTTAAATAGTTAAAATGTGTAGTTTAAACGTGCATTTCTTAAGGAACTTCAGGTGCTTTATATTAGGTGTTAAGTATCTTATAGTCAACCTCATCACCCTTAATTTCTTCATTTGTAAAATGAGAATAAAATGCCATCCATTATGGAAAATAGGAACACAGACTCAAAATTTAAAATACAACTTTATCAGTTTCTAAGAACAGTATGCAGGAAGAGGGAGTATATGCATATAGCTTGAAGAGTTTAAACTTCCTCGACTTATGGACCCATCAAAATTATTGGCTTTTGAGACAATTCGAGACCCTTTCTGGGAAGGAATTGGGTTAGTTAGCAGAGGTGGGGAGACTTTGTGACATTCAGGTAAGGGAGAAGAGTTGAAGTCCTCTGGCATTCTGCAGAGAAGAGATCTTGAAGTCAGTAACACACCTCAGAAGCTCTGTGTAAAAAGTACTGATAACAAGCTTTTGGAAGAGTTACAGTATTTGTCCCAGCAGTGAGGGGCAAAACATAAGGGTCTTCACAGACTTTTCTTTCAGCTCGTAGTTGTCATTAAACATGTAACTCTGTCTATTGTGGTGGCAGATTTCTTCACAATCTCTTAGGGTAGTTTTGAGTATTCCAGAAAATAACCCACGTAAGATACCTGGCACACACTTGGCACCTAGGCTGAGATCAGTATTAGTACCTTGCTTTCATTTTCTCCCTATAACCTAGAACCATTTCAGGAAAAGCAGAATGCCATTGAGCAGTTTATTTTCTTTGAATGTTCTTACTGCCCTTTTCTATACTCCGGTATCATGAGATCGTGACATTCGTTCACTCATTCACTAACAGTTCGCCGTTCCCTTGTGAGTTGGAACAGAAAAGTGGTGGAAGCAGTGACTTAGTCCTTTCATTTAGGATTCTGCTGGGCATCGTTCATCATTTAGGATTCTGCCAGGCATCATTCGGGAAAATAGACATTTTTAAAACTCGTTTCACTTTTTTTTAACATGGTGACTATTGATTTTTCTGCCTCTTAGGTTAATGTTTCAGAAAAATACAGATAATGGAAAACATTTGAAATCGGAAATTATACAAAATATTTAGTTTCAGCATTTGTGTACACATTGCCAGGTTGGAAACAAGAGAATATAAGAATGGAAGCCCTCTTGAATGGTACAAAAAAATTCAAGTTGCTAAGCTGCTAAGTTCTGGGTTAATTAAGAAAAAAAAGAAAAATTCAAGTCGCAATGTGTAAAACACAAATTGTAACTGTAGTAGCATTAAAGTTAGTAAATTAGGAATGTATATGCTAAAACATGTTATTTGTCATTTAGAAAAAGGCTGGGATTGGTATGTGTGTGAAGGTTTCCAGTACATTCTTTATCAACAAGCAGAAGCCTTAAAGAACCTTGGAGTAGGCCCAGAGTTAAAGGTAAGTACATTTGTGACTAGATGTTAGCTTTACATATTTTTGTTTAAAGAACAGTAGTGGAACTAAGGAGAAATCAGTAGTAACACTAGGGCTACTGGAAGAATAATTTTTCTGATGTTTTTGCTTTAATCCTTTTAGTAGGTTAGCAGTTCTGGAAGTGTGTTCTACAGGATGTAAATAAGCAATATATCCAAAAGAAACATTTAAAGGTTTTAGTCTTCAGATACTTAGGAAACAACAGGTTAAACAAAGTAAAACTCAAGTAACTTTGGGGGTTTATTAGTACCTTTTGTGTGTTAATGTGCTTGTTTAATTTCCAGGGAATGTCCTGTGTGTTATTCACAATTTGAGAACAAAATCGTTTGGTGTATGTACATAACGTCTATCAGGACTTGAGTTCCACAGAATGCACTTTGGACAGTGATATGCTAAACCAGTCGTTCACCTGAGTGTGCATCAGAATCACCTGGAGTGCTTGAAAAAACACCAATCACTGGACCTTAATCCCCGAATTTCTGAGTTAGTATGTCTGGAGTAGGGCCCAAGAACGTGCATTTCTAACAAGTTCTTATGGGACACCCATGCTTCCGGTCTGGGGACCACTCTTTGACTTTGCTGCCTTCCTGGAGCAACACAGTATTTCTGCAATTATTTGAATTTCATATTCCTTCATCTAGTAAAAGTCATTTAAGGAATGCTTCAAAAAGCCAGTTATTTAGCAACAAGTTGTTCACTTGCTTCATATGCTTCATTGGAAACCAAGTGTTGAGAGGTCCAGCCTAGTTGGGGAGAGGGATTTATGCATATGTGAAATGAATAGACATGAATTTATATGGTGATATGCTAAGTGATTTTTTTTTTTTAAGAGACGGAGTCTCGCTCTGTTGCCCAGGCTGGAGTGCACTGGCATGATCTTCGCTCACTGCAACCTCCGCCTCCCGTGTTCAAGCAATTCTCCTGTCTCAGCCTCCCGAGTAGCTGGGACTACAGGCGCACACTGCTATACCCAGCTAATTTTTTATATTTTAGTATAGATGGGGTTTCACCATGTTGCTCAGCCTAGGCTCAAACTCCTGAGATCAGGCAATCTGCCCATCTCGGCCTCTCAAAGTGCTAGGATTATAGGCATGAGCCACCGCACCTGGCCCTCATAAGTGATATTAAAGGCAAAAAAAGAACAGAGAAAGATCAACATGGGCTGCAGTCACCAAGGAAAGATTTGTAGAGGAGCCTTTGCTGTTCAAACTGGTGGTTGGGGCAAGTCCAAACAGAACATCCACGATTTCAGTGCATGGCCTAAATGGATGCTGGGCCTACCCTGAAAGGCGTTAAGAATTAAAAATTCAGAAGCATGAAGCAACAGAGGCTAACCCATAATAGTCATTGCATTAGGTGTGATAGCTGATAGTGGGGGGGTTGTGATCTGATTTCTGCTTACATAGTCATTCTATGTATAAATGTTTAGAAACAGTTTTATATAGTTACACTATATAGCTGTAGCAGGGTTTGTTCCTATGTAGCTTTATGCTCACCTCATTAGGGGTTAATTCTGAAAACAATTTTTCTGAAATTAGCCAATGAGCATAACTGTTTAGACCTGATCAGTTGAGTGGCATTATGCCATGTACACAGGCTCCAGAATCAGAACTGACTCCAAATCCTGTTGATAGTTTTTCTACTTACTGGCTGGGTAATCTTGGACAAGTTATTCAGTTTCTTCAATGGTAAAATGAAGCTAATAGCTGTCTTACAATATTGTGTTGGAGCTAAGGGATGCCTGGTACCTAGTAGATGACGAGTAAATGGAAAAGTCTGTTTGCTTTTTTTTTTTTCTTTTTGAGACAGGGTCTTGCTCTGTCGCCCAGACTGGAGTGCAGTGACCTGACCATGGCTCACTGCAGCCCCAACCTCCTAGACTCGAGTAATCCTCCCACCTCAGCCTCCCAAGTAGCTGGGACTACAGGCATGTGCCACCATACCTGGCTAACTTTTTGATTTTTTGTAGAGATGAGGTCTCACCATGTTGCCCAGACTGGTTTCGAACTCCTGGGCTCAAGCAGTTTCTCCTGCCTTGAAGTCTGGGGATTACAGTAGTGAGCCACCGTGCCCAGCCGGAAAAGTTTTTTGTTTAGTTTTACTATCACTTGGGACTGGTTAGTAAACCTGGTAACAGCTTTGCCCCTAACTAAAAGTGTAGTCATGTATCAGTTGCTTTGTACTCTGATCCTTAATTTACTTAATATGCAAAAGGAAAGGACTCAACTCGGTGATTTTAATGTCTTTCTCTATCTAAAATAAGAAGGATTTTTTTCAGCATTTCTCATGTACCTGACACTATGATGATATTATAATTCTTTTTAAGGAAAGGCAGGTAAGAATACATTTAGATGGAAGACTTAACCAGCCCTCCAGGTGATTCTGATGCACACTTAAGCCTGAGAACTGCTGGTTCAACATACTAATCCCCAGTGTGCATTTTGCGGAACTCAATATTCTGATAGATGCTACATACAGACCCCAGAGATTTTGTTCTCAACTTGTGAATACCGCATAAAACATTTACTGGAAATTTATATGTAAGTTAATATTTAAAGTACAAGAGAGCTGTGGTGTAGATGTGCCTGTACATTTGTTGTCATAACCTGAATCACCCACCACTCATTTCCCTTCCACCTTAGAACGATGTTTTACATAATTTTTGGAAGCGCTACCTTCAGAAGAGCAAGCAGGCATATTGTAAGAACCCAGTTTATACCACTGGAAGGAAACCTACGGTAAGTCACAAGTCTGAAAAGTTGGATTAAAAAACATGGCTGTTGAGATGTAGAGATGAAGATGGGTTCATGACCAGTTTGAGTATCTGAGATTATGATGCTTGTCAAAGGATTTTCAGTTAAGAGGCTTCTGTTACAGTCTAGAGGACGGGGTCACTGATTTAAACGTTAGAATAAAGTTTTTTCTTCACTTTTTTCCTGCAGTATGGAATTAATTTTGAAATCTTATCAGACTAGTTGAAACATAAAGGAATTTGTGGTTGATTTTCTAGATAGAAGATAGTTTCTATCACTGTACTATTAAAATAATTTTTAATTTAATAATGTATTTATTCTGTTTGCTTGGAATACCTACTTACTTTATGTGGCATTTCAAGATTCAGCTCAGTTATCATATCTTCTCAGAAGCCTTTATGTGAAGAGAAATAAAATCTGGGTATTCTCCCACATCCACCAGCTGTTTTTAGCAGTTTCTTTGTAACTGCTTTATAAATGTGCCATGTAACATTTTACTTAGGGTCGAGGATGATTCTACTTCCAAGAAAAGCAAGTTTGATAATTTTTTTTGTTCATTTGTTTGGTTTTTTTTGAGACGGAGTTTCGCTCTTGTTGCCCAGGCTGGAGTGCAATGGCGCCATCTTGGCTCACTGCAACCTCTGCCTTCCTGGTTCAAGCAACTCTTCTGCCTCAGCCTCCTGAGTAGCTGGGATTACAGGCGCCTGCCACCACACCTGGTTCATTTTTGTATTTTTAGTAGAGATGTGGTTTCACCATGTTAGCCAGGCTGATCTCGAGCTCCTGACCGCAGATGATCCATCCTCCTCGGCCTCCCAAAGTGCTGGGATTACAGGCGTGAGCCACTGCGCCCAGCCAGTTGGATAATTTTTGATGTGTGGTACAGATGCCCCTTGCCATGGGGTCACATCCTGATAAACCCATTGTAAGCTGAAACTATCATTAAGTCGAAAATGCAGGCTGAGTGTTAATGACTCATACCTGTAATCCCAACACTTTGAGAGGCTAGGGCAAGAGGATTGCTTGAGCCCAGAAGTTCAAGACCGGCCTGGGTAACATAATGAGATCCCAACTCTACAAAAAATTAAAAAATACGTACTGGGCATGGTGACACATGCCCTATATAGTCCCAGCTACTTGGGAGGCTGAGGTGGGAGGATTGCTTGAGCTTAGGAGGTTGAGGCTGCAGTGACCTGTGATCATACCACTGCACTCCAGCCTGGGCAACAGAGTGAGACTTGTCTCAAAAAAAAAGAAAATGCATTTAATATACCCAACCTACCGAACATCATAGCTTAGTCTAGCGCACTTTGAACATGCTCAGGACACTTACATTAGACTACAGTTGGGCAAAAGTCATCAAATACAAAACCTATTTTATAATAAAGGGTTGAATATCTCATGTAATTTATTGAGTACTTTACTGAAAGTAAAAAACAGTATGGTTGTATGGGTGCTTGAAGTATAGTTTTGACTTTGTGCATATTGCTTGCACCGTAGTAAAGTCAAAACATCACAAGTAAGGGACCATCTATAGTTACTCTTCATATGGCTAGAAGAGATTCTGAATCTGTTTCATACACATTTGTTAAGGGCTTGGGAATTTGGCCCAGTGTTTCCTTGTTTGCTTGGGTTCTCATAGGTTTCACATCCAGAGTGGAGAGACCCAGTACTGAGAAACCCAGGTCTGGGTGAAGAGTAGGTTACAGAGATGAGCAAAAGAGATAACCTCTGAGCTCCTTCAGTATCCTCACGTGATACCAATCCTAAGAATGAGAAGTTTAGAGTAGTCAAGTCATACAGGATAGTGATGGTTAAATGTTATCCTGGGGGGCAGTTGTGGGGGCCAACCTGAGAAAGCTACCTGAAAAAAAAAGGCAGGGGAATAACCTGAGGGGTTCGTTTGGGGAATGTCTTAAAATATGAGATAATGAATTTAAATAAACTCAAGAGAAATAACTTGAATTTACTAGAAAAGATAATATTTTATAATCATAGAACTATGAAATATTATACTGTCTTGATACATGAGAGAGATACTTCCCAAGAAAATTGAAAGATGCTATATGGTTCTAAGGTAACACTTTGAAAAAGAAAGGAAAGAATTACCTAAACTACTAAGAACTTGATCTTTAAAATTTCATATCTAAGGTATTTGTTGATTGTATTTATGCCCTGGGAGTTTGCCTAGCACATAGAAAATATGCATCAGAACCTGGGATTCTCTGACATTTAAATATTTTTGGGTTAACTTAAGTTTTTTTTTAAAAAAGGTTTTTCTAGAGTTGAGTAAATTCTCGTGTAAAGCAATATTAGCATCACGCTAAAATCTTGGTGAATAAATAAGCAATAAGTAAAATATTAAGCTGATATATGAATTGGTAAGGTAATTTCTACTTCAAGAGTACAGCTATACTCTATTTTGAAAGGAAATGGAAACAATTACTTTTAATTAGAAGCATAGTTTTCTCAAGTATATCCATTAAATATTTCCTTAGTGCTTTGGAGATAACTGTTTTGAGAACAGTAAGAGGCCTGGTCCCTGCTTTTGAGCTGTATTATCTTGGGTGAGGTAAATTACTGAAAATGTGCAGAAGAAGCAAATTAACAAGCAAATATAGAGAGGGGGACAGTGGGGAAGGTTGCTGTTTAATAAAAGGTGGTCATGGAGGCCCTTGCTGATGTGGGAGCTGAAGTGATGAAGAAAGTGAGAGAGTAAACCGTGGGATATCTAGGGCAAGAAATGCAGAATTTCAGGTCTTACCGAGACCAGTTGAATGCAGATATGCATTTTAAGAAGTCCGTAGATGCTTCCTATACATGGTACACTAAAGTTTGAGAAGCACTGGTGTAGATGAGAAGTGATGGTGGCTGGTACCAGGTGATAGAACTGGAGGTGATAAGTGATAGGATTCTATATAAAGTCTGAAGATAGAGCCAACAGAATTTCCTGATGGATTGGATGTGAGAGAAAGAGAGGAATAGGAGTCAATGATGACTCTAAGGATTTTGACCTAAGCAGCTGGAAGGAAAGAGTTGCCATCAGCTGAAGGGTAAGTGGGCCAGGAAGGTCAGGGGTTCCATTTTGGACATGTTAAGTTTGAGACAGCTGTTAGCATCTATTAGTCCATTTTCACACTGCTATAAAAATACTACCTGAGACAGGGCAATTTCTAAACAAAAGAAGTTTAATTAACTCACAGTTTTACATGGTTGGGGAGGCCCTAGAAAACATGTAATCATGGCCGAAGGAGAGGGGAAGTAAGGCATGTCTTACATGGCAGCAGGAGAGACAGAGAGAGTGCGTGCGTGTGAGCAAGCACATGCAGGGGGAAACTGCCACTTTTAAAACCATCATATTGCATGAGAACTCCCTTGCTATCATGAGAACAGCATGGGGGAAACCACCCCCATGATCCAGTCAGCTCTCACCAGGTCCCTCTCGCAACATGTGGGGATTACAATTTGAGATGAGAGATTTGGATGGGGACAGAGCCAAACCATATCATTCCACCCCTGGCCCCTTCCAAATCTCATGTCCTTCTCACATTGCAAAATCAATCATGCCTTCCCAACAGTCTACCAAAGTCTTAACTCATTCCAGCATTAACTCATTAACTCAAAAGTCCAAGTCCAAAGTCTGATCTGAGACAAGGCAAGTCCTTTCTGCCTATGAACCTGTAAAATCAAAAACAAGTTGGTTACTTCCAAGATGAAATGAGGTTACAGGCGTTGGGTAAATGTTCCCAATCCACATGGGATAAATTGGCCAAAACAAAGGGGCCAATACAAGGCCGAAACCCAGCAGGGCAGTCACTAAATCTTAAAGCTTCAAAATAAGCTTTGACTCCATGTCTCACATCCAGGCATGCTGATGCAAGGGGTGGTTTCACAAGGTCTTGGGCAGCTCTGCTCCTGTGACTCTGCAGGGTACAGCCCCCAAGGCTGCTTTCCTGGGCCAGAGTTGAGTGTCTGGCTTTCCAAGTGCATGGTGCAAGATGTCAGTGGCTCTACCATTCTGGGATCTGCAAGACGATGGCCCTCTTCTCACAGCTCCACTAGGCAGTGCTCCAGTGGGAATCTGTGTTGGGGCTCCAACCCCACATTTCTCCTGGGCATTGCCCTAGAAGAGGTTCCCTATGAGGGCTCTGCCCCTGCATCAGACTTCTGCCTGGACATCCAGGCATTTCCATACATCCTCTGTAATCTAGGCAGAGGTTCCCAAACTTCAGCCCTTGTCTTCTATGCACCCACAGGCCCATCGCCACATGGAAGCTGCCAAAACTTGGGGCTTGCACCCTCTGAATCCATGGCCTGAGCTATACTTTGGTGCCTTTTAGCCACAGCTGGAGCTAGAGTGGCTGGGATGCAGGGCGCCATATCCTGAGGCTGCATAAAGTAACTGAGCCCTGGACCTGGCCCGTAAAACCATTTTTCCCTCCTAGGCATCTGGGCCTGTGATGGGAGGGGCTGTCTCGAAGATCTCTGACATGCCCTGGAGACATTTTCCCCATTGTCTTGACTATTAACATTCACTCCTCATTACTAATGCAAATTTCTGTAGCTGGCTTGAATTTTCTCCCCAGAAAATGGGTTTTTCTTTTTTACCTCGTCGTCCAGCTGGAAATATTCCAAACTTTTATGCTGTGCTTCCCTTTTAAATAAAAGTTCCAGTTTCAGATAATCTCTTTGTGAACACACATGACTGAATGCTTTCAGGATCAGCCAGGTTACCTCTTGAATGCTTTGCTGCTTAGAATTTCTTCTGCCAGATACCCTGAATCATCTTTCTCAACTTCAAAGTTCTACAGATCTCTAGGGCAGGGGCAAAATGCCACCAGTCTCTTTGCTGAAACATAGCAAGAGTAACCTTTACTCCAGTTCCCAATAAGTTCCTCATCTCCATATGAAACCACTTCAGCCTGGACTTCATTGTCCATATCACTATCAGCATTTTTTTTTTTTTTTTTTTTTTTGAGATAGAGTATTGCTTTGTTGCCCAGGCTGGAGTGCAGTGGCACCATCTTGGCTCATTGCAACCTCCGCCTCCTGGATTCAAGCGATTTTTGTGGCTTAGCCTCCCGAGTAGCTGGGACTATAGATGCACGCCACCATGCCCAACTACTTTTTTGTATTTTTAATAGAGATGGGGTTTCACTGTGTTGGTCAGGCTGGTCTTGAACTCCTGACCACAGGTCAGGCCCACCTCCACCTCTCAAAGTGCTGAGATTATAGGCATGAGCCATCGCACCTGGCCGCTAACAGCATTTTGATCGCAATCATTCAACAAGTTTCTAGGAATTTCCAAACGTTCTTTCATCTTCCTGTCTTCTTCTGAGCCCTGCAAACTGTTCCAACCCCTGCTTGTTACCCAGTTCCAAAGTTGCTTCCACATTTTCCAGTATCTTTATGGTGGTATTCCACTCCTGGTACCAATTTCCTGTATTAGTTTGTTTCCACACTACTATGAAGATACTACCTGAGACTGGGTAGTTTATAAACAAAAGAGGTTTAATGGGCTCAGAGTTCTGCATGGCTGCAAGGCTTCAGGAAACTTAAATCATGGTGGAAAGCAAAGGTGAAGCAAGGCATGTCTTCCATGGCAGCAAGAGAGAGAGAGTGTGCAGGGGGAACTGCCACTTTTAAAACAGTCAGATCTCATGAGAACTCCCTCACTATCACAAGAACAGCATGGGGGAAACTGCCCCCATGATCCAGTCACCTCCCACTAGGTCCCTCCCTCCAGACATGGGGATTACAATTCAAGATGAGATTTGGGTGGGGACACAGAGCCAAACCATATCAGCATCCAAGAGGAAATTTCAAGCATGCAGTTAGATGTAAAAGTCTGCAGTTCAGGAGAGAGGTCTGAGCTGGAGACATAAATTTTGAAGCTGTTAGTTTATATTATAATCATGAAATCTAACATGCTATTGTTTGTAAGATACGCCATTATTTTAAGTACTGCTAAGAAAGAAAAGAGTGCTACAAATTCAATTTTGACATGCCAGTGATTGCAAGATAAATCTTGATTTCTAGGATGTTAAAATGTGGTATGGGGGGGGGGGGACATTTTAAAATTTGAAGATAGTAGCTAGTATTTAAAACTGTAAGACCAGATGACATCACCAGGTATGAAGACAGAGAGAGGACCAATAACTTAGCCCTAGGTCATTCTACAGTTAAGATGTTTGGGATAAAAGAGGAACTGGCAAAAAAATTCTTGGGAACAATGTGAAGTAAGAGGACAGCTGAGAGAATGAGCACTCTGGAAACCAAGGGAACAAAGTGTTTCAAGAAGAGGGCAGTGATCAGCTGTGATAAATGCTGTCACTAGGTCAAGAAGGAAGAGGGCTGCAAAGTGGTTAGTGGAGCAGTGGGATCAAAACCTTGATTGGAATGGAATATAAGGTAGACTGAGAGGAGAGAAATTGGAGACAACAAATTTGGACTTTTTCAAGGCATTTTGCTGTAACAAGTACAAAGAAATTGCATGGTTGCTGGGGTCAAGGGAGAGCTTTTAAAAAGTGGGATAGAGGGGTGGAGCCAAGATGGCCAAATAGGAACAGCTCCAGTCTACAGCTCCCAGCATGAGCAACGCAGAAGACGGGTGATTTCTGCATTTCCAACTAAAGTACCGGGTTCATCTCACTGGGGAGTGCCGGACAGTGGGTGCAGAAGTCCCGGGTTCATCTCACTAGGGAGTGCCGGACAGTGGGTGCAGGACAGCGGGTGCAGCGCACCGTGCATGAGCCGAAGCAGGGTGAGGCATTGCCTCACCCGGGAACTGCAAGGGGTCAGGGAATTCCCTTTCCTAGTCAAAGACAGGGGTGACAGACGGCACCTGGAAAATCGGGTCGCTCCCACCCTAATACTGCGTTTTTCGAACGGGCTTAACAAACAGCACACCGGGAGATTATATCCCACACCTGGCTTGGAGGGTCCTATGCCCATGGAGCCTCGCTGATTGCTAGCCCAGCAGTCTGAGATCAAACTGCAAGGCAGCAGCGAGGCTGGGGGAGGGGCGCCCACCATTGCCGAGGCTTGAGTAGGTAAACAAAGCTGCTGGGAAGCTCGAACTGGGTGGAGCCCACCACAGCTCAAGGAGTCCTGCCTGCCTCTGTAGGCTCCACCTCTGGGAGCAGGGCACAGACAAACAAAAGGCAGCAGTAACCTCTGCAGACTTAAATGTCCCTGTCTGACAGCTTTGAAGAGAGTAGTGGTTCTCCCAGCATGCAGCTTGAGATCTGAGAATGGGCAGACTGCCTCCTCAAGTGGGTCCCTGATCCCTGAGTAGCCTAACTGGGAGGCACCCCCCAGTAGGGGCAGTCTGACACCTCACACGGCCAGGTACTCCTCTGAGACAAAACTTCCAGAGGAACGATCAGGCAGCAGCATTTGCGGTTCACCAATATCTGCTGTTCTGCAGCCACTGCTGCTGATACCAGGCAAACAGGGTCTGGAGTGGACCTCCAGCAAACTCCAACAGACCTGCAGCTGAGGGTCCTGACTGTTAGAAGGAAAACTAATGAACAGAAAGGACATCCACACCAAAAACCCATCTGTACGTCACCATCATCAAAGACCAAAGGTAGATAAAACCACAGAGATGGAGAAAAAACAGAGCAGAAAAACTGTTAACTCTAAAAATCAGAACGCCTCTCCTCTTCCAAAGGAACGCAGCTCCCACCAGCAACAGAACAAAGCCGGAAGGAGAATGACATTGACGAGTCGAGAGAAGAAGGCTTCAGAAGATCAAACTAGTCCGAGCTAAAGGAGGAAGTTCAAACCAATGGCAAAGAAGATTAAAAACCTTGAAAAAAAAATTAGACAATTGGCTAACTAGAATAACCAATGCAGAGAAGTCCTTAAAGGACCTGATGGAGCTGAAAACCACAGCACAAGAACTACGTGAGGAATGCACAATCCTCACTAGCTGATGCAGTCAACTGGAAGAAAGTGTATCAATGATGGAAGATGAAATGAATGAAATGAAGCGAGAAGAGAAGTTTAGAGAAAAAAGAATAAAAAGAAACGAACAAAGCCTCCCAGAAATATGGGACTATGTGAAAAGACCAAATCTACGTCTTATTGGTGTACCTGAAAGTGACAGGGAGAATCGAACCAAGTTGGAAAACACTCTGCAGGATGTTATCCAGGAGAACTTCCCCAATCTAGCAAGGCAGGCCAACATTCAAATTCAGGAAATTCAGAGAATGCCACAAAGATACTCCTCGAGAAGAGCAACTCTAAGACACATAATTGTCAGATTCACCAAAGTTGAAATGAAGGGAAACATGTTAAGGGCAGCCAGAGAGAAAGGTCGGGTTACCCACAAAGGGAAGCCCATCAGACTAATAGCTGATCTCTCAGCACAAACTCTACAAGCCAGAAGAGAGTGGGGGCCAATATTCAACATTCTTAAAGAAAAGAATTTTCAACCTAGAATTTCATATCCAGCCAAACTAAGCTTCATAAGTGAAGGAGAAATAAAATACTTTACAGACGAGCAAATGCTGAGAGAGTTTGTCACCACCAGGCCTGCCCTAAAAGAGCTCCTGAAGGAAGCACTAAACATGGAAAGGAACAACTGGTACCAGCCACTGCAAAAACATGCCAAATTGTAAAGACCATCAAGGCTAGGAAGAAACTGCATCAACTAACGAGCAAAATAACCAGCTACCATCATAATGACAGGATCAGATTCACACATAACAGTATTAACCTTAAATGTAAATGGGCTAAATGCTCCAATTAAAAGACACAGACTGGCAAATTGGATAAAGAGTCAAGACCCATCAGTGTGCTGTATTCAGGAAACCCATCTCACATGCAGAGACACACATAGGCTCAAAGTAAAGGGATGGAGGAAGATCTACCAAGCAAATGGAAAACAAAACAAGACAGGGGTTGCAATCCTAGTCTCTGATAAAACAGACTTTAAACCAACAAAGATCAAAAGAGACAAAGAAGGCCATTACATAATGGCAAAGAGATCAATTCCACAAGAAGAGCTAACTATCCTAAATATATATGCACCCAATACAGGAGCACCCAGATTCATAAAGCAAGTCCTTAGTGATCCACAGAGAGACTTAGACTCCCACACAATAATAATGGGAGACTTTAACACCCCACTGTCAACATTAGACAGATCAATGAGACAGAAAGTTAACAAGGATATCCAGGAATTGAACTCAGCTCTGCACCAAGTGGACCTAATAGACATCTATAGAACTCTCCATCCTAAATCAACAGAATATACATTCTTTTCAGCACCACACCACACCTATTCCAAAATTGACCACATAGTTGGAAGTAAAGCACTCCTCAGCAAATGTAAAAGAACAAAAATTATAACAAACTGTCTTTCAGACCACAGTGCAATCAAACTAGAACTCAAGATTAAGAAACTCACTCAAAACCGCTCAACTACATGGAAACTGAACAACCTGTTCCCGAATGACTACTGGGTACATAACGAAATGAAGGCAGAAATAAAGATGTTCTTTGAAACCAACGAGAACAAAGACACGACATAACAGAACCTCTGGGACACATTCGAAGCAGTGTGTAGAGGGAAATTTATAGCACTAAATGCCCACAAGAGAAAGCAGGAAAGATCCAAAATTGACACCCTAACATCACAATTAAAAGAACTAGAGAAACCAGAGCAAACACATTCAAAAGCTAGCAGAAGGCAAGAAATTAACTAAGATCAGAGCAGAACTGAAGGAGATAGAGACACAAAAAAACGCTTCGAAAAATCAGTGAATCCAGGAGCTGGTCTTTTGAAAAGATCAACAAAACTGACAGACCTCTAGCAAGACTAATAAAGAAGAAAAGAGAAAAGAATCAAATAGATGCAATAAAAAATGATAAAGGGTATATCACCACTGATCCCACAGAAATACAAACTACCATCAGAGACTACTATAAACACCTCTACACAAATAAACTAGAAAATCTAGAAGAAATGGATAAATTCCTCAACAAATACACCTTCCCAAAACTAAACCAGGAAGAAGTTGAATCTCTGAATAGACCAATAACAGGCTCTGAAATTGAGGCAATAATTAATAGCTTACCAACCAAAAAAAGTCCAGGACCAAATGGATTCACAGCCGAATTCTACCAGAGGTATAAGGAGGAGCTGGTACCATTCCTTCTGAAACTATTCCAATCAATAGAAAAAGAGGGAATCCTCCCTAGCTCATTTTATGAGGCCAGCATCATCCTGACACCAAAGCCTGGCAGAGACACAACAAAAAAAAGAGAATTTTAGATCAATATCCTTGATGAACATTGATGCAAAAATCCTCAATAAAATACTGGCAAACCGAATCCAGCAGCACATCAAAAAGCTTATCCCCCACGATCAAGTGGGCTTCATCCCTGGGATGCAAGGCTGGTTCAACATACGAAAATCGGTAAACATAATCCAGCATATAAACAGAACCAAAGACAAAAACCACGTGATTATCTCAATAGATGCAGAAAAGGCCTTTGACAAAATTCAACAACGCTTCATGTTAAAAACTCTCAATAAATTAGGTATTGATGGGACACATCTCAAAATAATAAGAGCTATCTATGACAAGCCCACAGCCAATATCATACTGAATGGACAAAAACTGGAAGCATTCCCTTTGAAAACTGGCACAAGACAGGGATGCCCTCTCTCACCACTCCTATTCAACAGTGTTGGAAGTTCTGGCCAGGGCAATCAGGCAGGAGAAGGAAATAAAGGGCATGCAATTAGGAAAAGAGGAAGTCAAATTGTCCCTGTTCGCAGATGACATGATTGTATGTCTAGAAAACCCCATCGTCTCAGCCCAAAATCTCCTTAAGCTGATAAGCAACTTCAGCAAAGTCTCGGGATACAAAATCAATGTGCAAAAATCACAAGCATTCTTATACACCAATAACAGACAAACAGAGAGCCAAATCATGAGTGAACTCCCATTCACAATTGCTTCAAAGAGAATAAAATACCTAGGAATCCAACTTACAAGGCATGCGAAGGACCTCTTCAAGGAGAACTACAAACCACTGCTCAATGAAATAAAAGAGGATACAAACAAATGGAAGAACATTCCATGCTCATGGGTAGGAAGAATCAATATCGTGAAAATGGCCATACTGCCCAAGGTAATTTATAGATTCAATGCTATCCCCATCAAGCTACCAATGACTTTCTTCACAGAATTGGAAAAAACTAAAGTTCATATGGAACCAAAAACGAGCCCTCATTGCCAAGTCAATCCTAAGCCAAAAGAACAAAGCTGGAGGCATCACGCTACCTGACTTCAAACTATACTACAAGGCTACAGTAACCAAAACAACATGGTACTGGTACCAAAACAGAGATATAGACCAATGGAACAGAACAGAGCCCTCAGAAATAATGCCACATATCTACAACTATCTGATCTTTGACAAACCGTACAAAAACAAGAAATGGGGAAAGGATTCCCTATTTAATAAATGGTGCTGGGAAAACTGGCTAGCCATATGTAGAAAGCTGAAACTGGATCCCTTCCTTACACCTTACACAAAAATTAATTCAAGATGGATTAAAGACTTACATGTTAGACATAAAAACCCTAGAAGAAAACCTAGGCAGTACCATTCAGGACATAGGCATGGGCAAGGACTTCATGTCTAAAACACCAAAAGCAATGGCAACAAAAGCCAAAATTGACAAATGGGATCTAATTAAACTAAAGAGCTTCTGCACAGCAAAAGAAACTACCATCAGAGTGAACAGGCAACCTACAGAATGGGAGAAAATTTTTGCAACCTACTCATCTGACAAAGGGCTAATATCCAGAATCTACAATGAACTCAAACAAATTTACAAGAAAAAAAAAAACCCCATCAAATGTGGGCAAAGTTTATGAACAGACACCTCTCAAAAGAAGACATTTATGCAGCCAAAAAACGCATGAAAAAATGCTCATCATCACTGGCCATCAGAGAAATGCAAATCAAAACCACAATGAGATACCATCTCACACCAGTTAGAATGGTGATCATTAAAAAGTCAGGAAACAACAGATGCTGGAGAGGATGTGGAGAAATAGGAACACTTTTACACTGTTGGTGGGACTGTAAACTAGTTCACCCATTGTGGAAGTCAGTGTGGCGATTCCTCAGGGTTCTAGAACTAGAAATACCATTTGACCCAGCCATCCCATTACTGGGTATATACCCAAAGGATTATAAGTCATGCTGCTATAAAGACACATGCACACGTGTGTTTATTGCTGCACTATTCACAGTAAAGACTTGGAACCAACCCAAATGTCCAACAATGACAGATTGGATTAAGAAAATGTGGCACATATACACCATGGAATACTATGCAGCCATAAAAAATGATGAATTCATGTCCTTTGTAGGGACATGGGTGAAGCTGGAAACCATCATTCTCAGCAAACTATCGCAAGGACAAAAAACCAAACATCGCATGTTCTCACTCATAGGTGGGAATTGAACAATGAGAACACATGGACACAGGAAGGGGAACATCACACACCGGGGACTGTTGTGGGGTGGGGGGAGGGGGGAGGGATAGCATTAGGAGATATACCTAATGCTAAATGACGAGTTACTGGGTGCAGCACACCAACATGGCACATGTATACATATGTAACAAACCTGCATGTTGTGCACATGTACCCTAAAACTTAAAGTATAATAATACAAAAATTTTTAAATAAAGTGGGATAAATGATAGCGTATTTGTGTAGTGATAGGAATGATGCAGGAGAGAAGAAAAATTTGCAATGGAGAGAAAGAGTAGATGTGAATCTTTGAACAGATATCTTTGAGTGTACAGAGAGGTGGGATCAAGTGCACAAATAGAGAAACTGGCTTTAAACAGAAGTTTGAATCGTCCAGAAGAATCAGGCAGAGGCAGAGTATGTGGTAGAGTTGCTGGCAGTGGTAACCTGTGGGAACCTGTGGAAGTTTTCTCTGTGTTCATGCTCATCAGCCAGCTTTCTGGTGTAGCCTCCTTCTCACGGGGCTTCCCTATAGGGAGGGGATATGCTTGACAGAGGACACAAGCATCTTATTTCATTCTCTGAGGTGTTTGTTTTTTTGTTTTTTTGTTTTTTTGTTTTTGCTTCATTGTCTTGTGAGCCTCTTTACCAGGAGTCTCAGTCTTATCTTCCTGTAATAAGGTCAAGTTTCTTGGCCTGCAGGGTTGAAATCATGGCTTTTTGACTGTGATCGGTTTGCCTGGGTAATGTCAGCTAATGAGGCCTTTAGCCAGCCAGCTGACCTTTTTAGGGACACTCTGTCATTTCAACAGTACATGTGTGAACAGTTAAACAGTAGTATGAGATAGTATATCCTTGTTGATTACATGTTACAAATCGTATGTGCTATAGGAGTTCAAGGAAAGGAGAAATCACTGAAGAGTGGGTTGGAAAGATGGCATGATGAGTAAGTAATGAGTTAGGGAGAGGCAGGAAAAGGCATAGTTCAGGCAGGAGAACCAGAATTAACAAAGATACAAAGCAAAAATTCCCCAGGTAGGTTTGGTAAAAAGAAGCCAGCCAGCATGTGTGGAGTCATTGATGCGCGATGTTTTCAGTGGTGAAGATATTAGCGCTGTAAGAGAGATGTTCATGGAAGAAGGAGACCTGATGGCAGGGCTGGCAGCCGGTTTCCTCGCCCATCCTTGTCTGTGACTCCTCTCCAAGAAGCACTGCTGGGAGCTGTCAGGAGCATGTTTCAGAAGTAAAGGGACTTGGCAGGCAGTTGCAGTTTTCTAGAGTGGTTTCTTTTAGGGTGTTTGTGATAGGAGTTTTTTAAGTTCACAGAAATTAACTGTTTAAAACTGTTACACAATAATTTTATTTCTATTGTTTTGCAAACAGGTATTAGAAGATAATCTAAGTCATTCAGACTGGGCTAGTGAGCCTGAGCTGCTAAGTGATGTCAGCTGTCCTCCTTTTCTTGAAAGTGGAGCGGAGTCTCAGTCTGACATCCACACTCGAAAACCTTTCCCCGTCAGCAAAGCATCACAATCAGGTAAAAATGAGAACCAAACCATTTAGAATTTTAGAGCTGTTATGCCCCTTAAAAATAATTTAGTCTAATCTTCTGATAATCCAAGGAAAGGGAACTTGGTCTAGCGAGGGAGAATCTAGCAAGGAAGAATGACCTGCTGAATCATATGGCTAAGACAAACTAAGTGAAATCTTAGCGCAATTTTTTAAAAGGCACATTGTCTCCATGTGAGTTTTTTGTGTGTTATTTTAAAGGGACATAAAGTTCAAGTGGATCCAGAAAGAAGGAGGCTACTTCAGAAAGATCTATATGTGTGGGCTCAGCGTCTTCAAAGAAAAGTTGTAGCAGAAAAATGTTATCATGTAGCCATATAGTAAAATAGACAAAGATGATATGTCCAGTTTCTAAGCATAGACTAAAGCAAGCTGAGTAAAATTTACCTTGTTACATGTGTTTTACTTTCTGATATAATTCCATAACTTGAAATAAATAAGGAATATATTTAAGATTAAAATATAGGCCTTCATTCCTTTATCAGTGTATCCACATCTCTTGCTGGACTGCACAGTGACATGGATATCAAATAAGTTACTTTGGTGTAAAGTGTTAGGATCATTGACTAATTGGGCAACAAGGAATTTCTGGAGTTTTCTTCTCCACCTTTTCAGACAAGCCTGAGCTCAAATAGTCCCAGAAGACCATGACTGTAAAACCATCGAACCTTTTTAAAAAAAGATATATTAGCTCCTTTTAAAGCATCATGATTGTTTTGTTTACCTATGTGTAACAGTTTTGTTTGCTTATTTGTTTTTTTTGTTTTGTTTTGTTTTTGAGATGGAATCTAGTTCTGTCACCCAGGCTGGAGTGCAGTGGCGCAATCTCGGCTCACTGCAACCTCCACCTCCCAGGTTCACGTGATTCTCCTGCCTCAGCCTCCTGAGTAGCTGGGATTACAAGCATGTGCCACCACGCCCTGCTAATTTTTGTATTTTTAGTAGAGACGGGGTTTCACCATGTTGGTCAGACTGGTCTCAAACTCCTGACCTTGTGATCGGCCCGCCTCAGCCTCCCAAAGTGCTGGGATTACAGGTGTGAACCACTGTGCCCGGCCTGCTAATTTGTTTTTTAGTAAATGATGATCCCTAGAGCTTTCTTTTAGTTTTTACATTAAAAGTAATCAATGGCCGGGCATAGTGGCTCACACCTGTAATCCCAAGACTATGGGAGGCTGAGGCGAGCAGATCACTTGAGGTCAGGAGTTCGAGACCAGCCTGGCCAACATGGAGAAACCCCATCTCTACTAAAAATACAAAAATTAGCTAGGCGTGGTGGTACGCACCTGTAGTCCCAGCTTCTTGGGAGGCTGAGGCAGAATTGCTTGAACCGGGAGGCAGAGGTTTCAGTGAGCCAAGATCACACCACTGCACTCCAGTGTAGGTGACAGAGCAAGACTCCATCTCAAAAAAAAAAGAAGTATTTATTAGTGAAACTCAATATAAAACTATAAAATGCAGATAGTCACAAAGAAAATAAAATCACCAGTTACTGTACCAACTAGAAATTACCGCTACTGCTATTGTAGATCATTCCAGCAAGTTTTTCTTCATGTATGTATAAGGAAAGAATTTATTTTGTTTTCGTAAAAATTTGAATTATTTCTTCATTCTTTAAATTTTTAAAAACTTAAAGTATAATAATAAATAAATAAATTTTTAAATCAAAACTCTACAAATCATTCTATAAGTCTTGTTATAAAAAAATCGCAAAAATAAAAAATTGTTTAAAGTTGTAGTCCACCAGTCACGGCAGTGGACTACACCTATTGTAATCCCAGCATTTTGGGAGGCCAAGGAGGGAGGATCAGTTGAACCCAGGAGTTCAAAACCAGCCTGGGCAACATAGTGAGACCTCCATCTCTCAAAAAATAAAAATTAGCTAGGCATGGTGGTGCATGCCTACAGTCCCAGCTACTCAGGTGACTGAGGTTGCAGGAGTGCTTGAGCCAGGAGGTCGAGGCTATAGTGCACCGTGATCATCCCACTGCACTCTAGCCTGGCCGACGGAGCAAAACCTTGTCTTAAAAAAAAATAAAATTTGGGCTGGGCGCGGTGGCTCACGCCTGTAATCCCAGCACTTTGGGAGGCCGAGGCGGGCGGATCACGAGGTCAGGAGATCGAGACCATCCTGGCTAACACGGTGAAACCCCGTCTCTACTAAAAATACAAAAAATTAGCTGGGCGTGGTAGTGGGCGCCTGTAGTCCCAGCTACTCGGGAGGCTGAGGCAGGAGAATGGCGTGAACCCGGGAGGTGGAGCTTGCAGTGAGCCGAGATCGCGCCACTGCACTCCAGCCTGGGCGACAAAGCAAGACTCCGTCTCAAAAAATAAAAATAAAATAAAATTTGTAGTCTGCCTTCAGCTAATGTCCTGTTCCCAAGAGGCATTCGTTTTCAACTCTGTTGTGACTTCCATATTTCCGTATCACGTGCTTCTAGTATTACATCTTGATTTCTAGTTTGGGACATTAGCTATTGAATTCCGTTTTAGCTCTTTCACACATTCCTCACTGTCCCTTATCTGCACATAGTCACCAGTACATGCATGTGCATTTCTCATTCTCTCTCTTCTCAATATAATTGCTGTAATTTTTTACTAGATCAGTATTTACTGCTTAAATTATTATAAATGTATACACATTATTTAGACTGAGCTGTATAGCTTACTATGATTACTTTTTCTGTATATCCTGTGGTTTTCTTGGAGTTGATAATTGTTATTTATTTAGTTTTCTGTTTATTACTAATCCATAATTTATTACTAATGTATCTCCACACTTCCTCCCAGTTCTTATAATCTCTTAATACCTTATGCATTCTATCAGTTTCATCTTCTGGAAGAAGTCTCCCTGGAGCCTCTGATCTGCTCTGATCTAGAATGATATCTCTAGACCTGTGGCCTGGCTGACTTTAGGATCTCTCCTTTTTTGTTGTTGTTTTTTTTTTTTGAGGTGGAGTCTTGCTCTGTTGCCCAGGCTGGAGTGCAGTGGCACAATCTTGGCTCACTGCAAGCTTCGCCTTCCGGGTTCATGCCATTCTCCTGTCTCATCCTCCCGAGTAGCTGGGACTACAGGCGCCCGCCACCACGCTCAGCTAATTTTTTTTGTATTTTTAGTAGAGATGGGGTTTCATCGTGTTAGCCAGGATGGCCTCGATCTCCTAACCTTGTGATCTGCCCGCCTCGGCCTCCCAAAGTGCTGGGATTATAGGCGTAAGCTACTGTGCCTGGCCAGGATCTCTCTTTACCACCATCCTGAGATTCTGTCATTTTTCTTTTGTTGGAATTTTTTACTTTCTGCATCCCATTTCTTCTTTCCTGAATTACCCTCTCATTTTTGTGGAGCATCTTTTATTTCACAGAGAATATTAATGATATTTCATGCCTGACTTGATTGTTTTGGCCTCTGCTTTTTACATGAAAGTCTTCAAATGTTTAGTGAGCCTAAGATAGCTATTCTTACTTAAACATGGAGACTAAAAAGTTGATAAAAGGCTTTGTTTCCGTGGTTAGTCTTGTCAGCTCTGCTCTGCATGCAAGGTTATTTTCTCAGTGAACCCCAGCATTATCATCTTTAAATCTTTTCCCCCCGAGCTGATCAGATTCCTCAGAGAAATCTCTTTGAGTCTTCTGTTTGGCAGGTTTGTAATCTTGGCTGTCACTGTTCTGGAAACTGGGTAGGAAGAAGAAGACCGGAGGGGAATGGGGGATTGTTTTAGTATTCAGTATGTAAACTTTCACTTAAGCCTCCTGTTTTCACTTCTCAACAGTGCATGTGAGTGGCATGCCTTATTCTAGAGACCCTTCTCTCTGGAGAAGAAATTTCCAGTTTTTGGCCAAGACTAGGGAGGGGCATCACTTGGCTGCGTGGATTTGGGATAAGAATCTGGATGTCTGGCTGGGTGTGGTGGCTCACGCCTGTAATCCCAGCATTTTGGGAGGCCGAAGCAGGCGGATCACAAGGGCAGGAGATTGAGACCATCCTGGCCAACGTAGTGAAACTCCGTCTCTACTAAAATACAAAAAATTAGATGGGTGTGGTGGCGCACGCCTGTAGTCCCAGCTACTCAGGAGGCTGAGGCAGGAGAGTGGCTTGAACCCGGGAGTTGGAGGTTGTGGTGAGCTGAGATCACACCACTGCACTCCAGTCTGGGCAACAGAGAGAGACTCCATCTAAAAAAAAAAAAAAAAAAGAATCTGGATGTCTAACTGCTTCTTAATCTGGATTTTAAGCAGTCATCCTGGTGTTAGGCCTGCCTTCATCCAGTTTCTAGGGGTATGAGTTTCTCCAATTCCTGAGCCTTCTTTAGGGATCCCCAGTGAAAACTGCTTTTTGGCATATTCCCCACTGCTGACTTTGAATCTAGCTTTCCCAGGACTGCCAAGCCAATAATCACCTATCTGTATTCTTTCCGACTTCTAAAATTTTATTGTTCTTGTCACCTTTTTCATGTTATTTGTCCTCAGGTTTACATGTTTAAAAAATTCTCTTTATAATTGTTGTAGCAGGAGAGAGCAGAGGCTAACGTGTTTTCAATTTGCCACCTTAACTGGAAGTCCTTACATATTATAAGGAATATACAAAAAATTGTGTGTGTGTACACAACACACATTTATTTTATGGAAATCTGTGACTTTATATATTCATTTAAAACCGATGGTCCTTAAACTTTAGCATCCATCAGAATCACCTGAAGAGCTTGTTAAACCTTAGCAATTTGCATTTCCATTACGTTCTCAGGTGATACTAATACTGCTGGTCCAGGAGTATACTTTGAGAACCACTGATCTAAAAGTTTTATGGACATTGTTTTGTAGTATACCATTGCATGGAATTACTTAATTAAACTTCTATTCCTGGCATTTAGGTTGTTCTAAATTTTTTTATATTATAAACAGTGCTGCCACAACATTCCTTGACCCGAAACCTTTGCATGGCTTTCAAATCATTTCACTGGGATGAAATCTTCAAAGTAGAACTGTTGGGCCTATTTGCACATCAGGTTTCTACTCTGTGCTAGAGACTGTTCTGGGCACTGGGACATAATGGTGGCAAGACTGTCCGCCTTCAGGGTGTTTATATTGTAGTAGGAGGAGACAGGCAATAAACGACCAAATAAAGAACATTTTAGTCACTGATAAGTGCTATGAAGAAAGGACTTACAGAATTCGGAGAAAGGGATTTTGAGGAGTTATTTTGAGAGTTTGTGTTTAAGAAAGTGTAGCTTCTCAGGGTCACTCCTAGTCCTGCTGCTTTTCTACCCTTACTCCTTATGTGACTTCACCTAATACCGTAGCTTTAACCAACCACCAACTATATGCTGAAACTAAAATTCCTATCTCTAGTCCCACCTCTCCTTCAAAGTATAGATTCTTATATTCAGCTGCTGACTCAACATTTCTATTGGTGTATTTAATAAGATTCACACTTAACACACATAATTCTAACATTGATTTCGCTCATCAAACTGGATTTTTTTTTTTTTTTTTTTTTTTTTTTTTGCCATCTTCCTTGTCTTGGTAAATGGCAATGCATTCTACTTGTTGCTCAGGCCAACAACCTTATAATCATACTTGTTTTCTTCTTTTCTCTCATGCTTTACATCCAATCTATCAGCAAATCCTTTGACTCTGCCTTTAAAATCTATCTAGAATCCAACCATTTGTCACCAGCTGCAATGCTACCGCTCCAGTCCAAGTACCAGTCATGGCTTTCCTGGAAGAGTGGTCTTCTGTTTCTACTCCTGCCCTCCCATAACTCCATTCTTCCCTCAGCAGCTGGAGTGACCATTTTAAATACATAAATGAGGTCCTGTTGCTTCCATGTTTTAAAACTCTGCAGAAACTTCTTAGAATAAAATCCAAAGTACAAATAATGACCTACAAAATTCTACATAATGTAGTTCTTAATCTCTCTTCAGTATCATTCCCACCACTTTCCCTCAGAAATTTCTGTTCTTATAAAGAGAAAGAGGTTGAATGGACTCATAGTTCCACATGGCTGGGGAGGCCTCACAATCTTGGCAGATTTATGTAGAAACTATATTATGTTGCATCCCATGATGCTCTCACTACACTGGCCTTTTTGCTGTTCCTGCAGTTCACTCCTGCTAATATACTTGGTGTTCTTCCCAACATCTTTAAGACTTACTTTCTGAATTAATTCAGGTCTCTGCTCAAATATCACCTTCTCAATGAGGTTTCTCTGACACCCATATAAAGTAGCGCATCTCTCTTCCCTTCCCATCACTTACTATGACTCTACATTGCTATTTTCTATGTAGCATCACTATCTGTCAATTGTAATTTTTTTTTTTTTTTTTTTTTTTTAGAGAAAGTCTCTCCATGTTGCCCAGGCTAGTCTCGCATTCTTGGGCTCAAGTGATCCTCCTGCCTCATGCTCCCTAGTAGCTGGGATTACAGGTGCACACCATGGCACCTGGCTCTGCCAATTGTATTTCTTGTTTGTTTGTTTATTGGTCTGTCTCCCATTACTAGAATATAAGTTCTAAGAGAGATGAGACATTGTTCACTTGTCATTTCCTGAGACATAGAAGAGTGGCACAAAGAATGAGATGAATAAGCATCTGGTGAATGAATGAAGATACCATAATGTCATATGGTAGAGGATACCTGGGAGATGGGGATAGAAGAAGGTGCTTCTCTAGCTAAGTTTTGGAGAGGCCTTGTAGAGAAGGGGACATGGGAGTTGAGGTCAGAGTCAAAGCAGTTACACATCTTTTGTTGTGCATTGTAATTGTGTGTCCTTTCCCTTATTTAAAAAATTGGTTTATGTTCACTATTAAAAAATTCAAACGTTCAAATACTTTTTTTTTTTTTTTTGGAGACAGAGTCTTGCTCTGTTACCCAGGTTGGATGGAGTGCAATGGCACGATCTCGGCTCACTGCAACCTCCCGGGTTCGAGCAATTATCCTGTCTCAGCCTCCCAAGTAGCTGGGATTACAGGCGTCCACCACCACACCCGGCTAATTTTTTGTATTTTTTAGTAAAGACAAGATTTCACCATGTTGACCAGGCTGGTTTCGAACTCCTGACCTCAAGTGATCCACCCTCCTTGGCTTCCCAAAGTGCTAGGATTACAGGCGTGAGCCACCGTGCCTGGCTCAAATCCCTCTTTAGAATCCTGTCCCATCCCACTCCCACAGATATCCCATGATTAAGTTTTTGGCTGATTTTATTCTAGTCCTTCATTACTCTTTATTGCCAAATTGCTCTTTGTAAAGGTTTTATAACTAGTTTTAAGATAATTGTATTAGTCCATTTTCTTACTGCTATGAAGAAATACCCAAGACTGGGTCATTTATACAGAAAAAGAGGTTTAATGGACTTACAGTTCCACATGGCTGGGAGTGCCTCACAATCATGGTAGAAGGTGAAGGAGAAGCAAAGGCACGTCTTACATGGCAGCAGGCAAGATGAGCGTGTGCAGGGGAACTACCCTTTATAAAACTATCAGATCTCGTGAGATTTATTCACTCTCATGAGAACAGCATGGAAAAAACCCGCCCCCATGATTCAATTACTTTCACCAGGTCCCTCCCATGACACGTGGGAATTATGAGAACTATAGTTCAAGATGAGATTTGGGTGGGGACACAGCCAAACCATGTCAATATTTAAAATGCCTGTTTAGATTTTTTGTTGTTTTTCTTTTGTTATCCAAATAGTTCACTGGATTTTTAAAAATCTCCATTTATCTCCTAAGAAACGTCTGTCTGCTCTGGATCTCTGGATGGAGTTGAATACTCACAACGAAAGGAGAAGGGAATCGTGAAGATGACCGTGCCACAGACACTTGCCTTCTGTTATCTGTCCTTACTTTGGCAGAGAGAAGCAATAACACTTTCAGATCTTTTGAGGTTAGCTAGACCTCTTGTATGATAATATTTTTGCTGGTTATTACATGAACTAAGTAGACAAACTTTGGATATTTTGATTTTTATAAGAAGGCTTAACTTGAGGAAGGAACTGGAAAGGTTGAGTAGCCTGAATTCTAATTCTGAAATGTAATCCCCCTGGGCTAGTAATTCATCTTCTTGATTTTCTTATTTATGTAGTAGAAATTATAGTACTTACCACACATGGGCTATTGGAAAATTAATTATCTAATCTAATCTTTTGAAGAGAAAAGTGACATTTAAGTACCTGAGTAATATTAGTAAATATTTTTCATTTCTAAGAAAAGATAAACAGGTGATCTTTACATTAGCAAAATGGTTATTCGTAGTTACACAAAAGCATATATTGGTGTTAAGAGCTAAAATTTAGGTTGTCTATGTTTATAAGGAAAAGTTGAAGACAAAACTGTTGAAAGGATGTGTTATCCAGATAGTAAGCATTTATATTTTTCAGGATAATCTACAGAGTGTTTTGGTTAATGAATAAATTACAGTTTTATGTGTAAGAATTTCTCACTTAATAGACGTGCCAAAATTCTTATGTGCTGATTTTTTTCTCCTTGCTTTATATGTGTTCTGAATAGTAACATTTGGGTTTAATCAATATGTAGGGTGCTTTTAACAGCACAAATTAGGAACCAAACTGCTGGGTTTGAATCCTGGCTTTGCCACTTATTTATTATATGACCTTGAGTAAGTCATTTAATTTCTCTCTGCTTTTGTTTCTTCATTGGTAAAATGGGGCTAATAATAACTACCTCATAGGGTTGTAACTACTTTCAATAATTAGCGCTACATGGAAAGCACGTAGAGCAGTGTCTGGCACATAATAAGACCTCAGTGCTAGTCATTATTGTTTTTGTTTTCATCATCACCACCATCATTGTCATTATTGGCTCAGCCCCTTTGATTAAATGTAATGCCTCCAGTAAATGATAATAGTGCCTTTGAATTTGGCCACATCAACCAAATAAAAACGCTTTCCTCAGGTCTGATTAACTCTACAAGCAGATAGCCCATGATTCAGTGAATTTTACTATTAATTTAAAAACCTGATCTTGTTTTGTATGCCCCCATTGGGTGATCTCATCTTTTCCCAACGCTTTAATTACCACTATACTGATGACTCTCAAATTTATATCTCTAGCCCAGACTTGTCTACTGAGGGCCAGACCCATAGATTCATATATACAGCTGTCTGCTGGACACGGCTACTTAGATGTCTTTATGGTATCTCAGAATCAGCATGACTAGAGGTTCATCATCTGTCTCCTTGATCCAGCTCCTTTTCCAGTGTTCTCTTTCTTAGTAAATGCCATCCACCCTGTTGCATCCTATCCAGAAGCCTAGGAATCATCCTTGACTCTTTCCCCTCTACGTACACTGTTGGTCAATTGTCCACTCAGTTATATGTCCAAAAACTCACAGAACCATTCTTCTCTGCATTCCCTCTCTCTCTATGTCCTCTCTACCCTCATTTGGATTGCTTAACAGTCTCCCAGATGAGCTCTGTGTCTGTAATCTTGTGTCATTTCTATCCATTTTCCTCCTGATAACCAGAAGGATCTTACAAAAACATAAACCTAATCATGTCATTAGAGCTGGATAAAGGAGCTAGCCATCCTACCCAGGACAATCTATAAGGGGCTAACAGAACTCTCCTAGAAATCTAACAATGTGGAGAAAGTCATATTTACCTGGAATTCTTCTCAGGGAGAATATTATATGTGGTTGGAAGAATAGGGGTAAGATACTTCCCACCCCTCTTCTCTCCCTCCCTCTTTTCTCCTCTCTCTCTTTCCCTCTCCTCCCCCACCAAGGAGAATTCTAAAATGCCTTCAAGGAGATTAAATCTAGTTAGCTAGGGGGCTTTTGTTTTGCCCTGTGGGATACACAAGTTTGGGAACAGAGCTTAGTTGCTTGGGGCTATAGGAGAAGAGACTGTCACCACTGATATTCTTCCTTTGCTTTTCTCCCAGAAAGAGCTCTAAGTCATAAGTTCTCAGAATGTGGCCTCCTGACTTACAGCTTCAGTATCACCTGGGAACTGGTTCAAAATGTGAATTCTTAGACCTATCCTACACCTTCTGAATCAGAAACCCTGGGGTAGGACCTGATAATCTCTGCTTTAAAATAAGCCCTTCAGGGGATTATTCTTTTTTTTTTAATTGTTTATTTTTATTTTTTCGTAGAGATGGGGTCTTGTGATGTTGCCCAAGTTGGTCTCAAACTTCTGGCCTCAAGCAAGCCTCCTACCTTGGCCTCCTGCCTTGGCCTCCCAAAATGTTGGGATTATGGCATGAGCCACCATGCCTGGCGCAGAGGATTCTTATGGATGGCAAAGTTTGAGAACCACTGCCAAACTTTGAAAAAATATTTAAAGAACACAGTTTTAAGGGAGTACGTTATTAGCCTGGCCAAAGTACCCACATACCTTAACACTGTGCATGTCACTCCCTTTTTAAGTCCTCTAGCAGCATCCGTAGTCCTTAGGATAAATTCATTACCCTGCAAATAGCCTGTAAGGGACCCTGCCTACCTAGCAATAATGGCATTAATGAATAAAAATAGCCAGCCCTTATTCATTCTGTAAATTTGTATTGAATATCTACTATATGCAGGTGTCGTTCTGGCATCTAGACCCTTACGATGCAGTTGTGAATCAAATAGGTCAAGTCCTTGCTCTCACAAATTTCAAGACCAGAGGAGGAAAAAACAAACACATACGTATGGTTGGTGCAAAGGTCATTGCAGTTAATGGCAAAAACCACAATTACTTTCGCACTAACCTGATAAATAAGAAAAGGATCAGACAGGGAAAGGCTATTCAGAAGATTGAAATAGGATGGTATGATAGAAAATGACTAGATGGCTACTCTAGATTGGTTATTCGGGAAGGCCTCACCAAGAGGGTGGCATTTACTCTGCACCTTAAATGAAAATAGAGCCAGTGTGAATATCAAGAGTACAATAGACCTCACTTACCACAGAAGATATGTTCCAAGACATTGGATACCTGAGAATGTAGATAGCACGGAACCCTATATACACTATGTTTTTTCCTATGTGTACATTCCTATGATAAAGTTTAATTTATAAGTTAGGCATAGTAAGAGATTAACAACAGTACCTAATAATAAAATAGAATAATTATTACAGTGTACCGGTACTACTACTCTTGAGCTTTGAGGCTGTTATTAAGTAAAATATAAGGGGTACTTGAATGCAAGCACTGCAACACTCTGACAGTAGATCTGAGAATGAGCCAATGAACTACAAGTAACTCATGGCTGGGTGGCGCTACAGCTTGGCTGTGCTGGACAAAGAGAGGACTCGCATCTCAGGTGGGTCAGAGAGAGATGGCATGATATTTCATCATGTTCTTTAGAATGGCATACAATTTAACACTTATGACTTGTTTATTTCTGGAATTGTCCATTGTATATTTTCAGACCACAGGTAGCTGAAACCATGCAACACAAAAAAGAGGATGAGTGGGGACTGCTGTACTGGCATTCCAGGTAGAAGGAGGTTGCTAGTGCCAAGCCCTAAAGCAAGAGCTGTGTGATGAAGGAGCAGAGGAGAGTTCGTGTGACTGGAGTCAGAGAATTCTAGGGCGGAGTAGGAGGATGGGAGTGAACAGATCATCAGAGGCAGATATCTGTCTTTGTAAACCAAGTTAGGAATTTGGATTTTTAAAAATTGAGGTATAATTTATATATAATAAAATTCACCCTTTAAAAATATACAATTCAGTGGTTTTCAGTATGTTTTCAAAGTTTGCAAAGCTGTGCAGTCTCTATTTTCAGGACATATCACTCTGGAAGGAAACCTCATACCCAGGGGGACTGTGGGTTTTCAGTGTGAGAGTAAGCCCCTGGAAGATTGCAGCAGGAGAGATACGATCTGATTGATGTTTTTAAAAGATCATTCAGGTAGCTGTGGAAAATGAGTTCTGGGAAGGGTGGAAGCACGGAGACCAGGTGGTCTTTTGCTGTCCTCCAGGCAAGAGATAGTGGCTTGGATTATGGCAGTGGTAATGGTGACTGGGTTCAGGATCTGTTTTTACAGGTAGACACAACTTAATTCTAATGCAGTGCTTTTTTTCAGTGATCTGAGACAAAGGATGAGTTTACTAAATTTCTAACCCATCATAGATTGAAACTTTGGAAAATTACATAATTATAAGTAGAGACAGTGTTTCCAGGGGACATGGCTAAACTCTGTTGGTCAGGAGAGGCATATGAGATGCTTTTAGTCTATACCAGTTTTTCTGTCAACTTCCTGGATTGATCTAGAGAACCAGCTGATAATACCTAGGAAGGGAAATAGATTGTTCAGAACTTTGAGTAAGCAACCTTTTTTTTTTTTTTTTTTTGGAAAAACAAATACTTTTCTAAAAGGAAATTCAAAGAACTATTTATAAATGGTGAAAAACTGTTAGAACTCCAGATGCCGAAGACCTGCTCTTTGCGGACATTTCTGCTTCCCCTAGTCAGGTCTCTCATTTCTTCCTCTGCTCATACAGAACTGACTGTGCCTCTGTTGTGCTGCTTGAGACAGTGTCTCTGCTGACTCATGTGCAGGCTGTTTGTCTGACCTATTAGGGTGGGAGTGTGGAAGACCCTTCATCTCTTACTTACCTCTGCAGACTCCTAACACTCCACATAGTGCTGGCATGTATTATCACATAGGAGTGAAGACTACATAAATAATGAGCACCTTAACATAGTGGAATACTAGGTAGTTTAAAAAGTGACAGATATACATTACATCTTGTATATAAAATAATATTAAACCAAAAATATAATTTCACAGTAATACAAATACTGATTACTGCGCATAAATACTTTCATATAAACGAAATATACTAATAAAAACTTAGCTGGGGAAGCTTTAACACCATTTTTATGTAAATATTTCTCAACTTTCAGTAGAGTAAAAATTAAAGAAAACACATTTTTAATTGAAATTAAAGTTGAGGCTGGGCCTGGTGGCTCACTTCTGTAATTCCAGCACTGTGGGAGGCTAAGGCAGGCAGATCACTTGAGGTCAGGAGTTTAAGAACAGCCTGGCCAACATGGTGAAAACCTGTCTCCACTAAAAATACAAAAATTAGCCAGGCATGGTGGTGGGTGCCTGTAAGTAATTCCAGCTACTTGGGAGGATGAGGCAGGAAAATCACTTGAACCCGGGAGGTGGAGGCTGCAGTGAGCTGAGATCATGCCACCGCACTCCAGGCTGGGCGACAGTGAGACTCCGTCTTAAAAAAAAAAAGTTGAATCAGTTTTGTCCTTTAAGTGCTACAAAGCTGAAAGCCAAGTGTCAGCCCAGCTCTTCAAGGCAATGCATTTTGTATACTTATTCCTGTCTTTAGCTCACTTTCCTTAATTTTCTTATTTTAAATATATATAGGTATATGTATATATTTGACATGGTTGCAAGACCCCCATTTCTCATTCTCAGTTCTCCTTTATTTTTCTCCTTAACATTTCACTCTACCTAACATACTATAGATTTTACTCATCTGTTTTGTATCTTTCTTTTCTCACTAGAATGTAAACTCCATAGGAACAAGAATGTTTTTCTGTTTTGTTCACTGCTGTTTCCCTGCAGTCTAGAATAGGACTAGGTATATAGTATTCAATAAATTGTTAAATTAATGAATCCTAAATAAATATATTTGTCTATTTATGTGTATGTGTTATTTTCTTCAAACTCAATAATTGACTCAAAATATTTGATCCACTGTGTACCAGGCGTTGGGGTGGAGTGGTGAGCAAACAGGCAAGGTCCCACTCCTTAATGGTTCTTTCAGCAACAAACATCTAACATGTACTATTACAGGTATTGGAGACAGAAGGGTAGACAAGGGAGGTAGGCTGTCACAGAAAATGGGGATCAAGGTAGACCTCCTTGAAGGAGTGATTTATGAGTAGGAACCTATCATGCGAGGGGAGCTAGGGATACAGGGAATGCCATGTTGGAAAGCCTAGTGGTGAACTAACAAGTAGGATATACACTTCTTGGACACTTTTTTTTTTTTTTTTTTTTGAGACTGAGTCTTGCTCTGTTGCCCAGGCTGGAGTGCAGTGGCGTTAGCTCACTGAAACCTCCGCCTCCCAGGTCCAAGCGATTCTTCTGCCTTAGCCTCCCGAGTAGCTGGGACTACAGGCACAAGCCACCATGCCTAGCTAATTTTTGTATTTTTAATAGAGACAGGGTTTCACCATATTGGCCAGGCTGGTCTCGAACTCCTGACCTCGTGATCCGCTTGCCTTGGCCTCCCAAAGTGCTGGGATTACAGTTCTGAAACTCCAGGGTTCAAGCAGTCTTACTGCTGCCGCCTCCCAAATAGCTAGGGGTACAAGCATGTGCCACTGTGTCCAGTCCTTCTTAGACATATTTATTTAGACAGGAACTTAAGAGAATCATTCAGTAATTGGCTAAATAGGCCAACATATGGGTAAAGAGAATAATAGATATGATTAGATTTATTGTCCTTAAAATTGTGGGAAATAGAATATGCTTAACTAATTCTTACCTTGTCTTTGAATTAAGAGATTTTTCTTAAAGCATTTACTCTGCTATATCAGTATATAACTCTCATTAAACCTTTTTCTTTTTAAAAATACAGGTTTGTCGAAGAGGACCATATTCCTTACATAAATGCTTTTCAGCATTTTCCAGAACAGATGAAATTATATGGACGTGACAGAGGAATCTTTGGTATAGAAGTAAGTTATTTTCTTTTTTACTTTCTAGTCTCTGATAAGGTACAAGAGTGGTATGATAATTTCTATTTCTTGCTTGACTTATTATTTGGTGTTTTGTGTTTTATCCCAATATGGAACATCAGTCATAATTTAACGAAGAGTAGAATTTTATTATTTTTTATTTTCGTTATGTGGATTCCTCTAATCCTTTAGGTTATCCTCAAAATATAGCTGTAGTGTGATGTGTGTGCATTGCAGATAGGTATGTTGTTGAGACTAAACTTGAGAACTTTTATCTAGAGACCTTTAGGTAATTTCAATTTTTTAAAAATAAAATATGTGTTTTGTTGTTGTTATTTGCACACTATATTGCTATGGAAGAAAGAGAAGAAAGTTATTACCGTGTTTCCAAAGGTACTATTTTAAGTTCTTCACTTATGTTAGTTTGTCTTTTTCTAGATCTGTTTTCAGATGTCTCTAATGGAAGGGTTTCTGTCCTTTGATTATGAGTTTGTGTCACTATTGGTGGTACTCAAAGGTTATTTCCCCTTGGTTCTCATCAGAAGTTTTTTTTGATGTACTAAATGTTAAAGATTTTCCTCCATTCACCTACTTAAGGAATCATTTTCATAGAACTTCATGACCCTGACATTTTTGGCGGTGTAAGAGTCATTTGTTAAGTGCTGTTTAATAGTGGCCTGAGTTTGATGAAGGGTAACCTCTATTCAGATACCCTTTGATGTTCAACTTAATGTTGAGGTTTATCCCTTTCCAGCCTGTCAGTGTTAATAAATGCAGACATAAAGTGAATTTGCAAATTTTACTGAAGCTTCAGCATTTCATGTTATCTTTGAAATTAATGTAGGAGAACTGCTTGTAAATCCATTGACAAACACAGAGCTGACAGAGAATTTAAAGTTGAAGAAGAGAAAACCAATAATGAGGATGGCACAATAGGTGCTTCCAAAGGGAAAATTTGAATGTCAAAGGATTAAGAGTACTCCCTGGCAAAGCTGATAGAGCCCCTGAATATTTTGAAAAATAATTCTCTTTGTAGTTATGCTATAATATCAAAGGCAATAGGAAGGATGTCATATTGTTGCAGAATCTTTGGGGTGCCGTTTTTCTGGCTGGAAAACCTTTGTGGCCGGTGGCATCTTTGCCCGAGTTTTGCACTAGGCTCATTTCGCCCACTCTGCCTGGCAGGCTGTGCTTGGCTCACGCTACCGGCCTAGGTCTCATGCCTGCCAAGGGCAAGTCAGGCGTGGAATGGTGATGGGATGTGTGAGCAAGCATGGGGTCTGGCCAGTCAGATATGCCACCTGCTGCAGCAGGGGAGGCAGCTCCAGGTGCCGGCATGATTGCCAGCCATCCGCGAGGCTGCGACCGGACCAGTCGTGCTGCAAGCAGTTTCCGCAGCTGGCATTGGGGAACACGGTGGTACCTGGGAGCTTGGAGATGCCAGGAACCACAGGGCCTCAAAGAGGGAGTCATAGCCCTGGCTCGGGGAGCTCCCAGGTCTGGACTCCCCAAAGGACCGCAGCTCTTCTTTCCTTCTCTTTGCCCACAACATGGCGAGCAAGGGGCATGTCTCAGACCTGTTTGTGTTACAACTGTTTTAGCCTTGCCATTCTGTGGGTCCTGAGTTCATGTCCTGCAACCAGGAAGAATGAGGTACACAGATAAGTGGAGGGTGAGCGAGATGAAGAGGAGCTTTATTGAGCGACAGAACAGCTCAGTCTCCCACAGCGGGCAGCTCCTTTCTGCAGCCAGGGTGTCCTGATGAGCGTTCAGCTCCTAGCAGGAAGGAGACTCTGGAATGGGAAGCTCTTGTCTGCAGGCAAGTCGTCCTATTGTCTTTGCACCTCTCTCAGCAGAGAGGAGGCCCTGGAGTAGGTTGTTCCTCTCTGCATCCCATTGTCTTCCCAGCTCTCAGCAGAGAGGAGGCCCTGGAGTGGGTTGCTTCTCTCTAAAGCTGGTCATCCCTTCTGAGTTGGGGTGGGAGCTCCCCGGGTGCTGCTGCAGCCACCCAAGCCACAGCTGTGGACGTGGGCATCCTTGTGCTCTCAGGACGACCTGCCCTTAGAGAGGAGCTTCCCACTCTAAATCATTCATAGTGACCCACATTCTAACTCAGTGCAAATTCTGCCAATATTTGATAATCTAAGATAAAATGTAATGGTATGTTCCATGCATATTCAGCTGTATTTCTAGTCATCCATTTCCTTCTGGCTTAGCGCTCCAAAATCAGTACTTTGTAGAAGTATAGTGTAACAAATTCTTAGTATATCTTCGTAGAACCTATTTAAGTGTTTTGGAGAACTAGGATAGTGAGAAGGGCAGAAAAGTAGGCAAACAGGCTAAAAGATGATACAATGAGTAAAAAGCCTAAATACTGTAGTTGTAAGTCAGATTACCATCTGTGTGACCTTGGTGAGGCATTCTGTCTGTCTGAGGTGTCTGCTTTATATGTAAAATTGGGATATCAGCTGAACTGTTTATCATGCAGAGGTTTAGCAGGGATCACATGAGATCACAGATGTCAAAGAACTTTGTAAACTATACATGACACAAATAGAAGGTGACACTGGTACAGAAAGAATAATTGATCCTCCACATGAAAAACTGTAAAGGATATTGCATAAATGTAATTAATTCATGGTTTATTTTGAATGTGAGTCATTATGAGTGATTTGTAGAAACATTAGATTTTTACAGCAAAACTGGTTTCACCCTTAGAACAACTTGAGTGGGAGCAATTCCGATAGATTTGGAGAGCAGAAAGCAAGCTTGGACGTTTGGTTCCCTCATTCTAGGTGTGAATCTTTATGTCTTCACAGTTATTCAGTTTTCCTAGAGCGACTAGTGGAACTAAGTTACTACTTTTGCATTAGCTATCAGCTTTGTCTTGGTTAATAAAAATGTCTTTCTTCTGTATGTCTCCCTTCTTTCTCCCCACCGCCCCCCCGACTTTGTCCTTCTCTCCCTTAATCTCCAGCAATTCTCAGAGCTATTCACTACTCAAGTTATATTGATAATTTTTGCTTAGTTAAGGTTATTTGTATATCTTCCTAGTGCCTGAAATAATCATGTTATCTTTAACTCACTAACCAAATTATAAGCTCCTCAGGAACAGACATCAGAATATTTTATGTAGAATCATGGATTATTAAAGCTGGAGGGAAATTTGGAAATCATTTAGTCCACTTTTCTTATTTTTCCAATAAGGAAACAAACCTAAGAAGAAATATGACTTGGGAATAAGTAAACCTATTCTTCATTAGGATTTTTCATGAGGATTATTTGAGATAGTATATTCAAAATGCAGACATATTGCAGGTATTCAAATGGCAATAGGCTCCCTTCCAGACTGGAAAAACTTTTCCCCCAAGATAGGGATTAAGAGGGTAATCAAGCTGTTTGGATCAAAAAAAAAAAAAAAGAGGTACCCATTTTGGAAAATAAAGTTTCCATTTTAAGATTCTGTTAACTTTTGAATGTGTTCATTTCTAGATTTTCTCTTGATCTGCAGTCCAGTGCTCTACTTCTGAGCTATACCTGCTCCTTCATTTCTAGGTTTTCTCAAATTAAGTTCGAGGAAGTCCATGGATATGGGAAAGGATAATGTATCTTGTTTCTCATGATGGTGTTTTATAATTTCAGTTACCATGTATTCAACTTTTTGCAAAGGATATTGCTTCGTGTGCTGAGTTTATATGCTTGGAAATGGTATCTAACCAGTAATTTCCTTTTTAAGAGGTTTAGTTTCATTTTAAATGTACTCACATAGACACTCAAATTTCACTGTTTACAAGTAATTATCTTCAAAAATTTATTCTATGTGTTCTTTCAAATAGTAATAGATCCCATTATTACTAAATGTTTAGGGGACTGCAGGAGAGAGAGATATAATACACCAAATTAAGAGACTGTTTCTATAATAGCCGTTGTGGCTTACATTGCCCAGAAGCCTAGCTCATTCCTTCAGTTAAGATTTACGTTGCCGGCCAGGCGCGGTGGCTTACGCCTGTAATCCCAGCACTTTGGGAGGCCGAGGCAGGCGGATCACGAGGTCAGGAGATCGAGACCATCCTTGCCAATATGGTGAAACCCTGTCTCTACTAAAAATACAAAAATTAGCTGAGCGTGGTGGCACACACCTTTAGTCCCAGCTACTCGGGAGGCTGAGGCAGGAGAATCGCTTGAACCCAGGAAGCGGAGGTTGCAGTGAGCTGAGATTGTGCCACTGCACTCCAGCCAGGCAACAGAGTGAGACTCTGTCTCAAAAAAAAAGATTTACATTGCCCACCTATGGGGAGTGTGGTAAGAAGTACCTACAACTGTAATAGTCGCATTTATTTCTGACGGCAATTCACAGTTTCAACCTGAAATATTATTTTCTCAGTATTGTATCACATCTAAACTGTTTCCTTCCTCTTTTAAGTTTTAACAATTTGAGACAAGTTTTGTAAATTAAGAGGTGAAATGAGTTATGTTTACTTGCTCTTTGATCTGAAACCATTCAAATACTAATTTTTACTCATCCTATCAATTACTGAGAGAAGAGTTTTGAAATCTCCAACTATGATTGCAACTTTTGTTTCACATCCTATCAGTTTTTGCTTCTGTTACTGGAGCTCTATTACTAGGTGTGTAACATTTACAGTATTTTGTCTTCTTGATAAATTGACTCCTTTATCATTATCTAATGTCACTTTTTTCTCCTGGTGTTGTTTCTACTTGTCTGATACTAATATAGCCACTCCAAGTTTTTTTAAATTGATGTTTGCACAGCATATCTTTTTCCAATCTTTTATTTTTGACCTATCTGTGTCTTTATATTTAAAGTGTTTTCTGGTAGTTAGTATGTCATTGGATGTTGATTTTTAAACATCTAATTGATAATCTCTGCCTTTTAATTCGTGTGTTTAAGCCATTTACATTTGACATAATTATCAGTATAGTTGGGTTTGAATCTACCATCTTGCTATTACTTGTCTCATCTCTTGCTTTTTCTTTTTTTCTTCTTTTCCTGCCTTTTGGATTAATTAAGAATTTTTTGTTGTTGTTGTTTGTTTTATGTTTTTTAAGGCATAGGGTGTTATTCTGTCACCCAGACTGGAGTACAGTGGCATGATCGTAGCTCACTGTATGTAACCTCAAACTCCTGGGCTTAAGCAATCCTTTTGCCTCAGCCTCCCTAGTAGCTAGGACTACAAGCAAATACCCCCACAGCCAACTAATTAAAAAAAATTTTTTTTTAGAGACGTGGTCTTGCAGTGATGCCCAGGCTTAATTAAGAATTTTTTAATAATTTCATTTTATCTCCACTGTTGATTTATTAACTATACCTCTTTGTGTTTTTTTATGGTTGCTCTAGGGTTTACAGTATTCATCTTTACCTTTTCTCAGTCTACCTCAACTAATAATATACCATTACTTGTATAGAGTAAGACCCTTACAACAGAGTATTTCCACTTCCCTCCTCCCATCCTTTAGTGTCAAACATTTCACTTCTACCTTAATGCATTGGGATTTTTTTTTTTTCTGTAAGCAATCATTTATCTTTTCAAGAGATTTAAAATGAGAAAAATCATTTTATATTTACCTATGTATTTGCCATTTCTGGTAATCTTTTTATTTAGATCCCAATTTCTATCTAAAAAACGTCCTTTAACATTTCTTGTAGTACAGTTCTGCTGGCAGTGAATTATTATTGCTTTTCTTGTTCTAAAAAAAAGTCCTAACTTTGCCTTAATTTTTGAAAGATATTTTCAGTAGGTATAGAATTCTGGTTTCATACCTTTTTTTCAGTACTTTAAAGATGTCATTCCATTGTCTTCAGGCCTGCCTAATCTCTGATATCAATCTGCTATAATTCTTATCTTTACTGTTCTTTATATAATGTGCCTTTTTTCCTTTAGCTGCTTTTTAAGATTTTCTCTTTATCACTGGATCTCACCAATTGGATTATTATGTGCCTTGTCACAGTTTTCTTTATGTTTCTTCTGCTTGGGTTTTTTTTTGTTGTTTTTTTTTTTAAGACAAATTTTTGCTCTTGTCGCCCAGGCTGGAGTGCAGTGGCACGATCCCGGCTCACTGCAACCTTCGCTTCCTAGGTTCAAGCGATTCTCTTGCCTCAGTCTCCTGAGTACCTGGGATTACAGACATGCGCCACCACACCCGGCTAATTTGGTATTGTTAGTAGAGATGGGGTTTCACCATGTGGGCCAGGCTGGTCTCGAACTCCTGACCTCAGGTGATCCACCCGCCTCGGCCTCCCAGAGTGCTGGGATTACGGGTGGGGAGCCACTGCACCCAGCCTTCTGCTTGGGTTTTATTTACCTTAGATTTATGGGTGTGCAGTTTTCATCAAACTTGGACATTTTCATCCATTATTTGTTTAAATTTTTTTGGCCTCCCCTTGCCTTTTTCTGGGATACTAATTACATGCTAGACCACTTGATATGGTACCATAGCTCCCTGAGGCTTTTCCTTTTTATTTTTCTGGCCTTTCTGCTTACTATGTTTTGTTTTGATAATTTCTATTGTTATGTCTTCAGATTCAGTGATCTTTACTTGAGTATCTTCTGATGTGTCATTAAACCCATTCAATGTGTTTTTCATTTCAGATACTACGTTTTTCATTTCTGGAACTTGCATTTTAGTCTTATTTCTTCTCTTTCTCTTCTCATGTTCTTGTTTTCTTTTATATTCTTGGCTATATTGACAGTATTTGTAATAGATGTTTTAAAACCCTTGTCTGCCAATTCCATTGTCTTTGTTATTTCTGGGTCTGTTTTATTGTCTGTTTTATTGATTGGTTATGTATCATATTTTCCTGCCTCTTTGCATGACTGGTAATTTTTTTTTATTAGATGCAATCATTGTAATTTTTATGTTGTAGAGTGCTAGATTTTTTGTTCTAGTGTATAATTAAGTAACTTGAAGAACAGTTTAATCCTTTAGAAGCTTGTTTTTAAGTTTTGTTGTGTGTGGTTTGTTATTAATAGTCCCTTTTTTTCTGGGACTATTTTAGCCTCACTACTAAGGCATATCCCTACTAAAGACTCTACCCAATGCCCCTGGTATTACGAAGTCTCTACACTTTGGCTGTTTGCCTTCCATGAGCTTTGGAAATTGTTTGCTCTACTGCTTTTCTGTTATTTTTTTTTGCCTGGCCTCAGATATTTTCTCATACATGCACATATTGATACTCAGCAAAACACATGAGAGGGCCCCTTTGCAGGTCTCTGGATCTCTCTGTCTATGCAATTTTGTCCTTTGTGGTACTAAGCTTGCAAATTTTAGCCACCTCAGCTTCCAGAAACTCCAGTCCCTGTCTCCTCCGCTCATCAAGACCACTGAGCTCTGTTTCACTTCCCACCCTTGCACTGCACTGCAGTTTGGAAACTGCCTCCAGGCAGTAAGCTGGGCCATTTGTTTCTCTTCTCTAAGGGATTAGTGTCCATGCTGTCTGTTGTCCAATGCTTGAACCTGTTCTTTCATATATTTTTTCCAGTTCTCTGTTGGATACGGTGGAAGCTCAGTTCCCATGGTTGGTAATCCTTCATGGGCAGAAACAGAAGTGTTCCAAATATTAATTTTTAGACATTTAGAAATAGAGTCAGTATTCAGATGCTTTTTAGGTATTACCTGAACAGTTCTTTCTCAGATGCCTGAAAGCATGTTGTTGCTCACTCATTCTTGTATTTTTTAAAAAAAAAATTGTAGTCTCTGTTCATGAATATTGTCACTAATCTGATCTTTACTTAAATCTTTTCCCCTAAATACCTGCCCTAGTAATAATCCCTTTTGTTGCTCTATTTTTTTCTTTTTTGAAGTAATATTGTTTTTAATTGACAAATTATAATTATATACATGTATGGGGTACAGTGATATTTTGAGATATGTTTACCATGTGAAATGATTACATCAAGCTAATTAACATGTCTGTCACCTCACCTATCATTTTTATGGTGAGACATTTGAAATTTACTCTCTTATTTTATTTTTTTTGGGGACGGAGTTTCCCTCTTGTTGCCCGGGCTGGAGTGCAATTGCATGATCTATGCTCACCACAACCTCCACCTTCCAGGTTCAAGCGATTCTCCTGCCTCAGCCTCCCAAGTAGCTGGGATTACAGGCATGCGCCACCACGCCTGGCTACTTTTTTGTATTTTTAGTAGAGACGGGGTTTCTCCATGTTGGTCAGGCTGGTCTCGAACTCCCGACCTCAGGTGACCCACCCGCCTCGGCCTTCCCAAGTGCTGGGATTACAGGCGTGAGCTACTGCACCTGGCCGACTCTCTTACTTTAAATTATACAATACAGTCATGTGCTGTATAACTGTTTCAGTCAACAATGGATCACATATACAACGGTGGTCTAATAAGATTGTAATGGAGCTGAAAAATTCCTGTCACCTAGTGATGTTGTAGACTTCATAACTTCTTAGCACAACACATTACTTGTATGTTTGTGGTGATGCTGCTATAAACAGACCTGTACTGCCAGTGGTAGAAAAGTATACCATATATAATTATGTATGATACAGAATACTTTTTTAAAATTACTGTCCTGTTTCTTTTATTCCCCAACTTTATTTCCCTGTAAGGTGTAAGAATTTTTTTGGTATGCTTAATTTTTTTAACTGATGCCTGATACATGTACCTATTTCTGGGATACATGTGATAATTTAATACATTTATATAATTTGGAGTACATAATACTTGATAATAACTGTTACTGTTACTGGTTTATGTATGTACTATACTTGTAATCATTACTTTAAAGTGTACTTCTACTTATTAAAAAAAAGTTAACAGCCTCAGGCAGGTTCCTTAGAAGATATTCCAGAAGAAGGCATTGTTACCACAGAAGATGACAGCTCCATGCGTGTTATTGCCCCTAACCCCATATAGGCCTGGGCTAATGTGTATGTTTGTGTTTTCGTTTTTAACAAAAAAGTTTAAAGAGTAAAAAAACAAAAAATAAAAATTTTAAAAATAGAAAAAAACATTACGGAATAAGGATATAAAGAAAACATTGTTGTATAGCTGTATAGTATGTGTTTTAAACTAAGTTGTATTACAGGAGTCAAAAAGTTAAAATTATTTTTAAGTTTATATAGAAAAGATGCAGTAAGCTAAGGTTAATTTATTACTGAAGAAAGAAGCATATTTTTTATAAATTTTGTGTAGCCTAAGTGTACAGCATTTATGTAGTGTGCAGTAATATTGTAAGCCTTCACATTCACTCACCACTCACTCACTGGCTCACCCAGAGCAACTTTCAGTCTTGAAGGCTTCATTCATGGTAAGTGCCCTATAGAGGTGTACAGTATGTTTATACTGTATTTTTACTGTGCCTTTTCTATGTGTAGATACGTAAATACTTACCATTGTGTTACAGTTGCCTACAGCATTCAGCAGTATATAACATGCAATACATGTTTGTAACCTGGGAGTAATAGGCTATCTCATATAGCCTAGGTGTGTACTGGGCTGTACCATCTAGGTTTGTGTAAGTACACTCTTCACACAATGAAATTACCCAGTGATGCATTTCTCAGAAAGTATCTCTGTCATTCAGCTACGCATGACTATACATTATTATTGACTGTAGTCGCTCTGCTGTGCAGTAGATCTCAAAACTTGTTCCGTCTTCTGAAACTTTGTACCCTTTGACCAACAACTCCCCATTCCCTCCCTCCTCAGCTTCACCCAGCCTTAGATTCTTCATATAAGTGAGATCATGCGGTATTTGTCTTTCTGTGCCTGGCTTATTTTACTTATGGGCCCTCCGGGTTCACCCATGGTGTCGCAAATGACAGAATTTCCCTCTGAATTTAAGGCTGAATAGTTTCCCATTCTATATCAGTACACGTTTTCTTACATTCATCCATCGATGGACACTTAGGTTGAGTCCATATCTTGGCTTTTGTGAATTATGCTGCAGTGAACCCCGTTAACATATTGATTTTGATTTTTTTGGATATTATCCAGCAGTAGGATTGCTGGGTCATATGGTAATTCTGTTTTAAGTTTTTTGAGTAACCTCCATTTCATTTCCATGATGGCTATAGTAATTTACATTCCCACCAACAATGTACAAGAGTTCCCTTTTCTTTGCATCCTTGCCAACACTTACCTTTCATCTTTTTAAATTAATTTTGAGTGAAGGGACAGGGTAAAAAAACAGAGAGACTTCTTAGAGATTTTGGTGGAAGATATAAGCATAGAAAATGATATGAAATTACATCTTGGTAGCAACCACTGCACTTTGCTTTTTTTCACTTACATCTTGGAGAGCACTTAAAAAAATTATTTTGGAATAATTTTAGATTTATAGAAAAGTTGCAAAACTAAGAATAGTACAAAGAATGCCCATATATCCTGTATCCAGATTTAACTGTTGTTAGCATTTTATGCCATTGTTTGATCATTTGTGCCATTTTTCCTGTCTACCTACCTACTTGTGTATCTGTGTAATTTTATTTCTGCATCATTGATTGTAAGTTATATCCATCCTGACCCATTACTCCTGAGTACTTTAAAAGACTAAAACAAGGTAGCTAAGTAATGAAAAAATAAGCCAAACAAACCAGAAACAATCTAAATGTCTATCAACAGGAAAATGGAAAAAATGTGATATAGTCACATAATGGTACAGTAAACCACTATGAAAATTCATGAACTGCAGCTGCAAGCAACGTGAATGAACTTAAGAAACATTATATAGAGTGTGAAAGGCAAAGCTCAGGCTAGACGTGGTGGCTCGCCCTGTAGTCTCAGCTACTAGGGAGGCTGAAGTGGGAAGATTGCTTGAGCCTTGGGAGGTCGAGGCTGCAGTGAGCTATGATCATGCCACTGCACTCCAGCCTGGACGACAGAGCAAGACCCTGTCTCAAATAATAATCATAACTTTAAAAAAAAGGCAAAGCTCAGAAAACTACATACTATGGTATAATACTGTCTTTTTAAAAGGCAAGTTAACAATGAGCAAAATTCAGTAAACTAGTTACCTCTGGAGGCAGAGACAGAGGGATGGGATAGGGAAGAAGTATACTAGTAGATACAACAATATTGATAATGTTTTAGTTCTTAAGTTGGGTAGTGGATTCATAGGCATTTATTATTACCAGGCTTCATAGCTTACAGATATATGTATTCTTTTGCATTTTTCAGAATTTTAAAGGCAGCTAAAGGATGTTGTCTAAATAGAATTTATAAAAGAGAGGAGTAGAAGACAGTATGTCATGCATGATTTGTTTGTATATGTCTTACATCCCTAACTAAAAGTGTAAATTGAGCATAAGGACCGTATTTAATGCTTCTATTTTATTATCTATATTATAGATTCTATAAGACCTACTATAATTCCGTCTACAAAACAAGGACTCAGTCTGTGTTTATTGATTACATGATTTGAAATAGCTATAAAACAGTAAGTTTAAACACTTTATTTTCAGAAAAATTCAAATTGATCTGTTGGGGAGTTTTTCTCACATAGGTAGGAAATTTCTAGACTGCTTCTGATATATTTATTATACGATATATCAGAAGGCCACTAAATAGTGGCATTTGGTTAAGAGAAATTTAAAGAAAAAACATTCTATTAAATTTTAGTGGTAAATATATAAAGGATATAACTTCTGCTTGTTAGCAAGGACATTTAAAAATAAGAGTTATGGGTGTGTCAGTATCATTCATATGAAAAAGTTACCAGTTCATATTCTTACCAGTATGCTGAAACCAACAGTGAATTACTCAGGCTAGAAAATGTATCTCAGGCTACATTTATATTTCTTTTAGAATCATACCTCATGTTTGCTAAGTGAAGCTGATATTTTTGTGTGGATTACCTGTGATTTTGTTTCATCCTGGGCCAGTATGCCCCAGTACCCAGTATACTTGGGGCTTCCCTCACCTCTCCCTCCCAGGAGGAGAGAATGGGAACCTGGTGTTACACTAGCCTAAACTAAACCGAGTAACGGCAGAGGTAAATCTGCTGCAAGAGTAATCACATAACCCTTCCAAAATCAAATAGAAATTATTTTGAGATTATCTACTGTTCTCGATACCATCTTTTAAACTTCATTACCACAGATATGTGAAATTGGAACATGGCTATGCAACAATGAGCAGAGCATTTGGAGAACAGGCACATATTAAGGAGGACTCCAGTAGGTTTTTACCAGCTCTGATCCTGGGGCCAAAACAAATTATTATCTCCTGTTCAGTTGGCAAATCCTCATTGGTCAGCAGTTCATAATTTTGTATTTGTTCATAAGGTTTGTGTTTGTCTGTACAAGTTGACAACACGTTTCTAAAAAGGCCTCATCCTCAGGGCCAAGACTATATTTCACATAAAGCAATATGTTCACCACAAACTCCCAGAAGACTAGATTTTGAACACAAAAAAAATTTTTTCTGGTTAGGCATGGTGGCTTATACCTGTAATCCCAGCACTTTGGGAAGCTGAGGCGGGAGTATCCCTTAAGCCCCAGAGTTTGAGACCAGCCTGGGCAACATGGTGAAACTCTGGCTCTACAAAAAAACACAAAAATTAGCCGGGCGTGGCGGCACCTGCCTGTGGTCCCAGCTACTCAGGAAGCTGAGGTGGGAAGATCACCTGAGCCCAGAAAGTGGAAGCCGCAGTAAGCTGTGATTGTGCCACTGAACTACAGCCTGGGCGACAGAGTGAGACCCTGTCTCAAAAGAAAAAAAAAAAAAGTATTTTTTCTACTACATGGTAGGTTTACTGTCATTAAGAAAAGTCTAGCAGATTAAAAATGCAAGGTGAACTATTTATGCATCATGATACATGTGGAATTCATTTTATTTTTTCCATAAATAATTACAGTGCTTTGTCATTACTTCTGATAGTTTTATTCCTTGTTAATTCTCCTTTGTTATGGAGAGTCTTGATAACAGTTTGGATTAACAGGTGCACTTAGTATTAGCTTTTTCTCAGTTGAATCTGCCTCAAAACAACAATAAGAATAAGTAAGGGTGAGGCACTGCACTCTTTTTTTTTTTTTTTTTTTTTTTTTTTTAAATAGCTGAGCAGGAAGTTTGCCTCTGACAGGGTATTGTAATCAGGTTTATCACAGGAGCCTGCTGTTGTGTAACAGAAACTCTAGCCTGTCCTTACCTGTCTTAAAGTATTGCTTCATGAAGGAAAGTAAACTCGCTGTAGTATTTGTGAAATTCAATAAAATGCTTTCCCAAGCACTCCGTTTTTAATGCATGCTGGAACAATTTATTGTAGCTTTGTGGTCTTTTAAAAAACATGTTAAACTTGTGATTTCTTACTATTGTAATGAAATGGACCTGTATCACTCTAGAAGCCCTGTATGTCACATTTATTATACCTTTTAGACACATCCTCACCCAAGTGTAGTAAATGTCCACACTCCCTCCCTGCTTCCCTCCCTTCCTTCCCTCTTTTTTCAAGAAGAGGAGGTTTCTGTTGCCTTCAGATGACTGTTGATTTAATTGACAGGCAGCTTTTCTTCATTGTGTGCTTTTTGCTTTTGCTCACAAAAGTGCATTCACTATTCTATAGTATGTTGAAACTTTTAAATGGAAACGGCTTTTCATTAACAAAGGAAGCATTTTCTTCCCCCCTTCCATGCCTTAGCTTTCTCCGCTAAGTCTTGGCTTCTTCAGCAGCTGTACCTCCACCAGAAATGACAAAAGGTGCAATTGTGCTAGGAGATGGCGATGAAGATATGCCAGTGGAGTTTTGTGTGTGGGCTGCTGGGGACTGTTTTCCTTCTGTGTTTGGTTTTGTTTTATTTTTGTTATTCCAGAAAGTTGAGAGCACATCTAAAAACCAAAAAAAAAAAAAAGCTTTAAAAACCCTTTTCAAACCTTTATCCCAGCTGAGCTGTTTCTTTCCATTAAGTTGTTCTGTTAGTATTTCAGTGGCCCCTCTGTCTTAATAACAAAAAATCTGGCAAAACTCACTTAAAGCAGAGGGACATGGAATACAGAGAGTGTTGATGTGGTTTGTTTTCTTTTTCTAAGCAGGCTGTGAGAGTCTGAGTCTTCCTGCCATTATCCTGACTTAAGAGCAGAGCAGAGCTCAGGAGAGGAGATAGGTGTGCAAATTAAATTTTAGTCTTTCCAGCCATCTCCTTTTTCTGAGTTGTGATTCCTGAGCCCAAGTAGATAGCCAGTTCATTTCATTTACTTAAATTAATTTGGAGATAACCCTCTTCTCCTTTTTCTGCCTCTGCCTCTTCTGCTGCTTCATTTGTGACTCAGCTTTCTGGAGTATGGTGCTGACTTAAAGCCCTATTTACTTCTAGCAAAAATCTTTCAGTTTACTTGGTAGAATAAACTGAAAATCTAGTACCTTTCAGGGGCACCATCTCTTCACAGCATACCAAATAATCAGATCATTGATTGAACCAAAGTATTGGGTCTAGATATACTTGTCTGTATTAGATACAATTTATTCTGACAGTGACTTAAACTAGGGCTACTTCTATCTTTTCAGCCTTGATTTTCTTTATATATTTTAAACCTACAGATCAGTTTAAAAATAGATAATATGTAACATAGATACTATTCTACCACAGTCCTTGGCAGTGTTTCCTCAGTCCTCTCAAGAATTAGTCATTTCATCATCCCTCACTAGACGCAGCAAGAAGGGATAAAGAGGAAAGTGGAAATTTGTTCTGAAGTACATCTCCAATATTTTGAATGTTGATCAACAGCATTCTGATCTTCTCCCTGAATGAGTAAAAAGAAAAGATGTAATACTGGGTCAGCCAAACCCACTGCATGGCACTTAGCCAGGATGATTCATTTTGCTTGGAGCAATCTTACACCCTTTGTGAAACTGGGTTTCTTTTGGTTGAAGGAAGAAAAGGACTCGTCCAGAGCTGTCAGTCACTTCTTAAGCACCTTCAAATGAAGGCCTTATTGGATTGTTTTGATCTGCCCAGAATCTTCAAACCTGACTCTAGATTTGTTCACCTTCTTACTCTGTAGGCCACATGTAATGCTTGGGATTTTTTGTACAATCTTTGTTAGAATAATAACCTGACAGGTTTCAAATCTACTTGAGGGAAGTTGAGGTGAACATAATGATCAGGTTCCCTCATTTCTACTCTTCCCTCCCAGACAGCATGAAGGAGAGAAGCCAGCTGGTGTTTTCTTGTGTTCCTGGCCCACTTCCCCCCACCCCCCACCCCGCCCCCAGCTACCATCATCTCAGCCTCCCTGGAATGTGTATGTGTGCTTCTCTTTCCAAACTTGGAGAATAAAACTATCTGAGCACTTCCTCCTGTCTACAAGAAAAATAGCCTCTGCATTTTATTTTTTGTTTCCTACAACCGGCATATTCTGTTTTCTGGGGATCCGTAGCAATTTCATTAATCTCTAGAGGCTCTCAGGCTTTAGTATGCATAAGAATATCCTGGAGAGCTTGTTTAAACTGCAGATTCTTAGACCCAGTGTCAGAAATTGATTCAGTTAAGTATAGTGTGGGCTCTAAGAAGATGTTTTTCGTAAGCATCTTGCAAGTGATTCTGATGGAGATTGTGCTTTGAGCAGTGCATTATATAAGCCTCATCTCTATGTCTGTCTTTTGTTATTCCACCTTGCTCCACAGAAGATTTGAGGTAGAATTAGCAGATAACCAAAGGGTCAGTATAAAACAAAATGCTGTTATACCTTATTAAATATGTGTTGTTTTAAACAGGATTCTGTTTAAAACTGTTTGGGAACTATATCTATTGAGAAACTGGTCTATGAGTTTAACATATATGAAAACAGTGAAAATCAAGGTTGAAAAGATAGAAGTATCCTTACTCTCTCTATAAGTCATTGACAGAGTACATTGTATCTAATGGAGAAGATTCTGGCAGGCTTCTTATTCTGGGAAATGTAGACACATATCTTGGTGTTACATTTTTAATAATTATAGTTTAATAACTCCATATTTCCCCCCAAAGTATATTTCTATTTATAAGAGATTTCGTGTAAGATAAAAGTAGATATTAGCAAGTGGTATAGATTTTGAATGTCTGTAGATTTCATATATGCTGAATTTTTTAAATTTCCAGGTTTATTACACTTCTAATTATGACCTCTTTAACATGTTGTGTTTTTTTTTTCCTTTAGACAGACATTACTTACATTCCTTTTTTCTTTTTTTTTTCTCCTGCCACCTTGTCTGAGAACTTAGGTTCCATTTTATACTTTTTTTGGTGGCAAAATACACATAAAAGTTACCATTTTAGCCATTTGTAAGTGTGCAGCTCAGTGGTATTAAGTGTATTTATATTTTTGTGCATCCATCACCACCATCCATCTCTAGAATTTTTTCATCTTCCCACGTTGAAACTCATACCCATTAAACACCAACTTCCCATTCCCCACTTGTTCCAGCCTCTGGTAACCACCATTCTACTTTCTGTCTCTAGGAATTTGACTTCTTTAGGTATCTCATACGTGTGGAATCATACAACATTTGACTTTTTGTGTGTGGCATCTGGCTTATTTCACTTAGCATAATATCTTTAAGGATCGCCTATATTGTAGTTCGTGTCAGAATTTCATTCCTTTTCAGGCTGGATAATATTCTATGATATATATAAAACATTCAAAATCTATATATACTACTTGCTAATATCCAGCTTTGTCTTATATAAAATATATATACATTTACGTACATACATACCACATTTTGTTCATCCATTCATTGGTGTACATTTGGGTCGTTTCTACCTTTTGGCTATTGTGAGCAGTGCCAGTAGGAACATTGGTATACAAATATTTGTTCACATCCCTGCTTTCAGTTCCAGAAGTGCAATTAGTGGATCATATAGTAAGTCTATATTTAATTTTTTAGACAACCACAGTATATTTTTGAATGTTTTTTTCTTATTACAAAAGTAATGTATTCAGAATTAGAAGGAATGTAGAAAATAATGAGAAGTATAAAGAAGGAGATGAAAATCACAGTCTGATTTCTCATGAATGCCATTAACATTTGCTATTTTTGATTGTCTTGTTTAATGTGCATAAACATATTTGCAAAATTAGGATCGAAGCATGTATACAAATTTGTCTCCTGCATTTTAAAAATTGAGTATTGTACTATGAATATTTTCCTAAATCATAAAACAGCCTATCAAAGCACGTTTTCTTAGCTGCTTAATATGATGCATGATATGTATATCTAACATAAATATCCAGTAATAAGGAAATGATGGATTCATAAAGAAGAATGTTTTCCAGTCACTCAAAATAATGTTCTCACAGGCTATCTCGTGGCATTAGAAAATTCTCACAAAACATAATGTTAGGTCAGAATTCAGGAGATGAAACTATATTCCTAATCCAGTTTGTACAAAAGCTCTCAGACAGGCAGGAGCTTAGCCTAAGAGCAGTGTAAACTATTAGAGGGATTTTAGTAGGGGAATGACATACGAGATTTTCATTTTGTAATCTTACCCTGGGCTGGGTGCAGTGGCTCATGCCTGCAATCCCAACACTTTGGGAGGCCAAGGCAGGCAAATTGCATGACCCTAGGAGTTCAAGACCAACCTGGGCAATATGACAAAACTCCATCTCTACAAAAAATACAAAAAATTAGCTGGGTGTGGTGGTGCATGCCTGTAGTCCCAGCCTACCCAGAAGGCTGAGGCAGGAGGATCACTTGAGCCCAGGAGGTCAAGGCTGTAGTGAGCTGTGATCATGCCACAGCACTCCAGCCTGGGCAATAGAGTGAGACCCTGTCTCAAAAAAATAATAATAATAAAATAAAATCGTACCCTGGCTCCCAGTTGCAAAGAGCTAGAAGCAGATATAGGGCTGTCAGGAGGTTTTTGATAGTTCGGGTCTGGGGTAGAGTTGTTAAAGTGATGAGAAAGACTATCACTGAAGACCAGGCTTGGAGGTGGAGTAAACAGTCTGTGGAATGGAATGAATGTGGTGTGTGAGAAAAGGGAGGTGTCAAGGATGTTCCTAAATGTTTGCTTTTTGCGACTGGGTAAGGAACACTGCTGGAGGGATTAAAATTTAGGGATGTGGAAGATGTTGGGATATATAAGTTTGACATACTAGAAAGATAATCCAAGTAGAGATGTCAAATAGGCTGTTGAATTTAAATCCCAATGTTATAAATATGGATGTGCCCAAATGAGCTGAGAGAAAGTCCACCCAGATCCTAACAGAGGGTTTCTCTAAGTTGTCAGAGATTTTTATTATCTTTTAGTATAGAATTTTATATTTCCTAAATTTTCTATAATGTTGATGTGTATTTTTATAATCAAATTTAAATGTTGCTAACATATATTCATCATAGCATTCTTTATACTGGTTTAAAAATGGGAAACAACCTGAATGCATAACAATGAGGCAAGACTGGTTAAAAGAAAATGGGATAGGATTGAAAACCTTTAGCCACCTTTAAAAAAATATTTTGAGTGTTACTCAAAAAGGAAAAGTTGGTTCAGTTTAAAAATAAAAGAAATTTTAAAAAGTGAAATCTGTAATACTGAATTGAGACTAGCAGAATCTGGAATCTAATCTATAGGATAAATAGGTAGATATGCACACTTAATAATTATTTTCTCCTCAATTCATATTCGAAAGAATAGTGGCCTCTTTGTCACCAGATGTTGAGTTTCATGTATCAGCTTTTAGTGTGGAAGTTTTGAAAAGATGCTAAATCCTTGTAGCCTACCAAATTGCTTCTCATTAGTGACCTTACACATACTTGTCATGAATTTGTCATCCATTAAATCATTTTTTAGATGATTTTTTTTCTAAGGGGAACATTTACTGCTCTAGTGTTTTGTTTGCAGATAAAAGTACTTAATTGCATCTCTTACCTGCATTATTTAAAAGGATTAAGATTGCCATAAATCTTATTAGTAATGTTAAATTGTCTCAGCTTGAAAAGATGCTTCAAATTCTGTGCAGAATGAACCAGAGGTCTTAAATTAATTAATTTTACAAATAAAAAGGAAGACACCTTCTTTTCAAAGGTCGCTGAGAACTTATGTTTTTCTTTTCTCTCTTTAAAATTCACAGATTAAAATACAATTAATAGTATTTTAGTGTACAAGTAGAATAACTGTATCCCAACATTAAAAAAAAAAACTTAAAATGCCACATTGCTACTTTGGATTAAGAGAAAATTACTTTATATTCTTCAGCTACAGATCAATCATATGTTGATAATATAACATAAACTGAAGGCATTTTTCCTAAGGAAATGTAAGAGTTTAGCTATTGAAATAGTTGTACCAAAATAAATATAATACAGGGAAGATTTTAGCTTCAGGCAAAGTAAAATCAAGCATAGTTATAAATTCTAAAAATTAACAGTGTAATTGTCTCCGTATAAGCATATACCCCTGTACCATTAAGGTCTTTCCACCTTTGTATTTGAGCGATGATTTCTCCCACAAAGGTGATGTATGAAGCATTTTTTTTTTTTTACTTTTTATTGAGGTAAAATAGACACATAGGAAAGTCTGCACATCATAAATGTATATACAGTGTGATGAATTTTCACAACCTGAACACAGTCACAGCACCCAGCTTCATGGAGAAGCGTTACCAGCGCCCCAGAAGCTCTGCTGGGTGCTCCCTTCCAGTCATGTCCTACCCACCCTTAGAGTAATCAAATCCTGACTTCTAACAGTACAGAAGATGGGGACAGAGTTACTGAGTTTTATACTTTATATAACTGGAATCATTCTCTTTTGCGTCTGGCTTTTTTCTTTGAACATTATGTTTTGAAGATTGATTCATTGTTGCATGTAGCACGTTCACTTACTGAATACTGTTCCATTGTGAGATTATATCACAATTCACTTATCTATTCTAGATACGTAATTTATGGACATTTGAGTAATTTCCAGCTTAGAGTTTTCGCAAATAGTGTTGTTATGAACATCCTAGTACATGTCTTTTATGGGCATGCATACGCATTTCTGCTGGGTATACATAGCTAGGAGTAGAATTCCCTTGACCTAGGAGGTACATATGCTCAACTTTAATAGATACTGCAAAATGGATTTTCAAAATTTTTGTATTAGGCTCAATTTTGATAGTGTTCTACCATATCAGAAATGTTAGTTTTCTGAAATGCCACATGCACATGTGTGTTGTACTATAGTTATTTATCCAAGCCTTATATCTCCTTTCTCGATTATCAACTGCTTAAGGAGATTGTCTTATTCATCTTTTTATTTCTGAGATTATCTTATTCATGTTTTTATTTCTCAAAGTACTTTGCACAATTCCTTGCATAGAATAGGCTCTAAGCTAAATTTTATTTTATTTTATTTTATTTTATTTTATTTGAGATGGAGTCTGGCTCTGTCGCCCAGGCTGGAGTGCAGTGGCGCAATCTCGGCTCACTGTAAGCTCCACCTCCTGGGTTCACGCCATTCTCCTGCCTCAGCCTCCCAAGTAGCTGGGACTACAGGCGCCCGCCACCACGCCTGGTTAATTTTTTGTATTTTCAGTAGAGATGGGGTTTCACCGTGTTAGCCAGGATGGTCTCAATCTCCTGACCTCATGATCCGCCCGGCTCGGCCTCCCAAAGTGCTGGGATTACAGGTGTGGGCCACCGTACCCCGGCCACTCTAAACTAAATTTTTTATGTGAATAGATGAGTAAGTGAAAAATTACATGCAGTATTAATATTAGGAATGTTTATAAATTGCAAAAATACAAATGCTATATGCAAAAAACTTCGAGTTCTTAAAGTAAGTGCTAGACGGAATATATTAATATTTGTTCATAGCTTTTCTGAACTTTGTAAGAGAATCTTATATATTTTTATATGTGCGAGTTTAGTATAAAGTTGAATTGTGGATTTTTAACTACTAGACTTAAAGCCTGGTGTTACTCCCATGTGGAAGCACATGAGTATTATGTAACAGTGAGCCGCATTTGTTAGCTGTGAATTTGAAGAGTAATGAGAGAGTGCAGGTGGGAAAGGTGAGAGGGAGGTTGTGTATCAGAGCAGTCATGACAACATTATAACTCTGATTGAGTTGTAGCTTTCATCCTTTCTCCAGATTCTTCTAAGGCAAGAAGTAGTGATTTTACCATATCATGGGAAAACCCAATAAGAGTTTTAAGAGCCAAATAGAATTTTAGTGGCTTTTAACATTTAGTATTTATGACTTAAAATTGCTGAGTTAAAATATTAAGGATTTATGGGGGTTTCCTCCCTTCATGCTTTTCTCCAAATTCCAAATTTTATTCAGTAAGTGCATATTAGTTTTATCTGTTCCTTTTTCTTTTCTTAAGCATTCCAAATACTCTGGCTTGGAACGTATTACTTGCTAAATCAAAAATTTTTTTTTTCTTTCCAACTTTGATTTTAGGTCCAAGGGGCACATGTGCAGGTTTGTTACATGGGTAAATTGCGTGTCGTGGGGGTTTGGTGTACAGATTATTTTGTCACCCAGGTAACAAGCACAGTAAAGGTAGTTTTTTGATCCTCACCCTCCACCCTCAAGTAGGCCCTTGTGTCTGTTGTTCCCTTCTTTGTGTGCATGTGTACTCAATATTTAGCTCCCATTTATAAGTGAGAAATGCAGTATTTGGATTTTTGTTACTGCATTAATTTGCTTAAGATAATGGCCTCCAGCTCCATCCATGTCACTGCAAAGGACATGATCTTGTTCTTAGGGCTGTATAATATTCCATGGTGTATATAGACGACAATTTCTTCATCTAGTCCACTGTTGGTAGGCATTTAGGTTGATTCCATGTCTTTGCTGTTGTAAATAGTGCTGTGATGAATACACACGTGCATGTGTCAATGACATATTCCTTTGGGTATATATCCAGTAATAGGTTTGCTGGCTTGAATGGCAGCTCTGTTTTAAGTTCTTTGAGAAATCTCCAAACTGCTTTCTACAGTGACTGAACTAATTTACATTCCTGCCAGCAGTGCATAAGTGTTCCTTTTTCTGCACAACTTCACCAGCATCTGTTATTTTTTTACTTTTTAATAATAGCCATTCTAAATCAGAACATATTTTTAAAAATAATTTTTGTTGCAAAAATTGCAACTATGATGGTCTCTCTTTTATTTCAGTCTTGGCCTGACTATGAGGATATCTATAAAAAAACAATAGAAGTTGGCACATTTTTAGATTTGCCTCGTTTTCCAGACATAACTAAAGACTGCTATCTTCATCCCAACATACTGTGTATGAAATACTTGATGGAAGTCAACCTCCCTGGTAAGTGTGTGGCATATATTGTGGGGACACTTTAGTAGAGTAATAATAAGCAGAGTATAGAATCTTTTCAAATCACAGACTATTAGAACCACCTGAAAAGGTCCATGGTTACATGAAACTTAATGTCAAAATCCTTTCTTAAAATAATTCAGACCTTTTAAAATCATTAAAGGGACAATATTCAGAAATAGAGTTTTCAGAAATAAGAGTTCTGTTTTGGTGTGAGGGATTTATGCTTGAGAGAATATGTTTGATTTTTATGGTAAGTTTGCTAAGTGCAAGTAAAGTACCAAATGTTTCGGTATATGTTTTTAATGACCTGTCCTCCATCCCAAAACGGCACTTTTTAATTTGCATGAGGCATTATTATTACATAATGAATTCTAATTTTTAAAAAAAATCCTAGAAGCTAATCTATGGTAACATTTTTGTTGCTTGATAATATATCCAGTCCATAAAACAAATGGAGATCAAAGTCTGGTCAGATCATATTGAACTCTTTAAGGCAGTGAAACATAGAATGTAAAAAGAGCCTCACTATACCTGGTTCATAGTGTACCAACACACAGGTAACCTCAATGGAATCTGCTGGTGGAATCCAGTCCTGAATTTCTTGTTAGACTAGAAATGTGAGAAATTTTGGACTTATATTCTTAAGAGAAAATACAAACGTGGTGTGACTATACCATTGCTGAAGCAATGTAAAAAATGTGATTGAATGTATTGTTAATAGGAGAGTAAAATACATGTGTTATGTGAAAAAAGCAATATATGAAATTGTATGTACAGTAACTATAAATGTGACTGTAAATATGTAGTAACATGCATATAAATGTAAGTATTGTCATAATTTAAAAATATTTTTTAAAACAGGAACAAAAATAATTTAAATTTTTCAAATGTAACATTTCTAAAGCTAAGGAATACGGCTCTTATTGAGATTCCAGAAATCAGTAATTATTTAAGATTCCAGAATTTGGAAGATCTTATTTCTGCATTTGGACATGTTGTATAGATCAGAATTACTATTTTGGATTTTTTTTTTCTTTCTGCTTCTTTGATGGGTCTCTCAAGTGCGGAAAGTTCCTGTATGCTGTCTTATGTTCTAAATCCTGAGTTTATAGAGAGAATACTGGGTTATGGAAGGAATACCAGGGATTATCAAAATATAACTGATGCAGCCTGGTTAATAGCACGTGCATCTATGTCACGTGTTTATTATTGGACAGAGAGGGGATGATAGGTTTTCTGGCTGTTATCTATAGTTTAACTGTATTTCTTGCCTAACATTTTCTGTGCGTAAGGAGTAGAAATAAATCCGCTATAATATACAGAGAGACATTATTGTCATTTGATATTTATTAAGTGACTTTTTGGAGGCAGTATTATAAAAAATGGAGGTAGAAAAATTTCACTTCTCACAGTCTGTTCAATAGAAATAATTTGAAATATAGAAAAAAATTACCCATAAATGTCATTAGTCTCTTTATTTATAATATTGAAAAATCAGAAACAAATATCCAAAAGAAAGGGAAGGGTTATGTAAACAGTGTTGTGTACGTTCAGTGGAACTTTAGGTATGTAGCTTTTAAAATAATGTTTATGAAGAGTTCATAAAAGCATGGAAAATGTTTATGTTATAATAAAAAGTCAAACAAGCCAAATTACAAAATTATGTATAACATAACCACAGCTACAGAAAATGAAGACATTCATGAAAAGATTAGAAGTAAATATACCAAAATGTTAAAGTGGCTATTTCTACCTTAGCGTAACACATGTTTTTTTTTCTTCTCCTACCTTTATGTATCTTATAAATATCCTATATTGAGTTGTATTACTTATTAATGGGCACGGGGAGTGCAATAAGCTTTTTCTTTTTTTTTTTGAAGATAAGATCTTGCTCTGTTGACCAGGCTGAAGTGCAGTGGCGTGATTGTAGATTATTACAACCTTGAACTCCTGGGCTCCAGTGATCCTCCCACCTCAGCCTCCCGAGTAGCTGAGACTGCAGGCACGCACCACCATACCTGGCTAGTTTTTTTTATTGTTATTATTTTTAATAGAGATGAGGTCTTGCCATGTTCCCCAGGCTGGTCTTGAACCTCCAGGCTCAAGCCATCTTCCTGCCTTGACTTCCCAAAGTGCTGGGATTACAGGCATAAGCCACCAAGCCTGGCCTATTTTGTTTTTTTTTTTTTTTAACAAAATATAGATCTACAAATTAAGTTATGGTAGTCCCTATACCTTAGGATGTAGATTCTAAAATGTTTACAGTTGGTTTGCAAACCACCCATACGTAAGATTATAAGAGTATTTCCAGAATGTGCCATTTGTAATTACAAATATTGCTCTCGGTAATGCCATCAGTTGTGCGGTGCCGTTGATCAAAAAGAAGAGATCTATGTATGTGGTACTTTTACAAAGAGAGGGTTTAGGGTTCCCAGAAAGCTAAAAGTGGTTTTAAACATGCTGAGACAATAGCCGCCCCTCCTCAACGCCTTTAAAGGTGACCAGGTAGCCTCTGGGGCTCGGGGAAAGGTTTCGGCAAGTATGTCACACACACCCTGCCTGAGTAAGCGCTGCCCCTTTGATGGCCATGAGTGAGCTCAGATGCACTCTCCACCCTCTACTATGGTTCCTCCCATTGTCACCCACGAGCCTGCTGGATAGAGTTTCTGATGGCTTTCATGATCATTTATGTAATTTCTGTTTCATGTATGTAATTTCTGAAGTTTCCAAAGTGCCCATATATAAATTCTCTTCTTTGTGAAGGTGGGAAGGGAGGGCAAGCAGGCTTCCCCTTGACAGATGAGACTTAGGGCAATTCAGGGACACCCAGCTGGTAGATGGCAGAGTAGATTCCTACAACCCAGTCTTCCCCTTCCAGGGCCTGTGCTCTTCCCACCCTCTGCTCCCTTCCAAGACCCTATACTGTCCTTGCTACCATTCTCATCATTTCTTCCAGTTGCTTTTTTTATTAGTCTGTACTTTTGGCATAAGGGGAGCAGTTCAAGATCTTAATTCTTTTTTTTTTTTTTTTTGAGACAAAGTCTCACTCTGTCACCCAGGCTGGAGTGTAATGGCGTGATCTCTGCTCACTGCAAGCTCCACCTCCCACGTTCACACCATTCTCCTGCCTCAGCCTTCAGTGTAGCTGGGACTACAGGCGCCCGCCACCACGCCTGGCTAATTTTTTGTATCTTTAGTAGAGACGGGGTTTCACTGTGTTAGCCAGGATGGTCTGGATCTCCTGACCTCAGGTGATCTGCCCACCTTGGCCTCCCAAACTGCTGGGATTACAGGCGTGAGCCACCACGCCTGGCCAAGATATTAATTTTAAAAGAAGAGAAATATTTCAAGAAATGTCATTTTTTTAGAATAATAATACTAATATGGTTTTGATTTTTAAATTATCTGAGAAGAGACTGTAGCTTCTACAACCCAATATAGATAATGGTTAAAATTTTAGTGAAGGTATTTTAAAATTAATTTTTTCCGTGTTTGAAGTGTACATGTTTGAGTGCAAGAGTCCTATCATTCATTTCTCTAATTTCCTCCATTATATTAATGCACAGTATCTTGCACCTAGTAGACACTCAGTAAATGCTTGTTGAATTGAGCTTAATTTTCTATCTCCTAATCTTTTTGCATCTGAATGAAGCCGAGGAGTAAATTCAGGTGACACCTGTAAATTGAAATTATCTTAATAGTATAATAGTCCAAATTCTCTGCCTCACAAAGACCTGCACTGTCTGGCTCTGCCAGCCTCTTCACATTCAACACTAAAGCCTTGTTGGACTGTTTGCATTTCCTGAAAGCACCATCCCATGTTTGTCATAGCCTGTACCATACTGCATTCTCATTAGGAAAAGGACTTGAGGAAAAGGACTGTGTCTGTGTCTTAAGTACCCAGAACACACTAGTTGCTCAATAAATGTTTGTTGGAAGAATAAAAGCCAAGTGAAAACCTGAGCCAAGCTACCAGAATCTGGTAGACAAAAAAATACTTTGATGCGATATTTTGAATTATCATTGTTATATGTGTTCTGTTTCTATGTTAACAAAGCATTTTTTAATCAGCAAAATTTTTTTACTTAAATGTTTCAAGAAAGAAATTAATTTTGTGTTTTATTTATTCTTTATCATAAACATGTAATTAGTACGAATTATGTGTGGGTTGTAGCAGTTAGGAAGACAAGATTGAGTCACCCTCAAGTTTAAGAGGGAAACAGAAAGATAAACCCTTAACTGTGCAGTAGAAGGGTACATGCCAGGACATCTGCTTTAGCACGCAGAAGAGGGCCAGTCACAGGAGGCTGTGGTATCATGTCTGTTCTTAGAGGAAGTCACTGGTATAACCAAGTTCTCTAACATGAGTGAGCTTCAGCCAGGCAGAACCTGAGATGAGGAATGGGGGAAAGAAACTGGCTTTCTAGGCAAAGGGGCAAAAGTAGCTGTGCAAAGCAGAGAGGCAAGTGAGAATATGGCTTGTTTGGGGGAACTGTGGAGATTAGGCTGGGAGCTAAAAGCTTTAGTGAGTTTATGAGAGCAGGGGAATACGATGATTGGGCCACAGGAGAGTAAGACTAGAGAAAGGGAGAGCAGTTATAAGGGTGGCCTAAGGAGCAACAGTGAAGGGAAGAAAGGGGATGGATTGGAAAGCAGTCAGCACTGATCCAAGTGCCTTAGGTGTATTCATTAATTTAGTCTTCACAATAGCTATGAAGCAGGTACTATTCTTATTCCTATTTTAGATAGATTGTTTAAAAACTGAGGCACAGAAAGGTTGTATAACATGTCCACGGTCACAGAGCTAGTAAGTGATGGAGCAGGGACTCTAGCCCAGGCAGTTTGGTTCCATAGTCTATTCTCAACCATGGTACTATATGCCACATTGAGAGAATGGAATTAACAGGACATGGTGACTGAATGCATGTAGAAGATTCAGTTCAGTTCCATGCAAGCTCATTATCTGTTATAAAAAATGGCTATCATACTTGAAATTGATTAGAGTAGGGTGTGGTCACAGCTTACATACTTAGATTGGGAAGTACAGAAATTTTTTGTTTAGTTTTCAGAGTCTATTCACTTGAGCATAACCTCAATTTATTCTCATTATAACCCATTTTACATGTGAAGAAACTGAGGCTAAGTGACTCTGATCCAAGAGTCACAAAGCTAGTGATTGGAAAGCTTAAATATAGGTCCTAGGTTTTCTGGTTCCAAGTCCCACATTATTCAGTCTTGAGTAATAGGTGTAGTCTATGCTGAACATATAATTTCTTTAGGAAAGCAATATATCTAGTTAAACAGTTGTTGAGGGCTTCCAGTGTGCTAGCCAGGATGCCAGCCAGTGCACATACATTGCTAGAGAAGCTTTTGGTCTCATAAGGGAGTTAGTTTTAGGTGAGCAAACACTGCTATAGAAACACAGACAAGAGATGTGGATGAAACAACTGGTATGTGGCTGCCAGATGCCAGGATGTGTCCTAGAAATAGTAGATGTTTTAGGAAGTCGGAATAGGGAATGATACGCCGTTTTAAGATTCCACCATTCATTTTTCTATACAGATGCCATGTTTTGATGTTTTATTCACAAAATGTGGGTCTCTGAGTTCTTGCATAGTGTCGTGTTTTAAGATAAAGGTTATTTTATGGATATATACATTGGGGATGGTCTAGTTGCCAAATAATTTACTTTACATTTTACTGTTTTGTTCTTCAGATGAAATGCATAGCTTAACTTGCCACGTGGTAAAAATGACTGGAATGGGAGAAGTGGATTTTCTGACATTTGATCCTATAGCTAAAATGGCAAAAACTGTTAAGTACGATGTACAAGCTGTAGCTGTCATTGTGGTGGTATTGAAACTGCTCTTTCTATTGGATGACAGTTTCGAGTGGTAAGTGTACGTCAATTTTATGACAAGTAACATTTTATGGTGCTGATCTTAGTTTTTTAAGAAAGCTTTAAATGTCATGAAGACACTTTAAAAAAAGAGCTAAAGAAAAAATTTGTACTGTATTTACCTAATTATATGTTATCTCAAAAAATGGAGACTCTCAATTGTTACAGAACATTGACTAGTAGTCACAATTATTTCTTACACAGTACTTTGACTCAGCTGGTTGTCAGTTGTTTGATCATGTTTTATACCTGTTATTCTTTAGGTAGCAATGTTCCTCATTGCTCCACTGATTTCCTAGTTTTAAAGTATCTTCATAAATCTCTATCTATATCCCTTTAGGCTCCTGGCAATATGTGTTCTCAAAGATTATTTTAGAAAGTGAAGGAATCTTAATATGTCACCCCTCCCAGATGCCAACAAAGAGTGACAGTATTTATAGTGTCTCCTCCTCTGTTTCAGTGATTGCTTCTCCATTAAAACATGGTATCAATTTCAAATACTGTTCTACACTTTTCTCTCAGAAGAATTCAGAATTTATCTTTCCAAATACATGACTTCTAAATAAATTGATTTGTTTATTGTTATCTCCAGGTCTTTGTCTAATCTTGCTGAAAAGCATAATGAAAAGAACAAAAAAGGTATTTTAATTTTTTATCATTCAAATTCAAAGTGGTTATAGATGATAGATTAAAAGATGGAATAAATGTAGGCAAACAACTTTGAAAAATACACACATACACATAAACACATGTATACAAATTGTGTATTGTACCAGTATTGTTTTTTCATATAATTACCTACTTGTATCTCTAGGGTACTAAAAAATATCAGTGAGTCCGTATTATATGTAAGACCAGGCTGCTTTGTATTCCCAACTTCTACTCACCAGCCATGCTAGATCATGAATTTACAGGCAGCTTTGTGACCATCCTGTCGATTCTGATGCTTTCAGCCTTTGCTCTTGTTGGTCCCTCTATCTGAAATGCTCTTTCCTTCTTACCCCAACTCCTGTTCAGTCCCTGGCAAATGCCTCTTTATTCTTGAAGATGCAGCATAAACACCACTCTTCTGTCTGGTCTTCACACCTATCCACTTCACAATGCTTCACCTCTTCCCAAATCAGAACTAATAACTCCTGCCGCAGTCACTCTTGTTCAGACTTCTGCTAGATGTTTAGTGCCTTGAGGTCTAACTAATGGCCTAAGTACGTCTGTCCCTATTAGATTGCCAATATTTGTAAAGTGCTTAGAAGAGTATCTGGCATCTAATAAGTACTTTATAAGTGATAGACAGATAGACAAGTGAAGTGTGAGCTTCTGGAGGGAGGGATCATATCTTCTTTTTTTTTTTTCTTTTAATGTATCTTTAGTGCCTAACATAGTGACTAGCCTAAGAGCAACTCAGTGAAGTGTGGTGAATATGTGGATTATTAAATTCAATTCCAGTTTCTTAATGTTCTCATTAGGATTTATGTTCATTGGTTTTAGAGGCTTGAATTTATTGGAAGCAATAAGTTTGTGTGTTCTTTCCAGAATATGTGCAAAATAAAATACTACTTTCTTCTGTACATTGCTCATGTTGGCTTCTATGTAGAGTGAAAGGTTGAACTAGCTGTCTTCTAACATCCCCTCTAATGCCAAAAGGTGATAATTTACTACGTAGACACGTAGAATAAACAGAGCGCTTTGACCTGTCCCCCTGTAAGCCTCAAAATAAATCCATGCTGTCAGCAGGGCAAAGATCACTGTCATTTCTCTCTGCTCTGTCTGCTAATCACCATCCCCTGCCTCCAGCATTACTGATGGGGAGATTGAGGTTTAGAAAAGTTGTGATTTACTCCAGGTCAAAGAACCGTGAGTTCTATTGATTACTCTAGTTTTCCTCTATTCTTACAATTCTTTCAGTACTTTCCTCTCCTCTGTGGCTGTATGGTCTACAAGGTCATATTGGATTAAACAATTATCATATTGACCAGTTGAAAAGATTTTTAGTTAGGCATGGAAAGAGACTGCCTTCGCCAGAGAATAATGCAGAATAATCCCTGTATGGAGTGAAAGAGTGAGGAGTGAGTTTTTATACTTTACTGCATTCAGTTCTGTTGTCTCTCTAATGTCTGCATCTTGATCACACACTCACACCAACTGTCCAATGCAGTCCACTTTCTTACTTGTCTCTAGATTCTTTAAATTAAGATTATGAAGAATGGGAATAGGAGCTGGTGAAACTGGAAGTCTGGGTTCAGCTACTGTAGTACGATTTTACACATTTATCCATCATTTGTTCCTTTATACATGTATTCATCATATTGGAACACCACCGTGTGCCAGGCACTGTGCTGGGTGTTGGGTTTGAGAGGAGGAGCAGGCCTTCTTTGTAGTGGGAAACAAAATACGTGTTCTGTTCTCAAGGAGGTAATAGTCAAGTCTAGGAGAAGCAGACATGTAAAAAGATGATTTCAGTATAATTTAGTTGGGGCTGCAATATAGGTAGGATCTTAGAAGAGGGATTGACAGATTCCTCAGGAGAGTCCTGTTAGAGTAAAGAGACAATGACTCCATCCATAGATTCCAAGAGCTAGTATATAAATGTTTAGCTATGTCAATTAATGAAAACTCAAATGAACAATGTATATTATTATAGTGTGGTTTATTTGGTTAATAATCTTGGATTTTATTTCTTTCAGATAAGCCATGGTTTGATTTCAGAAAGTGGTACCAAATTATGAAGAAAGCTTTTGATGAGAAAAAACAAAAATGGGAAGAAGCAAGGGCCAAGTATGTTCTCTTTCCTGGTTTAGATGCACCTGCTTTACTTCTGTGTCTGTTACTTTACATTTGAAAGCTGAAGCTTCATCAGTATACACTCATCTACATTGTGACTCTTTTTTCTGGAAATATTAGCCCTACACTCTAATTAACTTTTCTCTTTTTTACATTACTATTAATCAAAGTTTAGATTTGATGTGGATTTCACCAGTGTTTTTATTAATGACCTCTTTCTGTTCCATGATCCAATGCAGGATACCACAGTATACTTTTTATAATTTAACTTTTTATAATTTGCATGAGACTTGCCTATATTTCTAATACTTCTCCCTCTTCCCGTTTCTCAAATTTAGTCATTTCTCATCTATGCTTCCCAATATTAAAAAGATTACAAATGTTACCTTGCAACATATGTAATTGGAATGTTCCCCCAAAATAAAGATCCCTGTGAAAATTAAAACAAAGGAAAGCAGATAGCAAGTCCATTTGATTCAGCCAGTGTCACTGCCTTTCTTTGAACTGTCATTCTGATGTGGGCTCATTGTGGTAGGGTAGAGAGAGCATAAGCAGCACTAGGTTTGAATCCTGTCTGCATTACAAGCTAGCTGTGTGCCCATGGGCCAGTTACTTAAGCTTTTGCTGAGTCTGAGTCTCTTTGAGGCTTTGAAGAAAAGGGTAACATCTCTGTATTTAATGTAAATTTACAGTAATACTAATTCGACTCAGTAATTTTATATCCTTTGAGAAAAATCAAGGTTCCCCATATTAGTTGAAATGAGAATTTGTTCAGCTCCTATTTCTTCATCAGTAAAATAGACATAATAATGCCCACTTATATACTGTAATTAAGACCCGATTTTCCAGTATGAGAGTAGAACTAGATTATTTTTCCTCTAAATTTCAGAGGGCTTTTAAATAGAAAAACAGACTCTTGGGGTGGAAAAGGCACTGTGGAGATGATCCTTTCCATAGCAGGGAAGTGTGACAGGTTCCCTCTCAGTAGGCAGGATTGATGCACAATGAAGAAGAGGGGTGGAGGTGAATTTATCCCAACAGCCCATGGATTCCCAGGAAACCAGGCCCCCCACCTCCTCATCAGAGAAGGAGTGACTCTTCAGTCAGTGGCTCTCAGTGGGCACAAGAATAGCAGCAGGAACAAGATTTTGTTATGTGTCTTAGGTCATTTTGGAGAATCAGTCTTCCTTTCTGTGGTGCTAGCTGGGGTTAGTCCTGACGGATCCTGAGGACTGGGTGCCTAGGGGCCATTCCTCCCTGGTGTCTCAGTGGTGACAGGGCTTTCCTTACCCCAAGCCAGACACCAACCTACACTTTAAACATGGCTCTTGGAGGCCCAGTTCATTATTGCAGTGTTATATCAGTTGCACATTTAAGACTTACCGGCTTTTAGCTACTTTAGGGAATAATTTATTGGCCAAAGAAAGTAAGTCTGGTTATAAAATGGCACTTTCCAGGGAGGTACCGGGCCCCAAGGTGGAGGCTGTCGAGGGGACCCGTTTCCAAGGTCCTTCTTTCTAGAGTATGTGCTGAGGGCTGACACACACGTGCAGTGTGAGTCACTGCTGAGTAATATGTGAAGCACTACCAACTGCTGCTCAGGCCCAGAGCTCGGTGCGTGATGGCCACCTGTCGGTTTCACCCTTCCCCACCCCCATGTTGACATACATTTCTAATTTTTCTCTTTGTTTCTCTGAATATTATCATCCATGTTGTCAGATGAAAATTATTAAAACATTTTCTATATCTGAGCATGGGTTCCTATGCATGAGATTATGAAAAACACTAATAAACAATAGTTGAAAACCTAAAACAGTGTAAGAGGCTACTTTGATGACTTCTAGCTGTTATAGAAGATGTTGAGAAGAACATGGAGAAAAATTAAGCCTGTGCAGAAAATCTCTATGCCCTAATTGGTGTATAGTGATATCTCATTATGGTTTTAATTTGAGTTCACTGCTAATTTTTGCCTTCCCTTTTGGGTTAGGCAGAAATTTCTTAGATGTGACACCAAAAGCATGATCTATAAAAGAAAAAAAATTGGTAAATTGGACTTCATCAGAAGTAAGAACCTCTGCTCCACAAAAGAACTTAAACGAATAAGAAGCTACAGACGAGGAGAAATTAAATGCAAATCACATATCCGTTTGAAGATTTGTATCTAGAGTATATAAAGAATTTTTAGGCAATAAGAAAAAAACTCCATTTTTTTAAATGGGCAAAATATTTGAAAAGACGTTTTACCAAAGATGATATCAAGATGGCATGTGAAAAGATGTTTAACATCATTAATAGGGAAATGCAAATTAAAACGACAATGACATATCATTATATACCAATTAGAATGGTTCAAAACAAAACAAAAACAAAAACTGATCATTCCAAGTGTGGGAATTCAAAATGGTACAGCTATTTTGAAAAGTTGTCAGTTTCTCAAAGTTAAACATACATTTATTATGTTATCCAGTATTTTTCACTCCTAGATATTTACCCTAATGAAATGAAAACAAGCTCACACAAAAATCTGCATAGGAATGTTTCTAATGGTTTCATTCATAATTGCCAAAAACTGGCAACAAACCACATGTTCTTCAACTGGTGACTAGCTAAACTGTTGTATCCGTACAGTGGAATACCATTTAGCAGTACAGACTTCTGATGCATCCAGCAATATGAGTGAATCTTAAATGCATTATGCTACGTGAAAGACTCAAAAGGTTACTTATGCTATGATTCCATTTATATGACATTCTGGAAAAGGCTAAACTATAGGGACAGAAAAACAGACCAGTAGTTGCCTGAGATCAAGGGTTGACTGTCAAGGGATGTGGGAGATATTTTGGAGTGATGGAACTGTTCTACGTAGTAATTGTGGTGAGTACACACATGCAACTGTATGTGTTTGTCAGTGCTAGCAGAACTACACTGAAAAGAGTAAATTTTACTGAATGTAAATTATACCTTAATTTTTAAAAATGAGGAAACATATGCAGACAGACAAGAGAGAAATATATAGATAACATCTAGCTGGAAAACATGGTTTGTGATGTGTCTCTTTTTGTAGTTTTATGTAATGAGAAAAGGCAGGCAAGGTAAAGTCAATTTTGGAAGAAGCTTTCATTTCAGCTATCTAAACACTTGGAGTATTTTTATTTTAGATCACCGTTCCCATTCTTGGGGCATATCACCCCAAGGGCATCATAATGCTTTCTTGATCTGTGGCATGATTGCCACTTGTGTAGGCATTTACTGTAAATGCATAAGAAACTTCCATTTAGATTAGATATTCACAAGAAATGTTTAACAGTGAGTGTGCCCAGGGATTGGGATTAGACTGTTCAGGGAACTTCTTTATCCTTTGAGATTTTATTATTTAAGAAAATTAATGGCAAAAAAATATATTTTAAAGAATCGCTAACTCGTTTACCGTAACATTAAATGACAAACTGTCTGATATATTTTAAATGTGGTATGGTTCACTAAAGTTTAGTTTCACATGATTTTCAGGAAACCATCTCCTGTATAACATTAATTACATCTCTACTGCTCCCTAATGATTAGAAAAATTTCCTTTCTGTTCTTTTTTTTTGAGATGGATTTTCGCTCTTGTTGCCCAGGCTGGAGTGCTGGAGTGCAATGACACAATCTTGGCCCACCGCAACTTCCGCCTCCCGGGTTCAAGCAGTTCTTCTGCCTCAGCCTCCCAAGTAGCTGAGATTACAGGCATGTGCCACCATGCCCAACTAATTTTGTATTTACTAAAGAGACGGGGTTTCTCCATGTTGGTCAGGCTGGTCCCAAACTCCCAACCTCAGGTGATCCTCCCGCCTCAGCCTCCCAAAGTGCTGGGATTACAGGCATGAGCCACTGTGCCCGACTCCTTTCTGTTCTTAACGTTTAATATCATTGCAGAAATTCAAAATAAAAAGTCAACATCTGTTTTATGTATAGTCATGATTTTACTGACTTGATCAAGTATTTTTTAAAATTCTTGAAAAAATCAGTTCTTAAATCGGTTAAAATGATTATTTGCTAAATGATATTACTAAAATATTGTTAAAAATGTGTGCTTTTATATACGTATTACTTCCTAGTATTAAAAATAAATGGTGAGAAATTATTATAGATGCTACAGATTTTAAAAATATTTGTATTTCTGGCTTCCTATTTTTAATCTGTTTTTCTGGAAAGTTCACAGATATGTCTTGAGTATCTACTAGCCAGGCACTTTGTCAAGTACTAATAATAATTCTAATTATTGTATAGGATTTAAAGAACCGATACATACAGTATCTTATTCTTCAGAATAACCCTGTGAAAGTAGAGGATAAGTTTAGAGATGCTAAATTCATTTCTTTGTTCATTTATTCACCCAATTATTCTTCAACAAATGTTTAAATGAGTTCCTACTCTCTACCACTCCCTGACAACACTAGGGGCATAAGGGTGGCTGAGACAGTCTCTGCCTTTAAGAACCTCCATAATTTGTCATTCAAGGTCATGCCACTAGAAAATGGTGGAGCCAGGTCTTCTGATTCAGTACTCTTTCTTGTTGCCACAGTGTCTTTCAAAATAAGAAAATGGCCTGGGATCAAGAAGAAGGTGGATTTTTTAAATTATTATAAGTTATGAAAGTCCTCTGCTCTAGGGAACACAGAAATAATAAAAATGAGACCAAAAATGAACCTTGTTGTCTTTGTTCCAGAGCAGCAGTGTCTGCTTGGCAAAGTTTAGCAACAGCCACTAGAACCAGAAATAGAACATGTCACTTCCTTTTGGAGTCTGGAACTGATCACCCTCATCTGTAGGAACCTTAGATGGCTCTTAGTGTTTGTCCCGGAGGGAACCCCAAGAGCCAGAGCAATCCAGGATCCCCATTTTACAATGGAAACTCCCTGGCCATCCTTCCCTTGGCAAGAATAGGCTGAGTCAGAACAGGGACTACTGGGACTGTGTCATCCTGGAATCCAGTCTTTTCCTCTCCTTTACACCAGGAATAGAATAGATTTCCTGGCATCAGGTGCCAGAGAGAGGCATTTACTGTTCACTGTGCGTAAGTTATCAGAATCAGAAGTACTACTAACAACTCTCAGCAAAAAGGCATTGGGACAAAGGCAATGAGGAACAGTTGTTTCTGAGGTGGCTTCACTTTATGAGAATGAGCAGCAAGGGAAATTTATGGTGAAGGAAACCGTTTCTGTGTTTTTTGTATAATTAATAGCTTCTTCAAGATGTCACAGCATCTGGGTGGCTTTTGAGAGGAGCACACCATTCTCTTGGCCTGGGCTGTTGGTCAGTGGTTCCTTCTAGGGCCTAAGTTCAATAGGCAATATAGACATGTGCCAGTAGGCCATTCCAAGCCAGAACTATAACAAAATATCAGAAATCTCAGATAGTGCTTCAGACAATGTGTTTATGTCTGTTTCATCTCCATCCTGCTCCAGCTTTTTCTTTACCTTGTACAGGTACCTGTGGAAAAGTGAAAAGCCACTCTACTACTCATTTGTCGACAAACCAGTAGCATATAAAAAAAGAGGTAAGTCAAATTTTGTCTTTTTAATACCAAGTAGCAACACAGTTGTAGAAAAATTAAATATCTGGACTTGAAATGTTGAATGCTTAAGTTTTTTACTTTTTTTAAACAAATGTTCCAGGGCACGTGTACATCCAAAGCAGCATCATACTCTGCAAGAAATCTCTGCAGGAATCTACTTCAGGAATATGTCGTTCTTCAAAACAGAGCCTCAGTTCCTGCCAAAATCTAAAATCCTAAATCGTTATGATTTTGGGAATTCTTTGCTTATAGAATTCCTTTTAGACTGTACATTCTTTTTGAAGTAGGGTTTCCCCCATGCACCTCATGCAGTTTCATCTTCCCTTAACGTTATCCTGTTACATTACCGTGGTACATCTGCCAAAACTAAGGAACCAATATTGGTACATTCCTATCAGGTAAATTCCAGGCTTTATTTGTGATTTAACATTACTTGTTATTTTGTTTCCTTTTTTTCTCCGTTTCCAGAAATGGTGGTGAATCTACAGAAACAATTTAGCACACTGGTTGAGTCAACAGCAACTGCTGGAAAAAAAAGCCCTTCAAGTTTTCAGTTCAACTGGACTGAAGAAGACACTGATAGAACGTGTTTCCATGGACACAGCCTTCAGGGAGTCCTGAAAGAGAAAGGCCAATCACTGCTGACTAAGAATTCATTATATTGGCTTAGTACACAGAAATTCTGCAGATGGTAATAATGCTTTTAGAAAAAGTCACATGTAATTGAAGTAGTTGACTGTATAAGAGCCAGATAGGTTTTTTGTTGGAATTAGAAGCCGGTGAGCTTAAGTCACGAAAATCAGAATTATACATTGAGTCTTGTATAGGAGTTCTAGGAAAGCTGGTAAAAATCAAGAAAGAGGATACAGGGCAATTAGCACAAAGTATCCCCTCTAGCTAAATTAACCTGCAGTGTGGCAGGCAAGCAATAGAAGTGGCTGTAAATGCTGATCAGGAGAATGTGCTGTATTTTTTAGTACATATCACTTCTCTGAGTCAGTTACCTTTATCATGTCCTTCTACCTCTTAATACTTCCTTAAGTATTTCCTAAAAATAAGGATATTCTCTTAAGTGACCACAGTACAGTTATCAAACTCAGGAAACTTAATATTGATACGATACCTTTATCTCACCCACAGTCCATATTCCAATTTTCTCATTAGACCCCCGGTGTGCTTTTATAGCAGGATCAAGTTCAGGAGTCGGTATGGCATTGATTGATTTTATCTCTTCGGTCTCCTTTAATCTGATTGTCCCTCAGCCTTTCTTTGTCTTTCATGACATTGAGCTGTATTTTTCAGAAATGTCAGTGATGTTATACAATGTTTCTGAGTATGCTTGTGATGGTTCCTCATGTTTAGATTCAGGTTCTGCATCCCTGGCCAAAACAAGTGCCGTGTCCTCCTCAGGGCATCATTTCTCAGGGTATGGCGTCTGTAGACTGGGAGGGGGGTCCATTTGCCCCTCAGGTGTTAATAGTGATCACCCAGTCAAGGTGCTGTGTGGTTTTTCCACAGTGTAGTTACTATGTTTCCCCTTACAACTAATAAAAAATCTGCAGGGAGATACTTGGTCAGTGAAATACTCTGATCTTCATTCAACTTTGTCCCCTTGATTTCATGTTTTATGTTCTGTCCTCGTATCTGTCGAGTGTGGGCATGTGAAGTCTGGAAAACAACACGTGCTTTTATGGTTATTGGGTCTGGATAAAGTAGGACTAAAGATGGGAAGCTGCACTGAGGAGAGGAATCTGTGTAGGACATAGTGGAAAACTTGTATGTCTAAATAGTAAGACACAGGCTTTTGACTTCATCAGGTTTAATTAATGATCGGCTCTGTGGCATACTGGCTCTTAGACTTCCGGCTTAGTAATAGGCTGCCTTCTTATTTTTGCTTTATTTTTTCAGAAGAGTTATATATTCCCTATAAATGGTCGATATTGGAATAATACAGTGTAAATTCTTGTTTAAGTAATTTATGAGGTCTTGCTGTGTCACCCAAGCTGGAGTACAGTGGCACGATAATGGCTCACTGCAGCCTCAACTTCCTAGGCTCAAGCAATCCTCCCACCTCAGCCTTCCAAGTAGCTGGAACTACAGGTGTGCACCACCATACCCAGCTAATTTTTTATTTTTTGCAGAGACGAGGGTCTCCCTATGCTGCCCAGGTTGGTCTCAAATGCCTGAGCTCAAGCAGTCCTCCTGCCCCAGCCTCCCAAAGCGCTGGGATTACAGGTGTGAGCCACTGCGCCCAGCCATCTATTTTCATATGACTCAGAAAATTTCCTCAGGCAGTAGATAGTGAAGAACATATTACTCCCCAGAGCACATTCGTTTTTCTTTAATTGTACTGAAAATCAACTCCAAAAGTATTTTTTGAGTACTTGAAAAAAATAAGTCATTATCCTAAGTCCTAGATAGATACAAAGGTAACTCAGGAAGTTTGTTTTCCAAGTCCACTTGAAGAGAAGATTTTTTTAATAAGAGTATGTTTTCCCCACTTTCCTTCTGTAGTGTCTTAATAGCTGTAGAGAGGAGTACATGGATTAAAAATTACAGAGATAATCATTGGGGTAGACAGGTGTTTACCATAAAATTCTTTCAACTTTGCTGTATGATTGAAATTTTTTATAATAAAGTTTGAGGAGAAAAACTAAAAAGATTCAGGCTGTGCCATAAAGTGTTTTTCTCCTTGCCTATTTTAACTTTTAGCTCCATTTTATATAATAATAGCGAAAAGGCCATTCAATAAAATAGTTCTGTGGCTTTGAAGTTACTTTATCTTTCAGTGTCTTCCTGTTAAAAATAAAAAGACTAGACTAATATTCCCTCACTAAAGTTCTCAGTAATTAACGTGTGAAAAATAAAAGCATAAAGGCTTTTCTCACTGTGACTATATTTAAAGTAATCTCATCCCCATATTGACATAGAAATTGCCCAAGAGGAAATATTCAAGTAGCTAAGAGGACTTGCTATAGAATCATAGAATCAGGCTGTTTCTATCCTAAGTCTGCCACTTGCTAATTGTAGGAAGGTTACTCACTTCTCTACAGCTGTGCTGACCCAGTTGTAAATGTGGGGATAATACTGATCTTTTCCTATTCTGAAAACCTTCAGTGGCTCCCATCTCATTGAAAGGAAGACCCAAAAAACATTGTGGAGCCAACACGGCCCTCTTGACCTTCCCTCTGCTGTCCTCTGACCTCCTTGCTGTCACCCTCTGTTCAGAGTGACCTCCCAGCTGCTCCTTGAGCTTACCAGACACTCCCCACATGGGCCTTTGTACCTGCTATGCCTCCTGCCTAGAATGTTCTTTCCCCCATGTATCCACATGGGCTCACTTCTTTCAGGTTTTTGCTCAAATTTCACTTCCTTGGAGAGATTTTTCTTAGCCATCCTGCCTAAAATAGCACCAATCATTCCCCCAATACCCCTCATTATTCTCTGTCCCCTGGCCTATTCCATTTTTCTTTGTAGTTTTCATCACTATTTAATAGAATATATTATTATATATTTATTTTGCTTATTTATCCATCTCCCCACACTAGAATGTAAGGGCCTTGAGAATGTAAGGACTACTAGAATGTAAGGAGGACTCTGTTTTATTTAATGAAAAATCCCAGCGGCTAGACCAGGGCCTAGCACAGACTAGGTGCCCACCAAGTATTTACTGAATGAATGAATGGAAAATAGGGCCTGCCCCAAGTTCTTGTGAGAATTGAATGAGGTATTTGATGTGTGTCACACAGTAAGTACTCAATCAAACATAAGTATGACCATTATTATTTTAAACAAAGCTAATTTTCTGTTAACTAATGTTATTTCCTGGTCTGGGCTTGGTGGCTCCACCTGTAATCCTAGCACTTAGGGAGGCTGAGGCAGGTGGATCACTGGAGTCCAGGAGTTCGAGACCAATCTAGCCAACATGGCAAAACCCTGCCTCTACTAAAAATACAAAATTAGCCGGGTGTGGTGGTGCACGTGTATAATCTACTTGGGAGGCTGAGGCATGAGAATCACTTGAACCCAGGAGGCATTGGTTGCAGTGAGCTGAGAGCACACCACTGCACTCCAGCCTGGGCGACAGAGCAAGACTCCATCTCAAAAAAAAAAAAAAAATTATTTCTTAAGTTGGTATCAATCAAAGATAATTGAACTGTAGAAAATACAGTGGGAGATGATAAAGTTGTCTATATTAAGATTTGCTGCTTAAAAAAAAAGTTGAGCTGCATCTACAACGATTAAAGAGTGGCACTGTTGGCCGGGCATGGTGGCTCACACCTTTAATCCCAGCACTTTGGGACGCCAAGGCGGGCAGATCACCTGAGGTCTGGAGTTCGAGACCAGCCTGACCAACATGGAGAAACCCCTGACTCTACTAAAAATACAAAATTAGCCGGATGTGGTGGCACATGCCTGTAATCCCAGCTACTTGGTAGGCTGAGGCAGGAGAATCACTTGAACCCAGGAGGTGGAGGTTGCAGTGAGCCGAGATCACGCCATTGCACTCCAGCCTGGGCAACAAGAGCGAAACTCTGTCTCAAAAAAAAAAAAAAAAAATTGATTTAAGAGTGGCACTGCTTAATAGCAGCCACAGGGAAAGGCCAGAACCCCAACCCAGGGTCAGCGCCATGTCTGAGGTAGTTGATTCCTTTGCATTGGTCATGTCAATGATTTTCAGATTTTATCCTGAAGAGGAGAAAGAGTTATAGTCCCCAGTGAAGAGTGCTTGCCCACAACTCCAAGTGAAGACATGGTGTGCCACACCCTGCCTCCTCCAGCTGCAGAGTTGGTCCTGAGCAGCTTATGTCGTGATCCGTACCTTTGTGCTTTTTCACAGGGCAGGAGGGTGGATTGTGGATTATCTCAGATTTAATACTGCAGTATAATGCAGTGAGTTATACATAGAGCTTAGTGTAGTCAGCGATGAAACTGCTGAGATTTTTTTCTCTGCATGAAGTATAAAACTAAATTCTAACTGTATGAAGTTTCAGTGATACCATGACTTTAGGCACCAAACTTATCTGTCAACCTTACCTGTTCTAGACCAGAGCCTAGAACTGCAGAGGAAGCAAAAAAGGCTTCAGCTGGGCTGTAAAAATGCCACAGAGACCGTGACTAAAACTCAGCCTTTTTTCTCAGAGAGCCCCTTAGCCCCTCGCTCAGAGCCCCTGACTCTGCCCTTAGGCTGAGTTGTCTGATTTCCAAACTCCTCATCATCAAAGAAACAAAAGGAGAGGTCTGAGAAGCACTCTGCTGATAGACATCTTGACGGCAAACATAAATGACACCCTTTGACAACAATAGGGGAGCCAGCATCAGAATCCAAAGCAGACAGAGCTCCAGTCGCAGAGCCTGAAGTTCATGGCTCCATGCCACTAAATAAGGGGACCACATCCCTGCTTCAGCACAGCACCTGTCCCAAGATGCTGTGTGCCTTCGTGGTGGGTTTTATTAGCATGTTTTCTGATGTTTCTACAATAAAAACAGGCAACTGTAATAATATCATTGTAAAGGCTAAAATATGCTGAATATGCTCTAAGACAACCATTGAAAATGATTACAATGAAAAGTGATGCTTATGAGAGCAAATATTTAGCTATGTAGAGAATTTTGTTAGGCAGAAGGACTCATTTCTGAGTGTTCAGAAGAAACAAAACATTTGCTGTAAAATTGTGAAAACACTCAGAGCTTGGGAACTAAGCAGAGAAAGGCCACAAGAGTACTTCAGGTATGGGAGGCTGTTTATTCTTCCTAGCTGAGGCAGAGTTAACAATTTCAATGAATTGAAATGCCCTTACTATTCCTCCAATTGTTATAACAGTTGGCTAGGTCAGAAGACCTGACTTCTTGTAGGTGGTGGCCGTCACCTCCCTGGGAGTTCCACAGATGAGGCAGAGCAGTGGTCTTTAGTTGTATTCCACAGGAAATGGAAGTGCTTTGGCAGCCCCACAAAAATGTGATTTTAATTTTTAACTATTTTTTTAAACTGTAGTGAAAAAACAGTACTCAGGCCGGGCAGGGTGGCTCACACCTGTAATCCCAGCACTTTGGGAGGCCGAGGTGGGCGGATTACGAGGTCAGGAGATCGAGACCATCCTGGCCAACATGGTGAAACCCCATCTCTACTAAAATACAAAAAATTAGCCGGGCGTGGTGGTGCATGCCTGTAGTCCCAGCTACTCAGGAGGCTGAGGCAGGGCAATCACTTGAACTCAGGAGTTGGAGGTTACCGTCAGCTGAGATTGCAGCACTGCACTCCAGCCTGGTGACAGAGCAAGACTCAGTCTCAAAAAAAAAAAAAAAGAAAAAAAAAGTACTCAAATATGTCATATGCTTAGCTTAGGCAGGTGTGGTGGCACATGTCTGTAGTCCCAGCAACTTGAAAGTCTGAGGTGGGAGAATCACTTGAGGCCAGGAGTTTGAGGCTGTGATGTGCAATGATTGTGACTGTGTATAGCCACTGCACTCCAGCCTGGGCATAGTGAGACCCTGTCTCTTAAAAATATTATCTCTAAGCCGGGCGCAGTGGCTCACGCCTGTAATCCCAGCACTTTGGGAGGCCGAGGCGGGTGGATCACTTGAGGTCAGGAATTCAAGACCAGCCTGGCCAACATGGCGAATCGCCATCTCTACTAAAAATACAAAAATTAGCCTGGTGTGGAGGGGCACGCCTCCCAGCTACTTTGGAGACTGAGGCACAAGAATTGCTTGAACCTGGGAGATGAAAGTTGCAGTGAACTGAGATTGCACCACTGCACTCCAGCCTAGGTGACAGAGTGAGACTCCGTCTCAAAAAAAAATATATATATATATATATATAAAAGCAAGAGGCCATTTTTGCGAGAATTACTGTAAATGGCTTATTTTTTATCTTTATTAAACTAATCAGTGAACAAACATTTGAGGCTTTTGTATTTTCTACTAGTAATAGGGCATTGGGTTTACTGTGTGTAGTATTAAAATAGCCTTAAGATTTTAAGTGAATACAAAAAAATTAATTTTAAAGGACTGTAGAGGAAGTGAACATTTTTGAGCCTTTGCTGTGTACCAAGAATTGGGTTAAGTGTTTAATATACATTCTTATTTAATCTTGTCAACTCTGTCAAGTGTAAGTACTGTTGGCCGGGCACGGTGGCTCACGCCTGTAATCCCAGCACTTTGGGAGGCCAAGGCGGGTGGATCACGACGTCAGGAGATCGAGACCATCCTGGCTAACACGGTGAAACCCTGTCTCTAATAAAAATACAAAAAATTAGCCGGGCTTGGTGGTGGGCACCTGTAGTCCCAGCTACTCAGGAGGCTGAGGTAGGAGAATGGCATGAACCCGGGAGGCGGAGCTTGCAGTGAGCTGAGATTGTGCCACTGCACTCCAGCCTGGGTGACAGAGTGAGACTCCGTTTCAAAAAAAAAAAAAAAAGAAAAAAGAAAAGTGTAAGTACTGTTATTTTTTTCCGTTTTACAGATGAGAGAACCAAGAGTAGTTACCCATAGTCACAGCTAATGGGTGGCAGAGGGTTTTGTTTGGTTGGTTGATTGGTTTTGGGTTTTTTTGTTTTGGGGTGTTTGTTTTTTTTTTTTGAGACAGAAGCTCGTTCTGTCACCCAGGCTAGAGTGCAGTGACACAATCTTGGCTCACTGCAACCTCCCCGGGTTCAAGCGATTCTTGTGCCTCAGCCTCCTGAGTGGCTGCTACTACAGACATGCGCTACCACCCCTGGCTAATTTTTGTATTTTTAGTAGAGACGGGGTTTCATCATGTTAGTCAGGCTGGTCTCGAACTCCTGACCTCATGATCCGCCCGCCTCGGCCTCCCAAAGTGCTGGGATTACAGGCATGAGCCACTGTGCCCAACCAAGTGGCAGAGTTTTATGGTGCAAACATAGACATTCAGGAATTTAGGGCCATATATATTATGTAAGTCATTATATCTCAATGTCTATAGCTTCTATATGTTATTTCTTTACTTGCTTTTTAAAGTTGATAATGGGAAATTTCTGGTATACTCAGAAGTAGAGTAGTATAAAGAACCCCCCGTCTCTGTCACTCAATCTCAGCAACTGTGACATGGCAAGACTTGCTTCACCCAGGCTCCAGCTTACTCTACCCCTCTGCCCCCCATTATTTGGAAACAGATCTCAAACATCATATTTTTTAAAGTAAAACCATAATACCATTAATCAGATATAAAAAACTAAGTCATTTCTTAATATTCTCCAATATGCAGTCAGTGATGAGATTTTCCCTATTGTCATAAAATTTTTTAAATGAGTTTAACTCAGAATCCAAATCAGGCCCATATATTGCAGGTGGTTGACATGGCTTATAAGTGTTTCAGTTCTTAAGGCCCCCTCTCTTTATCTCTCTCTCTTTTTTCTTCTTACAATGTACTTACTGAGTAATCCTGGTCATGTGTCCCATACAATTTCTCATAGTCCAGATTTTGTGTATAGACAGTGCCATATGATGCCATCTAACCTCTTCCTCTATCCCTGGATAGCCTATATGTTGATGTAGTTAGTTTGAGATTGGCAGTTATGGCCAGGTGCGGTGGCTCATGCCTGTAATCTCAACACTTTGGGAGGCTGAGGTGGGTGGATCACCTGAGGTCAGGAGTTCGAGACCAGACTGGCCAACATGGTGAAACCCCATCTCTACTAAAAATACAAAAATTAGCCGGGCATGGTGGTGCATGCCTGTAGTCCCAACTACTTGGGGGGCTGAGGCAGGAGAATCGCTTGAACCTGGGAGGTGGAGGTTGCAGTCAGCGGGGTGAGACTCTGTCTCAAAAAAAAAAAAAAAAAGAGATTGGCAGTTAACATTAGTTAGAGATTTGATCAGATTCAGGTTTAACTTTTTTTTATATATATATATACTTTAAGTTCTAGGGTACATGTGCACAACGTACAGGTTTGTTACATAGATACATGTGCCATGTTGGTTTGCTGTACCCATCAGCTGGTCATTTACATTAGGTATTTCTCCTAATGTTGTCCCTCCCCCTGCCCCCCACCCCACGACAGACCCCAGTGTATGATGTTCCCCACCCTGTGTCCAAGTGTTCTCATTGTTCAATTCCCACTTATCAGTGAGAACATATGGTGTTTGGTTTTCTGTCCTTGTGATAGTTTGCTCAGAATGATGTTTCCAGCTTCATCCATGTCCCTGCAAAGGACATGAACTCATCCTTTTTTATAGCTGCATAGTATTCCATGGTGTATATGTGCCACATTTTCTTAATCCAGTCTATCATTGAAGGACATTTGGGTTGGTTCCAAGTCTTTGCTATTGTGAATAGTGCCACAGCAAACATACATGTGCATGTGTCTTTATAGTAGCATGATTTATAATCCTTTGGGTATATACTCAGTAAGGGGATCACTGGGTCAAACTGCATTTCTAGTTCTAGATCCTTGAGGAATTGCCACACTGTCTTCCACAATGGTTGAACTAGTTTACAGTCCCACCAGTAGTGTAAAAGCGTTCCTGTTTCTTCACATCCTCTCCAGCACCTGTTGTTTCCTGACTTTTTAACGATCACCATTCTAACTGGTGTGAGATGGTATCTCATTGTGGTTTTGATTTGCATTTCTCTGATGACCAGTGATGATGAGCATTTTTTCATGTGTCTGTTGGCTGCATAAATGTCTTCTTTTGAGAAGTGTCTGTTCATATCCTTTGCTCACTTTTTGATGGGGTTGTTTTTTTCTTGTAAATTTGTTTAAGTTCTTTGTAGATTCTGGATATTAGCCCTTTGTCAGATGGGTAGATTGAAAAAATTTTCTCCCATTCTGTAGGTTGTTCACTCTGATGGTAGTTTCTTTTGCTGTGCAGAAGCTTGTTAGTTTAATTAGATCCCATTTGTCTACTTTGGCTTTTGTTGCCATTGCTTTTGGTGTTTTAGTCATGAGGTCCTTGCCCATGCCTATGTCCTGAATGGTATTGCCTAGGTTTTCTTCTAGGGTTTTTATGGTTTTAGGTCTAACATTTAAGTCTTTAATCCATCTTGAATTAATTTTTGTATAAGGTGTAAGGAAGGGATCCAGTTTCAGCTTTCTACATATGGCTAGCCAGTTTTCCCAACACTGTTTATTAAATAGGGAATCCTTTCCCCACTTCTTGTTTTTGTCAGGTTTGTCAAAGATCAGATGGTTGTAGATGTGTGGTGTTATTTCTGAGGCCTCTGTTCTGTTCCATTGGTCTATATCTCTGTTTTGGTACCAGTACCATGCTGTTTTGGTTACTGTAGCCTTGTAGTATAATTTGAAGTCAGGTAGTGTAATGCCTCCAGCTTTATTCTTTTTGCTTAGGATTGTTTTGGCAATGCGGGCTCTTTTTTGGTTCCATATGAACTTTAGTTTTTTCCAGTTCTGTGAAGAAAGTCATTGGTAGCTTGATGGGGATAGCATTGAATCTGTAAATTACCTTAAGCAGCATGGCCATTTTCACGATATTGATTGTTCCTATCCATGACCATGGAATGTTCTTCCATTTGTTTGTGTCCTCTTTTATTTCGTTGAGCAGTGGTTTGTAGTTCTCCTTGAAGAGGTCCTTCACATCCCTTGTAAGTTGGATTCCTAGGTATTTTATTCTTTTTGTAGCAATCGTGAATGGGAGTTCACTCATGATTTAGCTCTCTGTTTGTCTGTTATTGGTGTAAAGGAATGCTTGTGATTTTTGCACATTGATTTTGTATCCTGAGACTTTGCTGAAGTTGCTTATCAGCTTAAGGAGATTTTGGGCTGAGATGATGGGGTTTTCTGAATATACAATCATGTCATCTGCGAACAGGGACAATTTGACTTCCTCTTTTCCTAATTGAATACCTTTTATTTCTTTCTCCTGCCTGATTGCCCTGGCCAGAACTTCCAACACTATGTTGAATAGGAGTGGTGAGAGAGGGCATCCCTGTCTTGTGCCAGTTTTCAAAGGGAATGCTTCCAGTTTTTGCCCATTCAGTATGATATTGGCTGTGGGTTTCTCATAAATAGCTCTTATTGTTTTGAGATATGTTCCATCAGTACCTAGTTTATTGAGAGTTTTTAGCATGAAGGGCTGTTGAATTTTGTCAAAGGCCTCTTCTGCATCTATTGAGATAATCATGTGGTTTTGTCGTTGGTTCTGTTTTTTGTTGTTGTTGTTGTTGTTGTTGTTGTTTAGAGACGGAGTCTTGCTCTGTCACCCAGGCTGGAGTGCAGTGGCACGATCTCGGCTGACTGCAACCTCCGCCTCCCGGGTTCACACCATTCTCCTGCCTCAGCCTCCTGTGTAGCTGGGACTACAGGTGCCCGCCACCACACCTGGCTAAGTTTTTGTATTTTTAGTAAAGACGGGGTTTCACCGTGTTAGCCAGGACAGTCTCAATCTCCTGACCTCGTGATCCAACCACGTCAGCCTCCCAAAGTGCTGGGATTACAGGCGTGAGCCACCGTGCCTGGCCTTTGGTTCTGTTTATGTGATGGATTATGTTATTGATTTGCGTATGTTGAACCAGCCTTCCATCCCAGGGATGAAGCCGACTTGATCGTGGTGGATAAGCTTTTTGATGTGCTGCTGGATTCAGTTTTCCAGTATTTTATTGAGGATTTTTGCATCAATGTTCATCAAGGATATTGATCTAAAATTAAAATTCTCTTTTTTTGTTGTGTCTCTGCCAGGCTTTGGTATCAGGATGATGCTGGCCTCATAAAAATGAGTTAGGGAGGATTCCCTCTTTTTTCTATTGATTGGAATAGTTTCAGAAGGAATGGTACCAGCTCCTTGTTGTACCTCTGATGAATTCGGCTGTGAATCTGTCTGGTCCCGGACTTTTTTTGGTTGGTAAGCTATTAATTATTGCCTCAATTTCAGAACCTGTTATTGGTCTATTCAGAGATTCAGCTTCTTCCTGGCTTAGTCTTGGAAAGGTGTACATGTCCAGGAATTTATTCATTTTTTCTAGATTTTCTAGTTTATTTGCATAGAGGTGTTTATAGTATTCTCTGATGGTAGTTTGTATTTCTGTGGGATCGGTGGTGATATCCCCTTTATCATTGCATCTATTTGATTCTTCTCTTTTCTTCTTTATTAGTCTTGCTAGCGGTCTATCAATTTTGTTCATCTTTTCAAAAAACCAGCTCCCGGATTCATTGATTTTTTTAAGAGTTTTTTTGTGTCTGTATCTCCTTCAGTTCTCTGATCTTAGTTATGTCTTGCCTTCTGCTAGCTTTTGAATTTGTTTGCTCATGCTTCTCTAGTTCTTTTAATTGTGATGTTAAGATGTCGATTTTAGATCTTTCCTGCTTTTTCTTGTGGGCATTTAGTGCTATAAACTTCCCTCTACACACTGCTTTAAATGTGTCCCAGAGATTCTGGTATGTTGTGTCTTTGTTCTCATTGGTTTCAAAGTACATCTTTATTTCTGCCTTCATTTCGTTATTTACCCCGTAGTCATTCAGGAACAGGTTGTTCAGTTTCCAAGTAGTTGTGTGGTTTTGAGTGAGTTTCTTAATCCTGAGTTCTAATTTGATTGCACTGTGGTCTGAGAGACAGTTTGTTGTGATTTCTGTTCTTTTACATTTGCTGAGGCGTTCTTTACTTCCAACTATGTGGTCAATTTTGGAGTAAGTGTGATGTGGTGCTGAGAAGAATGTATATTCTGTTGATTTGGGGTGGAGAGTTCTATAGATGTCTATTAGGTCCACTTGGTGCAGAGCTGAGTTCAAGTCCTGGATATCTATCCTTGTTAACCTTCTGTCTCGTTAATCTGTCTAATATTGACAGTGGGTTGTTAAAAGTCTCCCATTATTATTGTGTGGGAGTCTAAGTCTTTGTAGGTCTCTGAGGACTTCCTTTATGAATCTGAGTGCTCCTGTATTGGGTGCATATATATTTAGGATAGTTAGCTCTTCTTGTGGAATTGATCCCTTTACCATTATGTAATGGCCTTCTTTGTCTCTTTTGATCTTTGTTGGTTTAAAGTCTGTTTTATCAGAGACTAGGATTGCAACCCATGCTATTTTTGCTTTCCATTTGCTTGGTAGATCTTCCTCCATCCCTTTTTTTTTGAGCCCATGTGTGTCTCTGCATGTGAGATGGGTCTCCTGAATACAGCACACTGATGGGTCTTGACTCTTTATCCAGTTTGCCAGTCTGTGTCTTTTAATTGGGGCATTTAGCCCATTTACGTTTAAGGTTAATATTGTTATGTGTGAATTTGATCCTGTCATTATGATGTTAGCTGGTTATTTTGCCTATTAGTTGATACAGTTTCTTCCTAGCCTTGATGGTCTTTACAATTTGGCATGTTTTTGCAGTGGCTGATACCGGTTGCTCCTTTCCATGTTTAGTGCTTCCTTCAGGAGCTCTTGTAAGGCAGGTCTGGTGGTAACAAAATCTCTCAGCATTTGCTTGTTTGTAAAGGATTTTATTTCTCCTTCACTTATGAAGCTTAGTTTGGCTGGATATGAAATTCTGGGTTGAAAATTCTTGTCTTTAAGAATGTTGAATATTGGCCCCCACTCTCTTCTGGCTTGTAGAGTTTCTGCCGAGAGATCAGCTGTTAGTCTGATGGGCTTCCCTTTGTGGGTAACCGACCTTTCTCTCTGACTGCCCTTAACATTTTTTCGTTCATTTCAACCTTGGTGAATCTGACAGTTATGTGTCTTGGGTTGCTCTTCTCAAGGAGTATCTTTGTGTGGTGTTCTCTGTATTTCCTGAAGTTGAATGTTGGCCTGCCTTGCTAGGTTGGGGAAGTTCTCCTGGATAATATCCTGCAGAGTGTTTTCCAACTTGGTTCCATTCTCCCCGTCACTTTCAGGTACACTAATCAAATGTAGATTTGGTGTTTTCACATAGTCCCATATTTCTTGGAGGCTTTGTTTGTTTCTTTTTACTTTTTTCTCTAAACTTCTCTTCTTACTTTATTTCATTAATTTGATCTTCAATCACTGATACCCTTTCTTCCACTTGATCGAATCGGCTATTGAAGCTTGTGCATGTGTCACGTAGCTCTCATGCCATGGTTTTCAGCTCCCTCAGATCATTTAAGGTCTTCTCTATGCTGTTTATTCTAGTTAGCCATTCGTCTAATCTTTTTTCAAGGTTTTTAGCTTCCTTGCGATGGGTTTGAACATCTGCCTTTAGCTCAGAAAAGTTTGTTATTGCCGACCTTCTGAAGCCTACTTCTGTCAGCTCGTCAAAGTCATTCTCCATCCAGCTTTGTTCCGTTGCTGGCGAGGAGCTGCAATCCTTTGGAGGAGAAGAAGTGCTCCAGTTTTTAGAATTTTCAGCTTTTCTGCTCTGGTTTCTCCCCACCTTTGTGGTTTTATCTACCTTTGGTCTTTGATGTTGGTGACCTACAGATGAGGTTTTGTTGTGGATGTCCTTTTTGTTGATGTTGATGCTACTCCTTTCTGTTTGTTAGTTTTCCTTCTAACAGTCAGGTCCCTCAGCTGCAGGTCTGTTGGAGTTTGCTGGAAGTCCACTCCAGACCCTGTTTGCCTGGGTATCACCAGTGGAGGCTGCAGAACAGCAAATATTGCTGCCTGATCCTTCCTCTGGAAGCTTTGTCCCAGGGGGCACCTGCCTGTATGAGGTGTCAGTCGGCCCTTACTGGGAGGTGTCTCCCAGTTAGGCTGCATGGGGGTCAGGGACCCACTTGAGGAGGCAGTCTGTCCGTTCTCAGAGCTCAAACACCGTGCTGTGAGAACCACTGCTTTCTTCAGAGTTGTCAGACAGGGACGTTTAAGTCTGCAGAAGTTTCTGCTGCCTTTTGTTCAGCTGTGTGCTGCCCCCAGAGGTGTAGTTTACAGAGGCAGCAGGCCTTGCTGAGCTGCGGTGGGCTCTGCCCAGTTTGAGCTTCCTGACCGCTTTGTTTACCTACTCAAGCCTCAGCAATGGTGGACGCCCCTCCCCCTGCCAGGCTGCTGCCTTGCAGGTCAATCTCAGACTGCTGCACTAGCAGTGAGCAAGGCTCCGTGGGCGAGGGACCAGCTGAGCCAGGCTCAGGATATAATCTCCTGGTGTGCCGTTTGCTAAGACCATTGGAAAAGTGCAGTATTTGGGTGGGAGTGTCCCGATTTTCCAGGTACAGTCTGTCATGGCTTCCCTTGGCTAGGAAAGGGAAATCCCTTCCCAGGTGAGGCGATGCCCCGCCCTGCTTCGGCTCGCCCTCCGTGGGCTGCACCCACTGTCCAGCCAGTCCCAGTGAGATGAATTGAACCAGGTACCTCAGCTGGAAATGCAGAAATCACCCGTCTTCTGATCATGCTGGGAGCCGCAGACCAGAGCTGTTCCTGTTCAGCCATCTTGTAACGGAAGGCTTTCCTATTTTAAAATAATGGAAATTGCTTGGTAAACTCTTCTCTCACAATACATATAGTATTGCAAGCTACATTATAAAGTCTAGTGTCTTATTTTGGGTGGAAGTCAGGAATTATTTGTTTTCTTTAGTTTGTTTTAGAAATATGTTCAGAATCTCTCCCTGTGTGCTTTTGTTTGCCTTGACCATGGTAAGAAGGTGGAGTGGTGGCCCATCTGGAGTGAAGAAACTTTGAGCAAACAGTTGAAGGACCAGCTCCTAGCACCACCTGTGGCCCTTGTGTGGTGGCCATGGATAGTGTGAACATATTTTCCTTTGTGCAGTTAAGGAGTTAACAAATTCTTCTAAGTTTCCTTCCAGCTCAGGGTCCTGTTTTAAGCCTAACCATATATATTTGCTAAGTTATTTGGGGGGATGTTCAGGGGTTAGTGTGTGCATTTCTTGGTTACCATCTAAAGATAAATTATTTTTTCTTTTTCCCTTCTAGCTATTGTACACACGTGACAACCTATGAAGAATCAAATTATTCTCTGAGTTATCAGTTTATACTAAATCTCTTCTCCTTCCTGCTCAGAATAAAGACTTCCCTTCTCCATGAAGAAGTGAGCTTAGTTGAGAAGAAACTTTTTGAGAAAAAATACAGTGTAAAAAGAAAGAAATCAAGATCCAAGAAAGTGAGACGACATTGAGAAAATGAAATAGAAACTTTCTGGAAAAATATTTTAATAGTGATAGTAAGATCAGATTTTAATATAACATTCCAGAGAATTGTGGAAAATACTGCATATATATGTATAGACTCTGACACATATTTACATATATATCAAGTGTGCTTAGAAAAATGTACATTGTAAAGCAGGTGAGCTTCATTTGATTTTATTTTTCAGAGTATGAACATTCTAAGAGAAAGTTAAAACAATAGCAAATTGTATAATTGTATCCAGAAATGTATACTCATTGTATTTTAAAGCTAAATTTATTTTTTAAACTAGATCCCTTCATTATTCTTTATGCCTCAGAGTAAATCCCAGATGTATCAAAGATCTAAACATAATCTTTCATATGTAAAAATATAAAAGTATTAGTAGAAAACAAATATGAATGCTTTGATGATCTTGGAATGGCAAAGTCAATTTTTGCAGCATATGGTGGACAAAGAAATAATTTCTTTAATGTATCAATAGCTCTTGGAAAGCAAAAGGAAAAAAGCAAACTGAGTAAGGGATATGAAAAATTAGTTTTCTGAGGCTGGGCGCAGTGGCTCACACCTGTAATCCCAGCACTTTGGGAGGCCGAGGTGGGCGGATCACGAGGTCAGGAGATCGAGACCATCCTAGCTAACATGGTGAAACCCCGTCTCTACTAAAAATACAAAAAATTAGCCGGGCATGGTGGCGGGCGCCTGTAGTCCCAGCTACTCAGGAGGCTGAGGCAGGAGAATGGCGTTAACCCGGGAGGCGGAGCTTGCAGTGAGCCGAGATTGCGCCACTGCACTGCAGCCTGGGTGACAGTGCAAGACTCCGTCTCAAAAAAAAAAAGAAAAGAAAAATTAGTTTTCTGAAGGCCAAGCCAAAAAACATCATAGGATACTCGACCTCACTTATACTCAAGAAATACAAATTGAAATGAATACTGTTTCCCACATACTAGATTGGCAAAGATTATAAAGATGTGTAAAACCTGGTATGGACATTGGAAAATCAGGCATTCTTGTTCTGAGTTCATTTATGCATGCAACAGATAGCAACTCCTGTGTTCAGGCATGTTCTAAGCACTGGGGATACAGCACTGAACAAGACCCCCACCTTTAAACATCATAGGTTCCAACCAGGTGAAAGCTGATAGTAAAAATATATATTATTTTGGGGGGAATTAAGTGCAATGAAGAAAAAGCAAGAAAAGATAAATGATAAGGTAGGCCATTTTATAAAGGGCGGCTGAGGGAGGATCCTCTGGGGCAGTGGCATTAGAGCAGAGACCAACTTGCCTGGAACACAGTAGCACGAGCAGCCATGCAGCCATCCAGGGGGAGATCAGCCCAGGCAGAGGAAAGATGTGCAGAGGTTCTGAGCAGGGGCATGCTGAATGCAGTCAAGGACTGGCAAGGTGTCCAGAGTGGCTGGAGCACTGTGGATAAAGGGGAGAGGGAGAGCAGATGGGCAGATGGGATGGTAGAGGTTGCTCTGAGGTCATGATAAGGATGACCTTACCATGGTTGGCTTTTTTCTCAAATGTCACAGGAAGCCACTGGAAATTTTTAAACAAAAGAATGATGTGATCCAACGTATATCATAAAAGTATCACTGACTACTCTGATGAGTACACCGTAGTGGGGGTGTGAGCAGTGGTTAGAGAGTTCATTTTGAATTGAATGTATTTTGTTACTCTCTACTTGTTTCACTTATTGTAAGGTTTTCTTTTTTCTTTTCTTTTTTTTTTTTTTTTTTTTTTTTGAGACAGGGTCTTGCTGTGTCACCCAGGCTGGAGTGCAGTGGTGTGACCTTGGCTCACTGCAGCTTTGACTCCCTGGCTCAAATGCTCCTCAGCCTGACTAGCTGAGACCACAGGCATGTGCCATCATATCCAGCTAAATGTTTTATTTTTTGTAGAGACAGAGGTCTCAGTATGTTGCCTAGGCTAGTCTTGAAATTCTCGGCTCAAGTGATCCTCCCACCTCAGCCTCCCAAAGTGCTGGGATTACAGGTATGAGCCACCACGCCTGGCTGACTACAACTTTTAATATTTTTTAATTTTTGCAACTTTTTTTTTTTTTTGAGACAGAGTCTCACTCTGTCGCCCAGGCTGGAGTGCAGTGGCACGATCTCGGCTCACTGCAAGCTCCGCCTCCCGGCTTCATGCCATTCTCCTGCCTCAGCCTCCTGAGTAGCTGGGACTACAGGCACCCACCACCACGCCAGCTAATTTTTGAATTTTTAGTAGAGATGGGGTTTCACCATGTTAGCCAGGATGGTCTCGATCTGACCTCGTGATCCGCCCGCCTTGGCCTCCTAAAGTGCTGGGATTACAGGCGTGAGCTGCCGTGCCCAGCCTAATTTTTGTAACTTTTTATAATGAGGCTTATACAGTGATTTAAATTATATACAGGATGCTCAGCCAGCACAAAGCTGTGGTGAGATTTGGGCCCAAGTCTCCGACTCCAGATTCCAAACCACATTAAAAAAACAAAAAATCACCTGCAGACTGCCTATAGCTTTAACAGTCTCTGTCTCCCCTTCATTCACATCCTTCGGGTGGAGAAAAGTTTGTGAATATTAAGTAAATTTGATTCAATAGACATTTTATTTTTTTGTAAAGATGATGGGGTCTTGCTATGCTGCTCAGGATGGTCTTGAACTCGTGACCTCAGGTGATCCTCCCACCTCTGTCTCCCAAAGTGCTGGAATTACAGATGTGAGCCACTGCGCCCAGCCTGGTTTGGTAGTTTCTTAAAAGTGAAAATTAGACCTACCATGTGACCCAGCCATTCCACTACTAGGTGTCTACCCAGGAAAAATGAAAGCATGTTTCCACACAAAGACTTGTATACAAATATTCATAGCAACTTTATTTGGAATAGCAAAAAAAAAAAGGGAAAACAACCCAAACAGCCATCAGCAGGTGAATGGATAAACACATGGTGGTATATCCATACAATGAAACACTGCTCAGCTGTGAAAAAGGAACAAACTATTGAAATAATATCCCTGTTCAGGAGCAGGATTTGGAGGAGAATATAAGAAGCGTATCTTTTATAATTTAAAAACTTGCTTTCTAAGATTTGAACTGAAAGATCTTTTTTGAAGATGAGTGTCATGGAATTGACATGATTTGAAGTGTTATGGCACTTCATTTGAATAAAAAAATCAAAGTTGCTAACAAGTTCCATGTACTTAAAAATATTGGGACAGAGCGCTCAAAGCTATGAAAAGTTTTGGGCCACCCATGAATATGAGATAAGATTAACAAGAGAGGAGAAGGAAGTGAAAAATATGGCTTTCCATGCATTTCCAATTGTATGAATTACCATTGAAGGCTAGTGATGAAATGTTACTCTCTAGGAGTCAGTGTTTTCACATCTAAAAATAGTATCAGTCATAGAAAAAGCTTATCTGTCTACTGCCAAAAAGGGAAGAGGGTAATAGCACGTATTGAGCACCTACTGTATATTCAGATGAGGTCCTGCCATACGAAATTCAGTCCCCACTGTTCTGGGGGCCATGCAGTCGTCTTTAGATAATAGGTGTGGGGCTAGGGGTTCCGCTGTGAAGTTACCTTCCTTCCCAGGGTGCTCAGCCAGCACAAAGCTGTGGTGAGATTTGGGTCCAGGTCTCAGACTCCAGATTCCAAACCACATTTAAAAAAAAAAATCATCACCTGCAGACTGCCTATAGCTTTGACAGTCTCTATGTCTCCCTTTCATTTGCATCCTTCAGGTGGAGAAAGGTTTATGAATATTTTAGTAAATTTGATTCAAAAGACATTTCTTGATTATCACATTGGTTCTCAAAGTGTGGTCCCTGGACCAGTGACATCAGCATTACCTGGGCACTCATTAGAAATGCACATTCTCAGGCCTACTCCTGACTCCCAATCCAGAAACGCAGTGTGGGTCCAACAATCTGTTTTAACAAGTCCTCTGGTTCGCTCCAGGCTCCATGGTGGAACAGTCACTGGTGCTTCTGCCAGCTGGGACAACAGGGCCCCACTGTGGAACTTGCAGCCCGTGACCCCCTCCTAACGGCTCCTCTCAGTTCCCGTGGTCCCAAAAGCCCTCTGTCCCATGCAGGGCTGCCCCACAGTGGCCTTCCACATCCTCCTGATAGCAGAGGCCCCCGCCACCCCCAGGGCCACCTCTGCAGCTGTGCCGCAGCTTCTCTGCCCAGGCACCTGCACTGACACGGAGCACCCTGTAGGTTGTCTGCTTGAGGCCTTTACCTAAATGCTTGCTGCAGCTGTTTCTAAACTACAAAAGCACACAATCATGAAATGAGGCAGAGGTGGGCTGAGTGCCACAATGGATGCCAAGAGGAAGAGAGATGGACATGGCTCTGGGAGGCTCTGGGCGCCACTGGAGGGGGGCGCTGAGTTCCCGGGCTGCCCCAGCCGGGAGAGGAGTCGAGTCTTAATCTCCTTTAAGGAAACATAATAAATAAACTACTTTGCCACTAGAGTGATTTATGTGTTGATTTGGGTGGAATCTCTTTCATGAACACATTTTATGTCTTTTTTAAAAAATTAGATTATTTCTTGGCCAGGTGTGGGCACAGGGTGGCTCATGCCTGTTATCCCAGCACTTTGGGAGGCCAAGGTGGGTGCATCACTTGAGGTCAGGAGTTCAAGATCAGCCTGGCCAACATGGTGAAACCCTGTCTCTACTAAAAATACAAAAATTCACTGAGAGTTGTGGCAGATGCCTGTAATCCCAGCTACTTGAGAGGCTGAGGCAGGAGAATCGCTTGAACCCAGGAGGCAGAGGTTGCAGTGAGCCGAGATCATGCCACTGCACTCTAGCCTGGGCAACAGAATGAGACTCCATCTTATAAATAAATAAATTAGATTTCCTACCACTACAGTGAAGCATAATTTTATGATTTAGGCAACTACCCTAAAGGGAAATAAAACTAAGTGAGATTCCACATGGTCTCAGTAATACCTGTAGTGCAAAATCAAATGCTTATAGGGAGTGAAACAGAATGCGGCCGATACCTGTGGAAAAGAGTGCTTCAATTGTCTTATGTCTACGACCAGCCTAAGCTCATAGCCATACAAATATATATATCATACATGTGCTGAAACTAAGTTAAATTTCTTGTTTTTAATTGTCTTAAGTATCAAACTTGGATCATCAGAACATGTTGGAAAAACACGGCTCTAAAGCCAACTTATTAAGCACCTGTGCTGTATCGAACCTTTTAACATTTGTTCATTTAACATATCTAGATAAATCTACTCATTTACAGCTATAGTGATCCAAGATTTGGTCACAGCAGATTAAAACCTTTAAGTTAAAAATAATTTAAAATCAGTGAATATATTAATACTATGAGAGTCTTTGCCTATGAGAATACAGAACTTTGGCCCAAATATTTCATTAATCTACAGGGTTATATACATTTGGAGCACAGTTTTATTGTTTGTTTGTTTGTTTTTAATCCTCTTCCCAAAAATGGGTTTCTTTAGGCAGCTCGAGACTTCTGTGTTAGACTTAAGAGGAAAAGGAGTGGGTGCCTCTCGACTGGGACCAGTGGACATTATTATGGGAATATACCAATGGTGACAGGTTGATGACCTTATCTCCCTGCAGGGTAGCATTTCTCTCTGGGCTCTCAGCAGGTCTGCCTGTCACTGCCACCCAGGAGTGGAGCCACCTTCTGAAGCCCAAACCGACGAGGGAGAGCCCAGGGTCCTCAGGCGCCTCGCAGCAGGAGGCCGGGAGTACACACACAGTGTCTAGTTCTTTGTTATCTTTCTTTTTCCCTCCATTGGCACAAAGCCACCTAGAAAAAAAAAGGAGTATTAATTCATCCCTCTGTTCACACAAGAAGACAACATATTGTTTAAATAAGAAAGGAGCATGATTTCCCGAATCTTCAGCAAGACCTTGAATACAGTTTCCAAAGTATGCCTGCCGTAAAAGTTCTGTGGATTATTATAAACTGCAGGTAGTTAAGAGTGTGTGTTTTTATCTTGAGTATGTAGCTGGTGACTTTTTAAAAAAATTAAAATGCCTCTGTGTTCCTGAAAGCTGAGTAAATTCACACAGTATTAAGTCTCTCACAAAACGAATTCAAGCAGCTCTAAGTGTATGTTCCCTTGTTTTGTGCCCTTGTGAAGTATTTAAGCATAAAGAGCTTTAGTGCCAGACTTACCTGATAGTATGCTATGACTTCAGAAGAGCTTACAAAAGAGTGCTTTTATTGACTTTATAAATTAAGAACCTGGTATTTCAGCTCAGTTGGCCTTCTGCCCTTCTGAAACAATCATTCCCTTCTGGGACAATTAGTACATGTTTTATGGATATTTGCGTTGAACTGGGTGACTTGCAGACACTCCCAAAGGGATTTTTAGTTACAATACCACTTAAACGCCGTTGCCTTTTGTCACCATTGTTGTCCACATTAATTTAAATTAAGTAAGTTAAACATTACCTACAATGAAAAAGGTGGTCTCTGAATTTTTAAAACTCCCCCCAAGGTTTAAAGTAGGAAAAAAAATGTATTCTTTGCCATGTTCGAGGATAAGAAAATGTTGTAAAACATGAATACTTATTTTTACCTTTCTCTCCTTAGCAATTGACACCAGAATAAAAATCTCCCTGGAAAGGCTCCTCTGGTCCCAAGCGGTCACCTGCTCCGGCCCCAGAGCCCCCGGGGGTAGGGAGGTGGGCTCTGTGCCTCTTCCCCCTCCACTGTCCATCCTGCCACAGCAGTTCACAGGGTCAGCTCTTCCGCTTTAAAACTGGTTTTGTTTTTTGTTGTTTTGTTTTGTTGCAATTGCCCCGTGCTAAGTGCAGCCCACGGCCCTCATGTGGAATGGGAATCAGGTAGTAAAATCAGTAATGTTGGTTTCGCCTACCCCTCTTCACCACAGCCCGAGGGTCAGAGCTGTGGAATGGCCTCTTAGAACCCAGCTCTATCACGCCCTCCCATCTCCCACTGCTGCCCAGGAAGGGTAGGACCCAGGTTCCCGCACCCCTCAGATCATTCTGTGTCTCCACTCACTTTCTTCAATTCCTCCGCACCTACAGCACAGCCTATTTTTGACATTATCATAGCCTGCTTATGTGTGTCCTGGTTTACTAACTAGACAGGCTTTCATGAGACATGGCTCCTACAGAACCCTAAATCCAACAGATATTCAGTAAATGCTTTGATGAAAGTAGTGATGAGAAAGGGGAAAATTACAAAAAGCTTCCCACTTTCTGATCAGCTACTGCTGTACTGTTTTCACTATTCAGTGATTTCACCATTCTGTGAATGGGCTCAGTTGTCTGCCTACAAATGTTGGTTTTAAGTCAAACTGAAGTTATTTGAAGACAGAAGGAGGAAATGGGCCTAAGTTTCGCCCCTGGCATTCCTGTGGCCATATCAAATATTTATATAGTGCTTAGAGTGGGCCAGGCATTTCACATGTATGGACTCTTTTATCCATACTTTTAGCAGCCCTACGGTCCTGTAATATTGTACAAAGGACGACCTGGAGACACAGAGAGGTTCAATTACATGCCCAGGGCCGTGTTGGTAAGCATGGAGCCAGGCTCTGATTCCAGGCTGTTGGCTGAAGTCTGTGGGCTTGGCCAGCCTACCGTGCGGCCTCACCAAGACTCAACCCCTGGTGATGTCAGTTTGGAATCTAAGGAGCCCAAAAGCTGCTCAGAAGAAAACTAGATCATTTACAACTAGCATATATCCTCACCACCCCTCCTCCATGCCTCCACCCCAAACCTGTTCTTCCTCTGCCTTCCCTGACTCAGTGACAGCCCCGTCCACCTAATTGTGCAAGTCATAAATCTCCAGCCCCTCCCTCCCTGTCACCTCCAAATCTCATCCTCACTTCGCTGACTTTCTACCACCAAGCACCTCTGGACTCCGCCCTCCTTCGACAGTCACTGCCCAGCTCTGGCGCTCCTCGTGTTCTCCCAGGGGCTGCAAAGCTCTCTCCCCTCCAACACACATTGCCCCTCTGCCAGTTATTTTCCCAAATCAGGTCTAAACACCCCCCCCCCCCACCCGCCCCAATATGCAGCATCCTGCCACGGCTCCTGTTGCCTAGAGGCAAGAGAGAGTGTGTTCTGGTTGAGCTATCAGAGTGTGGCCCCAACACTTTTCCCATCCCCCGCCCTGCCTTGCGCCCTCGATCTCAGGCAAGCCATGGCCTCTCACACCCTGAGGCCTTTGCCTGTGTTGTATGCTCTATCAGAAATGTCCTTCTCTCTCTTCTTCCTTTAGGACTCTTGCTCTATGCCATCTCCCTTCAACCCTCCCTACCTCAGCTCCCCAAGCAGAGTTCATGGTTTCCGAGCACAGAGCTCAGACCTCCGTAAGGGCATGCACCGTCTGTGCCACATGCCTGGGTCTCTAGATGGAGCTTCCTTGTGCTGGCCCATGAGCTTGCTGTGCACACAGATGCCAGTACCCACAGGGCAGGTAGGCACTCCGGTTAGCGCTCCCTCCCCAACCTGACAGCTTGGTAGATTTTAAGATTAAGAAACTTGAGATCTTATGGGAAAAATATCACAACGATAATAGAGGCCACATGCCAAAGAAGCATATCTAGGAAATGTTACACATCTAGTTTGTAATTACGAGTTTTATACAATTAATTTCCACTTACCAGCTCATCAGAAACTTTCCAGGTTTGCTCTTCTCTGCATTTTCAATGCAATGACTACAATTATTTAGCTTTATTAAGAATCCTATGCATACTAAGATTTGGCTTTTGCATTTTGCCTGGTCCTCCATCTACACGAACAGCTCTCTAATTTCATGTCAGTTAGTGCCTGCCGTCTGCTGATCCCCATAATGGCCCCAGAGCAGAGTAACTTGAGGTTTTATGATGCCTTGAGGAACTTTTATTAAAAGGACCACAATACCTAAGTAAATAATGCTCAAGGAGCTCCCCAGTTCTAAACCAGGAGAGCATGGTTGGGCCCATGATAATTTCAGGCCCAACACACACAAGTCTCTGCCACTCCTGAAGAGCAATCCCAAAACTCCAAGACCTGCTTCCCTTCTTTTCCCTCTGATGCTTATCACAAAATTCTCCTGATTTGGCTGGGCACGGTGGTTCACGCTTGTAATCCCAGCAACTTTGGGAGGTCAAGGCCAGCGGATCACCTGAGGTCAGGAGTTCAAGACAAGCCTGGCAACACAGTGAAACCCCATCTCTACTAAAAATACAAAAATTAGCTGGGCGTGGTGGCAGGCGCCTGTAATCCCAGCTACTTGGGAGGCTGAGGCAGGAGAATTGCTTGAACCCAAGAGGCGAGGTTGCAGTGAGCCAAGATCGTGCCACTGTACCCCAGCCTGGGCGACAGAGCTAGACTCGGTCTCGGAAAAAAAAAAAAAATTCTCCTGATTTTTCCCTTTACCTTTTTTCAACCTCTAGCTCTTCCTTTTTCTAATCATCACCAACAGCGATGCCCACTTATTTGAAAGCTCCTGTGCTGTATTGAACATTTTACATTTGTTCATTTAACATACTAGATAAATCTACTTATTTACAGCTATAGTGATTCCAGATTTGGTCACAGCAGATTAAAACAAAACCTTTAAGTTAAAATTAATGTTAAAATCAGTGACTATATTAATACTACGGGAATCAACTCAAAAGTACAGATATTGAAATCAGTAGTATCATGGTTTAGAAAACACATATCAACATGGGTTGCAAAAGGCTCAGACTTCAAGTAAGGGAGCTGGCAGCTGGGGAGGGATTACTGTAAAAACACAGTTAATAAAATGTCAATTTTGGCTGGATGATTTAATCCCTCTTTGCTTTTTCCCTACCTATAAAGCAAAGATAAATCTCTCTTGTACTAAAATGTGGTGAGATGCTCCAACAATTTTTTTTTTTTAAGATGGAGTTTCACTCTTGTCGCCCGGGCTGGAGTGCAATGGCGCGATCTTGGCTCACTGCAACCTCCGCTTCTCAGGTTCAAGTGATTCTCCTGCCTCAGCCTCCCAAGTAGCTAGGATTACAGGCATGCACCACCATGCCCGGCTAATTTTTGTATTTTTAGTAGAGACGGTGTTTCACCATGTTGATCAGGCTGGATGGTCTTGAACTCCTGACCTTGGGTGATCCACCTGCCTTGGCTTCCCTAAGTGCTGGGATTACAGGCGTGAGCCACCACACCCAGCAGCTCCAACAATGTTAAATGGACATTATTTTATAATAGAGATGTTTGATCATTAATAACCCTTTCTTCAAAGAGTGAAATATGCACCTGTGAGCCAGCAAGCCTCACCACGGCCTCTCAGCTCCCCTGTCTGGGGTGTTTGCTTGAAATGGCATTGAGCCTAATGGCTCCACCCCGCTCGGTGTCAGTCAAAGGCAAGAGAGGTTCACTGGAGGTTAAGGCCAGGGCGCTTGAGCCCAGGGCTTTTTGGTAACTGTGTTGCAACTATTGAGCCTTCCTTGGAATGACCAATCTACAGTGAAGCCACAGGAAAAGAATGTGAGAGACCTAGGTTCTTCTAGCTGCCAACAAGTGGGTGACACCCAACATGACATAGCTTCTTCTGCCTACATTCTGAAACAGGGAGAGCTGGCTGCTGGCTTCTTGGCGACTGGGTCTGGGTCAAGTCCCAAGTATTTGACAAGACTCACCTGAGACTCCAGTCATCCTGGCAGTGGCAGGCAGGTATGGTGGGGACGGGTGTCAAACCTTCATAAGCAAGCACGCTCAAGACAGTGTCACGGAAGACACAGGAAAACAGAGCCTGTGGATACCAAACAACCAAGAGCTAATCCACAGTCAGTGTGTTCTCTAAGTTTGAGAATCAACTTAGGGAGTAATCAAATGCCGTCTTCTGAGCCAGACACTGTCACTAGCACCTGCCATGGCTGCCACATGTGTCCAGGTGCTCTGTAATGAGTGCTGTGGGCTGAACCCAAAATCTCATGCAGAAACACCCACCCATTGGCAGTACCACCACTAGAAGGAAAATACGGGGTTTGGAAACAAGATATCTGGGTTCTAGTCCCAAACTTATTGACTATGAGACTTAATTACGTTATTTGATCTCTCTGGACTTTGTTTCTCCATCTGCAAGATGGGTAGAACCCTGCCTACTTCAAAAGGTTGTTTTAAGAATCAAATGAGCTCAGGTATGTGATCACATTGAGCACTGAATTCTGCCAAAGAAGGTACATGTCATTATTATCCTGAATAACAACAGTAATTGTTGATCATCTACCATATGCTTGTCTCTATGCCAGATGATGAGGACGTTTTAAAAATATGAGATATAGTTTTTGTCCCTTAAGCAGCTTATGCTACGGTGAGGGAAAATGGGGAGGTGGAAAGTTGAATATTGATCAAGTTCCTGAAATGTGCCTGGCATTGTCTGAGATACTTTTCTTAAACCAAAACAAACACAACCTTTGGTGATAGGAATGATTATCCCGTATCCCACAGCTGAGGAAAGTGAGGCTCAGAGGGTAAGAAACTTTGTCACAGAGCTGGTGGTGAGGGTGGAGATTTTACACTCCCTGCCTCCCACACCAGTTTCTCCAGAGTGGAAAGACTTTCATCTCGCACTGGCACGACCTTGAGACCCCGGGTTCTGATGAACTGGGGGGACAGGTGCTTGGATGTCAGGGTGAAGGCTCTGCCATCATCTTTCAGCCCCCTGAGATGTCCCTTCAATATGGGCTGTTTCATCAGGGCTGAAGTCCCTGAATGTGGGAAATTCCACACATGGATTAGGTAACATGTCCAACCAACAAGGATGTGGAGGAGTTGGACAGGGTTCCTACCGCCTAGTCTTTAAAGAAGATGAACGCCATCTGCCAGCGTCTGTCTGCCAGGCATTGTGTGAGTCTTTAAGTACTTTATTCATAGTTAACTCCACGTCTCTTGATGTATTTTCCATGTTTTACAGATAAGAAAAGCAAGGACTGGCAGCGAAGTAGCCTAAAGATAAAAATCAGAGGCAGCCCTGGCATGTGAATCTGTATCTGCCTCAGTTCCTCCCTTGGAATTGTGCGGAACTGAGGCAAGTAAAGGCAGAGCCACTTGCGATGAGTGGCTTCACGAAGGACAGCGGAGGTGCTTGGGGAGTCCTCCTACTGGGATGCGAAGGGTTCCTAGAAGAGCTGGCATTTGAAGTTGGCCACTAAAGATGTAACTTGGGTGGCAAGGGGGAGAGGAAAGGCACAGGCAATGCCAGGCGCCTGAGATTCAGGACATGCTCAGAGAACTCTGTGACAGGGGTGCAGTGACTCTATTGAGATCACCCTGCTGGTCAATAGAAGAACCTGGACTAGAACCCAGGTCTTGTAACTCTAAATCTACTATCCACCTCCCAACCCCACTCAATGCACCCATGAGCCTGTTAGTATCGTACCATATCGTCTCCAATGGGAGCGGGGGTCCCAAATTAGTTCTCTACTCTGAAACTCATGGCTTGGGAAGGTACCTTCAAAGATCCTTTCTTTGAAAAAACACTACCTTTGAGCTTAAAAAGATTATTGCCAAACAAATAAAAAGATTAAAAACCTCACTCATAACTTAAAAAAAAAGCAAATCAAAACAACGAGATCCCATTTTTCATCGAATAGACTAGCCAAGCAAACTTCAATGTTGCCCATGGTTGTCTAGGGTGCGGCACGGTAGGCAGTCTGATATTCTGTGCTAGGAATCTAAATAAGAGCAGCCTTTTGGAAAACAATCCAGCAAGAGCCAGGAAAATGGCAGCTGCAGGCCAGGTGCGGTGGCAGTGGCTCATGCCTGTAATCCCAGCACTCCGGGAGGCCGAGATGGGTGGATCACCTGAGGTCAGGAGTGTGAGACCAGCCTGGCTAACATGGCAAAACCCCATCTCTACTAATAATACAAAAATTAACCGGGTGTGGTGGCAGGTACCTGTAATCCCTGCTACTCTGGAGGCTGAGGCTTGAGAATCACTTGAACCCGGGACGTGGAGGTTGCAGTGAGCAGAGATTGCACCACTGCATTCCAGCCTGGGCAACAAGAGCCAAACTCCATCTCAAAAAACAAACAAACAAAAAACCAAATGGCAGCTGTGCATTCCCTTTTCTCAGTAACTCCGATTCTAGGAATTTATCCTATGGCAATACCTGATCAAGTGTGCAAAAATGTAGTTAGAGGAATGTGTTATTGTGAATGTTTGTAATTAAGAAAAGCTAGGGGGAAAAACCCTAATTGCTCACCAATACATTCAAGTTATCATATAGCCATTCAAGGAAACACTATACAGCCATTTTTTAAAGTGAACTAGATTTCTATGTGCTGATGTGGAAAATGTTTAAACCATAGAAAGGAAAAAACAAGCAAGCTGTGGAAGATTGTGCAGTCTGAATCCCATTTGTCTAAGAAAATAAACCATTTGAGTGCTTGTACAGACAGGAAATATCTGGAAAGATCAACACAAATTGTTCACAGTGGTTGTCTCGAGGATGAGGGGCTGGGGATGGAGGAGGCCAGGTACCGCATTCTGTATCCTTCTGCAGAGCTTCAATTTCTTCCTTTCTTCCTTTCTTTGTCCCGTTCCTAATCCCTTTCTATCTTTTTTTCTTTTTGAGATGGAGTCTTGTTCTGTCGCCCAGGCTGGAGTGCAGTGGCGCGATCTTGGCTCACTGCAACCTCCGCCTCCTGGGTTCAAGGGATTCTCCTGCCTCAGCCTCCTGAGTAGCTGGGAATACAGATGCCCACCACTATGCCCGGCTAATTTTTGTATTTTTGTTAGAGATGGGGTTTCACCATGTTGGCCAGGCTGGTCTCAAACCCCTGACCTCAGGTGATCCGCCCGCATCGGCCTCCCAAAACTCTGGAATTACAGGCGTGAGCCAGCACGCCCAGCTTTTTTTCTTCCTTAAAAACTATGTGCATATATTACTTTAATAATTTAAACAAATAGTAAAGAACTTAAAAATGAAGAGGGTAGGCCAGGCGTGGTGGCTCACACCTGTAATCCCAGCACTTTGGGAGGCTGAGGTGGGAGGATCGTTTGAGCACAGGAGTTCAAGACCAGCCTGGGCAATATGGTGAGACCCTGTCTCTACAAAACATATACACACACACATACACACTAGCCAGGTGTGGTGGTGTGCACGTGTAGCCCCAGCTACTCAGGAGGCTGAGGTGGGAGAATCACTTGAGCCTGGGAAGTCAAGGCTGCGGTGAGCTGTGATGGTGCCACTGCACTCCAGCCTGGGTGACACAGTGAGATCCCGTCTCAGATAAAATAAAATGAAATAAACAGGGTTCATGGCAACAGGTCATAGATAGAGATTTTCATTTCTGTTTTAGAGAGCTATTAGAGACAAACTAAACAATCCCATATTCAAATTGACAAAATAGACCCAATGTTTTTAATTACTACAGCTACGGTCTAATAACCTCAGGCTCTTCCTGTTCTTTTTTTTGGCTTTATGATTTGATATTTCTTCACTCATCCCCTATTTATTTTGTGCCTACCATGTATTAGGCTCAAGGACTTTCATCTTCTGCAACGGGGGGGTCATTTAAAAGAGCCCCAGCTACGCTACAGAAGGGAGGAGACTGGGAGGAGACTGAGCGCAGAATGCATGCCTGCAGAGGACTGGATCCATTCAGTAGACATTTGCTGGATATTTTCTATGTATATACCAGGCACCAGGAACATAAAAACGAAGGTGGTACAACCGCTGCCCTCTCTGGAAAAGCTCACACTTCGTGGAGACAGACACAAACAGGAAAGCCCATAAGACAAACATGGTGATGGGCAATGCAGAAGGCGCTGTGGATCCCACAGGACACCTTGTCCAGCCTAGAGGGTTGGGAAGGCCACCTGGAGGAAATGAGCCAGGCTGGAAGTTGAGTGGAGTGGGCCAAGCATGGAGGGAAGGAGCAGGGAATGGGGGGACGGTGCTTGGGAGTGAGCAGTAAGGGAAGTGCTGGGCCGCCAAGGGGAGGCTGAGCTCAGGAGTGTGGACTTTATGGTGAGTATAACTGAGTGACAGGAAATCTGTGTTTTATAAAGGCCACTGCAGTGGCACTGTGGAGCCGGGTCAGAGGAAATAGAAGAAAGGCAGGTACAGGGACACTGTTCCCAAGTCAGTCACCTTGGCACCACCCTGATGACTTGTACCCTACTTGGGACCATCTGTGCTGTTATTGACTAGCATTTTTCTTAAATTAGCGTGCTTAGAAAACATAATTGATTTGGCAGGGCACGGTGACTCATGCCTGTAATCCCAGCACTTTGAGAGGCCGAGGCGGGCAGATCGCCTGAGGTCAGGAGTTTGAGACCTGCCTGGCCAACTTAGTGAAACCCCATCTCTACTAAAAATAGAAAAATTAGCCGAGCGTGGTGGTGGGCGCCTGTGATCCTAGCTACTTGGGAGGCTGAAGCAGGAGAATCGCTTGAACCCAGGAGGCAGAGGTTGCAGTAAGCTGAGATCACGGCACTGCACTCCAGCCTGGGCAACAGAGGGAGATTCCGCCTCAAAAAAAAAAAAAAAAAAAAGGAAAAGAAAAAAATAATAATTGATTTAAACAGGAAACTAGTGATAAGAACAAACAACAGGCTGCATGGATCCAGTGCTGGGCCCGGGGTCAGAGGACAGAAACTGCGAAGGGCGGTCTCAAGTGAGGCTGCCGATTCCGGTCCCTGAAGGCCTTGGACCAGGGCACAGAGGAGGGGCTGCTGGCTGCAGGAGGGCCCTGTGACCTCATGCTGCTCCTCACTTCACCTCCTTCCCTTGGCTTCCACGCTTCCATTGCTTCCGACCTCGGTGTCCCCGTCTTCTGTCTCCTCCATTGGCTCTTCTTCCCAGCCTTTCTGTGTCGGAGGCTCCTGGATCCAGCATGGGTCCCATCCTCTTTCCTTCCTGCCTTCTCATGGCTTTAAATGGCCTCTAGACGTGGGCGGCGCCCAGATGTGAGCTTCAGCCCAGACTTCTCCCTTGCACTCCAGCCTCGTACCCAGGAGCCCACCTGATTCATGGATTTTTATCTCCCATACATCTTGAGCTTAGCACGTCCAAAACAGACTCTTGTTCTCCCCCAAACCTTCTATGCCCCAGGTCTTCCGTATCCCAGGGGATGGCAAATCAATCCTCCAGTTGCCCAGCTGGAAACCCTGTAGTCATCCTTGATTCTCTCTTTCTCTCACACCCCATATCCAATTTTCAGACAATCCTGCTGGTCCCACCTTCAAAGCATATCCAGAATTCGGCCACTTCCCACCACCTCACTCTATTGCCCTTGGCCTGCATCATGGCAATGGCCTCCTACCTGGTCCCCCACCACGCAGCAGCAGAGAACTATTTTTAAATGTGAGACCCTGTCACTACCCTGCTCCAAGCCCCTCCAATGCGTCCCCATCTAGCCCAGAGAAAAAGCCACAGTCCTTACGGAAGCCGGCAAGGCCCTGCTCAATCCGCTCCCCTGCGCCCACTATCTCTGACCGCAGCTCCCGCCTCCCTGTGCCCCTCCAGCCACCCGGGTCCCCTCAAGGGTCACAAAACACACCAGGGTCCCTGCCTCAAGTACAGTCCCACCTTCGTGGCCCCTCATCTCCTTCAAGCCTGAAAGCCTCGCTCCTCCCCGCCTCCCCAGGGCCTGCCTGCTTTACCTTCCAACCAGCCACACCATTTACTTGTTTTTGTATTGCCCGTTACCCCAACTAGGAAGGCGAGGAGTTGTGTCTGTTCTGTTGACTGCCCTGTCCCCGGCGTCTGGGGCCGCGCCTGTCTGAGGGTCAGGTCCGACGCTGGGCATGTGGGGACTCAGTGAGCAGACCCTGGGAAAGACGGCAGCTCGGGAAGGACAAGTGGGGGCCGTCGCGGTGCAGTGGTGCCCGGGGCCGGCCCGGGGCGCGCGACTGCACGGGCAGCGTGGGGCGGCCGCGCGGGGAAGTGACGCCCGGGAGGCTGCGGGGCACAGACATCGCGGAGCCCCAGGGACTGCCGCCGAGGGGACCGCGGGAGCTGCGAGGGCAAGAAATCCTAAAAGCGCGCGGCGGCGGTGGGCCAGGAGAAGGGACGTTCCGGAGACGGCTCTCGGGGGAAGCCACGGGACTCGGGCGTGACAGCCTGCGAGAACCGAGAGGTGAGACGCGCGACCGGGGAGCGCGGCGACCGGCAGAGGCGCCCCCGCCGGGCGGGCGCTGGGGCCGGAACAGCGGGCAATGTGGGCACGGGGCGCGGAAGCCTGAGTGAGCGAAGAAGGAGGCGGCTCTACGGCCGGGGCTCGTCGCGGAGGGGATGGCCGGGGGCGGCGGGGGCGGCGGGGGCGGCGGAGGCGGTGGCGGGGCGCGAGCGGGGGCGCTCTCGGAGCGCGCGGAGGTTGGCGGGTGCGCGCCGCAGCCGCAGCGCTCCCTCTCCAGTCAGGGCAGGCGCGTACGGCCGCGAGCCGGGCGCGCAGTCCCGGGCGCAACCTCGCGGAACGCGCGGCCCCCGCCCCGCGCCGCTCGTCCCCGTCAGCCCCGCCCCGGCGCTCTTCTCGCCGACCAATCAGGAGGCGCGATCGGCCTCCCAGCCCCGAGGCCTCGCCCCCAGCCGGCGCATCGCCAGCCAATGAGCGGCTGAGCCCGGCGCCCAGTGCGCGCAGCCCGCGCGGAGCCGGCTCAGAGCGAGAAAAGCAAACCCAACCCGTCGGGGCCGCCGCTCCGGACCCGCAGCCGCCGCCGCCGCCTCCTCCCCCCGGATCGGGTGTACTGTCCCAACCCGAAAGTCCAGTTCTGCGGCCCGGCAGCGGCGAGCGGGCGCGATGACACAGGAGTACGACAAGTGAGTGAGGCGCAGGAGTCCGGCCGCCGCGGGGGGGCCGCGCTGAGGGGCCGCACCTGCAGCGAGCGAGCCGGGCGCAGACCCGAGGCCGCGCGGGCGGGCGGGCGCGGGGCGCGAGCCGGGGGCCGCTGTCCACTCCACGCCGCCACGGCCTCTGCCCCTTAGCCCTGCCCGGCTCTTTGTTCGGTCGGAGCCTTGGGAGGAGAGACCCTGTCCTCGGGGAAACTCGACACCGGAGGGGCCACCCTCCTCCCCTCCTCCCCGGCCAGGTTGGGTCCCCTCGGGCGCGCACCTTGGGGTCCGGGCCCCCGGCGCGGTCGGGTGCGGCGCGAGGTCGGGGCGCAGCCAACGCCCCCGGGCCTCCCCGCCCCCCTCTCCTGCCCGGTCGGCCTCGGGAGCCCGGTGGGGCTCGCGCCGCGTCGGGACAGGTGGACTTCTCCAGGTAATCTGTGGTCTCAGGCTCGTCACTCGGCGACCTGCTGGAACCTCCAAAACAGAAATGTAGGGAAAGGTTGAAGTGCCCCGATGTCCGGGCGTTTTCTTTTCCCTGGCTGGCTGTATGAGTGGGAAAACGGCTGTAGGAGTTATTTTGCCACTTGCATCATTGATGGTAATTACAGATTACCGTGTTTTTAGTGCTGGAGAGAATCAAGAGGATGAAACTTTGAAATCCGGGTGTTAAACGAGAAAGTACTGTACAAGCTAATATGCTTTTTAGAGTTTGTGATTTAAAAGCGTATTTCGACAAATGGAAGGTGGTAATGTAATAAGGCATGGGGGATTAACTGAACGAGGGAGATTTCTGTATTTTCTTTGCAGCTTTTCTGAAAATATAAAATTGTTCTAAAAATTTTAAAAACTTACTAAAGAAAAAAAATGGAAATCGCACCAGGCCAGTCAGTATATTTCAGATCAGTAAGTTTAAGGCAGATAGGTACCCCTCCCAGTTTCTTAGTTATTTGTGAAGGATCGGTTTTTGTCAGTGTGTTCTTTTTCTGGATGAGATAGATATTTTGTATGGAGTATCTTAAATGGATTACTCTTATGTTGTAGAATATGCAGTTAAATTATTGCCTGAAACGTATTTCAGAAGTCTCAGAGATCGCAGACGCGGAGTTTAAGGCTCACCTGAAAGTGATGATGAGCCTTCGGCGACTGAAGCCTACTTCCTGACTGTCATGAGGAAGTAGACTAAGAAAGGCAACTGGTTTTGTGTTTATTTCTTGACGTATAGTTTAGATAAGGCAAATTTTCCAAAGCTAACATTTTGGCCTTAGGCAGGCTTTGGAAATATGAAACACCTTCAGGGTGATTCCAAACATAAAGCCATTTCTTTCTCTATTTTCTATTGCTTGTACAAATTTGGGATGTGGGTGGGAGAAGAAGGGAAGTTGAAAACTAGCATTAAGGGAATTGAACAGCCAAGTGCTGTCATAGTCTTCTGGAAGTAGCTATTACGCTATTAATTATAGCTTAGCAGTACATCAGTCAATCAGTCCATGGCACCAGCCGTTCAGTAGCTGTTGTACTCTGGTCCTGATGGCTCAGGGAATGCCACTTTGTATATTTCTTTATTTTCTTCAAAGTTGAGATTTGTGTAAGCAATCTTTTCCATTTTTAGACAAATGATCTGCTCGCTTTGAACAGCCTTTTATGTTTGTTTTGTGTTAAAATAGTATACCACCTCAAGACTTTCTTACCAAATGTAACATTTATGCCAAAACGTGAGTAAAAACATTGGCTTTCAAATAACACTTCATTTTGACTGAGGATACATTGTTGGATTTTTTTCCCCCTTTTTTGAAGATGTTCTCCTTCTTCTAAATCTGTATCTGTTCTTAAAGGCCCTGGGTGACTCCCAAACCCTAACCTTTGTTGATTACTTGAAAAGATAATCAGTCTTTCTACATTCACTTTTAAAATAGGTAGGTCACCTTTAGGCCATTTACATATTTCATTTGTGTGTTGCAATGAGAGCCAGTCCTTCAATTTGCTTGTTAGAATTGTAATAATTCAGAGGAGTTCCAAACATTTAAAATTTATTTTTCTCCTTGAAAATAAACTGCTTTGTTTTGCTAGAGTCAGTGTTCCATTTTTTCTCTTTATTGACTTATTAAATAGTACCAACCGAACAGTTGTTGAGACTGTTTACATTTCAAGTTTTTGGAATTAGTAATGTTTGCTTTAATCTTTTAAATTAAATCTTCTGTAAGGTTTCACTAAGATCGCTATTGATTTTTTTGGATTTTTCCCACCAAACTAGAGTGTTAAAATGAAACAGTTCTTGTGCAGTGTGGAAAACTAGCAAAGATGTTTTAAAAGCCAGATTTTCCCACCTATTTTTTTTTAAAAATCTTTTTGTTCAGTGGCTTCATTTATTGTTGGATATTCTTAAGTGTTTATCTCTAAGATAAACAGTTAACTCCCATGCCAGAAAATTATGCCTCTTTATTGATTTACAATCCCCTTTGGCCACATTCCATGCTCAATCTGCTGGTAATCAGTAGAATATTCTGGCTTTCTCATATACCCCGGAGGATTGCTTGCATGAAGGATCCCTTTTTCTTTCTGCTGCTTCTCCCCTCCCCACTGTGTTCAGGTAGGAATTTTTAAGGCATGGCAGCCACAGTAGAAAGAGGGAATAACATGTAGCAGTGTGATGAACGGCACATGCTCTTCTCAAGAGGGGACAGTCCTGATTGTGTGTTGGAAGAGAACAAATATTCTCTTTTCTTTACTGTGTCCTTGTGTTTGTTTATGGAAAGTATTTGAATAGCCTGGCATTTTCTCGGGGACGGTTTTGTTTCGCTTTTTTGCCAAATAGTATACCCTGGGTTCCACGTGTAGGTGAACTGCCAGTTCTCTGGCTGCCTAGGTACTTTATGTCTTACTGTGGGACCCATTGGTCTGCACTTAAGTGGTTTGTCTTCTGGTCTTGTCTTAATTTGACTTCCTAGGGTCATTGATGAAACAATAGGCTATTTTATAGGAATGTCAAGGAATTGGTAGCTTATGATGCCTTGCAGTAGAAAAGTGTGTGTTTTTGTTTTTTTTTTAATTTCTCTGAAGCAAACGGCCAGTGTTGGTTCTTCAGAATGAAGCACTTTATCCACAGCGGCGGTCCTACACTAGTGAGGATGAGGCCTGGAAATCCTTCCTGGAAAACCCTCTCACTGCAGCGACCAAAGCGATGATGAGCATCAATGGAGACGAAGACAGCGCCGCTGCGCTGGGCCTGCTCTATGACTACTACAAGGTGGGTTTGCCTGCCTTTAAAACCCTTAACAGCAGTCTCCAATGCACTTGATTCAGCAGCATATAAACAGACATTTGCTGGTAGAATGCCATGCAAGTTGCTTCTGTAGTGACTATAAATAGTTTAATGAGTACTTTGACTTACTGTGGTTCAAAGCTAAAAATCTGTGATTGTAGAATCAAAGGGTTGTTTTTAAAACATGCAAAGCAGTCAGCTGCTGTGGCTCTATCCAGAAGGTGAAGCTACCATAAAAGAAGATGCTAGATGTGCCTTCTTGGGTTTGAGCATCTCACTGAAGGCGGTTCTTAGTGCCATGGAAAGTGGGCAGGGGTCATTTACCTTTTCACCTTTATTCCTGGGTAGTCAGGATGATTTCCTTTCCCTAAATGATACTACAGAGCCTTTGAAATCATATTCTGTAGTCTAGGACTGTCCAGTTCCAAGATCAGGATATGTTTTGTTGCCTGTTTCTAGAGATTTGGAGTACTCTTAATTAAATATAATCTATACTCTGCATGGAATTTTACATGATTTTCATTATCTGGAAGTGACACTACTGATTTGTCTCATCATCATTGTCCTGATAACACTAGCTGCCACTATTATGCTAGACATGTTACCAGCCTGTGTGCGACTTCTCACTCAGAGGTCACAGCTAGGGTGTGTGCATCTGGGGCCCTAGTCTGGTCCATGGCCGAGGCCACTATCTTTCTAATGCAGCGTGCATACTGCTCTCCTTCTGGATTCACCTCTCCATTCTTCCTTCTGACCAGGAACACACCATTTGGGGGTGGCTACGTCTTTAGGGTGCTACTTAAAACAGCAGACTGAGTTGAAGCACAGCTTTGCCACAGGGCCTTTGTCTCATTGTCACTCTGTGTGACTAACTTGTGTAATCATTGTGTTGTCATCAGTACCTGTATAAAAACAGGATCTGTTTGGGATTACCAGAAGCTTCTTAATGACAGTGTCTTCTCATGAATGTAGTGTATATTTTTTACAGTTTATTTTTGCTATCTTTTTGTTTTAAAAACTTTCAAACCTACATAAAACTTAAAATAAGAGGATAATTAATTCCTAAATACCTTCACCCAGAATCGCCAGTTGCTAGCCATTGGCTATGTTCTGGCACTGTATTCTTTCCTTAATATAAGAAATACGGAGGTGAAAGAAGCCTAGGAGATAGTTTTATTATTAAAATTAGGGTGATTAGCCTGAGCAACATGACGAGACCCTGTCTCTACCAAAAATAAATAAATAAATAAATACAGAAATTAGCTGGTTAGTACACATGCCTATAGTCTCAGCTACTTAGGAGGCTGAGGTGGGAGGATCACTTAAGCCTGGGAGTTGGAGGCTGCGGTGAGCTGAGATCATGCCATATCACTACACTCCAGCCTGGGTGACAGAGACAGACCCTATCTCAAAAAAAAAATGGGGTGGTTATTTCCTAGTATGAGGCCATGCGTCTAACTAAGTTGGGGCTGAGGGATTGAGGTAAGCTCTTTTTTTCTTTGAATATGAGCAGAAACTTGTGTAATAACTAATGATGCTAGAAGAAACCCTTACCAGGGAAACATAGCCATGAAGAGTTCCTTTGAAGTGGAAATTATTATATATCTGTTCTTATAGCTTGTTTTATTGACTTACTATAAATTAAGTTCCTAAAACATTAATTATGAAGTTACATATTTTTAACTGAAACTTTTGAGAATGGGAGAAACTTGTTGGTACAAGTTTTGTGCCAGAAAGACCTGTGTGATAACACTAGGTATACTACTCCTGTGTCTCAGAAGCATACAAATCCTCATGTCTGTCCATGAAGGGTGACAATTTTAGTGGTACTTACTTGTCAGACTTCTTGTGATAGGTGTAAATTTATTTTCTTCTTCTTCTTCTTCTTTTTTTTTTTTTTTTAATAGAAGCAGAGTCTCACTCTTGCCCACGCTGGAGTGTGGTGGTGCAATCATAGCTCACTGCAACCTCAACCTCCTGGGGCCGACTGATTCTCCTGCCTCAGCTTCCTGAGTAACTAGGATTATAGGTCATGCCTGGCTAATTTTAAAATTTTTTGTAGAGATGGAGTCTCACTATGTTGCCCAGGCTGGTCTCAAATTCCTGGCCTCAGGTAATCTTCCTGCCTTAGCCTCCCAAAGTATTAGGATTACGGACGTGAACCACTGTGCCTGGCCTGTTTTCTTTTTCAAATAAACTGAATTATTTGTTTCAGGTCTTTGGCTGTATAAGCATCAGTCATTATTACATAATAATTTTGATAAAGCTTGAAAAGCATATTGTTAATACATGAAGCGGTATTTTTTTTTTTTTTGATACAGAGTCTCGCTCTGTCGCCCAGGCTGGAGTGCAGTGGCGCAGTCTCAACTCACTGCAGCCTCTGCCTCCTGGGTTCAAGCAATTCTCCTGCCTCAGCCTCCGGAGTAGCTAGGACTACAGGCGTGTGCCACCATGCCCGGCTAATTTTTTGTGTTTTTAGTAGAGACGGGGTTTTAACATGTTGGCCAGGATGGTCTCGATCTCTTGACCTTGTGATCCACCCGCCTCGGCCTCCCAAAGTGCTGGGATTACAGGCGTGAGCCACTGCGCCTGGCCAGCAGTGTTTTGTCTTTAATGGTGAAAACAAGGATGCAGGAATAGAATTTTCACGCTGAAAGCCATTTTTAAGCACCTTAGCCATTTTGGAGTGCGCAATGGGGTTAAATCTCAGTTGAGTTATTTCTACAGGACACTAACATTTGCCTACTTTTCACTTCCCTTGCGAAGAAAAGAACCAAAAAAGGAATAGAACACTGAGTTAGACTTGTCCTTTGGGTGATGGACGTATGAATCCCAGCGTATCTAAAGACAGTGATCATATGAAGCCCTCATTTGGATCTTAGAAGAAATGAACGGTTAACATGGCTGTTCCTTCTGCTTTTGCATTTGATCTGAATGGAGGGTGGTAGGAAAGAGCACTGAGAAAGTTGGAAGAGCTCCGTTGTGTTTTCAGTAGCTTCTTCTCTAATGTTGTGTAGATAAACGAGTAAAACCAGGGCAGAGGTATTTCTTTTTTTCTTTTTCTTTTTTTTTTTTTGAGTCAGGAAGGGTCTTGCTCTATCACCCAGGCCAGAGTGCAGTGGCGCAATCTCTGCTCACTGTAACCTCTGCCTCCGGGCTGAAGCGATCTTCTCACCGCAGTCTCTCTTGTGTAGCTGAGACTACAGGCAGATGCTACCACGCCTGGCTAATTTTTAAAATTTTTTTGTAGAAATGGGTTTCACTATGTTGCCCAGGCTGGTCTTGAACTCCTGGGCTCAAACAATCCTCCCACCTTGGCCTCCCAAAGTGGCTGGGATTACAGACATGAGCCACCAGCTTTGGCCAGTGGAGGTATTTTTTTTTTAAGAGATGAGACCCAAACTCCATGACAAAATAAATTTATCATGCTCTGAGTTTATTTGGCAACTCAATAACAGTTGCTTTTTACATATCAACCAGATGGGTGACTAGATTTTAAGCTCATTGAGGGCAGATATTATTATTCTTTGTGCGTCCCCATAGCCTGGTGTTTGCTAGGCAACCAGTAGATAAATGAATGATTGAATTTACTGAAAAATAAAAGGCTGTATCTTTGGGTAAACTGCACTTCACTGGATAAGAGCTAAATTCTTTTCATGTGTGCTAATATCAGGTTCCAAGAGAGAGAAGGTCATCAACAGCAAAGCCAGAGGTGGAGCACCCCGAGCCAGATCACAGCAAAAGGTAACATTCAGTGCATAACAGCATAAAGAGTGCAGGGGGAAATGCCACGTTTCTGTAACAGCAAAATGGGAGTTTGTTTAAATGAACAACCACTAGTGAAAGAGATAGGTAAGTTGGACTCTTACTATCTAAATTCAGATTTCATCACTGATTTGCCTCTGTTGCTCTGAAATTTCCTTTTTTCTTTGGGCATAGCAGTTGCCTTTTCTAGGATGAAAGCACTAACATTCTGCTCCTCCAAAGGGATAGTTTTAGTAATAACTTCAGTATTTGCTTATTTGTTTTTGAGGTTTTCTTTAGAAGGATGTGGCAGTGGTCTATTAAAAAAATTAAGCACCAGTGACTCTTGAACAGCTGCCTGAGTAAAATTGAATAAAGCAAGTTAAATTGTATTCAAATTCCTGTTGAAATTATTTGTGAAATATCTTAGATTAAAACTTTCAGAAAATTTAATTAACGTTTGGCTAGCCATGAAAAACTTTAAAAAGACACCTTTTAAATTGTCGTGTGTTTTATTATCAATCAAGGAATAAAACATATTTAAAGGAAGAATGATCATCACCCAGTATCCCATTATCCTGATGATTGCTTTATTCATTGTTTTGATGTGTATGCAAATTTTATGTAGCATAGTTGTGTTCACAGATAGGATTTGGTAGTGTACTTTCTTCTACTTAGTTTGTTTCACAAACATTTTCTCTGTGTTTTAATCTTCATAATTATCCTTTGGAAGAGGACTTATGGCTTTTATCTTTTACTTTTCATTATGGGCATTTTCAAACATAATAAAAATAGAGAAACAGTATAAGCCCACATGTATCCATGACCAGCCTCAACAGTTATCAACACAATTCCTCTTGTTTGATCTGTTCTTCCCTCTTCTTCAACTTTGAGATTAATTCATGTTTTTATTTTATTTATTTTTGCTGGAACATTCTGAAGCAAACTGTAAATATCCTTATAATTGCTGCTATATCTAGTTTTCACTATTACGAAGCCTTAAGGAACAACTTTCTAGACTTTTTCCGTTTTAGGATAAATTCCTGGGAGTGAATTTATGGTTCAGGGTTCAAACAGTTTTATTCATCTTGAAATGTACAGAATTCTCAATTTGCCTGTTTCTTGAAGCTTCAGCTTATATGATTTCTGGGGACTTTGAAAATTCATTCATTTTACCCACTGGAAGTCATCTTGTGTTGCTCAAATTATTTATCAAACCAAAATTTAATTTTATAAAAAGCAGATGTGTCTACTGATACAATGTAACAATAGGTTTTCTTGGGTGAAAGAGAAAGCCAGGCCCGGCGCAGTGGCTCACACCTGTAATCGCAGCACTTTGGGAGGCTGAGGCAGGTGGATCACGTGAGGTCAGGAGTTCGAGACCAGCCTGGCCAACATGGTAAAACCCAGTCTCTACTAAAAATACAAAAATTAGCCAAGTGTGGTGGCGCGCGCCTGTAATCCCAGCTACTCGGGAGGCTGAGGCGGGAGAATCGCTTGAACCCGGGAGGCGGAGGTTGCAGTGAGCCTAGATCACGCCATTGCACACCAGCCTGGGCCATAAGGGCAAGACTCTGTCTCAAAAAAATAAAAAATTAAAAAAAAAAAAGGAGAAAGCCAAATGGCATAGGTGGTAGGAAAAGTGGTGACCAAGTAATAATAGCTCATACTTCTTAAAGACTGTGTGTCAGGCATTATTATACACCTTTTAGTGTATCATCTCATCTCAACCTGATGAGAATGGATGCCATTATTGTCCCCATTTTACAGATGAGGATTCAGTTACTAAGAGATAAGTAACTTGCTCAGGTGACACAGAACTTGAACCCAGGCAATTTGACCCTGGCGTCTATGCTGTAACCCCAGTTGATCAGATCACATAGCTTCAGGTTTCTAGTAAAACACAGTAATTGTTTTTAGGATTATGGAAAGTAAAGCTTATTAGAGGAGAGCTCTGAGCCCTTAGTATTTCGAATGAAATTTTACTTAATATGTTTGGATTTTATTTGACTGATAACCAGAAAGCCTTTTTCCCTTTATCTAGTAATGGGTAGTTTTGATGTTTTCTGTTTATTCTGTCAAGTGTTATTGCACAGGACCCAACAGCCCAATGCCATTAGGAAAATAAAAATTGTCAAAGAACTACATCAGCATCGCGTTTGAAAGCAGTTTTCTTTTCTTAAAGAAACAGCATACCAATTGTGACAGAGCAGCCCCTCATCTCTGCTGGAGAAAACAGAGTGCAAGTACTGAAAAATGTGCCGTTTAACATTGTCCTTCCGCATGGCAACCAGCTGGGCATTGATAAGAGAGGCCATCTGACAGCTCCAGATACGACAGTCACTGTCTCCATAGCAACGATGCCTACCCACTCCATCAAGACAGAAACCCAGCCGCATGGCTTTGCTGTGGGAATCCCCCCAGCAGTGTATCATCCTGAGCCCACTGAGCGGGTGGTGGTTTTCGATCGGAATCTCAGTACTGACCAGTTCAGCTCTGGTGCTCAAGCCCCAAATGCTCAAAGGCGAACTCCAGACTCGACCTTCTCAGAGACCTTCAAGGAAGGCGTTCAGGAGGTAAGGAAACAAAAACATCTTCCTAAGACACCTGTGTGTTTGTATAAGTATTGGGTTCCACCTTTTCCTTGTTATGTAAGCGTGAAACTCAGCCTGAAATGAATGGATTAGGAATAAAAGATTTTTTTTTAAGAGAAAAGGCCCATGGGTATAATTTGTAAACTAAATCTATACAACCAGAAGTTATTATCAAGGGTGCAAGGCTAATCTTACCAGCAGCTGAGTTAACAATTATGATTTCAGCTAAGGGATTTGCTGGAGAAAGAGAACCCCATACATAATCTTCTGTTGACCACAGGTAGATTCTCATAGTCTGTTTTCAGCACTTCTCCCAGTGCCAAACAAGCTCCCTGGAGCTCATATAAAATAAGTTATTACATCTTTGCTTGGTGTTTCTTGGTTGGTAATATAGTCAGGGAGAGCACAAATGCATTGTGTGAGGTTTACAAATTAATTCCAAATAGTTCTGGGGGTTTTATGGTGATGAATACCTCACTCAGCTAAAAGTTAGGGACTAAAGGTGTTAGAAACCATACTTAGTGACTTGGTGGGGTAAAGAGCATCCATCTCTGCATATGGAGTTAGGGGCAGAATGTTAGCCTTTCCTGAGAAAATGCACCACATCTCTTCAGCTGTGGTGTGTGAACTTGATGCTGTGTCTTAACTTGGTATAATGATAGGGTGACTTTTAAAAGTCATGAAATTTTGGTTGCAGGTCCTAGTGTTTGAACAGAGTTGGGATGTGTGTGAAAGACAGAAAAGGGGGTCGTGAGTCAGAAGCACTTAGTGGGAGTACCTACACAGCTTGTTGTAATTTACTTGAGTGGCATATAAAAGTGGATATTTTCTCTGTTTTAATTTTTTAAGTATTTGTAGAATCAAAATTTTTACTCAAAAATAAATATGGACAGGATAGTGGGTTGCTGTAAGCCACATACTTTTATGCGGTACCAGAGTTTGGTCTTTAGTAACCATGATAACCAGTTAAATAGTTGTGGCTTATCACATTGATATTTCAGGTTTTCTTCCCCTCGGATCTCAGTCTGCGGATGCCTGGCATGAATTCAGAGGACTATGTTTTTGACAGTGTTTCTGGGTAATAGATGTCTTTTAATTTGATTTTTAATTGCAGCTTTTATAACTTATTCCTTTCTTGTTAACTTGATAAATCAAAGGTGGCTTTAGCAGGCTTTCCCCTTATCTTACTACTTGTACTGTGGTGCAGTCTTGGGTAGAGGGCATCTGCTTCAGTGCTTTTAATTTTGAACTCTTTGAACTATGTTTCAAGTTTCCTTAATTCTTGGTGTTGGTGCTTTTTCTTTCTTTTGGATTCTTTGTGTGATGGTAGTAGAATGGAATCTAATAGGAGAGATCAGGGGATTAAAGTAGGTCTCTGAGGTCCTTTCTGTTGCCAAATATGTATAATTAGGTGAGAATTTAGGAGTAATATCAAGTGATAAAAGCTTTTTTTTTTTTTAAATCAGCCTCACTAATGATAAAATAAATGAAGTCAACTTTTTTCTGAGCTGACAACTTTCTTTTGACCTCACAAAATTGTATCTCACTCTGGGAATATGAATATTTTCCAAGTTAATTAGGAACTCATATTTTGTTTTATGTGTTTTTTACATGTGTTATATTTTACAGTTTTAAAAGTGTCTAAGATTTTATGGGAATTGAGACTTCCCTTATAGATCTGCCTCAAGATGCAGGAGTCCCAAACGGAAATACCTTTAGGGTTTAGGATAGGGGTCAGCTAACTTTTTCTGTAAAGACTCAGAGAGTAAATATTTCAGGCTTTGTGGGCCATACAACCTCTGTATGTTTTTGCAACTACCCCGGTCTGCCGTTGTGCAAAAGCAGCCATAGGTAATATGTAAACAAATAATGTGGCTATGTGCTAATAAGACTTTAGTTACAAAAATAGGTGTAATCTGCTGAGCTGTGGCCTGGGAAGGTTCTTAAACAACTTTAGGGGCATATATGAGTGGTAGTGTTAGGTAATAGGTAATGTCGAGAATTGTGGAGTGCCTGCCTATTAAAGATATTTAAATTACAAGTAGGAACAACAAAAAAATGCTATATAGGCCAAAAGGAATTTAGTCAGAGGAACACCAGCCACCTGTCTGAAACCTCTGCTGGATAAATATCAGATTGGCAGCATGTCTTGTGAGAAGTTCCTTCCAAAGTCCTTTCCACCTATCAGTATCTTTAATATCTCGAGCCCTCAAACTCAGGATGTCCGATTACTGACATCCATCACATCATAGAATTTTTAATCGGCAATTTGTACTTCCACATCTGAGAGACTTGAGAATTTTTAGCTGCTGAGTACTTTTGTTTCAGATTTTCTTTAAATGAAAAAGATAGCAAATGCTATTTATAATATGATGTATAGCAAGCTTCCACGAGAGTAGATTTAGAGACCTGTGACTTTTTTTGTCCTTTAGGAACAACTTTGAATATACCCTGGAAGCTTCAAAATCACTTCGACAGAAGCCAGGAGACAGTACCATGACATACCTGAACAAAGGCCAGTTCTATCCCATCACCTTGAAGGAGGTGAGCAGCAGTGAAGGAATCCATCATCCCATCAGCAAAGTTCGAGTAAGTTCTGCTCTTAGTCCTGTTCTCTAGGAAAGCTAGTCAGAGCCTAACATTTCCAGGTCTGAAGCAGCTCTGAATGACCGCCTGAAATTGCAGCTTTAAGCCTTCACTATGAAATATAGTACTAAATACGTTTTCCAAAACAAACTCACCCTTCAGTGTCTTTATGTTGTAATGCATTCTCTTTCACAGAGTGTGATCATGGTGGTTTTTGCTGAAGACAAAAGCAGAGAAGATCAGTTAAGGCATTGGAAGTACTGGCACTCCCGGCAGCACACTGCTAAACAAAGATGCATTGACATAGGTAAGCAGCTCAAGAGCCCGCTTTTATTCCCAGAGGTGCAGCCATCCAGTTTTCTAAATCCAATTATTTTTGGCAGTGATCAGCTTCCTGCCGAAAGCATTTGAATTTTTATGCCAGCTACTGATCTGTTCCAAACACTGTCCTCGGCCTCCTGGAACCAGTGCTCTCACCATTGCTCCCATGCAGTAATGGGACATGTGCCCACGTGGTGGCTTTCCACAGGACACTAGGGCCAGAAGCCATGTAGCTGGCTAACCTCAGAATGTCCCCACTGTTCAGTCTGCAATTGCTTTAAGGGGTAATATCTTCTTTAAAAGATTCTGATTATTATTTGGAGATGATGGAGGTAGAGAAAAAAACAAGTAAAAGAAAGATACTGCTGCTGTGCAGTTGCCTAACAGTCTTCCCTAGTCACGTGCTAAACCGTGTAACTAACCTATCTGTGGGCTGTAGTGGCAAACCTCTGCAAATTTGTATTTACTGAAGTAGCGTTACACAGACCTCTGTTCTTGCCATGTATGTAATTTTCATGTAAAACCATTGTCTGTATCACAGATGGCTGTTTAATATTAGTGTTACTTTTTTTCTTTACCTTTTGTAATGCTCTTGTTTCGTTTTCAGGAGAATGAGAACTCAGTTCTAATCTTGGTTCTACAGAGTAGTTTTGTGACCTTGGGACTGTTATTTAAACTTTTTAGACCTAAATTTCCTAATTGTGACATAATGAGATTGAATTAAATATGTCTAAGCTTGCCTCTATTACAAAAACTCTGTGATTCTTTTTCTTCGTATTTTGAACTTCTTCTAATCGAACAAAATGTTAATTTAAATTGTCCAGAGGTGATAATGTTAAAAACTAGATCTTATTTTGAACTGCTGGGATCCCATGTTGAAACTAAAACTCATGAGTTTTCATTTTCTCTTCCACCGCTTCCTATAGCTGACTATAAAGAAAGCTTCAACACTATCAGTAACATCGAGGAGATTGCGTATAACGCCATTTCCTTCACGTGGGACATCAACGATGAAGCAAAGGTGCGTGGTGAGGTCTGGGCACCTTATGTCCAGCCATTTGAGAAACGGGAGGAGTTTAATGATTTGACAACTGATTTTTTTTTTCACAGTTTTATGTGTTTCATTCTCAGGTGTTATGAAACTATCCTCTCCCCTTTCTATTCTCCCCTCCTCCAAAACAGATCATTTTTGTTGCCATCCTTTGCACAGAGTCCAGTGTGTGAAACATTGAGATTAAGTTGCACTCTGCCACTCCTGCCTGTTCAGCCTTGAGTCTGACTCCTCATTTGCTTTGCCTCATTTCCTCATTTGCACAGTGGAGGTGATATCTGTCTCCTCCCTCTATTCAAGGAGGTGTAAGGAGTAATGAAACAATGCCCATCAAACTGTTGGAGTGGCTTTGAGAAAGGCTCTTAAATATAAGTGATTATTAGTAGTACTCTGTTTCATATCGTCACCTTGTAAATATGACTCTGTGTTAAGATTCTTCTGTCTTGGGCTTTTCCCATTGAAGAGTTGCCTCCAGTCCAGATGGAGTAACTCTAATTGGCTAGAGTTACTCCATTTGGGCGACTCTAATGGGAGTTTTTGTGCCCTTTAAGAAAAATTCAGCATATTCTTAAGTCCTTTCTGCCTTTCCCCTGCCTTCTTCCCTGTGAGTGTGATCCTTCTCTTCACTCAATTATTAGAGTTCCTGAATTTCTTTCTTTCTTTGGATTACTTTAAAAACTGGGAGCTCAAGAAACTGAATAGAGGCCAGAAGTGGTGGCTCACACTTGTAATCCCAGCACTTTGGGAGGCTGCGGCGGGTGGGTCACTTGAGGCCAGGAGTTTGAGACCAGCCTGGCCAACATGGTGAAACCCTGTCTCTACTAAAAATACAAAAAGTAGCCAGGCGTGGTGGCACACGCTTCTAATCCCAGCTACTCTGGAGGTTGAGGCAGGAGAATCGCTTGAACCCGGGAGACGAGGGTTACAGTGAGCTGAGGTCATGCCACTGCACTCCAGCCTAGGCAACAGAGTGAGACCCCGTCCCCCCCCAAAAAAAGAAAAAAAAAAACTCAATAGAAACATAGGTGATTTTTCAGACAGTTGTTAACAGAAGACTGATCTTTAGTTTTCCTTACAATATTAGGTATAGCATTCTCTCAGAGACCTGGTAGAAAGAAGTGATGTTCATCTTCTTGCCCTTTTTCAGTCTCTGTTTTTTACTTTTTCTTTTATTTATTCAATAAGAATTTTAGTAACTTTTAGAATAAAACACTGTATTAGGTGCTGACTATTAGGGTTTCATTTTATCCTGCCCCAGAATGCTTTTGAAAATCATGTGACTGGGTCTTGACAGCCATGTTCTGCTTGTATTATAATTGCTTTTCTTTCTTATCGTTGTCATCATGTCCAAGACAAACATGTGCCTTTCAGACTGCAGACTCTAGGCAGCTGGGCCCACCAGGCAGTGAGGAAGCTTTAGGTGATTGTGGCTTTAGAAGGGTTTTCCTGCCAACCACCTCAGTCACATACAATTGTCAGGTGGCTGCATAGTCCGGAGTTTGTTGCTTGGCTAAGCAATAAATAGAGAAACTTTCCATTTTATATAATTGTTGTTACAGTTGTTTTGAAATTAAATATCATAATAGGACTCAGTCCACTGGCTACTACGAACAGCCTATGAAAAGTATTGGCCTTGTGCCCCTGGATGCTTTTATTCTTAAAGCAAACTGGAGTGTTACTTGCTGTTTGCCACTGGGGCCTCACTGAGAAATTGTGGAGGAGGCGATAAAGAGCCCATAAGTCCTGAGTTCCCTTTTCCAACTTATCCATGACCTTGGGTTAGTCCCTCAGTTCACTAGCTCAGTCCTTTCCCCTTGATCCCCCAGGAGAGTCACGAGGTTAGAGTGGCCAGCTCTTCTTCGTTGGGTGTGGTCAGGATTAATAAGCGCTTGTCATAGGCTTGGAGATCTTGGCCGAAAGGCCCAGCGCATGGGCAGGGCGCTTTGTTTGTTTGATGTGTCACTCTTTGGGGTGGGAGTAATGAAAGCCAAGATGACGGGTAGGGATAATGGCTTGTTTTATTCTGAAGGCCTGCAGCATATTTGTATTAGAAATATTGTTGGAGGAGTGGCTTAAGTAGCCTTAATAGCATTGCTAATTGATGTAGGTAAACTCAGTTTCATTTCCCCTTTCAGACCCCCAGCACTGACGTGATTTTAAGCCTTTGCCTGCCGCCAGAAGGGTGTTGTGCCATTTCTTAATGAGGCTGCTGTCTTTTGAAGCTGATATCAGGCAGCAACTTCAAGCGTGTGTTCTAATTAAGTATCGAGGTTTTTTGCTTTCCCTGGCCAACTTGATGTTTTCTGTTTTTATTCTTAAAGTAATTAATGCCTCAGGGCAGCAAGAGTGAACAAGTGTACATGCAGAATCCTGTATAGTTGGTTTTTTTTTTTTTTACTGTTTTCTGAAAATATCTACTTTCTTTGCCCACTTTCTTGTTCTTATTTAGGATGCATTTGTTGATTTCTTTTTTTAATTTTAAGATTTATACTTGGCACATAATAATTGTACATATTTATGTGGTATTTGTTAATATGATTTCCAGTTCTTTCTCCCTCACAAACATAAGGGTTTATTGGAGCTATGTGGCATTTCCTCCCCTCCCCTTTTAGTGATCTCTAATATACCCTTTTGGCCATGCCAGGATAAGTAAAACTGAAAATCTGGCCCAGTGTCAACATCTGAATCTTACCTGTAGCTTCTGCTTCTCCGTTTGGAAATGATGATAGTTTGAGGATGTTTTGGGTTGAATTGTGAATGCTTTGGCTTACATTCCACTTTGGGAAAAACACTGACGAAGCTAGGACCTATCTTACACTGGCCCTGTGTGCACTCCATTCATCACCATAAACATATGTCTGCCATCGTCATGGAAACTTTTGGAAGTTTTGGAACTTGTGAAAATTTGTTCGTTTTCAAAGTGGTAGAAGAGAAGGAAGTTGCTTTTTGAAAAGCAGAAATGTCTCAGAAACAGGCCCTTAGTGGGATTTGTCTGCTGTGTAGATGTATTTCATTCCTTTTATTGTCCTTCCACAAAATTAGATTTGTTTGGGTAGTTAAGAGTCAGAGGTCTCTGGACAGGTTAAAGGCCATCAGGCGTTCACATTTCATTGTGAAATAATCAGTATTCTTCCTGATGCACAGCTGAGATTAGCTGCTTGAGGTAATTTTTGCAGAGAGAAGAAGCAATTGCCTTTGAAGCATTAAAAGATGGAGCTTTGGTAAGATGCTGAAGTTTAGGATTTGCAGGACAAGATGAGGGCACTGGTCTCCTGCAGAAGAGAGGCCTAGGAGCTGAGGGGAGGGGTGCATACAGCGAGATGGGAGAAAGATATACACAGACTCAGCTGGATCAACATTTTCTCTGGAGCCAGCGATGCAGCTTTGCAGGAATTCAGAACTGAGCCCAGCACATATCCGAGAGCCTGCTGTGGACAAGGCGTGGGCTGGATCTAGGCTCCTGCCACTAGTTCCGCAGGCCAGGTAGATAGTGGCATAAGTGTCCCCATTTGTGGGGACAGCCTGAGATCTTAAATATGACATCATGTTTTCTTAGGAAAAATGTTTTTATCCTACTTTAAAAATGAACTTTGGGAATGCAATTTATAAATTGGGGCTATTTGTTCTGCAACAATTTCAGTATTTCCAAACCAAGCGAGTTTAGAATAGGCTGAACTGAATGGACTGCGCATCTTGGCCTAGAGTGTAATTTCTTGCCTGAGTTGTAAATCTTAAGAGTCTACAACAGCATTGAGATTTGCTGAGTGATAAGAAGCAAGGGCCTCTCGAAGCCTGAAGATCTAAAATAAACAGAGGAAAAAGAAGTTAGGGAGAGAGAATTAACTTCTTTGAGTGCCCGTTATATGCTAGGTGCTGTGCTAAGGTGCCTCACCTATGTCCATAGTTAGTGGGGCATGGCTGCCTGCCCAGCACCCATAAAAAGCACCCAGTACTCCATGCTATTACGTGCTTGGTGCTTGGACATCCAAATGAGGCCTTCTGAGGAAGCTAAACTCTAGACCTTGAAATGGATAGAAAACATTCTTGACAGGGAAGATTACTTAAAAATGTAGGTATTACTATTAATAGAGCAACATTATGGACTCACTAATATAAATAAGAGCACCTTTGCTAGTAAGAAATAATTTATGTTGGATTATATTATAACGTTTGAGTTGGATGAGTAACATTTAAGCACAGAGGAGAAATTATAAACTAAAAAGCTGCTGTATTGGAATCCAGTGAAAACTGGGCCAGCCAGCTCTGAGGGAGGCCTGTGAGCCAGCAGGCACTAAAGGAGGGGATGTCTGGGGGTGGTGTAGGGACACCTTTGAGAGAGTCAGCTACCCAGTATGGCAGATGGGAAAACAGCTGCGCTCAAAGGAAATTGCAGGATTTCTCTGATCATCTGTGCATAGGTATGACCTTCATGAATAGTTAGCACACTTTTTTTTTTTTTTTTTTTTTGAGACGGAGTCTCGCTCTTTCGCCCAGGCCGGACTGCAGTGGCGCTATCTTGACTCACTGCAAGCTCCGCCTCCCGGGTTCACGCCATTCTCCTGCCTCAGCCTCCCGAGTAGCTGGGACTACGGGCGTCCGCCACCACGCCCGGCTAATTTTTTTGTATTTTTAGTAGAGACGGGGTTTCACCGTGTTAGCCAGGATGGTCTCGATCTCCTGACCTCGTGATCCACCTGCCTTGGCCTCCCACAGTGCTGGGATTACAGGCGTGAGCCACCGCACCCAGCCAGTAAGCACACTTTTAAAGGATGTAATGAATCCTGGGAATGTAAAATAAGAGGTTTTTCCAGTGGTAACATCTAAATCCTTACACTGTAAGGTGAATTATGTTGTAGCTTTCATTCACACATTTAATTTTAAAAATAGTTAACAGCAAGAACTTTCTGCCAGACACGCGCCAAGCTCCTGCTGGAGTAAGTGGCGTCAGAGAAGTAGATAGATGTAGAGTCTGACTTGGTTTTACTGTGTTGTGCGTTCCACGCTAAAACACCCTGGAGATTTGGGCATTTCTCCTGAAGAGCTGTTTTTGGAACTTGGTTGCTTTGGAAAGTCTTTATCAAACCTTCGGAAGGAAGCTCTTTGTCCCAGTTTGTGAGCAGGTTGCTCGCAGAGAGATGGAACTGCGTCTTTTTCTTGATGGCGTGATCTTATCTCTGGGTGTGCCAGAGCCAATTTCAACATACTTTTGTCTCTTCCCAGTTCAGTCCCCGTCCATTTTTTCCCTTCAGTGTGGTGTCTCAGCCTGTGGAGAAGGGGAAGGGGCAGTCAGAGACAGGACAAAATCAGAGCGCCTTGTTCCCTGGGGGAAGAAAACCCTGTCAGAACAGAGGACACTGTGCTTTTCATTATAATCTATCAGCTATAAGAAGGAACTCCGAGGCCTTTGGAAGGGTTGTCCTTCAGAGCCAAATGGTTTATGTCATGGAAAGGCTCATGTTACAAAGGAAAGAGGATTAAAGTAGAATTTGGAGCCCAGCTAAGTACCAAGAAGCTTTTCCTTGAGGGAGCCTGTGTTTGGATGGGAAATCGGTATCTCTCTGTTTTGTCTCCTTGTCTCAGCAAAAGCTGATGGAGTTCTTGGTGAGGGATTATTGAGGCTTGTAGAGTCCATTCTGTAAAAGAGGGGTGTAACCATCTTGGTAACCTGAATGTAAGTCTTTCTGCTTGTGGGATGCAGGTTTATGAGTTTAATAAGTTTGTTGTTTTGTCTAAGCATAATATTTGGAATTCATTGTGAGAATAATTTTTAGTTTGCTTGGACTGAACATATTGCTTGCATTTATAAGAATTCCATTCTAGTGAAGCACCCGTCAAGTCTGCCATTAAAATAAGGTGTTGCCACATTTGGTTCCATTAGGCAGGGACAGGTTTGGTTTGTTTCACAACTTTAAATTTCCAGTGTGATGGGAGGAAGGAGGGGGGAGAGAAGTGAGTCAAACATCCTACTTGCAATTGCAAATGAAGGCAGGAGATTTAAAACTAAAGGGCATACTCCCTGGCCTAAATAGAAAAAGATGTCAGGAAGCACTGTTACTTTTAAAATGAAGGAGAAGAGGCTTTTAGTGTCTAGGCAGATTACGAAGCTAACTAGACTGAGATGGATTATTCATGCATTTCTATCCTTAGATCCCCGAGGAAAACTCAAGGTGTAGCTGTGGAGGCATCTGAATTGAGATTCGTTTGATCCCAGGGATTTTTTCTTATGCAGTTTAGCAATACATATCTATTAAAATAAACAATGAAATGTTTTTGTACCAGAATCGAGATAGTCACATTCCTTTATAGGGAATGAATAGTCTTTAGAGTTACAGCTTGACCGGTATTGGAAATAACAAGAAAACTTCCTTGATTGGAAATTTGTAGAGAATGCCTTTAATTAGCTGATACAGAATAAAGTCTTTATTTAGCAATTGGACATTTTGCCTTGACGAAGCTGCTGTTCTGGGGGTGATTGTGAGGATGATTTCTCCTAGAAACTTCTAATTTTTTTTTAAAGCTAAGTCTGTTGGACTTTGGCTTGAAAACATGTTCCATGCAGATGTAAAATAAGTACATCGAACCATGGCAGAACTTGGAATCCACAGGTAACAGAAGCGTACATTTGTCATCACGCAGGCCGGAGGGTAAGGGCCAAGTGGAAGCTGTCTCTGGACCAGGGAGGGACTTGGCAGCTGAAGAAAGCTTTAGTTTGGTAGTGAAACTTGAGTTTTGTGAAACAGGTTTCAAGCACCCATGTCTATGTAGCCTGCATCTGGGCTGTCACTTGAATTCCTTTTTCTTTTTTTTTTTTTTGGTCAAATTTTCCCCCTTCCTCCACCCTGTCACTGTCAAGAAACAATTGACTCCTCTATAGAACTTTCTTTTTTGACAGCTTGTCACCTTAACCCTCCTTCTCCTAGGTCCTTCCTGGAAATTCTGTCGGTGGTAGCTTTCTCAAACTGTCTTTTCGACCAGTTTTGCTACTTGGAAACTAAAGCAGAGAGCTGGACTGTGACCTGCCATTATTAGTAGTAACTGAACTTACCCAGCATAGCAATTTCAAGGCGGCATGAGGGCTTGGAGTTCAGATTTCTTTTATGTGGAGCTCTTCTGCCCACAAGACCCTCGATCCTTTAGTAAATACAGGGTACTCCCTACATTAACTTAGGGATTTTGCTTTTAGCTTTTCCTTGTAAATGAAAGAGAACTTCTGATTGGAAGGCAGCCTGCCCGCCAGATCTTCCTTTCTGGCCCATGGGCCTGCCTGCCGTGTTCCGTGCCTGGTGAGGATGGAATGTGGCCTGTGTGCCTTGTGTCACACCTGCATCCAGTTCTGCATATTTCAGAGCAAACATTGTACTTATTTGGAACAACAGGTGCCAAATCACTGTATATGCCAAGTGTCCTTAGGTTCACCAGCTCCTGCTTACAGGACCGTGACACGGGAGAACAGTGTGCAGGTACCTCCAGAGTGGTTTTTTTTTCTGTCTGTCTTTTTATCTCTGTGACTTTTTCCCTGGCTCCCTGCACTCCACAGAAACCAAGCCCACATGTGGGCGGTGTGGGAAGGTGGTGCTGAGCCAACAGCCAGGCTGCTGACTCGTCCTTGTTTTTCTTCAGGGAAACGCCCCACATAGATGTGGGAAGATTTCAAGTTAGTGCCTCTCTATTCCCACATCTCTGTCCTCCCTGCCCGCCTCCTGCCAATTCTTTCTCTTTTCCCTTGATGGTGATTGGATAGCCTGAGAAATAACACAAATGCTGGCTGCCGCTGAAAGTCTTTCATTTCTTGGGGGGTAGCATTCTGCCCTGGGAGAGGCTGGTCTCCTCCCACCATCAGAGCAGGCGTGTTGGGGTTCTCTCAGTGGGAATGGGTTCTGCTTCTGAGTCTGTGACTCAGTCCCCAGTACCTTCTTGGGCCTCACGAATTAATGGAGCCCGCACACATGGAGGACTAGCAGGGGACCACAAGGCCCAGACAGAAGGAAGGTCATCAGTGTTTGTTTGTTTATTTTGGGTTGGGGAAGGAATGCTATGATGATTAAGTGTCTGCTGTATCATACTTAGTAAAATGTTCCTGGCTAATTCAACTTTGATTTGTTAGTTTAAACTATTTCCCACTTTACTGACTTCAGTTGAATTCTATAACTGTAAATAAATGTCTTAGAAAATGGTGATTTCATTCTCTTTAGTGCTGTTGGATTCGGAGTTAGAATAAACTACATTATGGACCTCACATTTTAATTTTGATTGTTAGATTTCTATGAACTGTCTTAGAGCAATCTTTCTGACTGATTTAGAGAATTAAATTAGAAATTTCCCTAGGGTTTCTACATTCAATTTAGTAGATAGGTTACTTTCTGAAATGATATGTCAGAATTTGACTAAGTTGAATTTAAATAAATACTAAGATGGGTTAAAATGATAAAGACTCCCAGAGGCAACTGGGCCTGTGTCCACGACCGCTGCTACTGTCTCATGGAGCCACATCACCAGCTAGACTCATGACTTATGTGAAGTCAAATAGGAAGTTTGGAACAGCCTAGCTATTTGGTTCGAAATGTAGAGACCTTTAATTTCATGCCTCATGACCAAAAAACAACCTGCTCAGAACCGTTTGGGGTTCACCCTTTTCTCTAAGTTCGTCTACTTCACCAAACAATTTTTCCACAAGGTGCTTCTCTGGCTCTCTGGCTCTCTATCCGTCACTGTCGCAGTGTGGTTTTGAGAAAAGAGCCTTGAGGTTGGAGTCAGGAGACTTGGGTCCTGGCCTTGGCTTTGTCACCTGTTTAACTGTGTGTCTTTTGCCATCTATATCTTCAAAGCCTGAGGCTCAATCACAGCTTGACACTGTCTCTTGAGTTCAAAGATATTGAAAGCCAGAGACTACGTGCTGTGTGATATTCTCATGAAAGGTGAATGTTTTTAGGGTAGGCAGTGAGGATAAGTGCATTTTGGGAATGTAAAACTTTTTTCGGTGACCAACTTTCTGAAGCATCTTCCACAGTTAAATCAACCTACATTACTTTTTTCTTTTCTTCCTTCTAGCAGATATTTTCTTGATATATTTACCAGGCAGTTGGAACTCACTTGAAGCTTTTTAGTTGGGCGTGATAATACACACATGACAGCAGGCGATACTGACGTGGGCCAGCAGGCACTCTCAGCTCTACGGGCTGGTGCTTCCAAAAGCCTGCTGTGGATCACCCTCTGATTCACAAAAGCAAAACACTTCCTCAAAGTTTTTATTTTCTCTCTCTCATTATTGACCAATTTGACTGTTTTCTAACATCCAGGAAATTCTATGCAAGGTGATCACTCTGTTGCTACCCTGTGGAAGAACTGGCTTAGGAAGTCATGTTGCAGGGAGTCAGCTTCCCGAACTATACATTCATTCATTGAGCGAATTGTTCGTTGCACTTCTCTGTGTAAGCACTGCAGAGGAATAAGAAAATGACTGAAGCATAAAGCCTGACCTCAGAGGAGATTACACTGTGTATTCTGGTCCATATTGTAAGTGAGGGTAAAAACATGCTCTTAAGATTTCCAGGGAAATGGACTTTCAGCTGAGGGAATCCCCAAAGTCTTTGCTGGAGCTGCAGAATATTTTTGCAAAAGATGTTTGATTGGGTCTTATTTCTTTTTCCTTATCTTTCCCCTCATAGAGTCGCTGTTGTGAATGTAAGTGGAAAAGGGGCAGCTGGAACAGCTTAGTCTGAGGAGGTGCTTTCACCTTCTAAGGCCTGTGTAGTACAGAAGCAACAGCTGCAGACTTGTCTTCTGCAGCCCTAAGTCACGGAGGAGTCTGAAGTCACGGACATTACCACATCTGTAAATGCACCATTGAAGGGATAAACCTATATTTATCAAATAAAAATTGTTAGGTACCTGCAGCTTCTGTAACAGAAAGATAGTCACTGGAGATAGCAATTGAAAACTAAAAGTGAATACACACAATAGAAAACCATGTCATAGCCTGTGAGGTGGGTTTATCTCTACCCTGGCACTTACCTTGTATATCTCAGTGTATCTCAGGCAGTCTCTAAATACTATAATCTTTTCTGAAATGATTCAGGGGATATAAATAGTCAACTTAAGTATTCAGCAAATATTTACTGTTCAGTATGTGTAAAATACTGCTTGGCATTTTGGATTCTACCCAGATGACCTAGGAGTTCAAGTCAGCTTAAAAGAAAGATATAAACACAGGCCAGGCGCGGTGGCTCTTGCCGGTAATCCCAGCGCTTTGGGAGGCCGAGACGGGTGTATCACCTGAGATCAGGAGTTCGAGACCAGCCTGACCAACGTGGTGAAACTCCGTCTCTAGTAAATACAAAAAAAAAAAAAAAAGTTATCTGAGTGTGGTGATGTGTGCCTGTAATCTCAGCTACTTGGGAGACTGAGGCAGGAAAATCGCTTGAACCCAGGAGTTGGAGGTTGCAGTGAGCCGAGATTGCACCATTGCATTACAGCCTGGGCAACCAGAACAAAAACTCCGTCTCAAAAAACAAAAAAACAAAAAATAATAAACACAACTTGTGGATTTGGACAAGTTACCTAACCTCTTAAGTCTTGGTTTCCTCATCTATAAAATGGGTCCAAAATAGTACCAATTTCATAGGTGTTTTTGAGGGTCAAAGAATGGTATAAAAGTAGCACAAATACCACAGCAGCATGTAGTTTTATTTGGCTGGAGTTTAGGAAAGTGAGTCATTCGTCCAGGAAACGTGTATTTCTTATTGGCCAGGCACTGCCAAGATGCTCTTGGAATGGAAAGATGAGTAATCCATGACCCAAAACTCAGAACTCAGTGGGAGGATTGCACTCTAGTAAGCGTAGGGATGCAGGTGACACGAAGGAAGGGAACCTCACTTGGAATAGGAAGATTCGTCACACTTCTCAAGTGACCCTCGGAGGGGGTGGTGGTGGGGGTTCCTAAAGGATAGTGGGAACCAGGCTGGCATGCAGAACCCAGAATGAGCTGTGACCTTGTGACCTTTGATGTCTTCTGAGCCAGGAGTGGTGGGGACTGCAGAGGAAGGCCCTGGGGTGCCCTTGCAAGGAGCTTGTCTCCAATCCTTGGGGTCTGTGGACCAAGGGTCTTGGGGTTGGAGGTTCGTTGAGGCTGTGTAATGTGTTTTCAAGTCAGTGATGAGACTTTTTAGGCAGAAGCATATCCTGCATGCCACCAGAGTCAAATGCTGCCAGGAGACGTCAGTGCCAGGGTGTGCGCTTAGGTTTGGGGTTGAGGCCAGATAAAGGCCACATGAGGTCTTGGGGTGCTGGGTGATCAGACGTTTTGCAGTCATTTGAATAGAGTGGCATTTCTCAGACTCAGATCTGGGTATATTTTTAGGGGTGAAGCAACTTTTGCCTTTTAAAGAGGATGTGTGTAGTATTCACATTTGGGAAATACTGTTACAGGTGGTACAAAGTATGGCTGGAAAGGTGGATTGGAGTCACATAAATAGCTTGAATGCTAAGGAATGTTGTCTTTTTCACATAGACTGTGGTAAGCTACTGCAAATGTTTAGGAATACATTATTAAGATTCTGAAGTGACACTAATATTTGGCAATTGCCTAATATTAAGCAATCTGTCTCTTTTTCATTTCATTGCCTGATTTGTAGCCATTTTATTGTTTAGGGGGTCCTCTACTAGAGGTTGGAAGAAAATGTTTAATTTCTGTAACTTTATATTAGCTCTTTTTATTGTTTGTGTTTATTTGGTGGGGGCACTGTTATGTATTTAAAGTTTTATGAGGATTTGAAACTTGTTGAAATAAGATTTGGAGACAGTATGTAGATTTTGTATGCCCGTCGTTTTTCTGTCTCTCATTACTAGTAATTAATTCAGTACCATTTAATAACAGATAATAATAAACACTGGAAGAAATTTTTTTTTTCAGACGAAGTCTTGCTCTGTCACTCAGGCTGGAGTGCAGTGGCATGATCTCAGCTCACCGCAACCTCCACCTTCGGGGATCAAGTAATTCTCGTGCCTCAGCCTCCCGACTAACTGGGATTACAGGCATGTGCCACCTCACTCAGCTAAGTTTTTATATTTTTGTTAGAGACAGGGTTTCACCGTGTTGGCCAGGCTGGTCTCAAATTCCTGGCCTCAAGTGATCCGCCCGTCTTGGCCTCCCAAAGTGCTGGGATTAACAGGCATGAGCCACCACATCCAGCTGGAAGAAATTTTTAAAATGAACAACATCCCTGCCTTCAAGGGACCTAGGGAACTTACTGACTGCAGTGTTACAGGGACAGGAGTTAAACAGAGGTGAATGTTAAGGTTCTCACTCCGTCCTCCGTGTCCTTGATCCAGGTGATGACCTTGACCGAGGCAATGAGAGTATAGAGAAGTGGCCATTTCCCTAAAGAATCTCATAGTCTGGTGTATTAGTCCATTTTCATGCTGCTGATAAAGACATACCCGAGACTGGGTAATTTATAAATAAAAAGAGATTTAATGGACTCACAGTTCCATGTGGCTGGGGAGGCCTCAAAATCATGGCGGAAGGCAAAAGCCACGTCCTCCATGGCGGCCGGCAAGAGAGAATGAGAGCCAAGCAAAAGGGGAAACCCCTTATAAAACCATCAGATCTCATGGGACTTATTCACTACCACGAGAACAGTATGCAGGAAATCGCCCCCATGATTCAGTTATCTCCCACAGCGTCCCTCCCTCAACACGTGGGAGTTATGGGAGCTACAATTCAAGATGAGATTTGGGTGGGGACACAGCCAACCCATATCATCTGTCCTCACAGGGAGTTTGAGGGAAGGAAAAAGCTACTTAGTCCAACTTGGTAAGTGGTAAAAGGGAGCTGTACATAGAGTGCGGTGGACACAGCTGAGAGCATGAGGGATTCCCTTTGGGAAGATGAGGGGATGGTGATGAGAAAGGGTGTATCCGTTGGTGCTGGATCTTTATCCATAAGGGAAATGTATGTCAGTAGACGATGGAGGAAAGGGTATTTTAAAATTCAGGGGCAGAGAAAATGAAGATCCCCAGAGTTTGAAAGTGCCTGTAAAGGAGATGTGAACGAGAATGGACATTTGGAGCTGGATTTTGGAAGGCCTTGAGAATTTGGATTCCTGCCTTCACACTGCAGAGAACCATTGAAGGCTATTAGTGGTTTTTCCTAGCTAGGCTCTTTCATTTTCCCAAGCACTGAGATGATGCTGCCTCGATGAGCACCTGTGACATCTCACTTGGTCTTATGAACTTACTCTATTTTAGTTTGAAAATCAGGTCTTTAAAAAGGAAACCAGCCAGGCATGGTGGCTCATGCCTGTAATCCCAGCACTTTGGGAGGCCGAGGCAGGTGGATCACCTGCGGTCAGGAGTTTGAGACCAGCCTGGCCAACATGGTGACGCCCCATCTCTACTAAAAATACAAAGATTAGCCAGGTGTGGTGACGGGCACCTGTAATCCCAGCTACATGGGAGGCTGAGGCAGGAGAATCACTTCAACCCGGGAGGCGGAGGTTGCAGTGAGCTGAGATCGCGCCATTGCACTCCAGCCTAGGCAACAAGTGCAAAACTCCCTCTCAAAAAAAAAAAAAATTCAAAAATTAGCCAGATGTAGTGGTGTGCGCCTGTAATCCTAGCTACTCAGGAGGCTGAGGCACGAGAATCGCTTGAACCTGGGAGGTGGAGGTTGCAGTGAGCCGAGATCACGCCACTGCACTCCAGCCTGGGCAAGACTCTCTCTCAAAAAAAAAAAAAAAAAAAAAAAGGAAACCTTATCCAAACTGTCATAAAGTTGCTTCATATTAGTCTTAATGGATCTAAATGTTTAATTTTTTTTTTTTTTTTGCTCTAAAGACAGGGTCTCACTCTGTTGCCCAGGCTGGAGTGCAGTGGCATGACACAGCTCACTGCAGCCTCTACCTCCTAGGCTCAAGCCATACTCCCACCTCGGCCTCCCAAGTGGCTGGGACTACAGGTGCACACCACCATGCCCAGCTAATTTATTTTCTTTTTTAGAGACAGGGTCTCGCTATATTGCCCAGGGTGGTCTCAAACTCCTGGACTCAAGCAATCCTCCCACCTACAGGCGTGAGCCACCGCCTGGCCAGTGCTCAAATTTTGAAATTGTTTTATTCTACTCAGTTGAGCAAACTATATTATGAAAGTCTTATGGAAATTGTTTTCAGCATTATAGCAGCAACGTTACAAAACCATGTAAAATTCTACCTAAATTTCTCAGTGGAAAAAAAATTAAGACTAATATTTGGATGTTGGATTATTTTCTTATAGGTGAATGATAATACAGAATGAGTATTACTGTCATTGTGGTAATTTTTAAAGAGTAACAGCCTTTTTGCTAGTTCATGAAAAATACCCTGATATGTATTAAACATTTGCATCCCTTAGCTCCTAACTTCACCACTTGATGTTTTTGTAACTTTTAACTGATGGACTCCAAGTGCTTTGTTCATGCATTCTTTTCTGTGAATTAGGAGATTTAAAAATATTTCTATAATTTCTCTCCACAAATTAAATTCACTTGTTAAAGTTCACATTCCTGACTACTCTCTTTAGACTAGACAGCACGCTTTACTGGAATTGTGTCTTGGTTTGTGGTGTTGATAAAAGCTCGAAAGGAGTGGGTGTGTTGGGGCTTTTATAAAATTGATTCTCAGTTACTTTCCCTAAACCTGCTGTGAAATGAACCTCTGATGGTGATCTCTGTTTTGAGCACACTGGGTTTGGTGTTTGTTTTTTTTTTTTTTTTGTCTTTTTCCTCCTTGTTTTCTCTTTGAGGACTAACTTGGCAGACGCAGCCAGGTGTGAACAGCGCTTATGTGGCTGCCACGGTGCTTCCTGGAAGAATCATTATAAATTCGTTCAAGATCTGATTTCTTGGTGGTTTCTGTGCTTGTGAGCATTTAGAATAAAAGTCTGTATCAGTTAATCCTTTGATTATGTAAATCATTTTATTTTGTTTTCCTCTCATTTTCAAACTGAGGTTTGAAAACCAAAAAAAAAAAAAAAAAGAATTAAATATTTTGAAACATTCTAAGTGCATAAATTCTTGGTCAGGAATGAGGAACTGTCCTTAGAAAAATGGGCTAGACATTTAAAAAGGAATCTTGTAGAGCACCTTGGCCTGTTCAGCAGTTTATGTTTGTGGTTAGTTTTTTTCTCTTCCAATAATTTGGGTGGGAATAGTAGTTGCTCATCTTTTGAGATTAATGTTCTAATTATTTGAATACAAATGTTTTCTCTCAAAATAAGTGGGAAGGAAGTATGAAAACAGAAAAGGTCATCTTTTGAGTTCTTAAAGTTTTATGTCAGAGATCTTCACATCTTTCTAGAGAAGGAAGGTTGTAAATCATTCAGCCTACTCCGATTCTGAAATGGGGCTTTTTAAGTGTGCATGCATTCCCGTATGTTTTATAGAGGAGGAGTTGGATGTGTCCTCATTCATCTTACTTTTTACCTCTTTCCCATCCTCTGTAAAGATAGTGGAGTGTTTTCTGTAATCACAGTGATAATTTGTCTGCAGGATAGGAATGGTCCGAGCCTGGTTTTACCTGGATTTGGGTGAACAGCCCTGTGGTCTTGCTCACTCGGGGCTGCCCATTAGGTGGAATCCATGGGAAGTGTTAAAACTGAGGAACAAAGTGTGCCCATCTTGTTGCTCCCACTGGATCCAAGGGAGAGCTCTGGCTTGTGTCTCTACACTTGCCATATGTGTATGCCAGCAGGTTTTTAACATTAAACATAACTGTTCAGTTGCAGACTAAAGAAGGCCACCCTCCTGACCATAAAGCTCCCCGGAAGCTGCACTTCTCCCTCAGAACTTACCTGGTCCCCTCCATGAGTGTGGGCTGGGCTGATAGGGGCAGTGTGTTTCCACAGGCGAGTGACGCATGGGCACAGCACACACTGGATGTCTTGCCAGGAAGTCGCTTATGCAGAAAGTGGAAATACTCAATTACAAACAGGGAAATACACCTCCTCCCTATTTACTCCATCGTGATGATGTAAGGATAAATTAATGTCCAAGCAACTTAGAAGATGGTTTAGATCACTGGTCAGCAGACGACAGCTCTGAGGCGCGGGCCAGCTAGCTGCCTGCTTATATAAATCAAGTTTTATCAAAACACGACCACACTCATATCCGTGGCTGCTTTTACACTATTACTGCAGAGTCGAGTAGTTGCATATGACCTACGGATGTGAAAATAATGTCGGGCCCTTTACAGAAAAATAGTCGCTTCTGATTTAGATAAGGGTATGAAAAGATATTTTATATATCTACATTTTACTTATTCTTAGCTATACTTACTTACTACCCAGTATGCATTTTCCTCCTTTTATTAGAAGCATGCGATAAGCATATGTTATGAGCCAGGCGTGAGACATAGAGATGATTAAGACAGGGTCTTCTCAAGGACATTGCCATTTAGTGAGGAAGACATCACATCATGCTTTGTCCTGTGGTTCAGAGTTACAACTTCAGCCTTCAGCTGAACACACAAGTTCATCCACAAATGCAAATCCTTATGAAATCAAACGTAACATGAGTAATAAAAATAAGCGGGAGAGTTTAATGTGTGTGTACTTGTTTCTTTTTGTGGTTAATATCTTAAGAACTCTTGAGTATTTGAGGATTTGCATGACCTTATTGAATAGCAGGGTTGAACAAAATGGCTTTAACCTAGATCTTTCTGTTGATTACATGAATATTCTTATTTGATAGGGCTGTGCCTCTGTAAAAATTTTGTTTAATGTTAAAAACCTGCTGGCATACATATAAATACATATAAAAATATCTTAACTCTTTAAGGAAAGGAAACCATGTATTGGAACTTGCTTTAATAATCTCAGAGTTTTGGAGCCAAGGTAGACCTTTTGTGGATGACAGTGTATAAGCAGCTAGAAGACTAATCACGTTACCGCAGTGGTTTCTATCTTGGCCAATCACTCGAATTACTCGAATTTGGTAGGAAGCACCAAAAAAACAGTCCCAGCATCTCAAACCCATTCCAGGACAATGAAATCAGAATCTCTGGGGTGTAGCCAGGACATCTGACATCCGTATGTTTTAAAGTCCTGCCAGGCGATTCTAATTCAGTCAGAGTTGTGAGGCACTGTTGTACAGACAGGATTCTGAAACTTTAGTGTGCATAGAATTAGCTGGAGAGCTTGTTAACCTCCCGCTTCACTCTCCCTGAGTTTTCAGATTCAGTGAGTCTGGGGTGGGCACCAGGATCTTCGTTTCCAGCAAGTTCCCTCGTGCTGATGCTCCTGGCATCACACTTTGAGAGCCATTGCCGTATGAGATTCTTAAGTTTGACATAAGTAGTTATTGTGATGACTTTAACTGGCAACTTACTTGGTATTTTTAAACTAATATGACTTATAAAAAGTTGATAGGTAAATGTATTACACAAAATTATTGTCACCAGTACAAACAGTATGGATATAGGATTCATCCTTTGTCAATATAAGTATATAATCATAGAAGTCCAGAGGTAGTCATCTAGAGATCCACGAACTCACCCTGCCTTTTGACAGGTAAGGACCCTCGCACTGGGTCGCAGCGCTAGTTAGGGGCCAGCTCAGATGCTTTGATGTTCAGACCTAAGCTGCTGGGCACGTGGCTCCCCTTGTAGACTTTGGTTGAGAGTTAAACCCAGCACGCATGTCCCCTCCACACCAGCATGTCCCCTTGATCATCTGTGTTCTTACCTGGGATCCTTTCCTAAGAGCAGGGGCATCGTGAGCACCGGCCCCATCTTCTCTTTGGCATCTTCGGCCCACTGTTCTTGTCTCTCATGTTCCTGGCCTGCGGTGCTTACGTTTCACAGCTTTGTCACTTTCTCCTGGGATGTCTGTGTATTTATCTAGGCAAGGTAGCATTTTTTTTTTAATGCTGAATTAGGACCATTGTAAACTTTCTTTAATACATTTAGAAAACTGCCAAGTTTGGGAAGAATTGATTTTTTAGAATAAGAGAGAAATGTATATCAGTAAGAGACCGCAAATCATCACGAATGCACACCAGCATGGGCAAAGCTGTGCCGAAGCTCCATGTTTGCCCCGATCCTGGGATTTGGCCCCTGCTCGTTTCTTTTTTGAATAGAAACTTGAAACTGGGAAGCAAGGGGAGGTTAGGTTTCGGGTTGGATTACTGTGAAATCCTCTTGTAAAGGGAATATTACTTCCTGGAATCGTGAGGATGAAGTCAAACTTTCCCAGGCAGCTGTTTTTGAACTAGGAATTGAGCCACGTGGCCTAGAATGACAGAAAAAATTCGGATTTTCCATTGGTTTTAAACTGAAAAATATATGGTGGTTTGGTTACTTTGCTTAGTTGTTTGCATGGACTTTTTTTTTTTTTAAAACCTGAATGCATTCCACAGACTCTCCTTACCTCTGATTTGTGGATTTAGAGATTGTACTTGAGTGTTTAAAAAAAAAATGTGGCCGGGATCGGTGACTCACACCTGTAATCTGAGCACTTTGGGAGGCCGAGGTGGGCGGATCATGAGGTCAGGAGTTCGAGACCAGCCTGGCCAATATAGTGAAACCCTGTCTCTACTAAAAATACAAAATTAGCCAGGTGTGATGGTGCAAGCCTGTAATCCCGGCTACTCAGGAGGCTGGGGCAGGAGAATCGCTTGAACCCGGGAGGCGGAGGTTGCAGGGTTGCTGTGAGCCGAGATTGTGCCATTGCACTCCAGCCTGGGCAACAAGAGCAAAACTTCATCTCAAAAAAAAAAAAGTTATTATAGCTGCCCCCCAACCCCATTATAACTTAAATTTCTCCCCATCTGCCCTAGTTCAGCCAGTGACACCCAGTGCTGCTTGTGGTGGACCCATTCTTGGTTGTTGACCCAGGGGCTGGAAGGAATCTTCCCCTGTCAGCTCACGGGGTTGGGTCTGAAATGGGCCAGTCTTAGTTTTAAAAACTGTAATTCCAATAATGTCCACTATGTGGTGCACATGCATCCGCAATAAATTCTAAAGCTAGTTGAAAGGGAGCTCAAAAACATTTTTAAAATCCACAGTGATAAAAATAGTGGGGAAATGGCACATGTTTATTTGCTGTACACTGGGTTCCTCTTAAGTAGCAGCTTCCAATGTCATATTCATAATGTGACTCAGCTTATTTTAACTTTTGAGAAAATGTGCTGGGAGATAACTGATTTGGAGCCCAGGAGAGGAGAGAAGGGTGTGACATCTCCTGCCTTCCATTTCGAAGGTGGGGGATCCCCCTGGATGGGTTCTCGCCAGCTTAGTGCATCGCTCAGGCACATGCTAGCAGCTGGAGTGAGTGTAGCCGGTGCTAACCTACTGCACTTGGAAGTCATCTTTAAATATTGTTCTTGTGGGCTGGGTGTGGTAGCTCCTGCCTGTAATCCCAGCACTTTGGGAGGCCAAGATGGTAGGATCGCTTGAGCTCAGGAGTTGGAGACCAGCCTGGGCAACATAGTGGAACCCTGTCTCTAAAAAAAAAAATACAAAAATTACCTGGGCGTGGTGGCGCACACCTGTGATCCCAGCTAGTTGGAAGGCTGAGGTGGGAACATGGCTTGAATCCAGAAGGCAAAGGTTGCAGTGAGCTGAGATCACACCACCACACTCCAGCCTGGGTGACAGAGCCAGACTGTCTCAAAAAAAAAAAAAAAAATTGCTACTGTGGGAAGTGGTGGCTTGGGCACTGATAGGAAAGCAGACTTTTGAAACTGTGGGTTGAGAAGCTCAAAGTCTGGTTTAGACAGTTTCTCTGAAGTAATTTCATGATTGAATAGTAGAACTGTCGCTTAAGGAATTGGATTCTTCGTTTCTCTCATGGAAATAGACCCACCAGCATAACATCTTCCCGGGTTATTCTAGGGAGTTTTGACCACATCTGTGTGGAACTTCTTGAATGAGGAACACATTCCTGAGTGTTTAGTGATCGTTAAGTTCTCAGCCTATTAACAAACGTTACCACTTTTGTCTTAGGTTTAATCTGGGCATGTAAAGAATCCAGTTATGTTTAAATAAAAGACCCTTGCACTGATATTTCTATACCTAGAAAGGAGTATGGAAATAATTGTAAATTACAAATCATCCCTTGAAGACTGGGCCCAATGTGATTTGATAACCAAAAGATTAATAAGAACAAACTGGAAAGAAATGAGGACTGTTTAGTCTGCATGGGCAAAGATTGAGAGAGAACTTTATTGGAATCTTATAAAAATTGTGGATTAGAGGAACATTGATGTCGTAAGTTCTAAAATATGAGGACACAGAGTACTACAGGTTATCCTAAGAGGTGGTGTCAGCGCAAATATAGGTGGATTGCTAGGAAGTTTTTACTAAGTTACAGAACAGCTGCAGAGGGAGCTATGCTATTGGTAACTTTGGAAAATGACATCAGGAAAGCTAATCAGCCTCTTCCCCTGTCCTAGCTGATATTAAATAGGGATTCTGGAAGGGAACATGAGCAGAGGTTCAGAGCTGCCGACTCTTCCTCCTCTATAAGGTCTGCTATTTCTGTGACCAAAAGCAGTTTTAAAATAAACCCCTGATCACCTCTTTTTAAAAACCCTTTTTTAAAAAATGAGAAGCTGAGCTTCTCATTTAAAATAGACTTGAGTAATTTCGGTGATGTTAATATTTTCATGAGCTGTGCTAGGTTTGACTTGGTGCCTGTTGCTTATGGAACCTTCTCTTCCCTTTGCAGGTTTTCATCTCTGTGAACTGCTTAAGCACAGATTTCTCTTCCCAGAAGGGAGTGAAGGGGTTGCCTCTTAACATTCAAATTGATACCTATAGTTACAACAACCGCAGCAACAAGCCTGTGCACCGGGCCTACTGCCAGATCAAGGTCTTCTGTGACAAGGTAAGGTCGGCAGGGATGCTTGGAACAAGTGTTTGAGACACACTCATGGAAAAAGACCAGGGTCTCTTTAATATTTAATGTCAAAATGAGAATATAGCTGCTAATATACAATAACTTTTAAAATTATTTTTATTTATTTATTTATTGTTGAGACAGAGTCTCCCTCTGTCTCCCAGGCTGTAGTGAAGTGGTGCAATCTTGGCTCACTGCAACCTCTGCCTCCTGGGTTCAAGCAATTCTCGTGCCCCAGCCTCCCCAGTAGTTGGGATTACGGGTGCACACCACCACAGCCAGCTAGTTTTTTGTATTTTTAGTAGAGACAGGGTTTTGCCATGTTGCCCAGGCTGGTCTCCAACTCCTGAGCTCAGGTAATCTGCCCACCTCAGCCTCCCACGGTGCTAGGATTACAGGTGTGAGCCACCGCGCCCAGCCTTTATCAGAGATGAGGTCTCACTTTGTCATCCAGGCTGGAATTTAGTGGTGCAATCACTGCTCACTGTAGCCTCAACCTCCTGGGCTCAAGCGATCCCCCAAACTCAGTCTCCTGAGTAGTTGGGACTACAGGCACATCCCATCACACCCAGCTAATTTTTTAATTTTTTTGTGGAGACGGGGTCCTGCCATGTTGCCCACGCTGGTCTTGAACTCCTGTCCTCAAGTGATCCTCCCATCTTGGCTTCCCAAAATGTAAAACAGCTTTTTTTTTTTTTTTTTTGAGACAGAGTCTGGTGCTGTCGCCCATGCTGGAGTGCAGTGGCGCAGTCTTGGCTCACTGCAGCCTCTGCCTCCCGGGTTCAAATGATTCTTGTGCCTCAGCCTCTCCAGTAGCTGGGATTACAGATGCACACCCACCACGCCTGGCTAATTTTTGTATAGAGACAGGGTTTCGCCAGGTTGGCCAGGCTGGTCTTGAATTCCTGGCCTCATGCGATGCTCCCACTTTGGCTTCCCAAAGTGCTGGGATTACAGGTGTGAGCCACCGTGCCTGGCCTAAAATAGCTTTTAATTATTGTTTTGGCCTTGCAAAGACACATTATGTAGAGATTTTTGAAATTATGTTTTAACTGATAGATTAGAAGGGTTGATAAGTACGTTTTGTTGGGCATGTCTGATAAGTAAAGGAGGTGCACACAGGACCCTCTGAGCCCAGCTGCTGGAAGTGTAGGCAGTCACCCCTGCACGGGAGCTCTTCCTTAGCTGTGTCCGAGTGGCTGAATCACAAAGTGCTGTGCCTTCACAGCCCTCTTCCCCAAAGGTCCTTCAATAAGCATGGGGAAGGAGAGGTGCGGATTCTTCTTTACAGCCACAGGGAGGCAAGAAGAAAAAGTGCAGGGCCCAGAGGGATCTCTGCATGACCTGTTTTCCCTGATGTGGCTCTTTTTTTATCTGGAGAAGAGAGGCTTACTTTTGCCCAGTGCAGAGCCAGGGGCTGAGCTGGATTCAATGCAGGGAGAGTCTGGAAGGTGTGTTGAGTCTTGAGGGGAAAGTTTATGCTGGCTCGGAACTGGGGAGCAACTGTGGATGAGTGGACGTTCCATTGAACTAAGACAGCAAGATCTTGAGTTTTTCCTACTCAAAAATATTGGACCTATGTTTGGCAGGGGACGGGGGCAGTTCTTTTCATCCTATTAAGGGAGCTTGTCTTTTATTGAGATTTTTAGAGGGGCTAGGTAACTGGAAGTATGTTTGCTGTCAGAGGCCTGGTCTGTCACCCTGGCTTTTGCATCAGGTACACAAAGCGCAGTGGCTGAGCACAGTGAATGAGCCTGAGGCCTTTTTTGGATGATGTTTACTCTTTGTGTGGCATTTTGGTGATTTTCACCTTCCTGGGTGCTCGACATTTTTGTATTATTGTGAATCTCCTTGAATTTTGTCCTGAAATCTGGTTAAGTTGCTCGGAAACCATCTGCTCGTTAAGATCTTATGTCTATGATTTGATAGGCAGATCTGGAGCTGTGCTCAGTGTAAGGCTAATCATCCCGTACTCCTGAGCAGGATTTTTCTGAATATTCTACCAAGTGCCCTGCTCGTTACACGTTTTTCCAGTCACATTATTTCCTTGTAATAATCCTCATGACAAGGATTTCCAGTCCATCCCATATGGTGGGAACAGGTAGTTTCTGGCTCTGTGTGAGTTTCGGGCACTGTTTCTCTAATCTTTTTGGATGTCAGTTCCCAACCCTGACCCCCAGCCTTGGGCAGCTTCCTGGTACCTGTGTACCTGTTGGTACCCGGCCATGTACTCGAGTGGGGCTCACTGAAGATCTCGGAGCTCTTTCCTCTTTGGTACTTTGTCCTGCTGCCTTGGTCTCTGTGGATTTCCAGCTCTGTCTCCTCAACCCTGGGCACCTGGACTGAGAATACATGAGAATTCCCATGCCATGGCCTGGGAACTCTGAAGGCAGCAGCCAGCATGGTTTGAGGACTTGCCGCGGGTTCCTGTCTCCCAGAGATCACTGTTCTTTAGTTGCCTGCTGGTCAGGGCCTTCTCGTTCTTGTTTCTGCATTTCGTCTGGTTTTTGTTGTTGTTTCAGGGTGGAGGGTAAATCTGATCTGTGTTACTCCATGTTATGTAGAAGCAGAAATGCCTTATTCTTTATAGATACACAGATAAGTAAGGAGGGACAGTCCTATTTTGTAATAGGACTGCACCCTCCACCTTTTGGAGGAGGGTGGTGTTTATCATCAGAATGAAGTTATGGTTAGACTTGTTAGAAGGGACAGAGAGACCCAGACCAACTTCATACAATAATGGCTAGGAGATTGGGGATATTTACCTGTTTTTCTGTGTCAGGGAGGGACTGTTGTGTCAATGTTACATAGCAATTTTTATAAGCAGGTTGTATATTTACTATGTTAGTATGCTACCACCTTCTAGAAAAGGCAGACGGTGGTTTTATATTCTGTTTTTAAAATGTGGTCCTTATTATATAATAACGCTAAGATCAGTGGGATTTTTATTGCCTCTTTTTGCTATCAGCAAATTTATTTAACAGAAAAATAAGCTACCAGTTCATCCTTAACTGGAGCACTATGTGAAGAAATCTGTACCATCCAGAAGTTAATTCCAATAAGTCAAGCAAAATGATTAAATGTAATGTTGTTAAATATGCTTCATTGCCTGATTTTGGGTCGTGTTTGTTACTAATATGGTTCTTTTGAACTTTGTTGTTGTGGGTTCAGCTGCATGGTACTATCGGTCTTTGCGCAGTTGATATACAGAGTACACGAGTGTCTTTTTCCAGGACTCTGAGTACACTTTTTCTCTTTTTTCTTTGAGGGAGTCTCACTCTGTCACCCAGACTGGAGTACAGTGGTGCGATCCCGGCTCACCGCAATCTCCGCCTCCCGGGTTCAACTGATTCTCCTGCCTCAGCCTCCCGAGTAGCTGGGATTACAGGCATGCATCACCACACCCGGCTAAATTTTTTGTATTTTTAGTGGAGACAGGGTTTCCCATGTTGGCCAGGCTGGTCGTGAACTCCTGGCCTCAAGTGATCCACCCACCTTGGCCTCCCAAAATGCTGGGATTACAAGCGTGAGCCACCGCGCCCAGCCCACTTGTTCTCTTTTAAGTGATGATGCGGATTTCTAGTTCCGTCTTCGCTTTGTGAATTCTGCTTGGTTAGATCTGCCACATAGTTGATGCCAGGCCCTTGGACTGAATCACAGCCTTCAGTGATAACCTTGGCCATATAGGAGAGTATACTCAAGAGTAGGGCCAACTTGGGTTTTTTCTTTCATTTCCTTTTCCTACTGGACAAAGGGAAAATACCCTTGTGTCTTTGCAGGCATGTGGTATACTCACAGATTTTCTCAGCTTTCATTTAACACGACCACATCCATTATAAGGAGAAATTTTGCTTTTTTTTTTGAGACAGAGTTTCGCTTTGTCACCCAGGCTGGAGTGCAGTGGTGTGATCTCAGCTCACTGCAACCTCCACCTCTCAGGGGTTCAAGCAGTTCTCCTGCCTCAGCCTCCCAAGTAGCTGGGACTACAGGTGCCCGCTACCATGCCTGGCTAATTTTTGTATTTTTAGTAGAGGCGGGGTTTCACCATGTTGGCCAGGCTGGTCTCGAACTCCTGACCTCAAATGATCCACCCACCTCGGCCTCCCAAAGTGCTGGGATTACAGGCATGAGCTACCGCTCCCGGCCAGAATTTTGCTTTATTTGTTTTTCAAATAAATGTTGTTCCCTGTGATTTCATAGAATTAAAAATAATTTTAAGACTAATCTTTTTAGAAGAAACTACTATGATAAGCCTCATGAATATAGTAAGTAATGGGGTTCCTGTCCAGAGAAGGGAGAAAGGCTTCTTCCTCCATTGGTCAGGATAAGAGTTAAATATTTTAAAGAAGATTGGAAAACAGAATCATATCTTGTCTTCTCTTAACCTACAGGGAGCTGAGCGGAAAATCAGGGATGAAGAACGAAAGCAAAGCAAAAGAAAAGGCAAGTGTCCTGACCCCAGCTCCCAGTTGAATGCCTGTAAGTAGAAATGTTCCCGGCAAGCTTCAGACCTTTTCCATTGAGAATGGTAGCTGGAGTTTGCACGCAGAAGACAGTGGGTGTTCTTCCTGTTCTGCAGCGTGGCACTGCCTCTTCCTCAGATCAGCAGCAGATGCCAGCTCAGCTGGGGGGTTTTCCTGGGGACTACAGGATAGATCCCCGGGTTTTCCCGACCTCAGCGTTTTTGGCTGTCAGTTCTAGTTCAGACTTCTGTTTCCAGTCTTGAAAAATGACAACACGTTCTGCATGAATCACTGTTAAAATTGGGACTTATCTAGATTTTTTAAAGTAATAATAATGGTCTTGAGAATTCAAGATGTCTTAACTCCAAGTAGGATCATATTTTGTATCTAAAGTATAGTATTTTAATATTTGCAGAATCTATGGGGCTTCTGTTTAGACATTTCACCAGGAAGGCTTTGTTTTCTTTTTTTTTTTTTTAATTGTGACCAGTATTCATATTCACAAAATCTTGTATCTAAAATGAAGAAAGTGCTGCTCTGTGCCTGTAGGGTTCCATCTGTAGTACATGGGCTTCTGGCAGCTCTTTTGAATGGTCTGTCTGGCTCAGCAGACATTTGCCCTGCAACACCTTAGTCAGGATTCTCCTACTGGTATCAAAGTGCAAACTCCCAGTGACACTTCAGAGAGCAGCTGACTAACTAGGAGACCTCATTACTGAGTACTTCAGGGCCAGCCAGATCATGGGGGAGGATGGAGTCTCTAACTTACTAAATTAAAAATTGGATGGGCATGCTTACACTTCACCTCATTGTCGAGTTTCTTGATATGTTCTGAAGTCAATGGGTCCATGAGTGTTGGAATGTAAATTATTTAATGAGGACAGCTGAGGTGAAATTTCTTCCAAATTATGTTTACACAATTATAAATTTTAGCCTTTCCAATGAAAACTAAATACGCTCTGCCTCTGTCGCAAATCTTCTGTGGATATGCATCTGTGTGTGTTTGAAGATACCTTTTCCCTTTTGATTTGATAAGACATTCAGTTGATTTTAGTGGAAATACACACAACAAATTCCTTTACATAAACTGGGATTCTTAGGCAGGCAGCGTGCCCTGTTGTATCTTACAGAGTGCTACACTTGGAGTATCTTATGCAGAGGCGAGCACTCCGTGGCCTGCATCCAGTCTGTATGTAATCCTTTGACCTTGGCTTTCTCTTTTTTAATTTTTTTTTTTTTTTTCAGTTTCTGATGTTAAAGTGCCACTGCTTCCCTCTCACAAGCGAATGGATATCACGGTTTTCAAACCCTTCATTGATCTCGATACTCAGCCTGTCCTCTTCATTCCTGACGTGCACTTTGCCAACTTGCAGCGGGGCACTCATGTAGGTAACCAGGATCCCAGGGGAGGTTACCAGGAAGGAAGGCATGGCAAAAGGAAATTCTTTGGCATTATTCATGGGAAACAGAAGCCAAAATTGAGTGAGGTTTGACCAGTTAGTCAGCTCTTTGGAATATTCTGCTGGGGTGACATGATGCCCGTGCAATAAAAATCGTAAGCATTGTTGATTTGAAGGTGCAGTGCAGCCTGTCAGCTTTATTCTGTTTGTATTCATTCATTCATTCGTTCGTTCTTCATACCTGCATATCCTAGCTCATTTAAAAGATTCTAGAATAGTAGCATAATTTGGAGTTTGAGCCTGTCATCTTTTTAAATTTAACTTGGGGCAATATCTAGGTTAAGGAGCTCTTATAAGAACATCCGAAGGCTTTTCTCACAGTTCCAGTTACTGAGCCGTCCTTGCCACGTGTAGTTACCAATGGCCATGTCTTGGCAACTAAAACTAAATTTTAAAAAATAGTCACGCCCTGTTTTGTGGCAAAGGCTTACAAGAGATAGGAACTTCAGTAGAATGAAGCATGGTTTTATGCTGAGTGCAAATAAATATCAAAAAGACAGTCTTTCATGCACTTTGTGGACAGATTTATAAGGACTAAAGATTCGTCAGAGTTCTTGGGGCCGTGGCCAGTACATTTAGTTTCTAATGGGAAGCTGGAGGTGAGCAGGGGTTAGCACACTGTTTTTGTGAAGGGCTGGGCGGTAAAGGTTTTCGGCTTTTGGGACCCCATGGTCTCCACTGTGCTGCTCAGCCCGGCCGCACTAGTGCACACGTGGCCATAAGCAGCATGTGAATGAATGACCGTGGCTTTGTTTCAGTAAAGACTTTATTTACATAAACTGGCTTTAGACCAGATTTGGCCCAACCACTGAGTTAAAGGAGTTCAAGACATCTGTAAGAATCTGTTATTGAAAACTAAGGCTAAAGGATTTTATATTAGATTGGTGAAATTCAAAATTATTTCCATTTTAGGAACAATTCATTTATGGTCAAACATTTTGAGCATACATTTGAAAAGCAATCTATTCCTTTGGTCTTAGGTCCTTCCCATTGCCTCTGAAGAATTGGAGGGTGAAAGGTAAGATTTATGTTTTGTTTTGTTTTGTTTTGTTTTAATAATGGAAATGATTTCAAACTTGTAGAAAAACTGCAAGTACAGTACAAAGAACTCATTTTTCCCTGAGCCATCAAGGATAAGTTGCCAGCCTGATGGCCCATCACTCCTGAATATCGTGGTATATATTTCCTATCAACAAGGACATCCTCCCATGTCACAGTCAAGATTAGAATATTAACATTGCTTCATTAGCACCAATAATGTCCTTTATAGCAAAAAAGGATCCAGTTCAGGATCACACATTGTAGTTGGTTGTCATGTTTGTTGATCATCTTCAGTCTAGAACTAAGCCACTCCTTAACTTTTCTGACCAAATATTTTTGAAGATTATGACCAGCTGTTTTGTAGACTCTTCTTAGTTTGCATGTGTCTGCTGCTCTCTCATGGTTAGATTCCAGGCCTGGCAGGGATGTCACAGAGGCCAGGCTGGGTTCTCCGTGTGTCCTAGCAGATGGCACTTGATGTCAGTTTATCTGTTACTAATGGTGTTCTTTGGTCACTTGATGAAGCTGGTATCTGCCAGCTTCTCCACTGCAAAGTGGCTCCTTTTATAGTAAGTGTTGTCTGGGGAGGTGCATTGTAGCTTTGTAAATATCTCATTCCCCATCAGACTTTCAGTTTACTCATTCATTTATTGCTATCAGTATGAACTCATAGTTTCCTGTTTTATTCAATAAGCTGTGATTCATTAGTCATTTACTTTGATGCTCAGGTTGTCCCAGAATTGGGCTCTGCCTTCCTGTGCCGAGCAGCCCCCTACTCACACTGCCTAGTGGAGGGGGGCTGACGCTACCCCTCTTTGGGCTATCAGAACCTTCTTGATGGCTCTGGGACTTTTTCAACAAGGCAAAGATTCTTTTTGTTTTTATTTCATTTTACTTTTAGAGACAGGGTCTTGCTCTGAGGCCCATGTAGGAGTGCAGGGGTACACTCACAGCTCACTGCAGCCTTGAGCTTCTGGGCTTAAGTGATCCTCCTGCCTCAGACTCCCGAGTAGGTGGGACTATGGGCACATGCCACCACACCCATCTAATTATTATTATTATTATTATTATTATTATTATTATTATTGTAGAGATCCTGGTCTCAGGCAATCCTCCCGCCTCAGCCTCCCTCTTTCTGTTATCTGCCCTCAGAAAGGTGCATCCTGATGGAGAGAGCCAAGATTTCCATGGGAAGTTCATTCCTCAGCATCCCTCTTCCCTCATCTTCCATCCATTCCCAGGGCTTAAACCGTCATACTGGGGACATTCATGCCCCACACGTTACCCATCGTGCCTCTCTTTGAAGGCAAGGCCTGCGCTGCCCCTTTGATTCTTAGTGTTTCAGGCTTGAGTCCTGCCGGCACTTTCACTAGACGGCTGCTGTGTGCTAGGAACTGAGATGGCAGAGTCTCGGAGGCTCAGCCCCTGCTCCTGAAGTGGCCATTCTGCTCCAAATCCAGCACTCCCTCCCTTCACTTTCAGTTATTTACCTCTTCTCTTGCTTGCCGTGACACCGCCTGCTGGACCCTCCATGCCAGGTGCCCCTGGTAGCCAGGCGTTCGTTCAATCTGAGTTTTTCTCTCCTCAGACTCTCCTTGGTCTGTTCTCACCTTTTGGCTTCCATGATACCACCATATTTTAAACCTGTGGAATCCTGTGTTCGGATTATACCAGCCTCCTTCCCCTGGTTTTTCTGCTTGAAGGTCCTGGGGTCCCCTCCAGTCTTGACCACACACTTTGGGTACCAACACACTTTGGGTACCACACTCAGTCTCACAGAACTTTCAAATATTCCCTCTTCTCTGCCATGTAAAATTTAATTCCTTAGAGCTGAACGATCAGGACATTCACGGTAGAGTCGGCTTCCCGAAATTTCTAGATATGGCTTCCTGTGGGCCATTCTGTTTGAGCCAGGCTGGCCCTGCGTTTTCCTGCTCACACTTCCTCAGTGTTTTGAAACATCATCTCCTTTGTCACTGCCTGTACAAGGTTATCTCAGATCCTACCTCCTCCATAGAGTGTTTCCTGAAAAGAAGCACCAGACAGCCAGGCGTGGTGGATCACGCCTATAATTCCAGCACTTTGGGAGGCCAAGGTAGGAAGATCGCTTGAGCCCAGGAATTTGAGAACATCCTGGGCAACATAGGGAGAACCCATCTCTACAAAAATAAAAAAATTAGTTGGGTGTGGTGGTGTGCGCCACTTGGGAGGCTGAGGTGGAAGGATTGCTTGGGCCTGGGCGGTTGAGGCTGCAGTGAGCCGTGATCCATGATTGCACCACTGCACTCCAGCCTGAGCAACAGAATGAGACCCTGTCTCACAAAAAAAAAAAAAACACCAAAGCGCCTCATCTTCGAGAAGGCAGCTTTATCTGATGAGAGTGCAGATACCTGCAGGGAACCTGAGTGTGGTCCCATGTCTGCCTGTAAATATCCATGAGCCCTGGAGTCAGGATCTTCCTTCAGCCTGATTTTTCATCCACAAATAAGGAAGCTGGACCAGATAAAGAATGAAAGTCATTTTAAATCTAGTTCCATGACAGGCTCTAAAACACCTTAATGTTGATGCAGCTGGTTAAGCTGAATCACTAACGGCATATTTTGAATCACTGCAGCTCTGTCTTGAAAAGGGGGCCGTACGGCACAGAAGATGACTTTGCTGTCCCTCCTTCTACCAAGCTGGCCCGGATAGAAGAACCAAAGAGAGGTGTGTTGGTTTCCATTTGTTAGTGGGAGTTTTAAATCAGAAGTGAGTTCAGAATCTATCAAAAGCATAAATGGTTCAAGCACATTTTTTCCAGTTTCACTTGCTTGGGAATTCTTCCATCAGACTGACATCTAGCTTGAGCTAGGACTTAGAGCAAAGTTCAGAGAAGCTGAAACCTGTGTTCCTTAAGACAGAATTGATATTGGCTGATGCTTGTCATCCTTGATGTGAATGTGGTTTTTATTTTAGCTGGTACCGTGGTCTGTTTTCCTCTTTTGCTCATGTGAACTGTATCCTTTTTTTCCTCTCTTTTCCCTTCCTTATTCCTGGTTGGGGATTGATTAGTGCTGCTCTACGTTCGAAAGGAGTCAGAAGAAGTCTTTGATGCCCTGATGCTCAAAACCCCATCTTTGAAGGGCTTGATGGAAGCTGTAAGTAGGTTCAACTCTGTAATCCCCTGTACAGAATGAAAGGACAAGTACATAGGATTTCATTGAAACACTGTATCAGATGATCCAAATCCTTTGTCAGACCTTCTGGAATCCCTGACACCTTTCTCGAGTCGTCATGCGTCCCACATTTTATCCTCACCCAGGGGTCTTAACTCACATAGTCACTCAGTCACACCTGTTCCACTGAAGTGAATGCATCTGTGATGGCCTATGAAATGTTTAATTTTTATATACGTGGTTAAAGGGAGATTGCCATTTAGCAAGCCACTTAGAAGCTAACAAAAGTGATTTTTAATCAAGTACAATCTTAAAAACTTCATACATAAAGACAGTGGCTCCTCAGTCTACCTTTAAAACTCCCAATCCTAGGAAATTACTGGACTTGTATCAAGACCTCACTACAGCCTATTGCAGAGAAAGTAGATGTGTAACCAGTGATGGCCGTAAGTCCATCTTACAAGGATCTCAGCACGAGGCTGGAATAAACTGACCCCATGCTCCCTGTGGGGATATCAGTAAGAGAGGAAACATGGAAGGCTGCTGTGTTAATTTCCCGTTCCAGCTGTGCCCTGGAAAAACGCTTGTCATCAGCACTGAGTGCAGATATTTACCAGCCTGTCTCCTAGAGACCGCAGAGATCTTTAAGCTCAAAGTGTGTCCATAATTGGGCTAAAAGCATCTCCCCCAGCTCCCTCTGATGACTGTAGTGTGTTGAATTCATTTAACACATCTTGATAAAGGGCTTGCTTCATGCCAGGCACTGTGGCGGGCACTGGAGTTATGAGCGTCAGTGACACAGTGCTGAATGGAGTTTATTTTATAGTTAGGAAGACACAGACACCAAAATAAGCAAAGAAGTTGAGGTCATTTTTCAGGTACTGATGAGTGCAATGAAGATTAATAAAGCAGGGAGATGGGGCGTGGGTTTGGGGAGCTGCTGTGCGGTCTCTCAGCCAGGTGCCCCAAGTCCACAGGTGTCACTCAGTGCATCCCTGCCTGCCCACAGCACAGGCAGCGCCGTTCCCACTGTCACTTCCTGCCTCCTAGGATGTCCCCTGGGTTTCTCTTTTCTTGCCTTTTGATGACCCTTCATCATGTCTTAAGAATCATGCAAACTGGCCAGGTACGGTGGCTCACACCTGTAATCCCAGCACTTTGGGAGGCAGAGGCAGGAGGATCACCTGAGGTCAGGAGTTCGAGACCAGCCTGGCCAACATGGAGAAACCCTGTCTCTACTAAAAATACAAGAAATTAGCCAGGGCTTGGTGGCAGGCGCATGTAATCCCAGCTACTCGGGAGGCTGAGGCCACACTTGAACCAGGGAGGTGGAGGTTGTAGTGAGCTGAGATCCCACCACTGTACTCCAGCCTGGCATAGCAAGACTCTGTCTCAAAAAAAAAACAAAAAACAAAAAAACCAAACAAACAAACAAAAAAAACATGCAAATTCCGATTACAGGGAAAGAGGAGAGGAAAGAGGATGCAGAATTACTGGGCCAGCATAACTGTTCATGGCTCACAAGGAACTCATGACAGGTCTTACATGTCAGAACACAAAGTATTATCATCCACTCGTACAGAAAAGAAAAAGGGTTTGTGTGGTGAGAACTCGGAGCTGGGGTCTGGTCTGAAACGTGTTTGGAAGGTTGGCAGGATCTGCAGGTTTGCCACCTGAGGCTCTGTTTCTCAGCGCCACCTTGAGCTTTGCTCTGTGGCTTGAGGTGAAGCTGGTGATGCCAACCTGAGGATGGTCTGGATGACAAGTGTAACGTTTGATCTAGAGTGAATCAGCTGTTTGTCCTTGGAGCAATTCACCCATTCTCTTTAAAAATATTAAAAATAGCCTCTATGTCCGGAAAGGAAGACAGCCACAGCTCCCCAGAAGCTCATTACAGTGAGGGGCAGCCGGGCTGAGGAGAGGTGGAGGCCCTCAGCACACGAGCTGGGGCTTTTCCATGTCTTTGTGTCTGCGTTTTTGAAAAACAAAAAGTCGAGTGACTATGCGTGTGTGTGTGTGTGTGTGTGTATATATATATATATATATATATATTTGTTGTTTGGTTTCTAAAGCCTTGATACAGGGTTTTGTAATTATTTTTCTTTCCTCTTTTAGATCTCAGACAAATATGATGTTCCCCATGACAAGATTGGGAAAATATTCAAGAAGTGTAAAAAGGGGTAAGCAGCCACTGCGTCCTGTGTACCTCGGAAAGTGCTGATGCCCCCCGCAGTGCTAGTGTGACGCACCCCCCAGTGCTGTTGACACCCCCCAGCACCATGTAACACACCATGCATGCTAGTGACACCCTCCTGTGCCAGTGACACACACCCTGTGCCAGTGTGACACGTGTGCATCGTGCCCAGTCCAGAAGCAGCCAAAGAAACCTGGGTGCTGGAATGTGGCTTTTCTAAATTATATACGAAATTACTTAGATAAAATTGATCTGCCTTGAGGAGATCTTTGTGTATTGTTTCTCCAAGTCACCTTCTTTGCCCTCCACATGCCTGGCAGCAGTGCCATGGCTCCACACTCCAGGGTGTGTGGCCAGCGCCACTGAGGATGGCCAGGGCAGCACCTCCGTGTGTCGAGCCCGTTGGAGCCAGGCACTGGGTTGGGCACGTCCCACGGTGCTGCGCTTGGTCTTCACGTCTTCTTTCTGAGCTGGTCTCAGGGCTTGTTCATAGTTTATAGACAGGCGGCTGAGGCTCAGAGTTCAAGAGGCTTTTCGGGGCCATGGTTGGTATTCCCTGCCTCTGCAGCCCGTGCCCTGCTACCCTCCTGCCCAGGATCCTATTTCCAAGTTATATCACGTTGCTGCTTTGTCTAGAAATTAGTATTTTTAGTTCTTTTTTGTCTGTCTATGATGTTTGGCATGGATAAGCAGTGGCTAGCATAAGAATTTTTTGGCTTAGTTTTAAAACAAATTCTAATGGGAAATTTCTAGATGGTTCTAGTGGAAAGAGTTGGACTTAATAGTAGTTAATTTATTTTTGTTTATTTTCTTGTTTTTGTATTCTTTATTTTTTGTTTGATAATAGTAGTTCATTTAAACTTTGAGGCTCACTTGCTGGAGTGTGTAATTTGTCAGGGGGCTGCGACTTCACATCATGTAAGTTAATGTTACTGATATGCTTTTGCTTTATTCGTTTAGAGATGGTTTCACTCTATCTATCGCCCAGGCTGGAGTACAGTGGTGCAATCAGAGCTCACTGTACCCTTGAACTCCTGGGCTCAGGCCATCCTTTCACCTCAGCTTCCCAAGTAGCAGGGACTACAGGCATGTACCACCATGTCCAGCTAGTTTTTAAAATTTTTCTGTAGAAATGGGATCTTGCTATGTTATCCAGGCTGGTCTCAAACTCTTGGGCTCAAGTGATTCTCCTGCCTCAGCGTCCCAAAGTGCTGGGATCACAGGTATGAGCCAAGTACCATTTACCAAGTGGCTACTATTAAATACATGCTGGAGATAATAATCATAAATAAGCTAGTGTATTTCATTTTCCAAATGCTATGATACAAATATATCACCTGATTCCCTCCTAACTCAATCCTCTCAGCAATCCTATAAGATGGGTACTATTATTATCCCCATTTTACAGATGAGGAAGTTGAGGCTTAAGGAGATTTAAATAATTGGCCTCACATGCCGCAACTAGTAAGTGGGAGAGCTAACAGGTAAATCTCGGTCTGACTCCAGAACCCAGTGGCAGTGAAGTTGGTTGGTCTTGTCCCTCCCCATCCAGGATCCTGGTGAACATGGACGACAACATTGTGAAGCATTACTCCAATGAGGACACCTTCCAGCTGCAGATTGAAGAAGCCGGGGGGTCTTACAAGCTCACCCTGACGGAGATCTAAAGGCCCGCGGGCCACAGCTCCCCAGGAGTTCAGTGCAGGTGTTTCTAGATCTTACGGTTTGGCAAGTGCAGGTAACCCCAGTCAGCCATGTCGCCAGCACAGGTCTATGTCGAGGGAAGGGGTTCCTTGCAGGTTGGAGGCGGGGCTGCATCTGGCTTGGTGGTAGCATTTAATCTATTGCATTGGCGTTTTTCAGATGAAAGAGAAATCCATATACCATTATGTTTGAATTTCCTGATATATACAGGATTTAAAGTGAAAACTTTATTCCAAGAGTTAACAGAGTCTCTGGGAAGCTTTAGGACATCTGCTACGTTATTTATCAAAATATTGGGATCTCTGCCTTGTGCCTACAATGTCGTGGGCCTGCTCGCTAGCAGAAGTCAGAAAAGGCGATAGGCTTGGCTTTAAGGATTTCGTGCCCTTGCCTGAATTCAGTACAACTCCACTGCCTCACGTTAGCGGGAGCGCACCTGAAGAGTACAGGGGGGAGCCCTCTCTCCCTTACCCTCTCACTCTCCACCAGATGTTTACTAAACAGGGCATGTTACTGAAATCTTCCTTTGCGACTTTCTCGGACATATCAACTGCCTTTCTCATGAAGAATTTTAATGGGTTACAGTATGAAATCAGTTAAGATAAAGCTGCATTGTATATAAGTGCAATATATTTTTGAAGGTCTGTAAATGTGTACATACATGTCTTATATAAATATATAATATATAAATATGGTGTCTGTGTACATACAGTGAAGATATGCAGTAAGAGCTACCTTAAAGACTTTCCCTAGACAAAGGTTAAGTTATTTTTGATCGTGTATACCAAGCAGATAGAATACCGTGCTTAGTGGAACCCGCTAAAAACCTTTTTCTCTGTTTTTCCAAACACAGTCATTCTGTAGCATAGCAAAACCTTCTCAAATGACAGAGATTCTGTTTGCTGTTGAGAATGTTGTTATTTGGATTTCTGCACTGTTTAACAAATGAAGTAAAAGAAAAACACTACTGCAATCACGTCTTTTGTTATGCTAGTATCAGTCAGATGCACTTAGAGTGAAGAAACACTGTAATTACAGCACACAGATTGCAAGTATTGCGTACCAAGTGATACAACTCGAAATGCAGTTCTCATCTTCCTGTTTTGAGAAATGATCATTTTATCACGCATCAGAGCCTTCGTGCTTTATCTTGTATGTTAACAATTCTAGAAAACATTCATGAATTCACAAAAATACGTTACTATGGCAGGGGAACATTTTGTACACATTTAAGTATATAAAAATACTAAAATACGTAATTTTATAACAAAGTCACGGGTATCTTTAGGTTCAGGGAACTAGACTAGGTCATTCGTGTAAATGGACTGGTCGTTACAGTCTTAGGTTAAAGTATTCTAATGAAGTATGGGAACTAAATTGCTAGTTTTCTAAGATAAGATATGGGATATGGGTCATATAACGTTTATATTTTTTATGAAATTGATTTTGTCTTGTGTGTTATTTTTAATTGTATCATTGAAGATGTATTTTAAACCAAAGGGATTAAATTTTATATGTCTATTTCGTAATATGTCATTTCCTGTTTTTCAATTTGACTTTGCATTGCTCAGTAAAACATGAGAGCTGAAAAGCATCTCATTGCTAGCACTTTCTGCTTATTTCTTAATGTGTGCGCTTAGGTTGTTTTCTTCATGTTAACCTTTCCTTACTGATGCCTGAAATGATCCACGTAATTGTTAAGTCAGGGATCCCTGAATAATGTTCCAATTCTTACCAGAATTTAACCACTAAAGCTGAAGGTAAATGCTTTCATACCTAAAATCTTAGTATTCTTAGTGTTTAAAAGCCTAACAGAAAATACTTAGTTAAAAAATTTACCAATATTTAAATCATTAGAATCTCTAAAACAGGCGTCCTGAACATATTCCAGGGTAATCCAGGGCCTAAATATGATAGACACTGGGATATATTTTTAATGGATATATGATCAGATTAATGACGTAAACTCCCTGATAGGGCTCCTGGGACATCTGCACTTTTCACATTAACCCTCGGGCCAAAGTGGAGACTCTCCTGCAGCCTGGGTTCCCGTTCACTCAGTGGTTCCAGAGTCCACCTCCACACAGGAAGCCTGGGGACCCGGCCAGCGCATCCTTTCCATGGGAGCCCTTCCTCACACCATGGGTCTCCTTCACCCCCTGGCTTCCCGGGACTTACCTTTGCCTCAAAACTCATCTCTTCCCGGGCCTCCCCAGGGCCATTACCTCTGGTTCCTCAGCCCAGCACCCACTCCCTGCTCTCATGGCTCCAAGTACTGACAGACACCTGCTGGCCCTCTTCTCAGCCTCTCGTTTTCCTGGCGAGCAGGTTTTGGTGTCTTAGCTTTGGATCTCTGGCACCCAACCCAATGCTGGTTACATAGTCGATGCTCAGTGAATGGTTCTGTAATGACAAAGCGACTAGTTTATCATAGGAACTGCCTTCAAGTAACACAGTCACTTGCAAAACATCAGCAGGGAGCGTTTTTAGGCATTACAGGCCCAGAAATCAGTCGGGGCTGGACTCGGACCAGTAGGCCACAGAGCAGGACCAGTAGGTGGAACTGTCTGGGACTCAGGTGTGTGCCACTGTGCCTGGATTTCTGGCCTGGATCTTTGCAGTAACCCAACTGGACTCATCGTTTCCATCCCTGGGCCCCTTCGTTTTATTCCTAATCTAGGAGCCATGATGATTCTTCTAAAATATAAATTAGGACTCTGCTCAGAACCCTGCAGTAGCCTCTCTGCTTCACTCATAATGTAGACGGGATCTGTCCTCCGGCCACTGACCTCAAATTACACCATAGCTGAAGGTCCTGCAGAGTTAGGCCTGCTGAGGTTACGCGATGTCGAGAGCAAATGTCGGCATTCCGGTAATAAATGCCTTTGACTCTTAGTTTTCCGTTGCTGAAAGTCATGTTGGAGACGTTTGCCCAATCTTGGTCATGTTTCCAAGAAGAAAGACTCGTTTTATGAGCCTCATGGGATATTGATGGTATTAATAACAAGATGAGTTGAAGGCTGAGTGTCAGGATTGCCATTCTTAGCAAATACTTCTTTCTCCCTATTAAAATTCATCAGAAGCAGTTCACTTGCAGCTGGCAGGGCCAGTGATACACCTTCAGTGCCCCCCCTCGGGCTCTCCTGGATTCCTCAGCCCAGCACTCACTATGTGAGGGGGTCTGGTCTGCAGCAACTGTGGTCACCTTTCCAGCCCACAGGGCATCAGTCAGCCCATCCCATTGCTGAGAGTGCAGGAAAGACCGGGAGAGCAGGGGGTAGCATCTTCCCCAGACAGCGTTAGGAGGTTACGTGAATGTCAAACGGTAGAAAACAATCCCTGCAAAAATGCAGAGGCTGCCTCAGTAACATTTCTAGGGGACCAGCAAACTGGGGCATGTAACAGATCCCCTCCAGGGTGAAGGACAAGTCCTGCGTGGGCCCTCCACCCCCTACTCTCCAACCTCCTTCACCTGCTGTATTTTTTCCCGTCGCATTTATCACTCTCTAACCTGGTATCTATTTTACTTGATTATTGTACTTACTGCTTGTTATTTGCCTTCCTTCGCTAGAACGTTCCCTCCACCAGAGCAAGGTTTTTTGTCTGACTTGTTTGCTGACAAATCCCAAATGCTCAAAAAAATGCCTGGTGCCTTGTAGATACTTGTGTGCATACCTTCTACTGGCCCTCCAGGTCTTCTCTCCACTCCTCTCCCCGGGAGGCTCGCCTGTGGGGCCCACACCAACCCCTGTGGGTTGGGGAGAGATGGAAGGAGAGTGAGGTCAGGTATTGATTCCCCACCTCTCACAGGCCTCTCAAGAAGGGTGTTCCTGAAGCCCACTGTGCCTCCTCTGTAGAACTTTCCCTCCATGTCCTCGCAACCACGTCCTTATCCCCTCAGGAATTAGCTGCTGCATGCTGGAGGGTAGGACACTAGCCCTGCAGGTTCCCCTCCATTCCCATCTTGGGAAATAGTCCCTTCAAGAAGCCCTTCTTGAATTATCCTTTTTTGAGTGTGCCATCTGTTTTCGTGTCGCAATCCTGGTTGATACAGTGGTCAATACATTTTCACCGACTGAATGAATGAATGGTGTAAGTTCTGGTCTGAGTCCAAAGGTCTCTTAGTGCTGAGTATCTTCTATTGGCCCTTCCAGATCCCCTCTCCACCCTTCTCCACGAAAGGCTCACCTGTGGGGACCACACCAACCCAGAGACTAAAGGTCCCTTAGTCTATCCCACTCCCCACCCAGTTCTCAGGCCTTCAGACTCTGACATCACCAGCTTTCCCGGTTCTGCAGCTTGCTGACAGCAGATCTTGAGAGGGAGGGACTTCTAGGCCTCCAGAATCATATGAGCCAGTCCCCATAGTAAATAAAACATATTGGTTCTGTTTCCCTGGAGAAACAGATGTGGTTCCAAAAATGGCTTCAGAAGAACAGAAGTTTTCCAAACTGGTTCTGAGGTTTCCGGAACTGGTTCTCTAAATGGTTTAGATTTAAAGGTGCTAATGACACCATTTCAGTTAGTAAAGAGAACACCAGTAGTCCATGCTGTGAACTGTTTATAGTGATACACAAAATCTGTACTGAATACTCCTAATCAACCACTTGTAAAAAGCAAGAAGCTAAGTGATTCTGGGGATGAGAACTTCAAACATTTTCTTGTAAACTAAGAAATATAATGGCATTGGCTCTGCCCGGCCGCCCCTACTGGGAAGTGAGGAGCCCCTCTGCCCGGCCAGCCACCCCGTCCGGGAGGGAGGTGGGGGGGTCAGCCCCCCGCCCGGCCAGCTGCCCCGTCCGGGAGGTGAGGGGCGCCTCTGCCCGGCCGCCCCTACTGGGAAGTGAGGAGCCCCTCTGCCCGGCCACCACCCTGTCTGGGAGGTGTACCCAACAGCTCATTGAGAACGGGCCATGATGACAATGGCGGTTTTGTGGAATAGAAAGGGGGGAAAGGTGGGGAAAAGATTGAGAAATCGGATGGTTGCTGTGTCTGTGTAGAGGGAGGTAGACATGGGAGACTTTTCATTTTGTTCTGTACTAAGAAAAATTCTTCTGCCTTGGGATCCTGTTGATCTATGACCTTACCCCCAACCCTGTGCTCTCTGAAACGTGCTGTGTCCACTCAGGGTTAAATGGATTAAGGGCGGTGCAAGATGTGCTTTGTTAAACAGATGCTTGAAGGCAGCATGCTCGTTAAGAGTCATCACCACTCCCTAATCTCAAGTACCCAGGGACACAAACACTCTGCCTATGAAAACCAGAGACCTTTGTTCACTTGTTTATCTGCTGACCTTCCTTCCACTATTGTCCTATGACCCTGCCAAATCCCCCCCTGCGAGAAACACCCAAGAATGATCAATAAAAAATAAAATTAAAAAAATATATATATATAATGGCATTGGTTGGTCCTAATGTCACCGGACAAAGTGGTGAAAGAAGATGAGCTCAGGGATTCAAATTCCCCGCCCAAGCCAGCTAGGTTTCCCTCTGGCCTCCCCTTCCCATGTGTGTGTCCTGTTGTGTCCAGAATTGGTGGGTTCTTGGTCTCGCTGACTTCAACAATGAAGCCACAGGCCCTCGCGGTGAGTGTTACAGTTCTTAAAGATGGTGTGGGCGGAGTTCCCTCAGATGTTCAGATGTGTCCGGATTTTCTTCCTTCTGGTGGGTTCGTGGTCTCGCTGACTTCAGGAGTGAAGCTGCAGACCGTCGCGGTGAGTGTTACAGCTCTTAAGAGTGGCGTGTCCAGAGTTGTTCATTCCTCCCCGTGGGCTCCTGGTCTTACTGGCTTCAGGAGTGAAGCTGCAGACCTCCATTGTCAGTGTTACAGTTCATAAAGGCAGTGCAGACCCAAAGAGTAAGCGACAGCAAGACTTACTGCAAAGAGCAAAAGAACAAAGCTGCCACAGTGTGGAAGGGAACCCCAGCCGGTTGCCTCTCCGAGGCTCCAGTGGCCTGCTTTTATTCCCTTATTTGGCTCCACCCACATCCTGCTGATTGGTCCATTTTACAGAGAGCTGATTGGTCCATTTATAGAGCGCTTATCTGTCCATTTTACAGAGAGCTGATTGGTCTATTTTGACAGAGTGCTGATTGGTGCGTTTACAAACCTTTAGCTAGACACAGATCGCCGATTGGTGTGTTTACAATCCTTTAGCTAGACAGAAAAGTTCTCCAAGTCCTCACCTGTCCCAGCAGCCCAGCCCGCTTCACCTCTCACTGGCACTCGCCAGGGACTTTGTGGCACCTAGCCCAGGTACTCCGGCAGCCCAGAGGGAGCTCGTCCCCGACAACCAAGAAGAAAAGAGGGGAAGCGAGAAAGACACAGACCCGCCATCGTGGCCAACGACCCGGTGAAGAGGGAACGGCGGTCCACGCACGGGACCCAGCCTCTAATCAAGCCCAGCAGGCGCCAGCCGGCCATGCCTAGTGCGGGGGCCCACGGGCCCGCGTCCACCCGGAACCCGCGCCGGCCCAGGAGCGCCGCGCGCACCCCTGGCTCCCGCCCGCGCCTCTCTTTTCACACTTCCCCGCGAGCAGAGGGAGCCGGCTCCGGCCTCGGCCAGCCCGAGAGGGGCCCTCATAGCTCAGCGGCGGGCCGAAGGGCTCCTCGAGCGGCCAGAGCGGACGTCGAGGCCGAGGAGGCGCCCAGAGCCAGCGAGGGCTGCTAGCAGGTTGTCACCTCTCACCGTCGGGCCTGTGTGGGTTGGTGGAGTCCCTCCCCTGTCACTGCAGACGGAGCACAGGGAGAGCGTGGCAGCCAGCAGGGTGGCTCAGTTGCCAGGCGCCCACACGAAGCACTTGGCTCTGTTCACAGGGCTGGTCTTGATAAGAGAAAGCGAATGTCCTGCGGGCCGTGCAGGCTGGGGGTGAGGCTGCCGGGCTGCTCCTGAGACCAGTAGCCCCTCTGGAAGCATCCCCTGAGGGAGAGACCAAACAAGAGGAGAACCCCGCCCTCAGACTGCTCCGGCACCTTCAGGCAGACAGGGCAGGGCTGACCAGGCAGGATCCTCATCCCCAGGGCTGTGGGCAGTGACTCGTCACAGCAGCAGACAGAGTGGCAATCTCTCGACTGTCCCCAGAGCCCTGCACGGTGTACAAAGGCTGTGCCTTTCCAGGTTCCATCACACCCAATACCCAACTCCCCCACTTTTTTTTTCCGCTCTGTCACCCAGGCTGGAGTACAGTGGCGTGGCCATAGCTCACAGCAGCCTTGATGAACTTCTGAGCTCGGGAGATCTCCCGCCTCAACCTCCCAAGTAGCTAAGACTACAGGATCAAGCCTAGCTTATTATTATTATTATTATTATTATTATTATTATTATTTTGGAGAGACAGGTTCTCACTACGTTGTTCAGGCTGGTCTCAAACTCTTAGCCTCAAGCAATCCTCCTGCCTCGGCCTTCTGAGTGACTGGGATTACGAATGTGAGCCACTGCGCCGGGCTGTTTGTTTGTCATTTTTGTTCTTTTGGATCTATCCTTAAAGCAGGGTGTGCCCAGCTCAACAGTGCCCGAGGACTGCCCCCTCTGCCTGAAGCCACCGCCTCCTCGGAGGCCAGGCTGACTGCTGCTTTCATTCCAGCTCCCTTGGACTTGAGGGGGCTCCTAGTGCCTCCTCAGACCGATTTCTAATCTGGTAGCTGTTTGCAGGCAACTTTTGGAGGGTGGGGTGGCTCTGGCCTGCAGACGCAGAGGTGCTATGCAGTGAGATCATCGTCCTCATATTTTAATTCTTTAGACATGCTTTCCTTTAGTTTATTTAGCATATTTTAAACAACAGATTTAATGTCTCTAATAAATCCAGTCTCTGGGATATTTTGGGAAGTTTCTGTTGATTTCTCCCCTGTACATGGGCCATAATGTTTTGTTTATTTGCATGTTTGGTAAGTTTTTGTTAATAACTGGACATTTTAGGTAACATAATGTGGCTACTGTGGAAATCAGATTCTCCCTTTACCCAGGTTTTGTGGCTGCAGTTTTGTTTGGTTAGTGACTTCTCTGGACTAATTCTGGAGTCTGCTTTCTGTGTTGTGTGTGGACCCTGCAAACTCCACTCAGCAGTGCGGTGGGTGGCTAATGATTGGACAGAGATGGCCTTCGACGCCAAAGCTTCCCAGTCCTTGCCAAGGGCTCTGTGGGGTGATGGGGGTACCTTAAACACTCAGCCAGACCAGCGGCATCTCTGCCCTAGCCTGCACTTCCTGCTGCTCAGAGCCTCAAGGTCACCCAGAGGTGAGATCTCAGCTGCCCCAGGTCCTTGCTGAGCACTTCCACAGCCCAGGAATGTGCACAGCCTCCCGGGTGCCTGGGAACGTGCACGGCCTCCTAGGAGCCCGGGAACACGTTGGAGCCTCTGAATGCACCTCTGCACTTTTCACCACCCAGTTTTTCCTCCTAAGCCTTTTGGTGAGCCCAGTGTCTGCTCCAATGGCCATGTGCCTCCTCAGCCATGAAATTAGGCAATTTCTTCCACATCATTTTTGACAAATCCCCTTGAGAAAAAGGCTTTTCTTACTGGGGGAGCTCCCAGGCAGGTCAAATGAGGGCAGGCTTGCAAGTAGGGTTCTCCAGGGAACCGCCAGACGGCGAAATAACGACAGTTCTCAGGATTAAGCCTTCGAAGGAGCTCCAACCCCGATCTACCACTCCCGGCGCTTCCAGGCTGCTGGATGTTGATGTGATTGTGGCTTTTGGTTTTCAAGGCTCCCACAGGAGCTGAAGAATACCATGGATACCACTCAGCAAGAGAGGAACAAACCACGACCACACAGAGACACGAATCTCAAAATAACTGCGGAACTCAAGAAGCCGGACCAAAAGAACACATTCCACGTGACCCATTCATCTGCAACTCTAGAAAATGCAAACTGATCTATGGCGACAGAAAGATGGGAGGCTGCCTGGGATGGGGGGCGGGGCGGGAGAGGGGGAGTAAAACGGGGCTCGAAGAACCCTTTGAGGGTGATGATGAAGATGTTCGGTATCTGATGTGAGGACAGTTTCAGGAGTGTAGATGGGAGAACTTACCAAATGGTACTCTTGAAGTAGGTGCAGTTCATTGTATATGAATTATATCTCAATGAAGCTGGGTTTTTTCATGAAAAGATGACCTGGATCTCTCTCTACCTGAAAACAGCTGTCTCCGTCTCCTTCTCCTGGCTTCTCCCAGCTCCATCCAGTCTGCCTGCATCCAGAGTTGGCAGGACCCTGTCTCTGTGTGAGACAGCAGCTCCCAGTGGGTCCCTGTGGACACGGCTCTGCCCTTGCACACCTCTGCCTGCACAGCTCCCCGGCAAGAGTGCCCCCCTCGCCGTTGCCCTGGTGAACACCTACCGACTGCCAGCCAAGCCCATGCGCACAGCCCCTCCTGCTCTCCCTGTCCAGGGCTTGCCTCTGGTTGTTCTGGAATCCTCTGTGTATGAAACTGCTTCTGTCCGCAGCAGGTGGCTTTGGAAGAGCACTGGGATGCGGTGGCAGCAGCCGGGCTTCCGCATCTGCTGTTGAAACAAACTCAGCAGCAATCTGGAAACAACCTAGAAGCCTGGCGGAGCGTCCCGCACCTGTGTTCGGTGGGGGCTGTGCGGTCCCGGCCGCAGCCTGGAGGGGACAGGCCTAGCTGAGGGATGAGCACAGTCCGCTGCTCTCCTTCCTGCCTCTGCCTGTCTCCTCATTGAGCCCCTGCCCATGGGTGAGGAGGGCCGGACGGTTAGCAGGGGCCCCATGGGGAGGCCCCACAACCACCAGACCTCTGTCCAGCCAACTCCTCCCCTCCAGCCATCGCACCCTGGCATGGCCCCAGAATGCCCTCCTGTTGGGACAGCAAGGGCTGGGGCCTGGAGGAGCCTTTCTAAGCAGGAGGAGGGAGGCACCACCATGGGGCCTCCTCTTTCCACGGCCCTCCCTCCCCACGCTGGTCTGCACCTGCCCTGGAGACCAGAAGCCGGCCAGGCCTGTCCGCAGGTCTGTGTAGCCAGCCCAGGTGGGCTGGCGGCCAGGCCAGGGCTGGCCTATGGGTGTCTGGCCCAGCTGGCCACCGGCCACCTTTCTCCCACTGGCCTTGGCCACAGCCCCACAGCTGGCGCGACGCTGTGACCTTTCCCCTACTTCCAGCTCTGGCCTCCAGATCATTCCAGGCCCCTGAAGTTTACATGAGTCACATGTCGCTGGCAGGCTCCCACCCCGTTCCCTCTCCTTGCTCTGGGTTTAAAGGGCCACACTGGAGAGCAGGCATGGGGCCTTGCGCCCCTGAGCAGGGCCAGGTATGGGACCAGACCCTTCATCATGCCCAAGGCCTGCAGGCCTCAGAAACCCCAGCCCCACACCATGCCGGTGCTCCCAGCTTTCCCTGAATGTCATTCATCATGAGGGCTGAGGTTCAGTGACCCACTTACTCTGGTGGCCGACAGGATGGTGTCCATGGGCCACACCCCTCCCACAAGAGACTCTGACCTCTGCCCCCTGATTACTGCCCACAACCACCACCTCAGCCACTTCTCTGCCCCCTGCAGCATGGCATGGCCTCCCAGACATCCCCTCCCGCACACCTGTCCCCAACACAGCAGTGACAGGTGGGCCCCTCGTGTCTGCCCTGAGGAAGCCTGAGGCCCGAGCAATCTTCCCAGAGACCCGCAGCAGGGACACAGGGCTGCCCGCCTTCAGAGCAGGGGCCGGTCCCACTGCACCACATGGGCCAGATGGAGAAACTGAGGCCCAGAAGGGGAAGGCTTCCTGAAAGCAGGGCCAGATACATGAGGCCCTGGTGACCCCCAGTCCTCGCTCTGGATCAGGACTTGCGGACCCAGGGGCACAGAGCTGAGGGTGGGAGGTGTAGGGGGAGCTGATGACTCCACACCTCTCACACCTGCCTGAGGGTGTAGGGCAGGAATGTGGGGAGGTCATCTTGACCCTCCCCTGGCGTTAGGGGAGGGAAGCAGGGTCCTGGGCAGAAACCACTGCCTGCCATGGAAGCCTCCAGACACCACCCGCCTCTGCCTGGCCTCCGCGTTCTGAGACCCTCCCTGTCTCCAGCCTGGTGCTTTGTAGACCTTGGGCAGAGGATCCCCTGATCGCATGTTGATTGCCTGGTAAATGGCACCAAAGTTGGCTCTCGGCTTCTTGCCACTCTCCCCTCCCTTCTGGCGACTCTTGTTCTTCAGGTCTGGGGCAGGACACAGTAAGCAAACTTGGCAAGTGGCATCCCTCAGGCCACCCGAAAGAGCCTACCGTCTGCCGCCAGGTCCTTTGGGTCTGTGCCCTTCCCAGGCTGAGGCTCCTCGGCCTCCCAGCAAGCAGCGGGTCCACCTGCACTTGCCCAGCTCCTGGAATGGGCTCTCGCTACTTTCCTGTCCCCTCGGGAGATCCCCCATGGGCACACAGGTTGCAAGAGGTCACTGCAGTCCCCAAGAGGAGCCTTTCTTATCTAAAACTCACAAGGACCACCACACCTGTGTGAGGAGACCCCAGAGCTCAAGGGCCTGGGACAAGTAAGAAAGGGAATCTAACCATATTTCCAGAGGTGTCCCAAGCCTGCAGAAAGAGGCAGGGAGGTGGCCTGTCTGCCTGCTGCACTTAGGCTGTGTGACAGGTGACTTGCTGCACCTCTTCTGAGCTTCCATTTCTGCAGTTTGAAAATGGGAGCCATGATGAAACTGACTCATGGGCTAGCATGGAGATGGGCGCACAGAGCATGGGGAGCCCATGGGTGCTCGGTGCAGCTGAACGAGGGTTGCTCTGGCAGCACTTCTGAGTGCAAAGCACAGGCCTCAGGCTTCTATCCAGAAATAACACTGGCTGCACACGGTGACCCATGCCTGAAATCCCAGCTCTTTGGGAGGCCAAGATGGGAGGATCACTTGAGGCCAGGAGTTCGAGACCAGCCTGGGCAACACAGTGAGACCTCATCTCTACTAAAGATTTTTTAAAAATTAGCTGGGCATGGTGGTGTGTGTCTGTAGTCTCAGCTACTCAGGAGGCTGAGGTGGGAGGATCGCTTGAGCCAGGGAGTTTGAGTTTGCAGTGAGTTGTGATTGCATCACTGCACTCCAGCCTGGGCGACAGAGCAAGACACTGTCTCAAAAATAAAAGAGTGGGCATGTGTGTGTGTGTGCACATGTGTGCACCCATGTTACTGTTGTGAGTGTGTGTGGCTGCTGTCTCAGGTGCAGGGAGACACTCTAATAAGAACAATCACCCTGGTGCCCAAATCTTGGCTTCCAAGTGTCATTCTTCACTAAAAGAAACCAAACCTCCTTGGAAAAATGGCTGACTCCAGGGACAGGGCAGGGAAAGGAGTAGGTGGGCCTGGAGTGTCTTGTTGAGCCAGAAAGCAAGGACTTGCTGGAAGAATGATGGGACATGTCAAAAGGCCGCAAGAGCCAGGGCGAAGGGGCTCTGTCTTAGTCTGTGCGGGCCTCTATGACAAAATTCCATAACTTGCTGGCCTCTGCACAATAGAGACGCATCTCGTGCAGTCTGGAGGCTGGGGAGTCTGAGATCAGGGGCCAGCATGGCTGGCTCTGGTGTGGGCTCTCTTCAGGGTTGCAAACGGCTGACTTATCACTGTGTCCTCCCATGATGGAAATAAAGGAGCTAGCTTTCTGGCTTCTTCTACCCCCATGACCTAATCACCTCCCAAAGGCCCAGCCTCCTAATGCCATCACCCTGGGGAATGAGGATTTGGACACTGGAATCTGGGGAGGGTGCAGATGTTCAGACCATGAGGGCTTCCGCCAGCCAAACCTAGCAGAGTTTTGAGCGTCTAAGTAAATAAATGATTATAACACATAACTCACTGAACAAAACAGAATATCACCCCTCCACACGGATATAAACTGATACATAAATAAATTGAAATGTTAATGAGAAATGGATATTTACATAATCTCAGTGTATCTCCCCTCAAAACACTTAGTAATTACAAAATAAAAATGAGTAACTTGACATGGAGACGCCTGGCAGACAGCACCTGATCAAAAGACCACAGTGAACCTTGTTGGTAACAGGAGAAATCAATCGTATTAGGCACCATGAGCTCCAGTGAGAAGAACACAGCATTGTTTGGGAGATTTCCTACCAAAGATGCAAACCCTGAACCCAATTGTAAGGAAACATCGCACAAACCCAAATGCAGACCCACTGTGGGCATTTTCCTTCACTGGACACCGCAGAGAACCCTCCGGCCTGAGAGCGTCCTAAAGCACAGTCCGCTGCTGTCTGTTCCCGGGGCACAGCCACCTCTGCCTCACCTTGCCGGTGCAGACAGAGCCGGGCAGCTGCAGAGGGGGGTCCGTGCACAGGGTCTCTCTTATGGATGTCGTGCCCGAAGGGTTTCATGAGAAAGAGGGGAGGGGTTGGACCCCAAGGAGTAGAGGGGAACTGAGGAAAGACGAGGAGAGAGATAGGGCTCAGTGTAGTCAGGGAACCCAACCGAAAGTGGCCCGTCACTGGAGGAGCCCCAGCAAAGCAGCCCCACAGCACCCCTGCTGTTGTGTGCTGATGGGGGCTGCCCTGGCAGGGGCAGAGTCTCATGTGGCAGCCAAGGACTTATGCGGGCAAGGAGTGGCAGTGAAAGGTGCATGCATGTGTGTGCGACCTTGTGCACACAAGCATGTGTGTATAATTGCATGCATGTGCATGTGTGTGTATAATTGCATGTGTGTGTATAATTGCATGTGTGTGTATAACTGCATGTGTGTGTATATAATTGCATGTGTGTATAATTGCATGCATGTGTGTGTATAATTGCATGTGTGTGTATAATTGTGTGTGTATAATTGCATGCATGTGTGTGTATAATTGCATGCATGTGTGTGTATAATTGCATGTGTGTGTATAATTGTGTGTGTGTGTATAATTGCGTGCGTGTGTGTGTGTGTGTGTGTGTGTGTGTGTGTGTGTGTTGGGGGGTGGGTTCCCTTGGCTGGTGCTGGTAGCTTGACTGCTAACTTTGCGAAGGGAGGCCATGTGGAAGGGTGGGCCCGGGGCTTCTCAAGAATCCGTGTGTCATGGGACATTTTTGCTGTTCTGTTTCTTCCCCAGGGCAATTTGCCATCAGGTGGGGCCTGTCAGCCTGGAGAAAGAGGGATACCTTCCAAAGGAAAAGGAAGAGGAAGGAGCTCACCTTCCTGGGCTTTCACCTGGTTCTGGGCCTTGCACTGGGTGCTGGGAATTCAGCTAATTCACACTGATGTCAGTCAGCGCTCTTGGTCACAAGCAACAGAAAACTCTCCAGCTAACTTGGACAGAAAGGCAGCTCTAAAAATCCATAGTAAGGCTGGAAAAACAGGAACACGGCTGAGGTCTCAGCCCAGGAACTGCCCAGGACACAGCCTGCTGTACTGGGAGAGGTAAGACTGCAGAACAAGGGCTTCCTGGAGACAAGGGCGCAGTGAAGGCACCCATGAGTGACACAAGTCCCTAGGCTGCCCCAGGTCTCTCTGAAGGGGGACGGTGGCAGTACAGCACCTGGAATGGCAGGAACTAGGCAGGGAATCCCAAGGTAGTCTTGGGGACCTTCATAGAAGTGGTGATGTGGCGGCAAAGGCTGGGCCGGAGCTGGGAGGAGAGCATGGAGGAGGGCGTTCTGGGGCTGGGGCAGGTGGGGTGGGAGCCTGGCCTGCCTCAGAGTGGCACAGCTGTGATGTGAGGGCTCCGGGCTGGGCTGGAGAGCTCGGGAGAGGAATGCGATGAAACTGTTTGCCTCTTCCCTCTTCGAGGGTCTCCTGTCACGGGAAAGGGGGTGGGCACCTGTGCAGCTCCTCACGCTGAGCTCTCCTCCTCCGACCTCTCTCAGCTGATGCAGTCCCCTCCCTGTCACTCCCTGGAACACCTGCATCATCTCCAGCAAGAAACAGCAGGGCCAGGGTCCACGCCCAGGCCTGGGACTCTGCATTCCTCACTCTGCTGCCGGAATTGTGTTTGGAATTGGTCCAGAGGGAAGGGGGGAGCAGCGAGGGGTTTGAGCAGGAGAGTTCCAGAGCAGCTGGGCTGTGGAGAGCTGATTTGGCTACGGCTGGACAATGGACGGGAGAGACAGTGAGGCAGGAGGCAGAACTCCGGGCACAGAGGAAATGATGGTGGGGACACAGGGCAAGCGTGGGCTCGGCAAGAGTGTGGAAAGAGGAGGAATTGGTCCAGCTTGGTGACTGATTGGATGTGGAGGGTGAAAGGGAAGTGGCTTTACCAGAATAAGCCTTCTTGTCTAAGGGAAGGCACTGTGGTTTTCAGGCCCCCTGAGCCTGTGGCCCCTCTGACCTGTCCTGGCCCCGCCTGCGGGGACATCTCCTCCCCACAGCAGGGCCCTGGGCAGCAGGCTCAGAGCCACGGGGTTTTCTGGAAAGACCTGATTTCCTGGAAGACCCAGGCAACAAACACATAGCATATCTCTGCACTTGTGACGGTGCCAAGGCCCTGACTTGGGGAGATAAGGCCGTGTACGCAGCGATCACACGCAGAGAGCTCACCTTGGCTCCCCGGAAGCTGGTGGGAGATGAGGGGAGGGACAGGGAAGGAGTCTGAGGGCACAAAGGCCCAGGAGATACGGTGCCCTCCTCACAGGGCTGCATCTGAGACAGGGGTCCCAGCTAGAGGCCTGAGTACGCCAGGCTGTGAAGCTCTGCCAAGTACCTGGGAATCTATATCCATGCGGGGCACAGTCTCAAACTGCATGAGTCAGGTGGGCAGGCGTGCATATGGGCGAGTCAGGTGGGCAGGCATGCGTATGGGCGGGTCAGGTGGACAGGCGTGTGTATGGGTGAGTCAGGTGGGCAGGCGTGCGTGTGGGCGAGTCTGGACAGGCATGCATACGGGCGGGTCAGGTGGGCAGGTGTGAGTACGGGCGGGTCAGGTGGGCAGGCATTTGTATGGGCGGGTCAGGTGGGCAGGCATTCTTATGGTCGGGTCAGGTGGGCAGACGTGCGTATGGTCGGTTTAGGTGGACAGGCTTGTGTATGGGTGTGCGTATGGACGAGTCAGGTGGACAGGCGTGCGTATGGGAGAGTCAGGTGGACAGGCGTGCGTATGGGCGGTCAGGTGGACAGGCGTGCGTATGAGCAAGTCAGGTGGACAGGATTGCGTATGGGAGAGTCAGGTGGACAGGCGTGCGTATGGGAGAGTCAGGTGGACAGGCGTGCGTATGAGCGAGTCAGGTGGACAGGCGTGCATATGGGAGAGTCAGGTGGACAGGCGTGCGTATGAGCAAGTCAGGTGGACAGGATTGCGTATGGGAGAGTCAGGTGGACAGGCGTGCGTATGGGAGAGTCAGGTGGACAGGCGTGCGTATGAGCGAGTCAGGTGGACAGGCGTGCGTATGGGAGAGTCAGGTGGACAGGCGTGCGTATGAGCGAGTCAGGTGGGCAGGCGTGCGTACAGGCGGGTCAGGTGGGCAGACGTTTGTATGGGCGGGTCAGGTGGGCAGGCGTTCTTATGGTCGGGTCAGGTGGGCAGGCGTGCGTATGGTCGGGTCAGGTGGACAGGCATGTGTATGGGTGTGGGTATGGACGAGTCAGGTGGACAGGCGTGCATATGGGCGAGTCAGGTGGACAGGCGTGCGTATGAGCGAGTCAGGTGGACAGGATTGCGTATGGGAGAGTCAGGTGGACAGGCATGCATATGAGCGAGTCAGGTGGACAGGCGTGCGTATGGGAGAGTCAGGTGGACAGGCGTGCGTATGAGCGAGTCAGGTGGGCAGGCGTGCGTACAGGCGGGTCAGGTGGGCAGACGTTTGTATGGGAGGGTCAGGTGGGCAGGCGTGCGTATGGGCAGGTCAGGTGGGCAGGCATGTGTATGGGTGTGCGTATGGACGAGTCAGGTGGACAGGCGTGCATATGGGCGAGTCAGGTGGACAGGCGTGCGTATGAGCGAGTCAGGTGGACAGGATTGCGTATGGGAGAGTCAGGTGGACAGGCGTGCGTATGAGCGAGTCAGGTGGACAGGCATGCATATGGGTGTGCGTATGGGCGAGTCAGGTGGGCAGGCGTGCATACGGGTGGGTCAGGTGGGCAGGCATGCATACGGGCGGGCCAGGTGGGCAGGCGTTTGTATGGACCGGTCAGGTAGGCAGGCGTTCTTATGGTCGGGTCAGGTGGGCAGGTGTGCGAAAGGTCAGGTCAGGCGGACAGGCATGTGTATGGGTGTGCGTATGGATGAGTCAGGTGGGCAGGCGTGCGTATGGGAGAGTTAGGTGGACAGGCTTGCATATGGGCGAGTCAGGTGGGCAGGCATGAGTATGAGTGAGTCAGGTGGGCAGGCGTGCGTGTGGGTGAGTCAGGTGGGCAGGAGTGCATATGGGTGTGCGTATGGGCGAGTCAGGTGGGCAGGCGTGCGTGTGGGCGAGTCAGGTGGGCAGGCATGCATACGGGCAGGTCAGGTGGGCAGGCGTTCTTATGGTCGGGTCAGGTGGGCAGGCATGCGTACGGGCAGGTCAGGTGGGCAGGCATGTGTACGGGCGGGTCAGGTGGGCAGGTGTTCCTATGGTCGGGTCAGGTGGACAGGCGTGCGTATGGGTGTGTGTATGGGCGAGTCAGGTGGGCAGGTGTGCATATGGGTGTGTGTATGGGTGAGTCAGGTGGACAGGATTGCGTATGGACGAGTCAGGTGGACAGGCGTGTGTATGGGTGTGTGTATGGGTGAGTCAGGTGGGCAGGTGTGCATATGGGCGAGTTAGGTGGACAGGCATGTGTATGGACGAGTCAGGTGGACAGATGTGCGTATGAGTGTGTGTATGGGTGAGTCAGGTGGACAGGATTGCGTATGGGCAGATCAGGTGGACAGGCGTGCGTATGGGCGAGTCAGGTGGACAGGATTGCGTATGGTCGGGTCAGGTGGGCAGGCGTGTGTATGGGCAGGTCAGGTGGACAGGATTGAATATGGGGGGGTCAGGTGGGCAGGCATGCGTATGGTCGGGTCATGTGGGCAGGCGTGCTTATGGGCGGGTCAGGTGGACAGGCGTGCATGTGGGAGAGTCAGGTGGGCAGGTGTGCATGTGGGCCAGTCAGGTGGACAGGATTGAATATGGGTGGGTCAGGTGCGCAGACATGCGTATGGTCGGGTCACGTGGGCAGGCATGCGTATGGGCGTGTCAGGTGGGCAGGGGTGCATATGGGTGGGTCAGGTGGACAGGCGCACGTATGGGCGAGTAAGGTGGACAGGCATGTGTGTGGAGAGTCAGGTGAACAGGATTGCTTATGGGCTAGTCAGGTGGACAGGTGTGCGTATGGGTGTGCCTATGGGAGAGTCAGGTGGACAGGATTGCGTATAGCCAGATCAGGTGGGCAGGCATGCGTATGAGCGAGTCAGGTGGGCAGACATGCGTACGGGCGGGTCAGGTGGACAGGCGTGTGTATGGGCGGGTCAGGTGGACAGGCGTGCGTATGGGTATGTGTATGGGCGGGTCAGGTGGGCAGGCGTGCGTACGGGCGGGTCAGGTGGGCAGGCGTTTGTATGGGCGGGTCAGGTGGGCAGGCGTTCTTATGGTCGGGTCAGGTGGGCAGGCGTGCGTATGGTCGGTTTAGGTGGACAGGCGTGTGTATGGGTATGCATATGGACGAGTCAGGTGGGCAGGCGTGCATACAGGCGGGTCAGGTGGGCAGGCGTTTGTATGGGTGGGTCAGGTGGGCAGGCGTTCTTATGGTCGGGTCAGGTGGGCAGACGTGCGTATGGTCGGGTCAGGTGGACAGGCATGTGTATGGGTGTGCATATGGACGAGTCAGGTGGACAGGCGTGCGTATGGGAGAGTCAGGTGGACAGGCGTGCGTATGGGCGGGTCAGGTGGGCAGGCGTGCGTATGGGCGAGTCAGGTGGGCAGGCGTGCGTATGGGAGAGTCAGGTGGACAGGCCTGCGTATGAGCGAGTCAGGTGGACAGGGTTGCGTATGGGCAAGTCAGGTGGACAGGATTGCGTATGGGAGAGTCAGGTGGACAGGCGTGCGTATGGGTGTGCATATGGGTGAGTTAGGTGGGCAGGCGTGCATACGGGCGGGTCAGGTGGGCAGGCGTGTGTACGGGCGGGCCAGGTGGGTAGGCGTTTGTATGGGCCGGTCAGGTGGGCAGGCGTTCTTATGGTCGGGTCAGGTGGACAGGCATGTGTATGGGTGTGCGTATGGATAAGTCAGGTGGGCAGGCATGGGTATGTGAGAGTTAGGTGGACAGGCGTGCGTATGGGCGAGTCAGGTGGACAGGCGTGCATATGGGCATGCGTACGGGCGAGTCAGGTGGGCAGGCGTGCATATGGGTGTGCGTATGGGCGAGTCAGGTGGGCAGGCATGCGTATGAGCGAGTCAGGTGGGCAGGCGTGCATATGGGTGTGCGTATGGGCGAGTCAGGTGGGCAGGCGTGCGTGTGGGCGAGTCAGGTGGGCAGGCATGCGTACGGGCGGGTCAGGTGGGCAGGTGTTCCTATGGTCGGGTCAGGTGGACAGGCGTGCGTATGGGTGTGCGTATGGGCAAGTCAGGTGGGCAGGCGTGCGTGTGGGCGAGTCAGGTGGGCGGGCATGCGTACGGGCGCGTCAGGTGGGCAGGTGTTTGTACGGGCGGGTCAGGTGGGCAGGCGTTCGTATGGTCGGGTCAGGTGGGCAGGTGTTCTTATGGTCGGGTCAGGTGGACAGGCGTGCGTATGGGTGTGCGTATGGGCGAGTCAGGTGGACAGGATTGCGTATGGATGAGTCAGGTGGACAGGCGTGTGTATGGGTGTGTGTATGGGTGAGTCAGGTGGGCAGGTGTGCGTATGGGCGAGTTAGGTGGGCAGGCATGTGTATGGATGAGTCAGGTGGGCAGGCGTGTGTATGGGTGTGCGTATGGGTGAGTCAGGTGGACAGGATTGCGTATGGGCAGATCAGGTGGACAGGCGTGCGTATGGGCGAGTCAGGTGGACAGGATTGCGTATGGTTGGGTCAGGTGGGCAGGCATGTGTATGGGCAGTCAGGTGGACAGGATTGAATATGGGGGGGTCAGGTGGGCAGGCATGCGTATGGTCGGGTCATGTGGGCAGGCGTGCTTATGGGCGGGTCAGGTGGACAGGCGTGCATGTGGGAGAGTCAGGTGGGCAGGTGTGCATGTGGGCCAGTCAGGTGGACAGGATTGAATATGGGTGGGTCAGGTGCGCAGACATGCGTATGGTCGGGTCACGTGGGCAGGCATGCGTATGGGCGTGTCAGGTGGGCAGGGGTGCATATGGGCGGGTCAGGTGGACAGGCGCACGTATGGGCGAGTAAGGTGGACAGGCATGTATGTAGGCGAGTCAGGTGAACAGGATTGCTTATGGGCTAGTCAGGTGGACAGGTGTGCGTATGGGTGTGCCTATGGGAGAGTCAGGTGGACAGGATTGCGTATAGCCGGATCAGGTGGGCAGGCATGCGTATGAGCGAGTCAGGTGGGCAGACATGCGTACGGGCGGGTCAGGTGGACAGGTGTGTGTACGGGCGGGTCAGGTGGACAGGTGTGTGTACGGGCGGGTCGGGTGGACAGTATTGGCATGCGTACGGGCGGGTCAGATGGACAGGATCGCGTACGGGCGGGTCAGGTGGACAGGCATGCATACGGGCGGGTCAGGTGGGCAGACGTGCGTACGGGCAGGTCAGGTGGGCAGGCGTGCGTGTGGGAGAGTCAGGTGGACAGGATTGAGTACGGGCCGGTCAGGTGAGCAGGCGTGCGTACTGGCGGGTCAGGTGGACAGGATCGCGTACGGGCGGGTCAGGTGGACAGGATTGCGTACGGGCGGGTCAGGTGGGCAGGCATGCGTACGGGCGGGTCAGGTGGGCAGGTGTGCGTATGGGCGGGTCAGGTGGCAGGCGTGCCTATGGTCGGGTCAGGTGGGCAGGGGTGCCTATGGGCGGGTCAGGTGGGCAGGCATGCGTATGGTCGGGTCAGGTGGACAGGATTGCGTATGGGCGAGTCAGGTGGACAGGCGTGTGTATGGGTGTGCATATTGGCGAGACAGGTGGGCAGGTGTGTGTATGGGTGAGTCAGGTGGGCAGGCGTGCGTATGGGCGGGTCAGGTGGGCAGGCGTGCCTATGGTCGGGTCAGGTGGGCAGGCTTGCGTATGGGCGGATCACGTGGGCAGGCATGCGTATGGTCGGGTCAGGTGTGCAGGCGTGCGTATGGGCGAGTCAGGTGGACAGGCGTGCGTATAAGCGAGTCAGGTGGACAGGCGTGCGTATGAGCGGGTCAGGTGGGCAGGCGTGCGTATGGGCGGGTCAGGTGTGCAGGCGTGCGTATGGGTGAGTCAGGTGGACGGGATTGGGTATGGGCGAGTCAGGTGGACAGGCGTGCGTATAAGCGAGTCAGGTGGACAGGCGTGCGTATGAGCGGGTCAGGTGGGCAGGCGTGCGTATGGGCGGGTCAGGTGGACAGGGGTGCGTATGGGTGTGCGTATGGGCGAGTCAGGTGGGCAGACGTGCATATGGGTGTGCATATGGGTGAGTCAGGTGGACAGGCGTGCGTATGGGCGGCTCACGTGGACAGGCGTGCGTGTCAGCGTGTCACGTGGACAGGCGTGCGTGTGGGCGGGTCAGGTGGGCAGGCATGTGTATGGGCGGGTCAGGTGGACAGGCGTGCGTATGGGCGGGTCAGGTGGGCAGGCATGCCTATGGGTGTGCGTATGGGCGAGTCAGGTGGGCAGGCGTGCCTATGGGTGAGTCAGGTGGACAGGCGTGTGTATGGGTGTGCATATGGGGGAATCAGGTGGACAGGCGTGCGTATGGGCAGGTCAGGTGGACAGACGTGCATGTGGGTGAGTCAGGTGGGCAGACGTGCGTATGGGCGGGTCAGGTGGACAGGCGTGCGTATGGGTGAGTCAGGTGGACAGGTGTGCGTATGGGTGAGTCAGGTGGACAGGCGTGCGTATGGCTGTGCGTTTGGGCGAGTCAGGTGGGCAGACGTGCGTATGGGCAGTCAGGTGGACAGGTGTGTGTATGGGCGAGTCAGGTGGACCACTGTGTGTATGGACGAGTCAGGTGGACCGGCGTGCGTATGGGCAGGTCAGGTGGGTAGGCGTGTGTATGGATGTGCATATGGGTGGGTCAGGTGGATAGGTGTGTATATGGGTGTACGTGTGTGCACAGGTGCTACTTTACTCTGTGTTCAACACGTGTTCGTGGACGTGCTCCAGGCCCAAGGCGAAGGAATAGGATGTAGCAGGGGCAGGGTCTCCGCCCCACACTCAGAGTCCTTGGGCTCTGGGAAGACACAACCGATAAGTGGTTACGGGGATGCCTGGGAGCTACGGGCACACACAGACCCTCCTGGGCCCAGCATAAGGGCCAGGGAAGACTTACTGGAGTCCAAGTGGAAGCTGCAGGGTGAGTAGGAGGAGGGAGGGTGGGTGTCAATGTTCTAGGAGTCAGGGGCGCACAGAGTCCAGGGCAGGCACTCCAAGCATGGGATGGCTACTCTGGGGATCGCTCGAGCCGCTTGAACATAGAGCTTATGGAGATGAGGTGGGAGGAGTGAAACCAACTTTAAATTCCCACAGCTCTGCTGGGACTGCTGGGTCCGGCCAAAAGACGGTGACAGATAGCCGACTTACCTTTCCCCCATAAACAACTAGAAAACTAGACAAATTATATGAAGTAACTGTTTTTAAGCATAGGTGCAATGGCAGGGCTGTGACCCTAGAGAAGGACACACATGAGGGAGTTCCAGCTTCACCCTGGCTCTCTGCCCGGAGGTGGTTGGGGCATTTTCTGAACACAGCACAGGGAAGTAGAGCTCAGAGAGTGGTGATGGCATGGGCCGGAGCAGGCAGAGACTGGAGTTCAGGACCACCGAGGGGACTGGAACTTGTGGGGTTCCAGAGAGGAGCGGGCTGAGCAGGGAAGGAGCTTCAGACGTTTGCAGAGGAGCTCTCTTGAGTCTTTGAGTGAATGCTAAACTGCACGTGCACAGGATGAGATGGCAAAGTCTGGCAGAGGAGAGCTGCTGGGAGCTGGGAGCAGAAGGGGGTGCCAGAGGATGCACGGGCACAGAGACCTTGGAGTTCTGGGCAGCCAGAGTGAAGAGACCACACCGAATATGCCAGACATTCAGCCAAGACCTCAGAAAAACCACCCTTTTTAAAAAAAGTTAGATTTATTCAGGTATCATTTACATACAGTGAAATTCTCCATTTTTAGGTGTACAACTCTATGACACATGCATACAGTCATGTAATCACCACCACAATCAAGATAGAAAACATTTCTACTGCCCAATGTTCCCTGTGCCCTTTGGTCATCCTTTCCTCCCTCCACTCCAGCCCCTGGTAACCACTACCCTGATCTCCGTCCTTTTGAAAAGCACATGCCTCAGGTGTACTACACTAACCCTGGGGTAACGGCTGCTCTAGACCTGTCCCAACAAGCCCACAAACAAGCCTTGAGGAGCAAAACATCTACCAATAATTTAACTCGTTGCCAAAACAAAATTCACTAATCTTTGAAAGAAAACAACAAAATTCAGATTCCCAACAATGTTGTATCATAATGTCCAGCATCCAATCAAAAATTATTAGACATGTAATAAAGCAAGAAAATTTGAGTCGTAACTGGAGAAAAACTAGCCCATAAGAAACCCTGTTGAAGCCGGGCATGGTGGTTCACCCTTGTAATCCCAGCACTTTGGGAGACCGAGGTGCGTGGATCACCTGATGTTAGGAGTTCAAGAACAGCCTGGCCAACATGGTAATACCCCATCTCTACTAAAAATACAAAAATTACCCTTGGCATGGTGGTGTGTGCCTATAATCCCAGCTACTCGGGAGGCTGAGGCACGAGAATCGCTTGAACCAGGGAGGCGGAGGTTGCAGTGAGCTGAGATTGCGCCACTGCACTCTAGCCTGGGTGACAGAGTGACTCTCCTTCTCAAAAAAAGAAGCCCTGTTGAATTCATGGGACAAAGACAAGGTGTCTTTTGTCATTGAGTATTTTCCACTGATAGATGGTATAGCTACCACGAAAAAGTATTAACGTTAAAAGGAGTCTTCAAAAGCAAAAGAGGACCACGGGTGTAGGAGCCAACCAGAACCCAAGTGCACATCTAGATGGCCAATAGGTGCACAGTGTGGGCAGGCCTGGAGTTAAACACTAGGACCCAGACATGTGCACAGCCATATCACTAAGGGGTTCAGCTGGGTGAAGACACAGGCATATGAGCACAGCACAGAGGGTAGATGCCACAAGAGAGGCACAAATGTCCCAGGCATCAAAGAGTGACAGATCACTTCTGCCTAGAGGAACTGTAAAAGACTTCATGAAGGAAAATTTTTTTTGAGACAGTCTCACTCTCACTCAGGCTGGAGTGCAGTGGTGTGATCTTGGCTCACTGCAACCTCCACCTCCCGGGTTCAAGCAATTCTCCTGCCTTAGCCTCCCAAGTAGTTGGGACTAAAGACACGTGCCATCACACCTGACTAATTTTTGTATTTTTGGTAGAGACAGGGTTTTACCATGTTGGCCAGGCTGGTCTCAAACTCCTGACCTCAGATGATCTGCCCACCTCGACCTCCCAAAGTGCTGGGATTACAGGCATGAGCCACTGCGCCTGGCCAGCAAATTTCTTTGCACTGGGCTTTTAAAGATGATTGAGAAACAAAGAAAATAATTTTAAAATCACCTCTAAAGTCATTTATTACCCAAATGTGATCGCTGTTGGTATTCTGGTAAATTCCTTCTCTCTGAATTATCTTATTTTTTCCCAAGTGGAGCTCCATCTCCTCGATTCTGTTTTGCATTTTTCAGTTAATGTTATTTCAAAAACCATTTTATGAAAATTCTTTGTAGCAGCTATTTTTAACAGCTGTGAAATATTAACTGTCTGTGACATAATCCAATTAACTGATTCTCTGTTGTTGGGCATTTAGGTTATTTTCAAGTTCTAACTAATCCTGCAATAAGCATCTTGTTCTCCCTTGTTCTGGTTACTCTCTTAAGTTAGATTCCCAGAAATGGGATAATTGTTTCCAAAGATATTTGGGAACATCTGGGAAGTTCCTGATCTGTATTGCCAAATGACTTTTCTAGAAGGTTGTACAAATTTACACTCCCGCTACACGTACTCTCTTATGTTGTAATACATGTTTACATGCCTTTTTCCCCACAAATTATGCCCTATCCACCTTCCTGTCCCCGGTGCCTGCACAGGCAGCTGCCCAGCGGCGTCCCTTGCATCACACATGCCCATACTTGCACCATACGTGACCGTACTTTCACAGAGGAGAAGGAATATCCAGGGTCGGGGGAACATCCCTGACAGATACTCCTGGAACCAAGACGTGGACAAGTGTGGATGGACACGTGGGTCTCTGAACTCTTTCTAGAACACCCGGCATGGAGATGAGATGGCCGTCAGAGACCTGTCAGTTCTGTTTTCTCGCTTGGCGGCAGGGAAGCTGAGATCTAGGTGGGGCAAGTGGGTTCCACACGGCACAGTTCGTCCATGTCAGTGCAGTGCCTGCTTCTCGGGGTACGGCCAAGCCGGGGTCTTGCAGCCTCAGCTCCCAGCAGGACCCACCCAGCCAGGGTCCTCAACCCTAGGCTGACATCTTGGCCTCACTGGCGTCACAGCTCAGCCCTCACCCTGCGACTCTGTGCACGTGGGGAGTGGGAGATAAGAGCTGGAGGCAGACCTCCTAAGAGGAAGGAAAACGATGTGGACTTGGGGGAGGCAGGATCTGCCTTCCCTTTCTTCAGCGAGAGTTTCCTCTTCTCATAATACAGGGAGGACCTCAAGATGGCTGTCTCCCCCTTTAGAGATGCTGTGTCCCAGCAAAGGGGCACCTAGAACAGGAATTCTCAACCTCCCAGGACAACGGGTGGCCGCTGAGAAGCCGGGAGACCTGGGGCAAGCATCTCGGGCTTTCCTCAGCTGCTCCACCTGGAAACTGGGATGGGCAGGACCGCCTCTCGAGGCTGCTGTGAGCGTCCAGTTAGGCCACGTGGGTGGGCAAGGGGCTTGTGCCTTGCCCCAAGGGGGAGCTCAACACACACCTTTATATAGGACACATTCAATGAGGCCAAGTTCACCAGGCCACACTGCGAGGCCTATTTTCTGGGGGGGCGGGGGTGTTGGGGGACAGGGTCTCACTCTGTCACTCAAGCTGGAGTGCAGCGGTGCAATCATAGCTCACTACAGCCACAACCTCCTGGGCTCAAGCAATCCTCCCACCTCCCGAGTAGCTGGGACTGCAGGCATGCGCCACCATGCTTGGCTAATTTTTTAATTTTTTTGTAGAGACAGGCTGTCATCGCTATGTTGCCAGGCTGGTCTCAAACTCCTGGCCTCAAGTGGTCCTCCAACCTTGGCCTCCTTAAATCCTGGGATTCCAGGGATGAGCCACCCCACCCAGCTGGAAGACTGCTGCCTTGATGGGCCCCAGTGAATCCCCCCGCTATTGATGATCTTCTGTAGTTCCCTCCCACACCAGATCTGGACAGGCCTTGAGACCCATTTGGCGGATAGAATGTGGGGGAGGCCTGGCAGCTTCCTGGTCTCTGGGAAGCTGCCACGCTGTGGAGAGGTCAGGCCATCCTACTGGAGGGAAAAGCCATGCACGCAGCTGCAAGAGTGACCTTCCTCAATACCACATGCAGCAGCAGAACCACCCCAGTGACACGCACACTCGTGAGGAGGAATCAATCACTGTCATCTTAAGCCACTAAGTTTTTTTTTTTTTGAGACAGAGTCTCGCTCTGTCACCCAGGCTGGAGTGCAGTGGTGCCATCTCGGCTCACTGCAACCTCCGCCTCCTGGGTTCAAACCATTCTTCTGCCTCAGCCTCCCAGGTAGCTGGGATTACAGGCACCCACCACCACACGCCTGGCTAATTTTTGTATTTTTGGTAGAGATGGAGTTTCACCATGTTGGCCAGGCTAGTCTCGAACTCCTGACCTCAGGCCATCCACCCGCCTCAGCTTCCCAAAGTGCTGGGATTATAGGCGTGAGCCACTGCACCCGGCTAAGCCACTAAGTTTTGAGGTGGGCTGTTACTTAGTAATGGATACCTGGACCTGGCTGGGTGCGGTGGCTTACACCTGTAATCCCAGCACTTTGGGAGGCCAAGGCAGGTGGATCATGAGGTCAGAAGATCAAGACCATCCTGGCTAACATGGTGAAACCCCGTCTCTACTAAAAATACAGAAAATTAGCTGGGCGTGGTGGCGGACGCCTGTAGTCCCAGCTACTTGTGAGGCTGAGGCAGGAGAATGGTGTGAACCCAGGAGGCAGAGCTTGTAGTGAGCCGAGATCGTGCCACTGCAGTCCAGCCTGGGGACAGAGCGAGACTCTGTCTCAAAAAAAAAAAATAGATACCTGAACCTCCCTCCTCCCCATCCCAGCTTTATCCTCTGGGTCTTCTCCTGTGGTGTGCTGGTAAATGTTTAACAAGCAGCTCTCGCAGGGAATTGAGGGGAGCTCATGTGAAGTGTTTGTCAACATCTGTAGTGTAAATATTCTCATCATGGCTGATTTCAAGCTACCAACATGACATGGCTGAACACGAGATTGAGAAGAAATGTGCACCATCTGTCCAGGAGCGGGTGAGCTAGATCCAGCACACCTGGGTTCTCCTCCCCTGACACGTGACAACCCTGCAGAGACTTGAGATCAGCAGCTCAGATTAGGTGATCAGAAGCATTTTGTCACAGAGACACAGAGTTCTGGGCTGGCTCTTATCTTCAGGGCATCTGGTAGGGTGGAAAGCACTTCAAGTCATGCGCCAAGCCCACGTCCTATTCCCTGGGCCCATTCCCTTCCGTTGAAGTGCTGGAGGCAGAGCTCGCAGCTGAAGACCTGCAGGCGGCTCTCCCTCGTGTCTGGGCATGAGCGGTCTGTGGAGGCAGCAGCCAGGCTGTGTCCAGGTAGCCCTGACGGCCACTGCACAAGAGCAGTGTCAGGTAGAGTCTGAGCGCCCATCGGCTCAGCCCCAGGCTCCATCGGAGGCGGTGGAACGGGCCCTGAGGATGCCTCAGTCCTGGGCCTTAGGGGGAGGCCTTCCAGGTGAAGCCCTGGGGACCAGGTAGCCCTGCTCAGCAAGCAGCCCTGGACCCTACCTCAGCAGCCCTGGACCCCACCTCGGCCGCCCCAGGAAGCCAAGGGGATGAGGGACCAACTCGGGAAATGGTGGGTGAGGCTGGTGGCTCCTGGAAACGCCGGTCACCAGGGCGGCAGCACCGGTCCTCACCCCTCCCTGCCAGGATTTCAGCAGCTCTCAGCCCCTAGGCATGATAGTTTCTTGGGTCAACCAAATAGTCATCTAGGGGTTGCTATGAAGGTGTTCTGTAAGTATGTCACATCTGCAGTCAGCTGACTGGAGTGAAAGGCCATTACTCTCAATCATGTGGCGGGGTAGGGGTGGGAAGCCTTGTGCAACCAGTGAAATGCCTTGAGAGCAGAGCTGGGGTTTCCCTGAGGACAGAGAGATTTTACCTGTGGACTATAGCATCGCCTACTGCCCGAGAGACCCAGGTGCCGCCTGCCCTATGGATTTCCACCTTGCTCAGCCAGCCCCCACCTTGTCTGAGCCAATTTTTAACAATAAATCTCTCCCTCCCTCCCTTCCTTTCTCTGTCTCATCCCCTCCATGTATATGTAATATCTCTTATGTGTCTCATAGAGAGATTTATTGCAAGGAATTGGCTATACAACACACGTACATGCATATCCACGTGTAAACATGTGCACACACACATACACACACCACACACACCACACCCCTATCCTGCAGGTTCCTTTCTCTACTGGGACCCTGCTTGCTTCACCAGGGGTGCTAAGCCCCTGTGTCACCAGTGGAGGTCTCAGCAGCACAAGTCTCCAGGCACAACCCCTCAGCGCCCTGCCCTCAGCCGTGGCTCCAGGGGTGAAGTAGGACCTCAGGGTGTGAAGGCCAGTGCCACGGTTCTTATGGGGTGTGCTGCGGGAACCCTTATCTTCACGAACATGTGAACTGTGCCCCCAGTCCTTTCTGTTTCCCTGAGGGAGGCCTTGGCTTCTGGAGCCCAGAGTCGGAAAAAGTGCCCAGACCTCCTGTGCAGGCTGCCCCACCTGGCTCTCCCTGGCTGTGGGTCCAGGACCTCCATCCTGAGTTGGGGCAGGGAGGCTTGAGACTTGGGGAGGAGAGGGGAGATGCTGGGAGCTGGAAGAGCGTGTGCCCCCAAAACCAGCTCCTGGGGCCTGTGGGCTGTGGCCCGGGAGGAAGGGCAGAGGGCTCGGGAAGGCTGGAGTGGTCCTGCAGCAGAGTTATGGGGACACCAACTGGCTGGTTTTGGGGCAGATAGATGGGACATAGGGGTGAAGTGGCAGCAAGGGGTACCTCTTTCCGTCCTGACATCTTGGCGGATGCTGAGAGGGTGTGGCTTTGAATTTCAAGAGCCCTGATGGTGAGACCCCAGCAAAGGTCTCACTGGGATCGGGGTTCTAAGGCTTAGACACTCGGGCTTCTACAGACTTTGTGACCTTGGTTGCCTGGTTCCAGGGTCCCCCACCGTGAAAGGGAGGACTCTTCCAGGCCCGGCTCTGTCCCTGGGTATCGAGACACAGGGTCTGGGCGAGGACCTCAGAGCCAGGCACTCAGTGTAGTCACAGTGTGGGGCTGCTGCTGCTGTTGCTCTATTCTTAAACATTTATTTTATTGTAGTTCTGATCCCAGGCTGCTGTTGGGCAGTGAACAAACGGCATTGGATTCAGAGTCGGACAAACCTGGGTTCAAGTCCAATCTGCCTCTCAAGCTGTGTAGCCTTTAGCAAGTCACTTCTTCCCCTTGGGCCTCAGTTTCCTCATTTGCCATCTCACCCTTCACAGCACTGATGTTTGGATTAATGGGATGAGGCAAGTGAAAGCACTGTAAATGCCACCCAGGCACGGAGCTTTCATGGGACAGTTGAAACGCAGGTGAAATGAAACTCAGTGTCCTGTTGTCCTCCGACCTTACATTATTAAAGAGAATTTGGCTGGATGCGGTGGCTCACAGCTATAATCCTAGCACTTTGGGAGGCTGAGGTGGGCAGATCACTTGAGGTCAGGAGTTCGAGACCAGTCTGGCCAATGTGGTGAAACCCTGTCTCTACTACAAATAAAAAATTAGTCGGACGTGATGGTGCATGGCTGTAATCTCAGCTATTCAGAGGCTGAGGCAGGAGAATCCCTTGAACCTGGGAGGCGGAGGTTGCAGTGAGCTGAGAATGAGCCACTGCACTCTAGACTGGGTGACAGAGCAAGACTCCGTCTTCAAAAAAATTAAAAAAAAAAAGAGAATTGGTATGTGTGTGCGTACGTGCGCTTGAGTGCACGCATAAACATGACAGGGGTGTCATGGGAACACATATGGGCTGGCTTTGACATTTGCCATTAAAAACATGATCCTGATGAACAACCCAACAAAAACAAATTGGCAAAAGAATCCATCAGACACTTCACAGAGGAAGATACTGTATACAGAAGGCCAAATCAGCACGCGAAAAGCATTGCACTTCATTGGTCATCAGGGAAATACAAATGAAACCCACAATTATAAGCCACTTCGGCCCCCCTAGGACAGTGAATATGACACCCTGGTGCAGCAACGTCATGTGCTGGGGAGGAGTGGGGCAGCCGAGGCTCTTGCACGCCGCCATCGGGAATGCAAGATGGTGGAGCTGCTGTGAAACAACAGTGTGGTGGCTTCTTCTAAAATTAAGAATGGCCCAGCAATTCCGCGCCTATATTTTACCCAAGAGAAATGAAAGCATATGTCCACACAAAAACTTGAACATGAATCTTCATGGCAGTTTTATTCCTAAACATCAAAAACTGGAAGCAACCCAAGTGTGCACAGATGAATGGATAAACAAACGCAGCACCAGGCAGGTAACAATGAGGGTGGCTCATGGGCCCACGGGAGTGTTAGAGGAGCCCCTGCTTACCAGGCCCCTGGTTTAACAAAACAGCACTGGAGTGAATGCACTGGGCGCAGTGGGTGACGCCTGTAACCCCAGCACATTGGGAGGCCGCGGCAGGAGGATTGCTTGAGCCCAGGAGTTTGAGACCAGCCCTGACAACATAGTGAGACCCCATCTCTATGCACACACAAAAATTAGCCGGGCATGGTGGCGTGCACCTGTAGTCCCAGCTACTTGAGAGGCTGAGGTGGGAGGATCGCTTGAGCCTGGACGTGGTGTGCCACTGCAATCAAGCCTGGGCGACAGAGCAAGACCCTGATTCAAAAAAAACCCAAAAAACAAAACAAAAAACTGTGGTACATCCCTACAGTACTATTCAGCAAAACCACATAAACATAAAACAAGAAAGACAGAATTACTGGTACATCCATCAACATGGATTCATCTCAAAAACATGATGCTGGGCAACGCCGCCCCCCCCCCAAAAAAAATAAACAGACACAGAAGAGTACAAATTGTGTAATTCCATTTCTATGAGCTTCTATAATGACAAAAGAGCAGATCTGTGGTTGCCAGTAATTCCAGGGGAGAATTCACTGCAAAGGGGCACAAGAAACAGGATGAAAATGTTCTGGGCCACGTCGGGCGCAGTGGCTCACGCCTGTAATCCCAGCACTTTGGGAGGCCGAGCGGGCGGATCACAAGGTCAGGAGATCGAATCCATCCTGGCTAACATGGTGAAACCCCGTCTCTACTAAAAATACAAAAACAAAATTAGCCAGGCATGGTGGTGGGCGCCTGTAGTCCCAGCTACTCGGGAGGCTGAGGCAGGAGAATGGCATGAACCCAGGAGGCAGAGCTTGCAGTGAGCCGAGATTGCACCACTGCACTCCAGCCTGGGCGACAGAGCGAGACCCCGTCTCAAAAAAAAAAAAAAGAAAAAAGAAAGTGTTCTGGGCCATGAATATGGTGGCAGCGTCACAGGTGTGGACAGCTGTCAACACTCATTGAATTGTCCACTCTAATTGAATGTAGCCTCTTGAGCATAAGTTACATCTTCGTAAAGCTGGTTTTCTAAGCATGATAGCTGAAAGGATGGTGCCAGCCTCCACTCCCTTTCCCAGTGGGAACCATAGCCTTTCCCAAGATGTGCTTATGGTTTCCCAGGGGGGTGCTCCTGTTGCTGGAAAAGAGGTTCCCGATCCAGACCCCAAGAGAGGATTGTTGGATCTTGCATAGGAAAGAATTCAAGGCAAATCACAGAGCACAGTGAAAGAAGCGAGTTTACTGGAGACGACTCTGTTACAGAGTGGGGCATCCTCGGGAAGGAGGAGGAGGAATGCACCGTCCTGTGTTGGTGTAGCTGCTTATAAGAAACTCTAAGGAGGCCAGGCGCGGTGGCTCACGCCTGTAATCCCAACACTTTGGGAGGCTGAGGCGGGTGGATAACCTGAGGTCAGGAGTTGAAGACCAGCCTGACCAACACGGTGAAACCCGTTCTCTACTAAAAATACAACAACAACAAAAAAATTAGCCGGGCATTGTGGCGCGTGCCTGTAATCCCAGCTACTCGTGAGGCTGAGGCAGGAGAATCACCTGAACCCAGGAGGTGGAGGTTGTGGTGAGCCAAGATTGCACCACTGCACTCCAGCCTGGGCGACAAGAGTGAAAATCTGTCTCAAAAAAAAAAAAAAAGAAAGAAAAAGAAACTCTAAGGAGTGGTAATGAAACTTGGAATGTGCAGATGTGCTCACTAGAGGCGGGGCTATTGGTGTTATTGATGACCATTAATCCTTCAGCCTAAGCTTGCTCATCGATGTTATCTTGAAGTAAAGAGAGCTGTATTCTCCAGACATGTGGGCATCCTGCAGGTGTGGTGGGAGACGATATTTTGCTGTTTTAATTGGTGGTTGGCTTAGAATGTGGCTATTTTCAGACCTTGAATATTCTTGTGAGTGCCTAGCTACTCACTTCAAGATGGAGTCACTCTAGTCATGTTTTATTAAACCAGGGGCCTGGTAAGCAGGGGTTCCTCTAACACCCCCATGAGCCCATGAGCCACCCTCATTGTCACCTACCTGATGCTGCCTTTGGGGAAGGCCACAGAGAAGCCTCCAAGCCCAATGAGGGAGTCCGCTGCGGATTTCAGACCTGGCCGTATCCAGAGGCTCAGGCGAGCCATTAGGTCACTGTCTCTGCTTCTCCCATAGTTTTGGCTTCAATCTCTCCTGATGCTGAGAGACTCTGGCCATGTCTGCTAGACCTACAGCCCTGGCAGGCCCAGGGACATCTCGCAGCCAGGGAAGGAAGAGGCTGTGACTCCTGCCAGCCCTAGCAGCAGTCCTGGGAGAGTCCCTGTGGGTCTGGCTATATCCCATGCCCACCCTTCAGCCACACTGTGTCCTGAGGAATGCAGAATTAGGACTGACCCACTTGGGCCACTGGTGGGAGACAGGAGTGGTCAGAGCTCAGTCCCATTTTTCCCATGAGGCCTTTTAGCCCTCAGATGAATTCGTGGATAGAAACAGATACGTGAGCGGAAGAGCTCCGTGCAGCTTCCCTGCAGCCTCCAAACCCCGAGGACCCGTGGGGAAGGGAGGAGAGCTCCAGACGCTTCCCAGCCAAGAGAGCCAGCCTTGTGTGTGGGTCTGTGTATAACGTCTTCTCAGGTCTCCGTGGATATGAAGGGCTGTGTACACAAATAAACGGGAGGAGGCCCCTGTCATAGGCAGAATTCCAAGATAATCTCATGATCTTGGACCCTGTGTAAGCCCCTCCACTTGAGCATGGGTGGGACTTGTGCCTTGCTTCTAACCAACAAGATATGCCACAGGGATGTCACTCGGTGGCCACACTGCTTAGCTGGAGCGTGTCTCCTGTGGCCTGGAAGAAGTGAGCCGAGGTTGCACTGCCCACGGAGAGGGCCATGTGGCAGACCTAGGGGTGGCCTCCAGCCCACAGCCACAGGGAAAGGACAGGTTCCTCCCAGGGGAGCTTCCAGATGAGAACACAGGCAGCGAATGGATCCACAGCCGGCTATGAGGCTTCCAGCAGCAGGCTCTAGGCCAGGCCCAGGCTCCTGCCCTGCAGAAGCTGTGAGATCAGAAATGGGTGTTGTTTTAAGCCACAGAGTTTATGACTATTTGTTACACAGCACAGAAAACCAGTGTACCTCCATTTTTCCTCGTGGAATAGCTGCCATAGGCCCAAACTGGCCCCCAACCCCAGTGTGGTGCCTGCTCAGCCCCTCGCCATGGTCCACTTCAGAAGTAGTGTCCTAAAATGCAAAGGGATTGCCCCGGTTCTCTAGCTAAAGCCCACGAGTGCCTCCTCTTGGTTCTCTGAATAAAATGCAAACTCTTTAGCAAGGCCATAGGAATGGGCCATTGCCCTACTCGCTGTCTGTGTAGGGCTGGGGTGGGAGAGGTCAACTCCCCCCAGGCCCCTCATGCTCCAGGCCCTCCTGATCCATGCATTTTTCCTCTGGATCTCTGTTCCCTCCTCCCCTCCAACACACATGCAAACACACGCCTTCTCCCCTCCCTTTCCCCTCCCTCTTTAATGCTCAGCTCAAGTGTGGCCGGGAGGCAGGGTTCCGGCCCTAGGGGCTGGATGAGGTGTCCGTCTGCCTCAGGCTCCCCTCGCCATGCAGTTCCTCTGGCCTGGCCCCATTGCCTGGTCACATGACTGCCCACCCTCGGATGGTATACTGGGGGTGGCAGCAAAACCTCAGCGTCTCCCAGGACCAGCTCGGCCCGGGGCCCTCAGTGAGGGTCTGTTGAAATGAAATCGTGAAAAGCGTAGGGGGTAGGGGTCATTTCACCCTTTCCTGTCCTCTGAATGAGGAGCGGGCGTGACACATACGCAGGGCAGTCTTGGGAACAGATGCTCCCCAGCCCCCTGGTCTGGACCACCTGGGCACCTGGAACCCAGCTGCCATTTGCTGGAACCCAGGGAGGTGGGTTGACGCCCACATGGGCTGTTTTATCTGTGCTTGCCACCCCCTTGCCAGCATACTGACAACACCCTATCATTCCAGAGAGGGAACCAAGGCTGGGGCCTGCCCCCACACACACACTGGCTGCTGAGACAATCGGCTTGGGTGTGTCCCTCTGCAGGGGAAGTGGTGGTCCTGCCCACCCTGAGGGCCAGGGAGGGGTTTTCCCCAGGGCGGGAGCTTCTTGCTCCCTGGATACTAGACAAAGCCCTTAGTGAGCCCCCGTGAAACAAGGGGCGTCCGGCAGTCCCTTTCCACCTGTCTCCACCCAGAGGAAAACGCAGGGACTGAGACACCCTCTTCCCCTCCCTTCCTGCCCCGCCGCTGGAGCTTTGTAAGCTGGAGCCAGGAAGCCGGAGTGTGGGGAACTTGAAAGGTCTGTAGCCCCTGCTGTGACACCGCTGAGCAGGAAACCGCGTGCGTCCACAAGCAGCCCCAAGGCCTTGTTGTAGGACAGTGGACAGTTTGCTCTCCCGGCTGAGGCTGCCCACCCCAGGGTTCCTGCGGCACCCCACCTGCCCCCGGACACCCCAGCCCCTGTCCCTGCCAAGCTTTCCAGGGTCCCCCCATGCTGGGGTGACAGAGGCAGTCCCCCAGGAATGAGGTACCCCAGCTGTCCCGTCCTCCTATAGGCATAAAACAACCCCCACCCCCGCCACACACACACACAAGCTGTTTCTGCTTTTGGCCCAGTCAAGCCAAAAACTCCCCTGCTCTGGGTGGGGATTGTTGACTCACTGTAAGTGCCACGTTTGTGGAGCATAATCTCTAATTCTTGAAACAACTCAGCCTGGAGCGTTTTATTATTATTATTCCCATTTTATCTTTTTTTTTCCATTTCTCCTAGCCTTGTAATTATTACTCCCATTTTATAGTTGAGGAAACTGAGGCTTCACAATGTTGCATGGCTCCCGGAGAGCTCATAAAGCCAATGAGCTAGGGCTGCAAGTGTGGGCTGGGCAATGACTCCCAGGATGCAAAAAGCCAGGCACAGTGGAATAGGTTGCCACGGAATACACTCGTGAGCAGAAAACATTCCAAACCCAAACCAGAGAGAGTGCGTGTGCATGTGTGTGTACTTTACACACCCAAGAAAGCCCAGCCCTGATCGCCTGCCTTAGGAGGTAGGAGGATGCGAGAGACTGAGTGTCCATGTCCCCCTAGACGCATATGTTGAAACCTTCATCACAGCGTTATGGTATTAGGAGGTGGGGCCTTTGGGAGGTAATTAGGTTGTGCCGGGGGAGCCCTCACGATGGAATCAGTGCCCTTACCAGAGGCCAGAGGGCTGGTGCCTCCCTGCTGTCACGTGAGGACACGATGAGAAGGCAGCCATCTGCAAGCCGGAAGACGGCCCCTGCCTGAATCCGAACATGCTGGCACCTGATCTTGGATTTCCAGCCTCCGGAACTGTGAGAAATCACTGTCGGTTGTTGAGAAGCACCCAGTTTATGGTGTTTTGAGACAGCTGACTGGACTAAGGCAGAATGAAAGAGGGGAGGACTCACTTGTTTCTTCACAGGATTAAACAGGTGAGCAGGTGGATGGAAAGAAGAAGGGGGAGGAGGGAAAAGGGGGAAGGGGAGATGGACAGGGCAAAGGAGAGGAGAAAAATGGACTTTCTTTTTACATACTTTCTGTATTTCTGCTTTCTGTAATAAGGATGAGCTGCTTTTGCAATAATAATATTATAATTTATGTAAAGCACTACATAAAAATATTAAACAAATCTTCCACTGTGCTCGTCACAAAAGCATTAGTTAAAGATCTAACTAGGGAGGCCAGGCGCAGTGGCTCACGCCTGTAATCCCAGCACTTTGGGAGGCCAAGGTGTGTGGATCACCAGAGGTCAGGAGTTTGAGACCAGCCGGCCAACATGGTGAAACCCCACCTCTACTAAAAATACAAAAATTACCCAGGCATGGTGGCGCGTACCTGTAATCCCAGCTGCTCAGGAGGCTGAGGCAGGAGAATCGCTTGAATATGAGAGGCAGAGGTTGCAGTGAGCTGAGATGGTGCCATTGTACTCCAGCCTGAGTGACAGTGAGACTCTGTCTCAAAAAAAAAAGATCTAAATAGGGGATTCCCTCCTCCCCCCACCACAGTCCACCAACACACGACGATGCAGGCCACACACTCACTGGGAGGGCAAGGCTTGGGGCAGGGGCGGCAGGGACAGCGGGCAGAGAGGTCTTTAACTGGGCCAGCTGTGTGAGCAAGACTTGGGCAAGCCCTTTAGCCCCACCCTCCACACTCAACCCCCTCTGTAAAATAGGCTGAGAATACCTACAAGTCTGTGTGAAAATTAAATGAGAGACTGGGTACGTGTGTATGCAACAGCGTCTGGCACACCGTGTTTGATAAATAGCGGCTAACATGATTAACTGTGTGTTCACATTATGTGAATATTCTTAATATTGCTCCTGGTCCTAATACTAAGAATGATAAATTAGGAGCATTTTGTTAATCAAGCCCCAAGCTTTGTTAGCCTTCACAAGCAAATTGATCCTTTACACAGTTTTTTAAGCCCCAAATTTCCAAGTATTGTTTATCGTCTTGCTGCCCCTCCCTGCCAGCTCTTGTTTTTGGTTTTTTTTTTTGAGACGGAGTCTCGCTCTATCGCCCAGGGCACGATATTGGCTCACTGAAACCTCCACCTCCCAGGTTCAAGCGATTCTCGTGCCTCGGCTAGGATTATAGGTGCCCGCCACCATGCCAAGCTAATTTTTGTATTTTTAGTAGAGACGGGGTTTCACCATATTGGCCAGGCTGGTCTCAAACTCCTGACCTCAAGTGATCTGCCTGCCTCGGCCTCCCAAAGTGCTGGGATTACAGCCGTGAGCCACCAAGCCCAGCTCCCCTACTCTTGTATTTTAATGAGCAGTTAGCAGGTGTTCCACCTGAGGGGGCCTCACCCAGGTGCCAGAGGGAGCACAAGGCCTAGGTTTGTGCAGGCACTGGCTGCAGACTGGCCACAGGGCTCTCCCATCCTAGGCCCCTCTGGGACATGCTGGGCACCCCTGAAGGTTAGCCTGCCATGAATGGCCCAGTGAGCTGGGTTTTGGAGTTCATTTTTAAGGAGCTGTTTATACTCGGTGAGACAGGAGCAGCCTGACATGCGCCCAGAACCTCCTGCCCTTGGCCCCACACCGCCCTCCCCACTCTCTCTGCCCTCTCCACACTGTGCTAGTCCCGCTGCCCACTCCTCAGAGGCTCACCCCCAGCTGCCTTTTTGTGTCTGGCCAGGTGCATTAGAGGTCCACCGTTCAGGATGCACCCCTCTACCCCCTACGCCATGTGCTGACCCCAAAATCCTGGGGTGCAGAGCCAGACAGTGGTGAAGACACGCTGGCAGCCCAGGTGTGTGCAGCCCCAGAGCTCTTCCCATCCCCCCACATGCGCGTGGATAGCATGGCTGGGACAGATGCTGGCCTCCAGCCCCACGGTGTGAGGCTCTCTCAGAATACCTGGGTCCTGGGGAGGCCTCAGCCACCATTGCCTGTGGGACTGGCCAAGCCGCTCAGCCTCTCTTAAGCCTGCACTCACCTACAGATAATGATCCCTGCCGGGTGATCATGAGGGGATGGCAAAAGAGAAAGTGCCTGGTAAATGTGTGTGTAAAAGACTGGTATAGCAGCCCAGTGTGTGCCAGGCTCCTAACCCAGGCAGCCTTAGACAGGGGAGGCCAGGCTCTGAGAGCAGATGAAACTAGGGTTCAGCGATTCCACCTGGGAGCCGGGTCAAGCTGCCCTCTGGTGCCCCATGTTCGCTGCCCGGGTCAGAGACACCCCACCTTCCCCCTCAAAAGCGCTTTCTCCAGCAGGGCAAATGCTTCCGCAGCCCCAGTGGTCATGCTACCCTGCAGCCACTGTAGCCCCTCAGGCCTCCTCCTTTTTACTTTTTTAAAAAATTGTATGATTTTTAAATTTTGTGTAGAGACAGGGTCTTGTTATATTGTCCAGACTGCTCTTGAACTCCTGGGCTCAATTGATCCTTCAGCCTTGGCCTCCCAAAGTGCTGGGATTACAAGCGTTAAGTCACCACGCCCAGCCCCAGGCCTCCTCCTGAGCCAAGAGGCTGGGGCCTCCAGGTACCAGCAGGGCCGGAGGCCTCAGGAAGGCCCTGGTAAAGGAGCTCCCAGAGCAAACAAGGTGACCAGCGTGCAGCACACAGGCGGGGAGTGGGGCTGTGGGGCAGCCCCTGGGGAGGCTGCACAGAGGAGCTGTTTCCCGCTGCCCCTTCCCAATGCCAGAGCCCATCAGGGCCGACACTGCTGCTGCCTGTGGGCAGGACAAGGTGAGGGGCACTTCCTGAGGAAGAGGGGCTTAGAGGCCCTCTCCCCGGACCCTGGGCCAGCCTCTGGGGCTGCCATCTCACAGACCCTTGATGTGGGGGCATGAGCTTCAGCGTGACTCCCTGGCAGGCGCCATGCGCTCAATGAGCTGATCTACGTGCTGAAAGGGAGATAGCAAGCCAGGCCTGAGCCCTAGCTTCAGGACTTCTGGGGCATGGCTTGGGGCAGATAACACAGGCAACTTTGGCAAGAAGTAAAGAGGGACTTCCTGGACATGGGGGCTGTTGCTCTGTACTAGAATGGGCTGCCAGGTGATGTGTTCCAGTCGGGTGGCACTGATTCTCAAGGAGAATCGCTTGAACCCAGGAGGTGGAGGCTGCAGTGAGCTGAGATTGCACCATTGCACTCTAGTCTGGGTGACAGAGTGAGACTGTGTCTCAAAAAACAAACAGGCCAGACTGGGCGGCTCATGCCTGTAATCCCAGCACTTTGGGAGGCTGAGGCGGGCAGATCACCTGAGGTTGGAAGTTCAAGACCAGCCTGACCAACAGGGTGAAACCCCGTCTCTACTAAAAATACAAAATTAGCTGGGCATGGTGGCACATGCCTGTAATCCCAGCTACTCGGGAGGCTGAGGCAGGAGAATCGCTTGAACCCGGGAGGCGGAGATTGTGGTGAGCCAAGATCGTGCCATTGCACTCCAGCCTGGGCAACAAAAGCAAAACTCCATCTCAAAAACAAACAAACAAAAATTGCAAAAATAGTACACAGTACCATGTACCCTCCACCCAGTTCCCCCTAATGTTAACGTCTCGCGTACGTAACCGTGGTACATTTGTCAAAACTATGAGATTAACATTGATTCAATACTATCACCAACTGCAGACTTTCGTTGGATTTCACCAGTTTTCCATTAATGCACTTTTACTATTTCCAGATCCAGTCCAGGGCGACCAGGGTGCATTTAGCCATCGTGCCTCCTCCGATGTGAGATGGTTTCTCAGTTCTTTCTCGGTTTTCATGACCTTGGCCCTTTTGAAAAGCAGTGACGAGGCATTTTGTGGGTGTTCCTCCATTTGGGTTTGTCAGATGTTTTTTTCATGATTAAACTGGAGTTCTGCATTTTTGGAAAGAATAACATGGCGATGAAGGGCCCTTCCCATCATGTCATATCAGGAGTAGGTAATTTCAACACAATTTATCACTGGTGATATTAACCTTGTTTCTTGATTGAAATGATGACTGCAAGGTTTCTCCACGGCAAAGCTGCTATCTCCCTTTCCATACTTTATTTGTTAGAAATGTGTCACTAAGTCCAGCCCACACTCAAGGGGAGGAAAATTAAGCTCCATTTCCTGGAGGGGAGTTCTCTCCATATATTATTTGCAATTCTTCTGTACAGAACTGTACCTTTGCTTCCATTTGCTTATTTACAATGCATTTTTGTTATCTCCTGTCCCCTCCCTCTACGCTGAGTGGCTAGGTGAGCCCCTCCCCTGGGGCATGTGCTAAGGGAGAGCTCCATCCCTGTGCTTTCTCCTTGCATTTCGTGAACTATACCATAATCATTACTTTCCTTGTGAGCTTCCTTACTAAGGGACAGTTTTTAAAAAGTCATTTATTTAGTAGTCACTGGCAGGCACCTTTGTCAAGTATTTTTCTGAGCATGATCTCATTTTACTCCCATGATGTCCTGTGGTTATAGTTTCCATCCCCATTTTACAGATGAGAAAACAGGCTCAGAGAGGTTAAGCTACTGGCCCAAGGTCACACAGGAACTGTGTCACACCCCTCTCTCCCCAGTGCCCAGCCCAGTGGCTGGCAGCATATCCGGCTTCAACAGGAACTTGCTTACTGAAGAGCAGCCCACACGTGAATGGGCATAAAAAAGCAAAACAGCAAACTCCCAGGTGGTTGTCCATCACTGCCTCTGGGAGTTGAGCCTATAGTCAGGGAGTTCAGTGAGTTCAGTCCAGGGTCTTGCCCGCTCCTGCCATGGCCCAACACCATCAAACAGTAAGAGGGGTCCTTCTTGTAGTAGAGCGACAGCTCCCACTTTTTCTTTTTCTTTTTTTCTTTTTTATTTTTTTTAAGATGGAGTCTCACTCTGTTGTCCAGGCTGGAGTGCGGTGGCATGATCTCGGCTCACTGCAGCCATCACCTCCTGGGTTCAAGCGATTCTCCCACCTCAGCCTCCCAAGTAGCTAGGATTACAAGTGCACACTACCACGCCTGGCTAATTTTACCCACTTTTTCAAGTTCCCACACAGCAGTGGTAAACTGGGGAGAGGGCAGCTAGGGTTAGGGAAAGGAATGACGATTCCGTCCAAACTGTGAGTGCCAGATGATTGCAGACAGGCTGACTGTGCTTCTCTCAGCTCCCCATGCCATGCAGAGTGACCCAGAGTGACCCAAGGAGACCCAGCACGGATCTGTGAGTGACACTGAGCCAGGAAGGTGTCCAGGGAGGGGCTGCAGACCAACCTGGGCACGAGGCCTCTTTCTAAGCCCACCCTGGTTAAGTGCTTTGCCAGTTTCTAGGTGAGGATCAGCCTCAGCCTGCACTGGGCCTACTCAGTAAAGGTTTCCACGGTCTTTGGATTTGGAGCCCCCAGTTTAGGGCAGAGACAAGTATAAACTGACCAAGCAATAGAAGAGATGCCCACATGAGGACTCCTGGGAGGGGCACTGACTGCAGCCTGGGTGGCAGCTCCTGGGCAGAGGGGGAGCTGCTGTGGCTACGGAACAGGCCAGCAGGAGGAGCCAGTGGTGATGATTGCCCTGGTGCCAGGAAAGCCCCTGGCAGAGGGCCTGGCCTGTCTGGGGAGGCTGGTGACTCCTGGTTCCAATGTGCTCAGCTCTGAGCCAGAGGCTGGCCTGCCTCAGATGGGGCATTTCCTTCAAGTGGTTAAAATTCGTTTTTGTGCTGAGTCAGGAAGCTAGCCGGCTTGGGCCTCCCCACCTCCAACGCTGAGTGGCACACAGTACCAGTCATCAGCCTAAGCAGAGACCTGGGTAAGTGCCCCCTGGCTCTGCCCAGGGGACAGGAATGACAGCAGCATCCCAACAGATTCCTGCTCAGGCCCCGCAGGGATCCACACCAAGTCACCCTGTGAGATGTTTCTCCACTGGTCACTCTGTCAGTGCCTTGAGCTCCTGGCCTGGCTGGCCCTGCTGCCCTGTCTGCACTGGTGCCAGCACTATGCTGGGTCACTGGGGAAGTCGGGCTGGCAACATACCCAGATGCAAGCAGTTGGCTGAGCAGATGGGCTGGGTAGCCACGAGGACCCTTGGAAGGCTGCCCTCCCAGGCCAGTCGGCGGTTTGTTCTGTTGCCCAGAGACATGCTGGCCTCCTGAGGCTTTCTTCTGGGGCTGCTCCTGGGGCACTCTGTCCAAGAGGTGGCAGGGTGGCACTGCAGTGTGGTTCGGGGCGGGACTCAGCGTGAGTCTGGAGGCAGGGCATCTAGTCATTCCTCTGCCCACACTTTGAGTAACTGGGACAGGCTGCTTCTGTTCTCTGTGTCTCCATTTCCCTTTCTGTAAGATGCAGAGATTGGACTAAATCAGTGGTTCTCACTGCCGCGATTCCTGGACCAGTGGTGTCAACAACATCTGGGAACTTATTAGACATGCATATTTGGCCAGGAGCAGTGGCTCACGCCTGTAATCTCAGCACTTAGGGAAGCCGAGGCCAGCAGATCACCTGAGGTCAGGAGTTCGAGACCAGCCTGGCCAACATGGCGAAATCCCATCTCTACTAAAAATACAAAAATTAGCCGGGCATGGTGGTGGGCATTTGTAATCTCAGCTACTTGGGAGGCTGAGGCGAGAAAATTGCTTGAGTCCAGGCGGTGGAGGTTGCAGTGAACTGAGATGATGCCATCGCATTCCAGCTTGGGTAACAGAGCAAGACTCCGTCTCAAAAAAAAAAAAAAAAAAAAAAAAAAAAAGACATGCAGATTCACAGACCCCACGGAGATCTGCTCAGTCAGCAGCCAGTGGGTAGGCCGGGCAATCTGTGTTTTAACGCGCCTTCTGGGCTCATGCTGGAGAACCACTGGCCTGGACAAAGGCCTAAGTTTCTTCCTAGGCTTATTTCAATTCACTGGGCACCCACCGCATAGGAGGGTGTTGTGCCAAGAGCTGGAGAACGCAAAGGCAGACGAGGTATGACGCTGGTACCAAAAGGGCACCTCTGTTTCCTGGGCGGCTACCTCCTATCTGTCCTTAACACCCAGCTCAAATGATGTCTTCTTTGGGCACTGTCCCAGACCAGCCCTCCCACCAGTTCCTCAGACACGAGTAATCGGGTCCCACCTCTTCCCCCAACGCCTGTGCCAGCACGGCTCTTGGTATATAGGATGTACCATTGTTTGTGAGTCAGTTTCCTGCTGAACAGTAGGGACGGGAAGGGCCGAGGGTGGCTCCTGTTCCTCCACGGTCCCACAGCCCTGAGCACCAAGGGGTCCCGTTCCCCAACATAGACTGTACTAGCCCAGCCTCTGGAAGGCCCCTGCCAAGTGCCCATGTCCTCAAAGAAGCTTTCAGGGCCCACTACACCCATAGCCCCATTCTGGGGCTTTCCTTTGGCAAAAGTTGCAGATTGGGCCATGTGGCCCCTCTACTCTGAGCCTAAAAGCCTAAGCCAACCTGCTTCTCCCTCTTGGGAGGTTTGAAGACGTGTCGCACAGTGAGGTTGTAGCCCAGCCTGGAGACACAGAAAGAAGGCCGAGTGCAGCCACTGAGGCAGCCAGAACCACGCAGCAGGAGGTGTGTCCAGTGCGGGGAGGGGTATGGCAGCCACAGCAGGAACAAAGTGCACTGGCCTCCTCACCCTCCCTGGAGTGATGGGACTCAGCACCCCCTTTTGTGCCTGGTGGGAACTGCCCACAGCCCCCGACTCTGGGCCAGCTTACAAGGACTCAGCACGTGCTCTTAGCAGCCCCTTTTCCAGGGGCAGGCAGTTGGGAGAAAGCAGCACTGGACCCGAGCTGGAGGGATGGATCCTGGGCCCTCCACTCACTGGCCAGCAATGACGGACAAGTGGCTTCACCTCTCGTCCCTCAGTGACTTCATCTATAAATGGGGCTGAAATCAGGGGATCAAAAGGCATGAAGAGCTAGCCCCTAGCATGATACTTGGCCTACTTTTGGTATTTAATAAACGTCTTCTGACCTGGTCCTCCTTCGTACCTCAACCACATCAGACACAGCGTCATGATGATTTTTCCCCTGAGCGAAGTGGCTTTGTGTGAAGTTGCTAGGCCTGAGTTTCCCCATCTAAAATACGCAGGTTGACCTAGATGATCTGTGCCTCAGCTACCCCTACAGACCTCTCTGCTCACCATCGTGAGTGCCCCTACCAAAGGGAGACAGGGGCCCTGGGGTGTTGGGAGGAACAGACACTCAATTTCCAGTCAGGCATTGAACAGGTCAGTGGATTAGTGGGTCTGTGATTCATTCATCCATCCATTTTGTCAACCATTTGTTAGGTCATTTGTCAACCAGACAGCCCGCCCAGTGGCTGGTCAGCTCACAGCATATTCTGGTCCTTGTACTGCCTCCAGCCCAGTAAGCTCAACCAAAGAGAAAGAGAACAGAAGAATGAGAATAAACAAACTCCAACTGCCCACAACAACACACTGAGTGAAAGAAGCCAGACCCCAAACTGAACATACTGTATGATTTTCTTTGTATTATAAAAGTGTCACACACACAAAGTGTCAGTACATCCAAAATCAACTGACGGTGTCAGAAGTCATGATAAGGATTATCCTATGCAGGGGATCAGGGAAACGGTAAGTAGTGACTGGACGGCAGCTCAGGGGCTTTTGGGATTCTGGTAATATTCTGTTTCTAAATCTGGGTGCTGGTGACACAGTGTGTTTGCCTAGTGAAAATTCACTGAATTGTACATTTAAGTTTTTACACTTTCCTGTATCTACGCTATGCTATAGTTCAATAAAAATTTACCCCAAAAAATAATAAAAGAAGAAAGAAAAGAAAAGCAAGAAAAAGCAAGGAAACGCACAGAGCAGTTAACTCAGCAATTCCAGTTCTAAGAGCTGCTTATCCTGTAGTTATCCTCCCAGGTGGGCAAATGATGGAGGGGCATGATGTTCCTGGAAAACTGGAAACCTAAACGTCTTGGTTATTCAACCAGAATGTTAAATAAACAACACATCCATATGATGGAATATTACTTAACCATTACAAAGTATGAGGTTGATCACTATGTACCAATTGCAATAAGCCCTAAGACTGAAAAGTCAGTAAGTGAGCCCAGGAGGTATAGAGCACTACCCTCTGTAGCAGCAAGCGTGCATAGCCACAGGCTCTCTCTGGAAGGACACAGGAGAAAGTGGTGGCATTCTGGCCTGCAGGCTCACGCTCTCCCCTTAGGGGATGTTATCTGTGGCCACATCCAGTCTGCCTGCCAGACCATGCTCTTCCCGAGGGTCTACGGAGCCTGGTGCCAGTGGTCTTAGCTCAGTCTCCAAGTGAATGATTCGCAATAGTCTGTAGCTTACAAATTGCCATCCCTCTGACTACGGGCAGGGCCAGAATCAGGGGTTTGGCAACGACCACAGCCTGTCTGTCCATCTGGAAGATGGGCTAGATGTGCGCAGAACAGGGGCTCATGGCTGAAGAGGGCACAGTTCCCACATGCGCCTGCTGTCCAAGGAGCAGAAACAGACCCTGGGGCAAGAGAAGCCAGAGTGCCAGTTCAGGGAGAGCTGCTGCCGCCTTCTGTCCTGCAGGAAATAAGACTTGGCAAGGTCACACCGGCAAAACAAGGATTTGTATCCAGGTCTGACTCCAAAGCCCAGGCATGCTGCCTTCTGCAGAGGCCAATCAGGGAGGGCTTCACTGGGGAGTCATATGCAGTCTTTTTTTCTTTTTTTTTCTTTTTTGAGACGGAGTTTCACTCTTGTAGTCCAGGCTAGAGTGCAATGGCATGACCTCGGCTCACTGCAACCTCTGCTTCCTGGGTTCAAGCGATTCTCCTGCCTCAGCCTCCCGAGTAGCTAGGATTACTGGCTAATTTTTTTGTATCTTCAGTAGAGACGGGGTTTCACCATGCTGGCCAGGCTGGCCTCAAACTCCTGACCTCAGGTGATCTGTCTGCCTCGGCCTCCCAAAGTGCTGGGATTACAGGCGTGAGCCACCGCGCCCGGCGGTCTCATGCAGTTTTGCAAAGTCAAAGCAGACGAGGGTTGGCATGTTCCATGCAGAAGGAATGCTGTCTAGAAACAGAAGAGAGTGGCGTGACCTTGAGAGTACAGGGTTCTGTATTGGGTCAGTGGGGGCAGGAAGGCAGCAGGGAAAGCAATTTGGGAAACTGGTCAGAAATGACGCAGGAAGTGCTGGCTGGAGCCTGGCTACAAAGACTCATGGGTTCCTGGCCATAGAGCCTGAGGTCAGTCCTATAACTGTTTGGATTCCAACTGACGGCTTGAATACAGGTTCAGCTCCACCTCTGCTTCCAGAAGATCATTCTGGCAGTGAGGTGAGGGCAGATCGTAGGGCGTCTGGCTGGAGGGAGGGAGACCTGTTGGGAGGCAGTGGCAACAATTCAGGCGAGCAGGTGGTGGCCAGGACAAGGGCTGGCGTGGGTGACATAAGAGTTTGAGAGGAACTGAGAAGGAAGAAGGGCATGTAATTGGCGGAAGACAGCAACTGTGCGAAAGGGAGGAGGTAAAGGTGACGCTCAGGTTTCTAGATCAAGGAACAGGGTCTCCAGTTGTACCCTTCACGGAGGTGAGAAATCCAGATTTGGCTGGAATCCGAGTTCAGTTTTTTGTTTGTTTTTTTGAGACTGAGTCTCTTGACGCCCAGGCTGGAGTGCAGTGGTGCGATCTCGGCTCACTGCAATCTCTGCCTCCTGGGTTCAAGCGATTCTCCTGCCTTAGCCTCCTGAGTAGCTGGGATTACAGGCGCCTGCCACCGTGCCAGGCTAATTTTTGTATTTTTAGAAGAGACGGGGTTTCATCATGTTGGCCAGGCTGGTCTTCAACTCCTGACCTCAGGTGATCCGCCCGCCTGGCCTCCCAAAGTGCTGGGATTACAGGCGTGAGCCACCGCGCCCGGCCCTGAGTTCAGTTTTTTTAAGGACACAATTAGAGGTGCTCACGGGATGTTCAAGCAGGGAGGCTGGTAGATACCTTCGATTCGCTCGTTCACCTACGTGGACGAATTAGACAGCCAGGCTCCCTGGCCTTGGTAGAGTCCTTCTGGTGGGGAGACAGATGATAAACAAATAACTGAAGTAATGGAAAAGGGGCAGTTCAAGAAAAGTGTTGTGGAGGAAGAAAACAAGAAGGCCCGCCAGAAGGGGACTGGAGGTCGGCCCCAAGGGTGCGTCCGCTAGAGGCCTCTCCAGGTGGACTGCGGGTGAGAGTAAAGGGGGCATCTGGGGGAAAAGCATTCTAGGGAACAGCAAGTTCGAGGACCTGGAGACGGCAGAGGGGCTGGTGGGACAGGCGCCCAAGAGGAGGCCCAGGCTGTCCCTCGGGGGCGTGGGGAGAGGCATGGGGCTGGGTCCCTGCAGCAGCTCACAAGCCACAGTGGGGAGCAAAAGCGTTACGCTGAGTACAGTGGGAGCCACTGAAAGGGTTAAAGACCCCTGGGGGTGCTGAGTGGGAAGGGGCTCTGGGAGCTGGAGTGGACGCAGGGAGACCAGTTATAAGGCGAATGCAGGAGTCCAGGCAAAAGAGAATATTCCAGTGTGTATCTTAAGACTTAACTTTTTACACACAGAACACCCTGCGCCCCTCTCAGAGCCTCCGGGGTCTTCATGCGAGCAGTTTATCACGGTTCTTTCGTCTTAAACCCTCTTACTGTTTCAGCAAACACCCTCTCAGCCTGGTCAACCCCTCTGCCCAACCCGAGTGGGCCCCGAAGGAGCAAGTGGGGACCAGAGTCCTGCTCATGTGAGTGGTGGGGCCCGGCCTGTTCCCCTGAGACCAGGCTTCTCTCGCTCAGAGCAAAGCCCCGGGATGCTGGGATTCTCTCTCTGCTGCCGCTCCCTGGATGGAGCTTTTAAAAAAGGAGGATTCCTCACTGCGGCCTCTGCCCCTTACACTGAGCGCCAACCCGCATCACAGCTCAGCAAACGCGCGCGCAGTGAACAGACGGAGGAGGGGTGGCTCCTCGCTGAGCTGAAGGCTGCGGCGACGCAAATAAACAGCATGGTTCCTGCTCTCCACGAACCTGGCGCTGCAGACGTGGGCAAACCACACCAAGAAACGCGAGCAACCGAAATATAGGGAGAAAAAAAAAGGTGCCCTGGACAGCGGGCTAGATGTCTCCTGCAGGCTCGAGAACTTCCCGGAGGGGGCGGCGTTTTCTCGGGGCCTGGGAAGAATGGGCGGGTTTCAGCGGGGGCCTTCTGGGTGACTGCCCGTTTCGGCTTCCCCTGACCCCGTAACAGAGCGGAAGAGGCCCAGAGACGCCAGAGGAGGGGCATCAGCGGGACACTCAGGCCGAGAAGCTCTGACTCCCGGTGTCTGCAAAAATGACCGGATGCAGAAATGTCACCTAGAACCGGCCAGCTTTCCGACCTCTCCGGTCAAGGACGCATTCCTAAGAGACGAAGGGAGAATGACAGAAGTTAAAAACAAGCAAACAAAAGCCGGGTTGAGGTCTCTAGGTGGGTCTCCGCTACCGATGGATTCAGCCGGTGGGGCTGCAGGAGGTTCCTATAAGCGTGGTCCCCTCTCCCCGCACCGAGTCCGGCCCCGGCCCTGGGATTTCCCCAGCCGCCGCCGCCGCACCACCCCCTCCGCCCCCGCCGCCCCCTCCGCCCCCTCCGCCCCCTCCGCCCCCTCCGCCCCCTCCGCCCCCTCCGCCCCCTCCGCCCCGCGCGCCCCTGGCGCCGCGGCGACCTTTCCCTTACTTTCCAGGGCCTCAGGCCCCGCCCCTCGCTCCGACCAAAACACGTGCCGCGTCCCGCCCTGCCCGATCACGCCGCGGCCAGGCTCCGATCACGCGGCCCCCCACGGCGCTCATTGGCCGGCCGGGCACGGGCCGGGCACGAATTGGCTAGTGGTGGCCGGCCCCGCCCCGGCAGGGGCGCGGTGTATTTTGGTTCGCCTCCGCGCCCCGCCCCGCCGGCCGCTCCCTCCGCGGCCGCCCCGCCCTTCCCGCGCCGCGAGGGCCGCGCCGGGGCAGAGCCGCGCGGGCGGGCGAGGCGCGTGCCGGCCGCAGGAGCTCCCGGTAGCCGCCGCCGCCGCCCGCAGCCCACGTGCGGCCGCTGCTGCGCCCGAGCTCACACCCCGCGGCCGCTTTGTTGCTCCCGGCCGGCCTGCACGATGCACACGCCGGACTTCGCGGGCCCAGACGACGCGCGCGCAGTGAGTGGTGGGGCTGCCGCGGCGGGACTACTCGTCTGAGCGAGGGGCGAGGCGGGGGAAGGGGTGCGGGACTCGCGCGCCTGTGAATGCGGGAGGTGGGGCATGCGGTGCTTCGCTGCGGCCGCGCCGGTAGGGGCCTGGGCGGGCTCCGGAGCCGGGCGGGGCGGTGGCCGCGAGGAGGGGGCGTGTTCCCCGCGCAGCTTTGTCTTGCGCTTCCTGGGCGGCCCCGCCCCGCTGGCCCCGCGGCTATTTCCAGCCATGACGTCACCCCGGTCCTGTGAGCCGGACGGCCGTTGGGCGGGGGAGCGGCTGGCGGGAACGCGGCACGCGGCCTTGGGGGCGGGGCAAGAGCTGCTGGCGGGAACGCGGCACGGTTCTGGGGGCGGGGCAAGGTTCGGGGGCGGGGCACGCGGCCGTGGGGTGGGGTAAGAGCGGCTAGCGGTAGTGCCGCTCGGCCCTGGGGGCGGGGCAAGGTCTGGGGGCCAGGGCAACGACGGGAGGCGGGAGCGCCGCACGGCCTTGGAGGCGGGGCAACGCCTGGAGGCGGGAACGCGGCACGCGAGCGTTGGGGGCCCTAAGCGTCGCGACCCGGGGGCTTCGGGGAGGTAGCCGTGGACGTGGGCAGAGCGCGGGCCTCGTGGTGTGCGGGCACTGTGGGCCGGGCGAGCCCCTTCCCGCCCGTGTGGTGAGCCGGCCTCGGCGCCCGGTTCTGCGACATCACAGGGGGTTTCGTGGCGCAGCCTGCGGGACAGAGGCCGGGGATTTGAGGTGGCCTCGTCTTGTTTGATCTCGGGGAACCCCGGCAGACGGAAAGCTTTGATGCTTTGGTGCATGGCAGATTGAGAGGAAACGTGTATCTTCGTACATTTAAAGTTTCCTTTCCTTTTTTTTTTTTTTTTTATACGGAGTCTCGCTCTATCGCCCAGGCCGGAGTGCAGTGGGCGCGCGATCTCGGCCCACTGTAACCTCTCTGAGAGGGAGGGATATTACTCTTCTCAGAGTAATATCACCCTCTCACCCCCGGATTAGTTTTCTTTTGGAAGAGATCAGCTCATTCCAGCCTCTTCCCTCCTCCCCTCCAGATTAAAGAGACGGTGAGGGGTCGGGTGCGGTGGCTCACATCTGTAATCCCAGCACTTTGGGAGACCGAGGTGGGCGGATCACCTGAGGTCGGGCGTTCGAGACCAGCTTGACCAACATGGGGAAAACCGCTCTCTACTAAAAATACAAAAATCAGCTGAGCGTGGTAGTGGGCGCCTGTAATCCCAGCTACTGGGGAGACTGAGGCAGGAGAGTCGCTTGAACCTGGGAGGCAGAGGTTGTGGTGAGCTGAGATGGTGCCACTGCACTCCAGCCTGGGCAACAGAGCAAGACTCTGTCTCAAAAAAACAAGGCCGGGCGCATGTAATCCCAGCACTTTGGGAGGTCAAGGCGGGTGGATCGCCTGAGGTCAGGAGTTGGAGACCAGCCTGGACAACATGGTGAAACCCCGTCTCTACTAAAAATACGAAATTTTCTGGGCGTGGTGGTGGACGCCTCCCAGCTACTCTGGAGGCTGAGGCAGGAGAATCGCTTGAACCCGGGAGGTCAGGAGTTCAAGGCCAGCTTGACCAACATAGCAAAACTCTCTTTCTACTAAAAACACAAAAATTACCCAAGTGTGGTGGCGGGCACTGCAGTGAGCCGAGATTGTGCCACTGCACTCCAGCCTGGGCAACTGAGACTCCATCTCAAAAAGAAAAAAAAAACTACAAAGAGATGCTCTCCGGGGTCACGGCAGGTTGGCTTCTTGTCACCACCTGCTAGCCTTGGGACAGTAACAGATGACTTCCACTCCCGAATCTGTGGCGGGAACTGGTGGAATCGCCATGGGCCCTACCTGCTTGGAATGCTGGAAGCCTAGGGGGAAGGCGCCAGAGTCCCTGAGAGCGTCTGTAGGAACACTGCTTTGGCGGCTTTGCCGCCTCAGAGAGCCATGGTCAGGGCGCCACGGCCACTGGCAGACCGACGAGATGGCCTCAGTGTTAGCTCCTCCTCCCTGGGCAGCTGCTTTACCCCAGCCACTGTTTGGCTTGAACCTCAGGAGTTAATTTTATTAATCATTTACCCAAGAAAAATATGAACTTAGTAGCCCTTTTTAAGAGTCAGGATTTTTGGTGGCAACGTTTGCCAGCTTAGTTCTGTCTTTGAAATGTTGACTTAAAAGCCGAATTGTCATGAGCATTCCTTGAATGTCTTTTACTACAGCTCGGTGTTTGTTGCTATAGACTATTGCATGTGCATTACATGCCTACTGTAGGCTTCTGATATGCATATCCACATCCCATCGTGGGTGGCCTCTATATTTCCCCTGCACTGAGAAGCCGTTGTGTTGTGTCGCCTTTAGGTTGACATCATGGACATATGTGAGTCCATCCTGGAGAGGAAGCGGCATGACAGCGAAAGGTCTACTTGCAGCATCTTGGAGCAGACAGACATGGAAGCTGTCGAGGCTCTTGTTTGTATGAGCTCCTGGGGTCAAAGATCCCAGAAAGGTGACCTGTTGCGGATAAGACCCCTCACGCCTGTCTCTGACTCTGGGGATGTCACCACCACTGTGCATATGGATGCAGCCACACCCGAACTACCAAAAGACTTCCATTCTTTATCGACTCTGGTAAGAGGAGGTGGGAGGGAGGAGCATTTTTGTGAAATGACTAGAGTAGCTGAACTCAGTGTGTTGAAGAACTTGTGAGAAGATTCCCTGGGATGCTGGCAAATAAGTTGCATATCCTCTCTGTGTGGGTCTGAAGGAGTAGAAACTCTTCCTTTGGCCAGGCATGGTGGCTCAAGCCTGTAATCCCAGCACTTTGGGAGGGCCAGGCAGGCGGATCACGAGGTCAGGAGTTCGAGACCAGCCAGACCAACACGGTGAAACCTCATCTCTACTAAAAATACAAAGTTTATCCGGGTGTGGTGGCGGGCGCCTGTAGTCCCAGCTATTCAGGGGTCTGAGGTAGGAGAATCGCTTGAACCCGGGAGGCGGAGGTTGCAGTGAGCCGAGATCGTGCCACTGCACTCCAGCCTGGGCAACAGAGCGTGAGACCCCATCTCAAAAAAAATAAAGGAACAAAAAAAGAAACTTTTCTTTCATTTCTGAAAAATGTGCTCTTTCTATGGATGGATCATACCTTGCTAGCTACGTGGTTAATGTCCGTGGGATGAAACCTACAGATTAATGTGAGAAAGTGAAATTTACTTCCCCAGGGAAATCTCGGGGTGAAGCTTAGGTTCTCCTGCTGACCCAGCCTAGTGTCAGAATATATCGGTAGCAGCTGGAGAAAGCATGTACTTTGACATCAGATTGCCTTCGTTGGGTGGCACTTCTGCCCTCCCGTGGCAGCCGACTCCTTAATGTGAGTTCTGTGAGTTGGGTGTAGTAAGTCACTCTTGCTTTTTGGTTTTTTAATTTGCTGCATCTGTGAAAGTACTTGGAAAAATTGCATCTCAGCTTGGAGAAGTTGAGAACTGTAGGTCTCTAACAGAAGTGGAAATTGTGATTGTCCTCGGCTGGAAGCTTGCTCTGAAAGAAGAGTGTAGAAAGCAGATTTGGAGAGGGATGGGAAGGGCCTGTGGGTTGTTGGGAGGGTTGCAGAAGTGGTGGGCCTGGCGGCCAGGAGCTCCTCTCAGAGTTCCCTGCATTGGGCTCTTGTGTAGTTTTGGGAGAGGTAAAACACTGTGGGAATAAGCTGAGAAAGCAAAAGTGCTCCATGCAGCCTTGAAACCCACTGGGATGTTGAAAACAGGGTTAACTGAGTGTCTAGATGATTCTGTGTAAAGGTATTGGAAGCATTGTGATGAATTAAATCCCTTTTAAAATTTAAAGCAACCTTTTCGCATGGTACTTTTTTTTTTAGTGCATAACTCCTCCTCAGAGCCCTGATCTCGTGGAGCGATCGACAAGGACACCTATTTCTCCCCAAGTAACAGATTCCAAAGCATGCACAGCCACGGATGTCCTCCAGTCCTCTGCTGTAGTGGCCAGAGCTCTGAGCAGGGGCGCGGAGAGGGGCTTGCTGGGTTTGGAGCCAGTGCCTAGCTCTCCCTGCGGGGCCAAGGGGACTAGCGTGATCCGACACACTGGGGAGAGCCCTGCTGCCTGCTTTCCCACCACCCAGACTCCAGATTGCCGGCTTTCTGACAGCAGAGAAGGAGAAGAGCAGCTTCTGGGACACTTTGAAACTTTGCAGGATACACATCTCACGGACAGTTTACTCAGCACTAACTTGGTGTCCTATCAGCCCTGCTTGCACAAGTCTGGTGGCCTGCTGCTCACTGACAAAGGCCAGCAGGCAGGGTGGCCTGTTGCAGTTCAGACTTGCTCACCAAAGAATTATGAAAATGACCTGCCTGGGAAAACCACTCCTCTGATTTCTGTCTCTGTCCCTGCTCCCCCTGTCCTTTGCCAGATGATCCCTGTGACTGGACAAAGTAGCATGTTACCAGCTTTTTTGAAGCCCCCTCCCCAGTTGTCTGTGGGGACTGTGAGACCCATCCTAGCTCAGGCTGCTCCAGCGCCTCAACCTGTGTTCGTGGGACCTCCTGTGCCTCAGGGAGCTGTGATGTTGGTCCTGCCCCAGGGAGCCCTCCCTCCGCCTGCTCCCTGTGCAGCCAATGTCATGGCTGCCGGGAATACCAAGTTGTTGCCCCTTGCCCCTGCTCCAGTGTTCATCGCCTCTAGCCAAAACTGTGTCCCTCAGGTAGACTTTTCCCGAAGGAGGAACTATGTTTGCAGCTTCCCAGGTTGCCGGAAGACCTACTTCAAAAGTTCCCACCTTAAGGCCCATCTTCGCACTCACACAGGTAAGCGCTGGGGCAGGTGGGGCATCGGGCACACCAGACCCTGTGGTTAGGAAGCACACCTTGAGCCGCCTTTGGCTGGGAGGGGATCATGAGAACCCCTGGCGAAGGTGGAAGTGTGGCTTTTTCTTTGGTTCTGAAAAGCCCACACAACCTTGTAAGGGTGGGATTGTTTGCACAGCCATCAGGAGTTTGCATACAGAGCGCTCGCCCTGGAAGATAAAATGTTACAGTATAGGTCTGTGATTGTGTCTTTTGGTAGCTTTTAGAGTGACTCACGGTGCCCCCTTCTGTTCACATTGCAGTAGACGTTTCATGCTTTTTTTTTTTTCTTTTTTAAAGAAAACATGCATTCATTCACATTTAGTAAACGTATCTTACCAGTGTGACTTATGTTTATGTGAGAAAAGGTCTGGCCAAACTATAGAAAAGTTCAAATTCTAAAATATTTTTTAAAAGAGTATAGTTTTCTTACCTCTGAGAGTAGTTTTTAATTTAAAGTAAGTCACACAAGAAACTATGCTGACCTAATGATCTCTCTGTTGTCTAACCAGCTCTGTCCAATATAATTTTCTGCAATGGTGGAAATGTTTGTTGTCTGTCCATTAGGGTAGCCACTGGCTGCTCACACTTGAAGTGTGTGGCTAGTGTGCCTGAGGAACTGAATTTTACATTTTTTAGTATTTGAAGTTTAAATAGCTCCATGGGACCTGTGGCTGCCCTGCTGCCCAGCAGTGGTCTGAGTGTTGCTGGATAGACAATCGCTTCAGTAGGTGAGGGCACCATTTCTCAGGTGTTCTGTGAGTTTGTGTTCTGTTGCTCTGATGGTGGTAGCCTCCACGTGTAGAATAAAGTGCAGTCTGGTGTTCAGACATTATAAGAGGAAGTCTACTACTCCATTCTACTGAGTGGCTGCTTGCTTTGAGGATAAGGCCAAACTTGGCCCATGAGGTACTCGCCTCTGCCCATTCAGAAACAGCCTCCCTAACATTCTATGTCTGGTTCCATATTTCCACCCTTCCCCCTTGGCCCTCTGCCCATCTCTACTTACTGAAACCCTCTGAGGGCCTTCCTAGGATTAGTTATTAGATTGTTTCTTTATCTTTCTTCTTCGACCCTAGTGGTTTATTGTAGGTCTTACTATATTCTCCCTTTGTTTTTTAGTTAGTTGTATATCTCACCTGGATATATTCCTGGTGCTTGATAAAAGGGCCTGACACTAGTCAGTAAATGAGGGTTGGTCGTTTGCATGGCAGATGGACGTGGGGCTGTGTCAGGGAACGGGTGTTTCTGAGGGGAATTGACCTGCCTGCCTCTTTTAACGGGCTTGTTGACTTGGTGAGCTCTGCATTTCACCGGGACTCTCCAGGGGAACTTTGCATTACACCAGAGCACAGCTTCCAAATTTTGGAGGTGACTGAATGAGGTTTTACCGTTTATTTGGTTTACCTTGGTAGAAGTACCGACAGAATGACCTGCAGTGATTGAAACAAGTTGGTTCCATGTTTCCTAAAGTATTTCCAATTCAATAACAGGCCTTGTACAGGGGCTCATGCCTGTTATCCCAGCACTTTGGGAGGCCAAGGTGGGCAGTTCACGAGGTCAGGAGTTTGAGACCAGCCTGGCCAACATGGTGAAACCCCGTTTCTACTAAAAATACAAAAATTAGCTGGGCCTGCTGGCGCATGCCTATAATCCTAGCTGCTCAGGAGGCTGAGGCAGGAGAATCACTTGAACCTGGGAGATGGAGGTTGCAGTGAATGGAGATTGCGCCATTACACTCCAACCTGGGCGACAGAGCGAGACTCTTATCTCAAAAAAAAAAAAAAAAAAAAAAATTGGCCAGGTACTGTGGCTCATACCTGTATTCCCAGCACTTTCGGAGGCCAAGGCAGGCAGATCACGAGGTCAAGAAATTGAGATCATCCTGGCCAACATGGTGAAACCCCGTCTCTACTAAAAATACAAAAATTAGTTGGGCTTGGTGGCACGCTCCTGTAGTCCCAGCTACTTGGGAGGCTGAGGCAGGAGAATCGCTTGAGCCTGGGAGGCGGAGGTTGCAGTGAGCCGAGATTACGCCACTGCACTCCAGCCTGGTGACAGAGTGACACTCCGTCTCAAAAAATAAAAATAAATAACTGTAAGAGTTCTGAAGAATCCCCTTGTGCCATTTTGTAAACTTGGAGTTTTCATGAGAAGTAGAAACTGGGTAAGTTTGCCTTGGATAAGATCACTTTTTATATATATTTCTGCCAACCTGAAAAATATTTAAATTGGAGTAAGGTAGAGTGAATAGATACTACCTTTTTTTTTTTTTTTTTTTTGAGATGGAGTCTTGCTCTGTCGCCCAGGCTGGAGTGCAGTGGCGCGATCTCGGCTCACTGCAAGCTCTGCCTCCCGGGTTCACGCCATTCTCCTCTCCTGCCTCAGCCTCCTGAGTAGCTGGGATTACAGGTGCCAGCTACCATGCCTGGCTAATTTTTTTGGTATTTTTAGTAGAGACGGGGTTTCACCATGTTAGTCAGGATGGTCTCCATCTCCTGACCTCATGATCCGTCTGTCTCAGCCTCCCAAAGTGCTGGGATTACAGGTGTGAGCCACCATGCCCGGCCGGTGCTACTTTTTTTTTCTTTTTTGGACAGTCTCACTCTCGCCCAGGCTGGAATGCAATGGCGCGATCTCCGCTCATTGCACCCTCCGCCTCCCAGGTTCAAGTGATTGTCCTGCCTCAGTCTCCGGAATAGTTGAGATTACAGGCACCCACCACCACACCCAGCTAATTTTTGTATTTTTAGTAGAGACAGTTTTGCCGTGTTGGTCAGGCTGGTCTCGAGCTTCTGACCTCAGGTGGTCTGCCCGCCTCGGCCTCCCAAAATGCTGGGATTACAGGCGTGAGCCACCGTGCCCAGCTGGATGCTACATTTTTTATTTTTATTTTTTTGAGATGGAGTCTCCCTGTGTCGCCCAGGCTGGAGTGCAGTGGCGCAATCTCGGCTCACTGCAAGCTCTGCCTCCCGGGTTCACGCCATTCTCCTGCCTTAGCCTCCCAAGTAGCTGGGACTACAGGTGCCCGCCACCACACCCGGCTAATTCTTTGTATTTTTAGTAGAGACGGGGTTTCACCGTGTTAGCCAAGATGGTCTCGGTCTTCTGACTTTGTGATCCGCCCGCCTCGGCCTCCCAAAGTGCTGGGATTACAGGCGTGAGCCACTGCGCCTGGCTGGATGCTACATTTTTAATTAATTTATTTTTGTTTTTTGGTAAAGATTGGGTTTTACTTTGTTGCCCAGGCTAGTCTGGAACTCCTGTGCTCAACTGATCGTTTCCAGCCTCCCAAAGTGCTGCGATTATAGGTTTGAGCCGCTGTACTTGTACTTCGCCTGATTTATTTTTAAACATATTTTGAAAGATTAGCTTGAAATCTTTGGGTGCTAACATAACTGCATCTTAAGTGTGGGAGGAATAAATGCCTTTTGGAGGATTTCTTGACCCAAATCATCCAATTCCAGAGTAATAAGATACCACTTTCTTCTGAGTTTGATGAACACGATTTTAAAATGACATGAATTAACCCCTTGAATAAGGTGCTTAGCGTTTCCTTTCTCTTTAATATGTATTTTCTCACCTCACAGGGGAGAAGCCTTTCAACTGCAGCTGGGATGGCTGTGATAAAAAGTTTGCTCGTTCGGATGAGCTGTCACGCCACCGCAGAACTCACACAGGGGAGAAGAAGTTTGTGTGCCCGGTGTGTGACCGACGTTTCATGCGCAGTGACCACCTGACGAAGCATGCCCGGCGCCACATGACGACCAAAAAGATCCCAGGCTGGCAGGCAGAGGTTGGCAAGCTGAACAGAATCGCCTCTGCAGAGAGCCCGGGGAGCCCACTGGTGAGCATGTCAGCCTCTGCCTGAAAGGTCCACTAGGACATCACTCATGGGGTTTTTAAAAAGCCTCTTTCCAGGAATGGAACTGATGGATTCCTCTCCCACTGCCTCACCCAAAAAAAACGGTCTTGGTGGCCTAGGGGAAGATCGGGGAGCTGATTTTGATGAAAGTATGTTAATTTTTCTTTTTCACTTGGGACCCTGTTCAGTATCTTTTGTAGTTTCGGAAGTTTTTTTGTTTTGGTTTTTTTTTTAAAGAAATGGTAGAAAATTTGATAATCTGAATCACCAGCATTCAAACAAATATTTAGGCAATAAAGTTTACAAAATCTGGATTTTTACAACCTTTTCTATTGATGTTTTGTAGAAATAAGACAGGGTACTAATTTTTATACTGGTTTTTAGAAAAATATTTATATTGTTGGTGCTCAAATCACCAATTTCTAGCTAGATCATTTTGCAGCCTTCTTTTCAGTGTTTAATAACAAAGTTTTTTCTAATGGCCCTTCTTTTAGTAAACTCGACATGTTATTCCACCACAAAAATCACAAGTTATCTGGCCTTTTAGATCTTTTTGGAATCGGACCTGCTTGAATAAGGACCTCTTAAAAGGGAAAAATAAATTTTGCAGTCAGCTTCTTCATAACGTTTTCAAGGAAATTCTAGGCAATCATTCCTGTCACCAAAGAACTAGAATTTTGGTTGACTGGAACTAGTGAGCTGTGTCCATGGTGTGTCATGAAGGATGTACCCCAGAGAGTACCATGAGCCACTGGGCAGATCCCAGGGACCAGTACTTGCTGCAGGATCTAGTCTGTAATAGTCTTGGCCATGGCTCTGCTGAAAGCAAACCATTCAGTTTCTTGTTTGTACCTAAAACGCCAAAAAAGAAACACTCAAATCCAGCCGCTTTGTCAATTGTCAGTTCTGACTCCTTTTGCTGTGGCCTTATCCATACTATATTGTGGGTAGAGTAACTTCTCAGAAAAAAAGGAAATGTCTGTATTGGTTGGATGAAACTCCACCAGAGCACAGCTTAGCTGGGGCGAGATGCATGTGAAGGCAGGCAGTGCCAAGATTCCGCTTCCTTTGTTTGCCAAATACTAGAAACGCAAGGAAATGCAAGTTACGCTAAACGGCAGTAATACTACCCAACTGCCTTTCTGTTCATTTTGTTTGAAGGAAATTGTTTTGACCAAACAGAAAATTACTTGGAATGGTGTGTTTTACAGTCTACCTAGAAAATAGATGGACAACATTTTTCAACTGTATGAGCACATAGATAACCGAGAGAATGTGGCTGCCTGTGTTCAAGAAGCCACTGACACTGGTTTTTGTTAAACATTGGAAGTTCAGGCAATGGAATAAATGTAGGAACATACAGAATGTTGCACTAATTTGGTAGCCTGGGAATTTTTTTTATTGTGCAGTATGTATTTAAATTTTGTCTATGTTAATTGCCAGCATTTACCTTTATTTAAATGATGGTAAGGTGGAATATTGAATAAAATTAGGTTTTGTGTTTTGTTCTTTGTAGTCTGATAAAATCTCCACCTGGTCATTCATTGTGTGTGACTTGATACCCGTTAACTTGCCCCTTAGTATCAGCTGTTACTTGACACAAATGTGTGTGTTTTTCAGAGGTTTTCAGTCTGGACACTCACTCCATAGGTGAGTGTCGTGTCGTGTCGTCATGAGACAGCACAGTTGTCTCATGTTGTGCACAGTTGGTGTTTCCTCACCACCCAGTCCTTTCTCCTGCTCATCAAAATCAGCATACACATTTTTGACTGTACACACTATAAATGGCATCCAATGTGGATATTTTTCTTAATTGTGACATGCAAAGTAGTGTGAGTCCTGCCAGTATGCTGGTGGATAAGGTCTTTTGAGTATTTGGTTGATTGTCACAGCATTCTCCAAGCAGTGATACTTCTAAAGAAGAGATACATGTTGAAAATGGTTTTAATTTACACTTCCATTTCCTGATTACATTTGGAAATACTTTGTGTAAACCATCCCCCTTCCGCCTCCATTTGTCTGTTGAAAGATTTTAAGTTGGAAACAGTTCCCGTCTGAAAACTCTTCTGAGAACCACAAACCTTGTGTATGGATTTGGCATGGAGCCCTCAGCTGGCGGCTCTGGGTGCTGACGGCCGCTGGAGAGGGGCTCCCCTCGTGCACTTTATTGCCTGGGCAGTTTTGCTTGATCTTTTGTGACTTTGAGCCTTTTAAGTAGTTTGAATGAAAAGACTTAAAATGTTTCATAATTACGTTTTATGTAACAGACTTTGACATTATTTAAATGAGTATGTGTAATGTAACTTTTCTCTTTGAATCATATAAAACTTGATTTTAAATTGGATGTGTGTCCTGTGTCATTTAACTGTGCCTGGTGGCCTAAGTATACCTAGAGACTTTTTGGAAGAGTCTATAAAATTCATTGTGTATTGGCCCAAACTAAACTCTCCTCTTGTTTTCTGGAGTTTTATTCTGTTTCTTTGGGTTCTTTGGAGGGTTCTTTCTGAAAAAAATGTGTGAAGCGAGCTGGGTATGGTGGCTCATACCTGTAATCCCAGCACTTTGGGGAGTTGAGGCAGGAGGATTCCTTGAGCCCAGGAATTCGAGGTGGCTGTGAGCTATGATCACACCACTGCACCCTAGCCTGGGCAACAGAGCAAGACCCTGTCTCAAAAAGCCAACATGTGAAGTGGCCACTCTGGCAGTGGGTGTGGTCCAGACAGACCCAGTAGTGTGCCGGGTGACCCTGTGGCCGTCAGTGCTCGTGCCCTTCCTGTGCCAGGGGGTGGCTGCAAAGAGGTAGAATTGAAAGTGGTTTTCCAGCTACTCTGGAAGAAGTGCTTGGAAGTCTCTTCCATTATTTCCTTCCACCCCCGGCCCAGGATTGCAAAGTACATCATGGAGCCACAGGCTTCACTCTTCCTTCTTTTCCTTCCCAACTCTTAAAACTAAAGGCTGCCATATATCCTCAGAAAACACAGCCCCTGCCCACCTCAGAAAGTCTGATTTGTCCCCAGGGGGTCCAGACCCTCACCGCACAAAAGGTCTGATTACGGAGCCTCCTTCTAGAGGGAAGTATTAGAGCCGCAAGTGTGATTATCCCTCTCGTGGCAACTGACAAGACTTTTCTCCTGCCTTGTTATTGCCAGAAAGGAAAAAGGAAAAAAAAAAAGCCACGGATTCTCTCTTCCGTGAGGCACTTGGCTACGCTTCTTCGACAGCTTTACGCTCTCCCATGTGCTCACACGTGCACGAGCGTGCCCCACTCCTGGGAACAGAGAATGCTCTCACGGATCCACCAATCAATGTCAGCAGCAGGTGTCCAGGCAACGTGTGTGAGTGGGGACAAGGGGCCCTAGGTCTTTGGAACAGCAGAGGAAAGTGTCTTAGAAAGGGCTGTCTCAGGGAGGCGCAGGGAGCCTGAACCAACAGCAGCCGAGGGAGGAGGTCCCTGCCTGGGTGAGGCTAGGAGCCCACGGGCCCGCGAAGAGAGACTTGGGAACACACATGTCAGGAGGAGGGCAACAGCAGGACTCTGCTCCTTCCCTAAGAAAACACACCCAGCATTTCTCAGAGCCAGGGCTGGACAGTGTTTCCTCAGTTCCTGCGGCTTTGTAGCATCTTCGAGGAACTCTCATACTACAGAAGCCAGAGACACATGGCCGGGTGTGGTGTCTCACGCCTGTATTCCCAGCACTTTGGGAGGCAGAGGCGGGCGGATCACAAGGTCAGGAGTTCGAGGCCAGCCTGGCCAATATGGTGAAACCCCCGTCTCTACTAAAAATACAAAAAAATTAGCCAGGTGTGGTGGCACATGCCTGTAATCCCAGCTACTCGGGAGGCTGAGGCAGGAGAATTGCTTGAACCTGGGAGGCGGAGGGTGCAGTGAGCCGAGATCGCGCCACTGCACTCCAGCCTGGGCAATAGAGTGAGACTCTGTCTCAAGAAAACAAAAAAAGAAACCGGGAGACACATTTGTGGTCACTTAAGATTTTTCCAGACAACAACGTGTGTCATTTTTGCCTTTGAGGTGTGTTTCTTTCTGCCTCCATTCCAGCCACAGTCCTATCCTGGCAGTGAGCAAATCCCACACGCAGTTCTGAGCAGGACGCTGAGGCTCAGCTGCAACATGGGGCAGCCAAGAAGATGCCTGAGGAGGTGCCAGGCACACAGGAGGCACTGGGACAGACTCAGGCCGGGCTGCAGCGACGCCCACCCCTCTACTTCCAGGCACAGCCCCTCCGTCTCACAGGACAGAGACAGGGCCGGCTCAGTGGCTGGTACACACTGCTTTATTTGTTCTTTTTATTATTATTTTTAAGTTCACCTACAGCTGCAGTACACACACACCTCTTTATTTGGCTAGCTGCTATTCAGAAGACACTTCCTGAATTCAGGAAAAATTTTTTTAAAAACCTGAGAACAATTCCTGTGACTTCTTAGCTTTGATGAAGTACATTTACTTTGACATTGATATAGCTTGTAACTACTTTTGGAATTTTTTTCCCCTAACACTTTGATCTCATTAAGGGTATCACACCTTTTCCACCAGAAAATACAGAGGTATCATCTTTCTTGGAAACCAATTGAAAGCGTCCCATTTTAACAAAATGACATAAAATTACAAACATTTACATGATTAAATTCAAAGCCTGATCCATCTGGTGCTAAGAAATAAAATGTTAACTTATTTTAAAAGATGTATTTTGCATTATTAAAATATAGTAACGACTTCCATCTTTACATCAAAAGAAACGGGCTTGCATGAGCAATGGCTCCCAGCTCTGGGGAGGTTTTGAGCCACGCCCTTGCGGGGGCCGCTCCAAGCTCCGACTTCAAAAGTTGGAGTTTCCCAGCTGCGAACAGCTGGTCAAAGGCACTCTCAAAAGTTCAAGGAAATGCCCGTTTGCGGATGGCCGCAGCAGGCCTGTGGGTCTGGGGACAGCGCCAAGGAGCTGGCCGTTGGTTCCTGAGATGCTCCTGCTCTGCGGTGTTCTAAGGACATGCGAGCTGGAGCTCTTCTCCGGAAAAAGAAAACGCTGGGGAGGCCTCCGTGTGGGCGGGTCAAGCCAGATAACCAGGCTTGTACTGGCTTCAGCAGAAGCCGCGCTGTTTCCTCCTTCCCCCTCTATCTCCTTCTTTCCCTTCTGTCTCCTCCTTCCCCCTCTGTCCTGATGCCCTGCAGGCTGCTGGGGAGGAGCCTGCCGCCTGCCTCCTGCCTCCCTAGACCGCTGTTCTCCCCACAGCTCTCCCCCGGAGCTGTCCCCCAGCAGGCCACACCTGGGCCCAGGCTCCAGACCTGCCCGCCCACACAGGAGTCCCCTCTAGCCGGAGCTCCGCCCCCTGTTCCCAGGGCGTCCTGGACAGGTCAGTTTTCCCATCTGTCAACCAGGAACATTCCAAGGCTCTTCCTGCCTCACTGCTGTGGTTTCCCACCTTCCACCCAGGCAGGAAGAGAATTTAAAAGCCCCGCAGGCACTGGCCAGGCTGCCTGTGAGAGGGAGAACTGGAAAGCCAGTATCAGGCAGACCCTCTCCCGGTTGGACCTGGGCGCTGGCTCCCCGCAGGGAAGGCAGTGCTGTGCCTGGGGCAGGGGAACAGCAGTGGCAGCAGTTCCAGACTGTCAGAGCTGGGGAGGGCCTCCAAGAGCTGCCAGAGCTGATTTTCCAGAGAGGGAAACTGAGGCCCAGAGAGGCAGTGACGAGCTCTACCTCCCACTGCAAGGCAGATCAGAGCTGGGCTTCTCGCTCCTCAAAGTGCAGTTTGGGCTTCGGAGCTCGGGCCTGGGCTGGGAGCTGGTTAGACGTACAGAACCTCAGGCCCTGCAAGTCAACAGCACCCCCAGGCTGCTCATTAGGGAGTTAAAGTTGAGAAGCACTAAGCTGACCCGGCCACCCCTGGAGAGATGGGCCCGAGACTGAGGGAGCAGCGCGGGTGCACCTTCCACAGCAGAACCTTCCGGAAGTGTTGTGGCGCGGATGCCAGGAGGGGCTCGCTTGTGTCGCCTAGTCCTCGTGAGCCCTCCCCACTGAGGAGAGCGGGCAACCAAGAGGGGCACGCATTTCAGGCTCCAGAAGAACTGGGCAGGCTCCCCGCGTTGGGGAGGAGGCGCCGGCGGCCCAGGCCCACGCACCTGTGGGTCTACACAGCTAATCGCCCTCACCAGCAACCATGACCGCCAGTGGCTGGCCCAGGTCAGCACGGTCTGAAAGTGGATTTGAAAGGTCAGCTTTGAATATCCGAGAGCGACTGCGTTTTGGAGGTGGTTCAGCTCCTGCTAGAGCTCTGGGCAAGCAGAGCCTCCGAGGCCTGGCGGGGGTGGAGCATGCTGTCCTCAGCGGCAGTACTCCCGCTCGATGCTCGTCATCAGCCCCTCTTCCGAGTGGTCGTAGGAGATGGCTGCCGGCCTCTCGGGCTTCTTGCGTCCGCTGCCTGGGGCTCTGTGGGTCAGAAATGGGACAGGGCTGTCAGGAGGCAGGATGGTGCGTTCACACTCATTTCCCCTGGCCACCACAATGGCTCCTAGTGGGCCCATCCTGAAACCCAAACCGAAGTCTTTGCCCTGGGACACCCTGTGGCTCTCTCGCCCAGCACATATCCACCAGCAGGCTTCTACTGCGTCCGCTTCATCTCCCACAACGCTGAGCCCTCGCAGAGTGGAAGCCAGCACCTGCCCTGGTTGAGGGAGGACGGGCTCTGGGGTGGGAAGACTGAGCTTGAATCCCAGCTCTGCGGCTCACCCGCGCGCCTCAGGCAAGGCCAGTGCGACTCCGAGCCTCGGTGTTTTTTCTCAAGCACATAACTCTATTCATGAGTCGTTCTGAGGCATAAGATAATGCATGGGCAGCATGTGATGTGGAATCGAGCACACCACAGCCTTAATCAATGGGAATCACGGCCAGGCGCAGTGGCTCATGCCTGTAATCTTGGCACTTTGGGAGGCCCAGGTGGGCAGATCACTTGAGGTCAGGAATTCGAGACCAGCCTGGCCAACGTGGTGAAATCTCATCTCTACTAAAAATACAAAAATTATCCGGGTGGGGTGACGGGTGCCTATAATCCCAGCTACTCAGGAGGCTGAGGCAGAATGGCTTGAACCCAGGAAGTGGAGGTTGCAGTGAGCCGAGAATGAGCCTCTGCGCTCCAGCCTGAGTGACAAAGTAAGACTGTCTCAAAAAAAATAAATAAAAAATAAAAGGGAATTACTGTCATGTTGGCTGCTTGCCGACATCGGTCCGTGCTTGTACCCTCTGGGGTCTCACAGGAGCTGCTCATTTTGGGGAACCACACGTTCAGAATCCCGCCAGTCCCTCAGCCCACCTGGCAGCCCAGCTGAGAGGGACCGAGACCAGAGCTCCTGCTGCCTGGGTTCCAGAAAGCGGCTGCGCCAGCCTGGACCCTGCTGGCTTGTCCTGCTCTCCCAGACCTTCTGGACTTTGTGTGGACACCTGGGTGGTGCTGACTGCCCCCGGACCTGCCACGGTTGTGTCGAAATGTGCAGACCTTTGCAGGAGGCAGTCCCGGGAGCCCAGGGCAGGGCATGAAGCCTCGGTCAGGCTGGGTGCTGCCTCCTGGAGATGCTGTCTCGGAAGGGGGTGTGCAGGTCTGCAGCTGACAGGGTCCAGGAGAGGCAGGCCAGCTGCCCACAGCCAGGTGTTGGACACTGCCCTCCCAGTGGCCAGCCAGGGACTCTGGGCAATGGGAACACCGCCAACTGCTTTGCCACTTGCCAGACATTAGGGCGAGCCGCCCCCCATTTCCTGGCCTGGTTCCCCCTCTGCGAGCTTGGGGGGCTGGGCTGGATGGACTTAAATGTCCCTCTGACTACTCCCACTGATGCTCAGAGCACAGCCTCCGGGTCCCCGTCTAGCTCTCTGGGAACTCAGGGCAAGAGCTGGGCTCCTGGCACAGCCACTTGACTTCATCCCTCAGGAAGGATCGGCATCTAGCAGAGGGCCTCCAGGCGTCCAGGGGACACACTCCTCCCATGTCCTGGAGACGTCATGCCCCTATTGACCAGCTGGCTCCAGGGACTGTACTTATTAGCACCGCCCGCGGCCAGTGCGCAGAAACAGCTGCGTGGTCACTGTTGATGCCTGCAGGGCTCTTGGCACACTGCCTGTCTGTGAAAGCACTGAAGGCAATATGTGTTCCTTGCAGCCCTGAGACACAATGGAAATGCAGATGTTCTGGAGCCAGGCAGATCTCACCTGGCTCTGCCACGCAGTCGCTATGTGGCTGTGGGCAAGGCATGTACCAGGCCTCACGCCCCTGTGGATAAAACCCAGCAGCTACTCCACGAGTCCAGCCTGAGGGCTGGACCAGGCGCCATCTGCGGTGTGTCTACCACAGAGCTGGGCGCTAAGGAAGCACTCAACAGAAGTCGCTGCAATGCTGTTAGTTTCACAGTGGCTCATGCCTGGCCTGGCGCAGTGGCTCATGCCTATAATCCCCAGCACTTTGGGAGGCCGAGGCAGGTGGATTGCTTTGAGCTCAGGAGTTCGAGACCAGCCTGGCCAACATGGTGAAACCCCATCTCTACAAAGAGTACAAAAATTAGCCAGACATGGTGGCACGCGCCTGTAGTCCCAGCTACTCAGGAGGCTGAGGCTGGAGAATCACTTGAGCCTGGGAAGTGGAGTTTGCAATGAGCTGAAATTGCGCCACTGCACTCCAGCCTGGACGACAGAACAAGACCCTATCTCAAAAAAGAAAAACCAAACAAACAAAAAAACAGAGTAAGGGACCAGCAAAGCACCCAGTACAGAGGAGAGACCCGGCCACTGCCCTTCCTGTTTCCCACCATCCTCCTGGGCTCATCTCCCCTGAGGATTGTTGGGAAGAAGAGGAATGGGCACGGGATGCCCAGACACCCTCAAGGGCAACAGGATCTCCTGGCCAACAGGAATCCCAAGCAGCACTTCTGGACCTGGGGACCCCCACAGGAATAAAAGCCCCTCTGGGCTCACCAGGCAGCCCCCTGCTTGCCTGTGGATGTGAAGCTGAGCCCTGGGGGAGGTGGCCGTCCAGATTCACACAGCCATTCTCCTCACTCGTCCTGTCTCACTCAGCACCCGACATGCCCTGTAGGTGGAATCTTGGGGAGAAAGGAGAGCAGGGACTGGCGCAAGGGAAGCTGACAGGCAGCCCTGGGGCTGGGGTGGGTAGGACGCAAGGGAAGCTGACAGGCAGCCCTGGGGCTGGGGTGGGTAGGACGGTAGGCAGTCCTGGGTCTGTGAGAGGTCAGGCTCCACTGGGCTCCACAGCCACCCCTGCCCTGTCTGCCTGGCAACACTCCACCAACACCGTGGGGCAACTTGTGGGGCTTAGAGAGCCAGGTGGAGCCATAAGCTCTTTCTTTCCCCTGCTTGGGTGGGAGCACACAGATAAAAGGGAAAAATTGATCCTAAAGGGATTCTTGGGAAGTCTCACCACTCTTGAGGGAGTCAAGAAATGAATTTTCGTTTAAATTCTCATTCACTGTCAGGTTTTCCATCAGCAGGGACTCCTAAAGTCATGCTTTTTTTTTTTAGACAGGATCTTGCTTTGTCACCCAGGCTGAAATGCAGTGGCAGGATCACAGCTCACCATAGCCTCCACTTCTCAGGCTCAAGCCATCCTCCCACCTCAGTCTCCTGAGCAGCTGGGACCCCAGGCATGTGCCACCACGCCTGGCTAATTTTGGTACTTTTGTGGAGACGAGGTCTCCCTATGTTACCGAGGCTGAAAGTCACAAATTTCTTAAAAAGAAAAAGACCTTTCCAAGGAGAATCACTCCAAGAAAAGAAACCAATACGCTTCTCCAGAGAGAACAAATCCATTGTAATTGGGCCTCAGAAACCCACGTTAAATGAGGCAAGAACATTTGTGTTATTCTTTTGGGTCTAGAATTTTCTCTTTTTTTCTTTTTTTTTGAGATGGAGTTTTGCTCTGTCACCCAGGCTGGAGTGCAGTGGCGCACTCCGTGATCTCGGCTCATTGCAACCTCCCCATCATGGGTTCAAGGGATTCTCCTGTCTCAGCCTCCCAAGTACCTGGGAATACAGGCAAGTGCCACCACTCCCGACTAATTTTTATGTATTTTTAGTAGAGATGGGGTTTCGCCATGTTGGCCAGGCTGCTCTTGAACTCTTGACCTCAGGTGATATGCCCACCTCAGCCTCCCAAAGTGCTGGGATTATAGGTATGAGCCACTGCGCCTGGCTGGGTCTAGAATTTTCTAGAATCTGCCGCCTCTCCAACGTGGGGAAATACTGCCTTGGATCTCAGTTTACTCACTAGGAAAATGGGGAGGAGTAACCTCTCTCACCAATACCGTAATGTGTCTGGCCCAAGGCCTGGCTTACAGTGGGTATTCAACAAGCATTTGCAGAATGAACAATAAGTGAATTTCAGCAGCAGTTGCAGACAGAAGTTTCTAGAACCCCTATGTTCCCCTCCATGAGCCCCTGGGCTTCCACTAGCCCTTCCTTACAGACTTCAGGTCAGGATGGCCCAGCCAAAAGCTCAGGGAGGCAGCGACTTCCTCCGGCACGGCTGCTTCCCTCTGCTGCTTCCGCAGGGCCCTCCCGGGGGAAGGACCTGGCGTTGTCAGGATGGTCAGGACTGGGGTCAAGGCCCACATGCCCCAGGCTGACATTAAACAATCCTGTCAATAAGCGTCTGTGAAATGCTACCATGTGCCTGGAGCTATGAGGGCCCAGAGGCGAATCTGATTCCTTCTGTGATGAGGCCTGGAGAGAAGAGAGGGGACAGGGCAGGACCACATCACGTGGACCTACTACAGGAGAGGCCACATGTGGGAGGGGCTGGGAAGTTGCACCATGCGGGAGGAGGGACACTAGTTTCACCAGGAAGGGGATAGAGTATGAGGGGCAGATGTTTAAACTGTGCTTTGAAGGGTTTCTTCTTCGATATTTTATTATGAAAAATTTCAAACATACTGAAAAGTTAAAATTTATAGATTCAACAATTAAGTTCAACTTTGCTATATTTACTTTATCACATACTTATTTACTTCTTCATCTGATTTTCTGATGCATCCCAGAGTCAGCTGCAGACATTAGCACCTCCACCCTGAAACACCGTTGGAAGGACCCTGCCTGGGAGGGCGAGGGTGACACTGGAGGGAGGAGATTGAAGGGCGGGACACTGTTGCAGCCACAGGGTGAGGCACTGGTACCCAAGAGCTGCACGCTGGGGGGCTGAGACTGGCCTGCAGGGTCCACGGCTGCCACGGGAGTCAGGTGTGAGCCGTGGGCAGCAAGAAGCACAGTGGGTACAGGGCAGATGCTGCCAGCCCTGACCCTGGGGCAGGACTGCTGGGACCTGGGGCTTCCTTCCTGGTGGGAGCACGGTGCTGGAGGGGCTGACAGAGCCCTGGGCACTCCTATGCCCAGCACAGCACTCAGGGAGGCTCCCATTAAAGTATACTGAATGAAAAGGCTGGGTGCAGTGGCTCACGCCCATAATCCCAGCACTTTGGGAGGCCAAGGTGGGCGGATCACCTGAGGCCAGGAGTTTGAGACCAGCCTGGCCAACTTGGCGAAACCCTGTCTCTACAAAAAATACAAAAATTAGCCGGGCAGGGTGGCTCGTGCCTGTAATCCCAGCTACTTGGGAGGCTGAGGCAGGAGAATCGCTTGAACCCGGGTGGTGGAGACTGCGGTGAGCCGAGATCGTACCAGTGCACTCCAGCCTCGATGACAAGAGCAAAACTCTACCTCAAAAAAATAAAAAATAAAATAAAAATAAATAAATAAATAAGTATACTGAATGAGTGACGTACCACTGGTGAGTGGTAGTAACGGAAATGTCGGGGGTGTCCTGGAATGTGCATGTGTAGAAGTCAGAAGAAGTAATAGCTAATTAGTTCATGGTAGGATTTAATCCTAAATTCCTTGGGCTGATGGAAACTCTAAAGTCCCTGCTGACAGTGCAGGGGCAGAGCTGCGTGGGCATCATCCTCACTCCTCACTACCTCCCCATCTGCAGCGGCTTCTGACATTGCCCAGAGCCGGCCACAGCATTCTACTGGGAAGCAATGGCCAGCTGTTTCCACTCGGCATTCAAGGCGCTCCCAACACTTTAATCCTCCGTCCCCAATTCCCTCCTACCACCCCCACCTGTCCACACAGTGTCCCAGGAGGCTCTTTCCTTCCTCTCTCCTCGGCGAACTCCTGTACGTCCTTCAAGCTGTATTATTTTTATATTTTTATTTATTTATTTATTTTTTTCTGAGACAGAGTCTCCCTCTGTCACCCAGGCTGGAGTGAAGTGGCGCGATCTTGGCTCACTGCAACCTCCACCTCCCGGGTTCAAGTGATTCTCCTGCCTTAGCCCCCGGAGTAGCTGGGATTACAGGTGCGCACCACCGTGCCCGGCTAATTTTTGTTTTTGTTTTTGTTTTTTTGGTATTTTTTTAGTAGAGATAGGGTTTCACCATGTTGGCCAGGCTGCTCTTGAACTCCTGACCTCAAGTGATCCGCCTGCCTAGGCCTCCCAAATTGCTGGGATTATAGGCGTGAGCCACTAGGTCCGGCCCCTTCAAGCCATCTTAAACACCAGTTCTGACCTCCCCTGGAGCTCGCTGCTTGCATTTCCCGAGACCATGCCCCTCCCTGGCAGGGCCTCAGACCCAGCCCCTGCACTGCAGCCCTCAGCACCGCTGTGGGGCTCAGGGTAGGACCTCCCAGTGTCTGTTAAATAAGCGAGTTCAGCAGGGTTCCTGTCCTGAAATCATTTGTAATTAAGGACAATGGCTAACATTTCCAACCTTTTTCACTCCCACAATCTTACCTGACAATCACCCACTCCCAGTGACCCGTTACCACATTAGCTGGAGGTCAGCAAGCCAAGGGGGTGACCGGCCTGGGGTGGAAGGACATCCCTGGAGCAGACAGACAAGGCCTGGGCTCTGGGGTTGGGGGATTTTAAAGGAGGAAATGAGACCAGGCTCCTCGCCTGCTACCTTCAAGGGTGTTCAGCGTGGTTCCCTGGTAACATGCTGCGGAGCTGCAGGTGGGCCCGCTGCTGGCCCTGGGCTGCGAGTTCCTTAAGGGCTGTGTCTTGTTCCTAGATCTGGCCACAGCGCACAGCATGGCACCTGAATATTTTTGAATGAGTTACGGCACAAATAGGAAATGGGTTGGGCATGCCCTGGTCTGATCTAGGTCACGACCTTTTTTAGGAGGAAGAGCAAAGCTGCAGTGAGATGGTGAGCCTTCTGCAATCTCCTTGACAGGACCTTCCCTTGAGGGCTAGGGCTTTGCATTTAGAGGGAGCTGCTTCTGGAAACCTCGTGAGGACCTGGAGGAAAGTGGGGGATAGGAGGGCTCTGAGGCTGGCTGGAGTCAACAAAAAGAACCTGTGGCTTCTGGGAGAGATGTGCCTCCCTGGTACTTACTCAGAGACACTGCCGCTCCCCGGGTGGCCCTCTGTGCTCTGCTCTGCGCACACCTTGAGAAAGATGAAATGAAGAGACATTCAAAGATTGTCAACAGTGCAGCCTGCCTAAGGCTTTGGCTTTGTGTGGACAGACGATGGCCACCACTTTCAACCCAGGATCCATAAGCTTCGGAGCGGAAAGGCTCTCGAGCTGTCAAGTTCCATCCACTCATTGCACAGGCAAGAAAACGGAGGCTGCAAAAACAAAGCGACTTGGAAAGCTCACACACAGAGCAAGTGGCAGAGCCAGGGCCAGACTTGCTGCCTCCCAGACGGCCACCCATGTGAGGGTTGTCTCTCACCCCCAGGGGTCATGTGACCTACTGCCACCTAGCACAAGGACACCCCGTGTGTCACCTCCAGGGATCTTGGGACCCACCGCCACCTAGCACGAGGGCACCCCGTGTGTCACCTCCAGGGATCTTGGGACCCACCGCCACCTAGCACGAGGACACCCCATGTGTCACCTCCAGGGATCTTGGGACCCACTGCCACCTAGCACGAGGTCACCCCGTGTGTCACCTCCAGAGATCTTGGGACCCACTGCCACCTAGCACGAGCACACCCTGTGTGTCACCTCCAGGAACCACGCGACCCCGACCCCACTCTAAACATTGCCCAGAACCCTCTCCCTCCCCCACTGAAGTGCTTTCTCTTCATAAGGCAAGGACGTGTCTACACAGCATGTGGCTGCCGTGGATTCTATGGTCCGACAGTCCACTTGCCTACCCGTGCAGTGCCAGAACCACCCTGTCTCATTCCTGGCATCAGGCAAGCCTGGCTGTCCGCTAAAGCATGTCTTCCCAGCTTCTTTCTTTTTCCAAGAGAGTCTTGGTGATTCTTGGCTATTGGCACTTCCACGTACAGGTGCTCCTCGGCTTACAATGGGGTTATGGCCCGAAGAATATATTGCAAAGTGGAAAAATCCTGTGTTGAATCATCAAAATCAGGGACCATCTATACATGTATTATAATCAGCTTGTCATATTTGGGGGAAAAAACCTTGGGGATTTTTCTAGGGTTGTATTAAACTATAGATCATTTTAGGGGGACTTATAGCTTTACAATAATGAGTCTTCAAATTTATAAATAGGGAATATCTATTCATTTAGGACTCCTTTAGTGTCTTCTAAGAAGTTATCATTTTCCCTATAGAGATACCATGGATATCTCTTTTTATTTTATTTATTTATTTTTGAGACAGAGTTTTGCTCTTGTTGCCCAGGCTGGAGTGCAATGGTGCGATCTCAGCTCACTGCAACCTCTGCCTCCCGGATTCAAGTGATTCTCCTGCCTCAGCCTCCTGAGTAGCTGGGATTACAGGTGCCTGCCACCACACCCAGCTAATTTTTGTATTTTTAGTAGAGATGGGGTTTTCCCATGTTGGCCAGGCTGGTCTTGAACTCCTCACCTCTCAGGTGATCTGCCCACCTCGGCCTCCCAAAGTGCTGGGATTACAGGCGTGAGCCACCGTGCCCAGCCAGCAATGTTATCTTTTTAAAATAAAATTTTCTACCTGCTTGATGCTTCAGAAATGACTGAGATATATACATTTAAAAAAAATTCTTTTCTTTTTTTTTTTTTTTGAGACAGGGTCTTGCTCTGTTGCCCAGACTGGAGTGCAGTGGCCTGATCACGCATCCCTGGTCTGAAACCACTTCAAATTAAATCTATACTTTGAAGTATTTTGGACCACCCAGGTGATGAGAATTTAGGCTGCAAACATAAGAGGTGCCTGGGTTGAGCTTACAACTTCCTAGAGTTTGCAAGATCTTTCTGTTCAAAGGAAAAAACTTTTGGGTAAATAGGTGTACACGACTACAAACAAACCCACTCCAACTGCATGTGCTAGTCAACCAGTTTTTGGTTCATAAATATAAATGGTCATAAAACGACTCACAAACATTTAAAGGGGGAGGGCACATGAAAGAATAATCAAGATGAACCAGCTAGGCGTGGTGGCTCACGCCTGTAATCCCAACACTTTGGGAGGCCGAGGCGGGTGGATCGCCTGAGGTCAGGAGTTCCAGACCAGCCTGGCCAATGTGGTGAAACCCCATCTCTACTAAAAACACAAAAACTAGCAGGGCGTGGTGGCGGGCACCTCTAATCCCAGCTACTGGGGAGGCTGAGGCAGGAGAATTGCTTGAACCCTGGAAGCAGAGGTTGCAGTGAGCTGAGACTGCACCACTGCACTCCAGCCTGGGTGACAGAGCAAGGCTGTGTCTCAGAAAAAAAAAAAAAATTAAATTTTAAAAAATTAAATAAATAAAAGTCTCCAGGAAGGGATGAGCAGGCGGAGACAGGCCACCTACAAGAAACCAAGAGTCAGGTGGCCTCACCTGTTCATCAGTGACACTGGAAGCCACCGTTATAATGGCTGCAAAGGTATAAGGGAAAGCTGTTTTGAACTCGGAATTTTAATTCCAAATAAACTATTAATCAGGTATTAAGAAAATGAAGATATTTTCAGACATACAAAGACTTAGAGTTTATCTCCTATTACGCTTTCTGGAGGAAAAAAAAATTATTTTTATTTTGTTGTTGTTGTTGTTGTTGTTGTTGTTGTTGTTTTTTGAGACGGAGTCTTGCTCTGTCACCAGGCTGGAGTGCAGTGGCACAATCTTGGCTGACTGCAACCTCAGCCTCCTGAGTTCAAGCGATTCTCCTGCCTCAGCCTCCCGAGTAGCTGGGACTACAGGCGCGTGCCACCACGCCCAGCCAATTTTTGTATTTTTAGTAGAGACAGGGTTTCACCATGTTGGCCAGGATGGTCTCGATCTCTTGACCTCATGATCCACCCGCCTCAGCCTCCCAAAGTGCTGGGATAACAGGTGTGAGCCACTGTGCCTGGCTGAAAAAAATATTTCAAAAAAAATTTTTTTTAAATCATAGAAGATAGAGGTTTCATGAGCCTAATGGAATTAACCCAGGAATGCAAGGCAGGGGAAACTTCGGATAATGTGTAATAAGGCCAGAAAGCAACCTGTCAATGTCCAAAGTTCCCATGACATAAATTGAGTGATCAGAGTAGCTGCTCCAAATATCTGAAGAGCTCATGTGTAAATAGGCCACACTTCTTCTGCCTGTCCCGGGGCTCAGTGTGTGCCCACTAAAGGGAGGTGGGTTGTGTTCAACACAGAGGACTAAGTCAGAGCTGCCTGTGATGAAGAGGCTGCCCCAGGAGGCAGTGAGATGCCTGTCACTGAAGCCAGACAGAGGCTGGGTGATCCAACAGCTCATGCCCCCTTATTAGAATTCAAAATCAAGGCCAAACACACACCCTGAAGTCACGCACTTCTATTTCTAGGGTCACTATGAACGCTCAGCAGGTGAGGAGGGGGAGGGCAAGGGTAAGAAGGGATCGCGACAACAGCGTCTTCGCGCTCCCATCTCCTCACCTTCCGGGCCTTGGTGTACTTGGTTCAATGCCAAGGAGCTCCCCAGGGTTCTCCCAGCCCAGCCCAGTACCCTCTGACGGGTGTGGCTTTGCCTTGACCTCTATCGCTGCAGTCCCCGTGCTGAGATGGAGAACCTGTTTTTTTTTTTTTACTTTTTTTGAGATGGAGTCTTGCTCTGTCATCCAGGCTGGAGTGCAGTGGCGTGATCTTGGCTCACTGCAACCTCTGCCTCCAGGGTTCAAGTGATTCTCCTGTCTCAGCCTCCAGAGTAGCTGGGATTACAGACGTGTGCCACCACACCTGGCTAATTTTTGTATTTTTAGTAGAGGTGGGGTTTTGCCATGTTGGCCAGGCTGGTCTTGAACTTCTGACCTCAAGTGATCCACTCGCTTCAGCCTCCCAAAGTGCTGGGATTACAGGTGTGAGCCACTGCGCCTGGCCTATTTATTTATTTATTCGAGACAGGGTCTTGTTCTGTTGCCCAGGCTGGAGTGCGGTGGCCTGATCATAGCTCGCTGCAGCCTCAACTCCTGGGCTCAAGCAACCATCCCATCTCAGCCTCTTGAGTAACTGGAACTACAGGCACATGCCACCACACAAGGCTAATCCTTGTACTTTTTGTAGAGACGAAGTCTCCCTATGTTGCCCAGGCTGGTCTTGTACTCCTGAGCTCAAGCGATCCCCCTACCTCAGCCTCCTAAAAAGTGCTGGGATTACAGGCATGGTGAGCCACCACGCCCAGACTGAGAACCTTTTTTGTTTGTTTGTTTGTTTTGTTTTGAGATGGAGTCTCGCTCTGTCATCCAGGCTGGAGTGCAGTGGCGTGATTCGGCTTACTGCAACCTCTGCCTCCCAGGTTCAAGCGATTCTCCTGCCTCAGCCTCCTGAGTAGCTGGGATTACAGGTGCCTGCCACCACACCCAGCTAATTTTTTGTATGTTTAGTAGATACAGGGTTTCACTATGTTGGCCACGCTAGTCTCGAACTTTTGACCTCAGGCCGTCCACCTGCCTTGGCCTCCCAAAGTGCTGGGATTACAGGCGTGAGCCACCGTGCCCGGCTCTGAGAACCTCTTAAAGCTAAGGCAGGACATCCAGCCAAGCCCAGGGCCTGTCAGGGTGGACACTGAGCTGCCTGCTGCTGCCCTTCTGAAAGGGCAGCGGGACCCTTGCAGCAGGGGGCTTGGAATGCCTGGCGTAGGGACCTGACTTTGCGGTGCTCACTAACATGAAGACACTGCAGCTTCAGGGCAGCCTTAAGGATGGAATGCCATCCAGTGCGTGAACGGCCCCCAGAGCGGATGCAGGAGGAAGCAATTTCCCTGATGGCTCAGCCTTGCTGTTTCTGTTGTTTTCACCTGTGTTTTTCTCTGTGCCTGAGATTTTATTGCGTGGCCCTTTATCTGTCCAATTTGTTTAAGCCTTGAACTTACTTTCTCAGATGGAAAAAGCATGAGACTCCCAGAATACACAAGCTTGCTGAAGCAGCGAGGAGGAGCTGGTATGAAAAGCAAAGACACAGCAGCCCCGATGGTGGCTCCAGCCTCCTGCAGACAGGGGCTCCTCCAGGGGGCTGCCTCCACCTGCAGATCACTGAGACACCTGGACGGACGTCGGGAACCGGCAGCGCCTGGGCTGGGGCCCTGGGAACTGAGCTGAGTTCAGGACCAGTGCGTGTGTGTGCACCTGTTTGTATGTGTATGTTTGTGTGCGTGCGAGGGGTGTGTGTCATCCCTTGAGATTCTAGGGGGGCTTTGGAAAGACCAAACCACAGCTAAACAAGAAGCAGAAAACATATGAGACTGAAGCGAGTAAGATCATCTCTTAAAGTTTTTGACTCTTAAAACCAAAGTTTTTGTGAAAATTAAAGTTTCAAAGGTTACTTTTTTTTTTTTTTTGAGACAGAGTTTCACTCTTGTCGCCCAGGCTGGAGTGCAATGGTGCGATCTCAGCTCACTGCAACCTCTGCTCCTGGGTTCAAGTGATTCTCCTGCCTCAGCCCCCTGAGTAGCTGGGATTACAGGCATCCGCCACCACACCTGGCTCATTTTTGTATTTTTAGTAGGGCTGGGGTTTCACCATGTTGGCCAGGTTGGTCTCGAACTCCTGACCTCAGGTGATCCACCTGCCTCGGCCTCCCAAAGTGCTGGGATTATAGGCGTGAGCCACCGTGCCCGGCCCAAAGGTTACTTTTTAGAAAATCCACTGCATATTTACCAAAAATAAAATATACAGTGGATTTCTTCTCCTGAAAGAGTTCTTCCATTAACTCTCAATTTTTAGCAGCTTAATATGTATGTATGTACACATACCAGTTATATGTGTAATTGGCAGAACAATTCCATTCCTTTTATTCCATCGTATGGATACACTTCCCCCTTCCTCTTTAAGAATTATCCTTCTTTGAAGCCCAGGTTTGGTTTGTTTGGCTTTTCGGTTTTCTTAAGGAAACTTGAACATGTACAGTAGAGAAACTCCTACAACGGCTCTCCTGGACCTGACCCAGCTTTCACAATTTTGCTTGTCTCGTTCCGTTGCTCACCACCAGAGGGCACTGTTCTCCCCACACAGAGGCCAAGATCCCAGTGCCCTGGGGAAGCTCCACCGCAGGGCTTTGCAGGCAGCAGAAGCTGAGCAGTGCAGGTGGAGGAGCGGTGGGGGAGCGGGGCAGGCAGGCTGTGAGTCGGAGAGTGGTGCGGGTGGGCTCTGCGTAGGGGGGGATGGCGCAGGTGGGGTCTGCGCGGGGGAGCAGTGCAGATGTGTGGGAGCAGTGCAGATGTGTGGGAGCAGTGCAGGTGGGCTCTGCATGGGGGGCGGTGCAGGCTGGCTGTGTGGGAGTGGTGCAGGTGGGCTCTGCGATGAGACCTGTCTTGCATGGCTAACATGACAAGGATGTGACAAGGGGCTCTGGGAAACCCCCCCAGCTGTGGGCTGCCAGTCCGGGGCCCGTCTCCACTGGGAAGGCCTTGCCTTGAAGGAGGTGTTTCCAAAGCCACAGGGAAAAAGGCAAGGGAGACCCAGAGAGGCTGTCACTGGACTCAGGGTCTGAGAGACTTGTCCGTGCTAGCAGGGTGTGGATTGCGGTTGGCCTGACCTGCAAACAGGCACCCTCCCACTCCTTGCTGGGCCCCAAAGTCCTCTGATGTAAATAAGAAGGTGGGACTGAACCATCTGTGAGGTCCCTTAAGCTCAAGTCATCTCGGAGTTCAGCAATAGAAAGAAATGACAGCAGTCTGGCCATTTACTATCAAGAAACAGAGCTTGGTGGGAATCGGAATGGGTGGCCTTGGGCAGGGGGCTGCTTTCCCTGCTGGGTAATGGGCTCACGGCATTTAGGGGCAGAAGGGCCTGTGTTGTGCACAAACCACTGCTCTGACCCTCCTTCCCAGAGTCTAGTTAGGGTCTGCCCCAGCCCTATGGGACTCAAAGCTCCAAGGTTAAGAGCTCTTGGTCAGCATCTCTCGAAGAGTGCATGAGCCGACATCGTCCTTTCCACCGCATTTCTACACCCTGCCGTGCCCAGTACTCAGCAGCAGCCACCACAGCCTCTCATCAGGGCAGGAAACGTGAGGCTGTACTCCTGACCGTGATGCAGCCAGGCTTCTAATCACCTACAGCAGCCAGCAGCCAGGGACCATGAAGGGAGAGAGCCTCTGAGGCTGCCCGCTCCTCCCCCGGGTCGAGGCACTGGGCTTCTAACATCTTTTAATCCTACTCTTTTTATAGAACTCCAGAGAGGACAATTATTCCTTCAGTTTTTGATGTTCATGTTCTAGGCTTGGCATCCTTCCCCACCCATCCACACGCTCTCCCTCAGCAACTGTACCCTGGTATGGCATCAGCCACTATCCAAATGCTGATGTCCACGAAATGACAGCTCCAGCTCCAACCACTTTTTGCAGTTGACAGGAATTTCGGACAGCCCACGGAAATTATCCACCTAGGACTCAAAACTCAACTTGTACAAAACTAGGCCCATCCCGTTAATAGCATTCTGAATCTTCTCAACTACACAAGCAGGGAATCTTGGAGTCTTTCTAGAAACTCGCTTTCCCTTGCTTGTCAAACTCAGTGGCTCACCTCACCTCCTCCTCCACCTCTCACCTGGATTCCTCCCTTACCTGGGCTCCTGCCCCCATGCAGTCTCCCCCAGTACAACCTCCCCCGCCACTGTGGATCCTTCTATTACACAGGCTGGGAAGACACACAAGAAACTGAGAAGCTGCTTGTCTCTGGAGAGGGGAGCTGGGGAAAGAGCTGGGAGGAAGGGAAATTTTCTTTGCAATGCATGTTTTCAATGTCCCCTCGTGTGCCTGTGTATTACCTCTTCTAATTTTTAAAATAAACATTTAAAAATGATGAAACACAGAAAACTTCGCCTAGCTCCCCACTGCCTACATGACAGTTCAACCTCTTAGCCTGGAATCCTGTGAAAATGTGACCCAAACCCGTCTCGTTGGTTTCTGCTCTCCGACATCGCCTGGCTGAATGGCACATAAACTCCAGGCTGTTCAAAAGCGCTTCTGGGCTGGGTGCGGTCGCTCATGCCTGTAATCCCAGCACTTTGGGAGGCTGAGGTGGATGGATCACTTGAGGTCAGGAGTTCGAGACCAGCCTGGCCAACATGGCGAAACCCCGTCTCTACTAAAAATACAAAAATTACCTGGGCATGGTGGCACATGCCTGTAGTCCCAGCTACTCAGGAGGCTGAGACAGGAGAATTGCTGGAACCCGGGAGGCGGAGGCTGCAGTGAGCCGAGACTGCGCCACTGCACTCCAGCCTGGGCAAGATAGAGTGAGACTCCATCTCAAAAAAAAAAAAAAATCGCTTCTGGACCTCTGGAGTTTTCTACACATTGTTTCCTCTTTATGGAAAGCTCCACCCTTTGTCAACCGCTGGAACACATTAGTGATCCTTTAGAACCAACTCAGACACCAGATCCACTTGAAGACTTCTGCCTCGGGTGGGATTCCCACGCCTCCACATGTGCAGACTCACTGGAACATGCCTTTACAACATGCTTCCACGGGAACTTGCAAACGTGCATTTACGCACCCCTTCCTAACACGGTTATGAGCTTTTTGGGGGTCCGCACCATCCTTTCTTCTTGTCCCCTGGATCAATTGAAATATCACTCATTGCCATTTAAATTTGTGTTCTTTGCTACAGACTTGAACGCAGGCAGATAGTCACCGTCTTCAGGACAGTGACTTTGTTTTGCCGCAAGTCCATTAAGTTACCCATCACCTTGACGTCCTTCTGTGGAGGTGCCGTCCCGCCAGGCACTCACTGTGACTGCTCTCTTTACACCGTGAGTTCCGTAGCAGCTGCATGCCAAGATTACTGTAAAGTCCTGGCTGGGGTAACAGGCAAGAAAGAATTATCCGGATGCTCCATGGCTACAGCAAATGGAACCTTTCCAAAAATGGTGGATGACAGAGTCCCTCAGCCTAAGGAGAGGACACTATTGCCTGAGACTTTCTTGCAAAACAGAAAAATTCTCAGATAACGTACTTCCCTTGACCTTGAGTGACCCAGGTTTATAGGCAGAGGGAGGAAAACAATCTGAATTACCACTGGCTAATAAAAATACTGAATCTGGCTAGGCACAGTGACTCACGCCTGTAATCCCAGCACTTTGGGAGGCCAAGGCAGGGGGACCACCTGAGGTCAGGAGTTCAAGAACAGCCTAACCAATATAGTGAAACCCCATCTCTACTAAAAATACAAAAAAATTAGCCAGGCGTGGTGGCATGCTCCTGTATGTAGTCCCAGCTACTCGGGATGCTGTGACAGGAGAATTGCTTGAATCCTGGAGGCAGAGGTTGCAGTGAGCCGATGCACTCCAGCCTGGGCGACAGAGCAAGATTCCATCTCAAAAATAAAATAAAATAAAATTAAAATTAAAATACTGAATCTATGTCTACTTGATTAAACCAAAATTTCTTCTCCAAGGGTTCCTTCAAATTTCACGAGGGCATCTAATGCTCAAAACCTCCTCTTATCCAGCCCATTCTGGGACTAAGATTTTCTGGTGAATTCCATGTCCAGCAGCGCCATCCCTACCGCCATCCACTACTGCTACGCTGTAAAAAGAGCCTTCCTACAAGAGCTGACTGCACCGCACTCCTTGTGTCCTATTCTCCATGAATTCCAGCCCAAGGCGCCTCCCACCACTCTCCGACCCATCTCTCACCAGGGACCTTGAGACCTTCGAGTGGCTCAATTCGACCACCAACTCTCAGGCTTCCCACATATATCCCACCAAGCAGCACGTCCAGCAGCTGAGCACGCCCTCCGTCCTAAGCACCTTCCTCCCTTGGCTTCCGGATGTTCTCTTGGTTTTCTCCCCTTTACTGGCTGTTCTTTAGGATGCCTCTATCTCCTCAACCTTTGAACAGCGTGCTCAACTCCTGGCCTCGTCCCACGTTAGTTCACATACACGAAGCTCCCAGGACAGAGCCCGGTGCCCATCCATGCTTCCTAAGCACATGCTGGTAGCATCATCACTGGTGATCCCATCTAATCTCATGGGTTTAAATCCTCCCATGTTCTAATGGCTTCTAAACGAACTCCAAACCTGACCTCTCCCCTGAATGCCAAACTCTTAACAAAGATCTACTCACTTGACATTTCTGTTTGGATGTCTGACAGGCATCTCAAATTTAACATACTGAAAACCAGTTTCCTGGTTAATGACACCCCAAACCTGCCCCTTCCACATTTTCTGTGTCTGTTCACGGCAGCTACATCCCTCCAGCTGCTCTGGCCAAGAACTCCTGGTTCACCTTTGATTCCTTTCTTCCTCACACATCCCAGTCACCCCACTAGCGAGTCCATAAGCCAACTGCCCCTCACCACCGCCCGCCAACCTGGTCCAAATGACCCCACATCTCACTTGGATGACTGCAGAAGCTCCCCTCCCCCAGCACAACCCCAGCTTCTGTGCCTGCCACCACCTCACTCCCCCTTTCTTCACTCCAGCGAGACTCTGTCTCAAAAAACAAAAACAAAAACAAAACATAATATTCAGAATGATGATTCAGGGATAAACAGACCGTCTCTAAGACATTCCCAGTCAACAGTGGTCAAAATTTTTAAATGTGAGTGCTTAAAAGAATAACTTTCACTTGAGTTTGATGTTCTTTTATGAAGAATATGTCTCTCCTCCAAAATGCTAGACAGTTATGAAGCTATTAAAGGTTTCTTTTCCTCCTTTCTTCCTAAAGAAACTAAAAGTAGTGTTATTGGCTGGGTGCAGTGGCTCACACCTGTAATCCCAGCACTTTGGGAAGCCAAGGCGGGTGAATCACCTGAGGTCAGGAGTTCAAGACCAGCCTGGCCAACATGGTGAAACCCCGTTTCTGCTAAAAATACAAAAATTAGCTGGGCTTGGTGGTGCGCATCTGTAGTATGCAGGCGTTACCTGAAAATAATGAATTGGACCCAAGGGCTCCCTTCCGTCTCGAATAATCTGTGATTCTAGGATTCATTCATTTATTCAAGAAACATTTATGGTGCAGAAAATACATACAGTCGGCTGGGTGAGGTGGCTCACGCCTATAATCCCAGCACTTTCGGAGACCAAGGTGGGCGGGTCACCTGAGGTCAGGAGTTTGAAACCAGCCTGGCCATCATGGCAAAACCCGGTCTCTTCTAAAAATACAAAAACTGGGCGTGGTGGCAGGCGCCTGTAATCCCAGATACTCAGGAGGCTGAGGCAAGAGAATCGCTTGAACCTGGGAGGCACAGGTTGCAGTGAGCCGGGATCACACCACTGGACTCTAGCCTGGGCAACAGAGTGAAACTCCCTTTCAAAAAAAAAAAAAGAAAGAAAAAAGATACACACAGTTCACACCCAGAAGGGCAACTGCAGCTGGCTGACCTCCTCAACAATTCCTGAAACCATCTCCTCTGCAAGCCTCTCACCGCCACTGCCTCGGTTCAGGACTCGGCCACCTGGACCATTGCAGACTCCCCCACCCGCTCACACAGGTGGTCATGTTATCCCTAGTCTGACTCTGTCCAGTTCATCCTCCCCACAGTTGTCGGTGTGACGTTCCTAAAACACAAACTGTCAATCCTTACTTTTCAGATACCCAGAACTTTCATAGTAATCCAAACTCGCTAACATGGAATACCCCTGGCATGGCGCGCTGCAGCCTGGCATACTCTCCTAAGACCTCTCTGACCCATGCCCTGGGCACCAGCTGCCCCAGCCACCAGTGACATTAGGCATGAGGTTCTCTCTGCACAGAACTTGCTGCCTGGATCACGTCCACAGACCCTTCCAGATTCAGGACAACTTCCAAATTCATCCCTTCGGGAATGCCTACCTGCCTCCCTTGGGATTAGCCGCTTTCTCCTGTGGCCTTTTGATACGGATCTCTCATCGCCCTGCTTTCTACTTTCCCCCATCGAGCTGCAGACTTCTTTAGGGCAAGGGCTATGCCGTGTGGCCTCATCCCTAGCACCCACAGCGGGACCGGTGCTCAAAGGATAGCTGGAAAATGACTTAAAGAGCGAGCAGTCACCATGATGAATAATATCAGCAAATCAGAGGGCACAACATTCACTCTTGCTATTTGCCTCTCATTTTCACCTCCGAGTTTCCAAAGCACTTGAAAATGAACACTAAAATTAACTGCCTCCTTGCTATGTGTGAATTCCTCCCAAATTTCTCAGCTATTTGTCCAGGCAGTGTTATATAACTGCAGGCTGATGTGGTATTAAAGGAATCTTGTTATATAATTCAGCCCTACTCACTGCAGCTCGCTTTTCCTTTTTAAAGACCGTAAGGGAGAGTAGCAGGGAACCAGGGCCAGAGGGAGAGAGCTCTGTGCACTGTCGCCTGGGGCTGTCCCTCTCCCCCACCCTCCCTGTGGCCTTTTCAGGATTCCTTGGTGCGGTGGCCACCCAGGAAGGCATCTTCCTCGGCTCCCAGCAGCTGCTAAGCAAAGCCTCCGGGACCCCAGGGAGGAGGACGAGGCCCTTGGCATCCTCCCTGAGCCCGGGAGCGGATGTTAAAGATCTTGTTCATTCAGCTCTGCTGGAGCGAAGACGGTTGCCAAACCAGAGTGCTTGTTTTATTGTTTTTTTTAGAACAGCAGGACTATTATTACGAGTATTCAGGGAGAGAGAATAGGAAGCGCAAAAGAGATTCCGCAGCATCTTAAAAATAGCAGTAACATGAGAATTGCCTGCCCAGCAAGGCAAGGATCTGGACCGGTGGGCGCGGCAGGGCGCTTCTGAGCCACCGTCTGGCTGCCGTGCCACCACAGCCGGCGCCCCGCTCCAGGGCGGCCCGGGAAGGCCAGGCGGGGCCGCGGGCCCGAGGGGAGCCGGGAGCCCGGCGCGCTCCGCCTAGGGGTGTCCTTCCTCGGCCGCTCCCAGCGCGATCGCCCCCAGGCCTGGACACAGACCCGGAGACGGGGCAGAGAGGGAGGAAACCTGGGGGCCCAGGGGCGGGGAGGCCGGGGCAGCGGGGAGCACGCAGATCGGAGGCTGGAAGGGGGCGCAGCGCGACCGGCGCCCAGGGCTGGGGCGGGGACGCGCGGCCGGTGAGTGGGGTCCCCGCCGTCCCCCGAGGCCCTGCGGCTCCCACACTCACCGCGCTCCCCGCGACCGCGGTGGGTCGGGGCCGGGCTGGGCGGCGCGGGGCGGGCTCCGGGGGGCCCCAGGCCGCCGACTCGGCCAGCAGCTCGTCCAGCAGGCGCAGCGTCTCGTCCCTGCCGTCGGGGGGCGCCAGGGGGCTGGGGTCGCGGCCGGGCGCCTCCTCCGCGGCTGCCCCCGGGTCCTCGGCCGCCGCCACCGGCACCCGCCGGCGGGTCCCGCCCTCCAGGGCTGCCGCTCCGGGCCCCGCGGGGAGGCTCTCGGGGCTGCGCCGCCGCCTCAGAGTCCGGCTGCTCCGGCTGCTGCCGCTGCCCATGGCGCGCCCGCCGCCTCCCGGACCGCCGAGGGGGCCCCCGTGAGGGGGCGCGGCCGGGGGCGGGGACGCTAGGGGGTGCGGCCGGGGCGGGCTGCAGAGGGAGGCGCGGGGCGAGGCCCGGGAAGCGGCCGCGGCCAGGGGCTAGGGTTCCCGGGCGGGGGTCGCGGCCCGAGGACCTGGGTGCGAGCCGGAGCCTGGGGAGGGGCGGGCGAGGCAGGGGCTGCATGGGCGTCCCGAGGGGGCGCACACCGGCCCAAGGGAGGGGCGGGCCCGAGACCCCGGCGAGGAGCACCGGGTGCGGGCGCGGCCTCCCCTCCCGGGTCTCCCCCTACAGTCCCCCCACTCCCGCCCACGGGTCCCCTCGCTCCCCGCCGTCGGGTCAGCCCTGTCCCGGCCGCCTGGAATTGCTGAACACGCGGGGGGCCCGGCTGGGTTTGTTCATTTATGGAAACGCTCCCCAGACGACGCTCGCCGGGCCCGTGGGAGGCGGCGGGAGCTTGGGGGGACTTCCCAGCGCCTGAGCCCCCTAGCGATGCGCGGGGTGGGCGGGGGAAGACCCTGAGGGCTGCGCGCGCTGCGTTCGCGAGGTCCGGCCGTCAGTGCGCCCCGACCTTTCAGTGTCCGCCAGGCCTAAGACGCCCCGGGAGGGAAGGGGCGATCCTCCGGGCACCAACAGCCCCCTCCGGCCTTCTTCCCTCTGTTGCCCCAGCGGAGACTGGATGTGTGAAGGTTGAGCCTCATCAAAACCTCCAAATAGTCACTACTTTTGGGAAAGAAAAACTTTGAAAATGAAGGAGAAAGGCAAAGCAACCCCCACCCCGCCCTCCCCCCGCCACAGGAAAGAAGCAAAAGGAAATACCTAGGTGGTAGTCAAACGTCTAGCTTTTGGTCTCGGAATTTTTTTTTTTTTTTCCTTAACCGCTTTTCTTTTTAAGTGAACTAACCACAACCCAGAGTAGAAAACACTCCAAAGCTGCCGAATTCAAACCCAGCGAGCCTTCCTGTTGGTTGGTTCTGTGTTTTACTTAAATGTGATTACTTCCTTCCCTTGCCCACCTCCCGCAACTTTAAATTCCAGCCTTTCCAAGACAGGGCAATTCAAAAGTCCTGGGTTTAACTCACCTATCTTGACTTGACGTTAACTTTTATCCTGATTGATTGGATTCCAGAATAATTGTGAAAATGGAATTTCGGCTAAACTTTCCCAACCACAGACTTGAAATTTTACTATTTTATCACTTCAGGAGTAGACATTAAAAAACATATGCCTAAGAAAATGGAATAAAAATGGGACTCAGATTCACATCCATTTATTTTTATTATTAAGAGAGAACAAGAAGCCGGGCGCGGTGGCTCACGCCCGTAATCCCAGCACTTTGGGAAGCCGAGGCAGGTGGATCACGAGGTCAAGAGATCGAGACCATTCTGGCTAGCACGGTGAAACACCGTCTCTACTAAAAATACAAAAAATTAGCCGGGCGTGGTGGCGGGCGCCTGTAGTCCCAGCTACTCAGGAGACTGAGGTAGGAGAATGGCGTGAACCCGGGAGGTGGAGGTTGCAGTGAGCCGAGATCGCGCCACTGCACTCCAGCCTGGGCGACAGAGTGAGGCTCGTGTCAAAAAAAAAAAAAAAAAAGAACAAGAAAGTATTTATAATCTAGCTGGACGTGGTGGCTCATGCCTGTAATCCCAACACTTTCAGAGGTTGAGGCGAGCAGATCACTTCAGGTGAGGAGTTTGAGACCAGCCTGGCCAACATGGTGAAACTGTCTCTACTAAAAATACAAAAATTAGCTGGGCATGCTCACTTGAACCCAGGAGGTGGAGGTTGCAGTGAGCCGAGATCACGCCACTGCACTCCAGCCTGGGCAACAGAGCTGGACTCTGTCTCAAAAAAAAAAAAAAAAAGAAAAGAAAAGAAAAGAGAGAGAGAAGAGAGGAGAGACAGAGAGGGAAAAGAAAAAGAAGAGAAAAAAAATGAGGCTGTAATCCCAGCACTTTGGGAGGCTGATGTGAGCGGATCACTTCAGGTCAGGAGTTCGAGACCAGCCTGGCCAATATGATGAAACCCTGTCTCTACTACAAATACAAAAATTAGCCGGGCATGGTGAAGGGCACCTGTAGTCCTAGCTGCTCGGGAGCCTGAGGCAGGAGAGTCACTTGAACCCGGTAGGCGGAGGTTGCAGTGAGCCGAGATCACACCACTGTACTCTAGCCTGGGCAACCAAAGAGACTCCGTCTCAAAAACAAAACAAAACAAACAACAACAACAACAACAAAAAATAAAATAAAAAAATAAAGAAAAAGCAAAAAGAAAAGAAAAAAAAATTTTTTAAAGAAAGTATTTATGATCCCCCCTGCCTTTTTTTTTTGAGACAGAGTCTCGCTCTGTTGCACAGGCTGTAGTGCAGTGGACGGATCTCTGCTCACTGCAACCTCCGCCTCCCGGGTTCAAGTGATTCTTCTGCTTCAGGCTCCTGAGCAGCTGGGATTACAGGCGCGCACCACCACATCCGGCTAATTTTTGTATTTTTAGTAGAGACAGGGTTTCACCATGTTCGCCAGGCTGGTTTTGAACTCCTGACCTCAGGTAATCCACCTGCCTTGGCCTCCCTAAGTGCTGGGATTACAGGTGTAAGCTACCGTGCCTGGCCTCTCCCCCCCTTTTTTCTGATGTGCCATCTTAACCATCCAGGTGTAGGATGTGGGGCCAAACACAGATGTCATTTGGGTGCGCTAAGTCCACAGATGTGTCTCGTTTGGAAGCTATTGATATAAGTTTTTAAGAAAACAAATCTCATCTTGAAACTCTTTAAACCCCAAAGAACAACAACATTTAGAGGCAAACAAGATTTTTCTTGAGTTCACTCAGTTTAATCATTTAAAGGAAAACGTGTTTTGCTTCTGCCTAAATAGAAGCTAGTCATGTGACTCACGTTTAAATACATCCACAGCTCCCTGCGTTCACCTCCCAGGGCAACCAATTTTTCTGGCCACTCTTGATTCCAACGCTGTTTCCCAAAACTTGTCATTAGCTCCGCTTCAGCGGGAGGAATGCCAGAGCCAGCATTCTTTCCACTTTGAGAGAACATTTTAAAATCTGCTACATTTGTAGACCTGGCTTCCATCAAATATGCTGAAAACCCAGATTGATTTTATTAGAAGCTTCCCATAATAAGCAAACAACCTAAAAGCTTTCTGCATGACTAATGTCCCTAAGATCGTCTCTAGAAATAAATAAGAATTTTTGTCCGAAAGAGTTAGCAACGTCTCAGGAATATTGGAGAATTGAAGTGGGGTGTAATCCTTCTTAAGAAAATAGCTGGCAAGTCACACCTTCAGCTGAAGGATTCTTTTATGCGGTGATAGTGCTCGTGGGTGCTGGTGATGGTGGGTGGAAGGTGAAGCCCAGTTTGGGAACTCTCTGCTTAACTCTGGGAAAATAGAACTTCCTTTCCTTAAACAAATTAAACCCTGGAAGAGGACTACAGTTGGTGATACTTTTCGGAAGGACTTGGGCGCCCGAATGATGTTTTCCTTGGTTTCAGGAGTAGCCAGGCATCTACTGCAGATGAAGCCAGTTCCTCCCACCACGACTCGTGGACCAGTCATTACAATAGCCTGCCAAACCAACCCACCTTTCAAAACCCCACTCCAGGGTCCCTGCTTCAGGACTCGCAGATCTAGTCTCCCTGCTCAGATATCCTGCAGTTTCCCACCAATCGTGGCACTCCCAAGCCATTACGTAAGAAAGATGTGTTGTGCAGGTGCTGGTTCTTATGAATATGCAGACAGATAATATTTGCATTTGGGTGATAAATGAGACGGCATTTGAAACATAAGCAAGCCATGTTTCTATTTTTAATGCTTAATCGGTAACTTGAGAGAGCCACAGTGCTATTAACGAATGCTGATATGTTTGGACAGCAGCAGTCCACATAATTGCTATTGTCTTTTACCAAAGTGTCCAAGCTTCTGCATTTGGTTTCATGGTTTCGGCGTCAAGAGGGGAAAACAAAATATAAGGGCGAATCACCATTATTCATTAAGGACAATTAATGAGTTACAGAACTCTTTTCAATATTTACTCAGAAATAAGATACGTGAGGTCCTCAGGGTTGGCAGGTCCAGGTCATGGCTGATTTGGCGCGTTCTATAACACTGTAAAAAATTCTGACAGTAAAATGACAATGACTTGTACCCCATCTAAACAAAAGGTTTAGCACTGGAATTTACGATGCATACTTTCCATGACTAGAGCAGTTCTCGTTTAGAGGCATCTCATGGCTTCTGGCTTAAAACAGCAGATCGGGTGCAGAGTTGTCTTCTCTTGGTACTTGCGACTTTGCTGGAATTAAGATAAAAGAAAAAGGGATACAGGAGGAGTTGTAAGAAGGAGGGAAATCACAAAGGAGAGGTTTCAACGCATTTCTGAAAGATGGAAAACTGACAGTAGAGAGCTGCCAGATGACACAGGCTGAGCAATTGCAGTCTATGCCATGATGACAGACGCTGGAGAGGAAACGGGGTCAATGGACTGACAGATGAGACTCCGGGACACAGTCAGCGGGTATAAAAGGAGATGGGAGTGAGAAGTGGGCATCGGACCTAAGGAGCGATTAAGATCTTTACGTGGGACAAGGGCATCATCCCCCACTGACTCCTGCTTATATTTAAGAAAAAAAAATGACCAGGTAGCTGATGTGGTTTCACTCCGCTGCCATGTGTATAAGACTCTTTTCCCATTGGATTTTTACTCCGGCTAGGAATTTAGACCGGGGGGCGGGGGGTGGTGGGTTTGTGGGGTGGGGTGGGGTGGACAGGCTTCGATTAGCTGAGCAGGCAGGAAGCTGGCCGCCTTGAACTGGAGCTACTTGAGGTTCAGGTGCCCATCCCTGGCCCACTGAGTAGGATGATGTTTGTGTGGGACCGTCCTGTCTCCAGGGGCAATGCACACAGCAGCTGAGAAAGGTCCAGTACAGTGTCCACAGCTGCTGGCCTCAGTGAACGTAAGCTTCCTTCTCCTTGCAAATCTGCTACACAAAGTGATCTGTGAGCTGACTCCCCTGTCCATGAACCCACAGTTTTGAGAGTGAGATTTGGAGGCCACTCAAAACATACTCGGACCCTAGGCTTTGGTGGGGTCATTTATCATCCTGAGGACAAGGTTTGAGGGGAGAGGGAGGGCAGTGCTGGGAAAGGGAATTGAGTCTGTGTAAATTTGACCATTAACATGTAATATTTATTACAGAGGTTAACCTTTAAATACTGTTGGCTAAAAAGAGTGTGCAACAAACATAAAATGTCCAACTTTAAGCTCAACCCCCCCACTGTGAATATCAACTTCTCTAATGTGGAAGCTGCCCGGTGGGGGTGGTCACCTCTGCACACGAACATCCCATGGTCCCAGACACCTGGGAAGATGCTTAAGTTCCTTCTTCTCATTAGAGAGCTGAGAACCAACCAGTCAATTAATCAGCTCAGAGGAATAGAGTGCTGTAGTCAAGGCCCAGGTTAAATATTAAAAGCGTCTCTTAGCTCTTTAATTTGTAGCTGTTTAACTTGGTAAGTGGAGTTGAAGTCCCAGCCTGCTCATGGCGATTACTGATTAATGCCTGTGCACATTTGTACAAGTCTCCCTGGCTGCACGATCGCCTGTCCTCTGGAGTGCAACTTTCCTTCACCGCACAGTCAACCTCCACCCAACGGGGACAGCTGACACTTCGAGAGGCCCTGCCCTGACCCTTTACCGACTGTGGCTCGTTAAATGAGCCTCACGGTAACCTTGTAAGATAGATATTTTCTGCCTCTATTTTACAGATGGCAAAACTGAGGCTCCGAAGAGTGGGGAGCTGGCCTAAGGTCTTGAAGCCAGTGACAGCCAGAGCTGGGACTCAAGCCACTCTCTCTCCAGACCCCATGGTTCTTTCATGATGCTATCTGTACCCAAATAAATGACAAACCTAGCAGAATAGACCAGCCGAGCTCTGAATATATGCAACTATTACCGTTACCCTGGGCCACCATGTAGGTGGGGTGACTGATATGGTTTGGATTTGTGTCCCTGCCCAAATCTCATGTTGAAGTGTATTCCCTGCAGTGCTGGAGGAGAGACCTGGTGGGAGGTGATTGGATCATGGGGGTGGACATCCCCCTTGGTGTTCTCGTGATAGTGAGTGAGTTCTCGTGAGATCTGGTTGTTTAAAGTGTGTCCCCCTGCCTACTTCTTCCTGCTCTAGCCATGTAGGATGTGCTGGCTTCTGCTTCGCCTTCTGCCATGGTTGTTTCCTGAGGCCTCTGCAGCCATGCTTCCTGTACAGCCTGCAGGACCGTGAGCCGATTAAACCTCTTTTCTTTATAAATTACCCAGTCTCGGGTAGTTCTTTTTTTTTTTTTTGAGATGGAGTCTCGCTCTGTCAACCAGGCTGGAGTGCAGTGGTGCGATCTCAGCTCACTGCAAGCTCCGCCCCCCAGGTTCACGCCATTCTCCTGCCTCAGCCTCCTGAGTAGCTGGGACTACAGGCACCCACCACCATGCCTGGCTAATTTTTTTGTGTTTTTAGTAGAGATGGGGTTTCACCATGTTAGCCAGGATGGTCTCGATCTCTTGACCTCATGATCTGCCTTCCTTGGCCTCCCAAAGTCAGGTAGTTCTTTATAGCAATGTGAGAACAGACTAATACAGTGACCACCTATTTCTGTTTCCCCAGAACTCAGAATATTCCAGGTCATGGTGGTCAACCAGATTAGTTGGTCACCCTACACGTAGGGTTGTACAGGTTGTTCACTAAACAAGAGTGCCTGACCAAGAAGCAAATAGAGGCCACAAGCCAGCCATGTTCCATTCACCAAGCTGTCCTCATGGAGCAGGGCTGTATCCCCCTAGAGGAAGGTACAATATGGGCTAGCTAAGGCCCTACTAGTCCCTCTGACACTATGAACCCGGAAGTTTGAGCAGCTCAGTGATTTGGGTAATGATCTCATCGTAAACCAACCTCTCTCTTGCCAGGGAATTTCTCCCTCTCCCCTAAACACACACACACATTCCTAATCACGTTCTTATAAACTGTTCAAGTCGTGGGAAATGAGGCTGGAGAAATAGGAGAGATCCAAAATGCCATGTCTGATAGCCCTGAATGCTGTTCTCCAAACATCTCCTCCTGGATGCACAGCAGGAAGGCACTCCCCGCCCCGTGTGATCAGATGTCACTTCTGGCCTGGAGCATTCAATCCTGGTGAAAGATGCCATCCAAATTCTCCTTCTCTTGGCTGCAGCAACTGGTACCGCTCGCTATGGTGGCAGCTCCATCAGCCGGGTCCTGGAAGGGGAGTCGTGGAGCAGATCCCCTGGCTGGCTGGTGATGGACGTGTAGCCTGGCTGACAGCCAAACCTTTGCTGTCAGAAGCCATTTCTGCTGGGGGCCGTTTCTTGCTGTGGCACAGCCCAGCTGTCCTCACTGAGACTCCAAAGTAAGAAAACGTGCACTTGATTCTATGAGCTGCACAGCTCCCCTGGAGAGTAATGGAGTCAGCTTTGCAGTTTTCTTCTTCTTTTAAAGAAACAGAGGCTCACTCTGTTGCGCAGGCTGGAGTGCAGTGGTATGATCACAGCTCATTGCAGCGTTGAACTCCTGGGCTCAAGTGATCCTCCTGCCTTAGCCTCCTGAATAGCTGGGACTACGGGTGCGTGGCACCACACCCAGCTATTTTTTTTTTCTTTTTTTTTGTAGGGTTAGGGGTCTCACTATGTTACCCAGGCTGATCTTGAACTCCTAGACCCAAGTGATCCTATTGCCTTGGCCTCTCCGAGTGCTGGGATTACAGTCCTAAGACCCTGTTTCCTGTACCTGGTGTAGGTTTGCACTTGTCAAAGATCAACCTTCTGTATCTCTTCGGGGGTTTTAAACATGAGTAAGTTTGCTAGTGAACTTAGTCTTAAATACATTCTTAGAAACTAAGATTTTAATCATTGTGATTATACTTTTTTTTGGTAAAAGTTACTTTAATGGTAGTCACATAAAATCTCTCTGGGTAATAAGCAAATTCTCATTCCTACATATTTTTAAAATTTGACATTTCTAGTTGGTTGTCTTGGGCTTTCTCTGTCATGGAGCCGGCCCATGCTTCTGTGTAGCTTTGCGGCCTTCCCAACTGTAAAGCAAATCCCCACATCTCAGCCCATTCCCTTCATGGCCCCTCAGAACTCAAAGTCAGTGGGCACTGGGTAAAACAGGGTGTTAGTGAAAGCCAGATAGGCCATTGAAGGCACCAGGGACAAAGAGAGGGGATGTCTACCCAGGTGGGAGGTGAGTCATCCTTTCTACCATCCAGACACACACATCTGACATCTTTTTTTTTTTTTTTTGAGATGGAGTTTCCCTCTTGTTGTCCAGGCTGGAGTGCAATGGCGTGATCTTGGCTCACTGCAACCTCCGCCCCCTGGGTTCAAGCGATTCTCCTGCCTCAGCCTCCGGAGTAGCTGGGACTGCAGGCGTGCACCACCATGCCTGACTAATTTTGTATTTTTAGTAGAGACGGGGTTTTGCCATGTTGGCCAGGTTGATCTCGAACTCCTGACGTCAGGTGACCTGCCCGCCTCGGCCTCCCAAAGTACTGGGATTACAGGCATGAGCTAGTGCTGCCGGCCTCATCTGACATCTTTCCAGTCCTGAGAGGTGTGTTTTTTTCACTCATAATTTGGTCATGGCTGGGAGCTGTGGCTCGCACCTATAATCCCAGCACTTTGGGAGGCTGAGGCAAGCAGATCACTTGAGGCCAGGAGTTTGAGACCAGCCTGGCCAACATGACGAAACCTCATCTCTACTAAAATACAAAAGCTAGCTGGGCGTGGTGGCTCACCCCCATAATCCCAGCTACTCTAGAGGGTGAGGCATGAGAATCGCTTGAACCCAGGAGGCAGAGATTGCAATGAGCCAAGATTGCACCACTGCACTCCAGCCTGGGCAACACAGTGAGACTCTATCTCAAAACAAACAAACAGAAAATAATAATAATTTGGTCCCTGTGCCATATGGACCTTACAACTTTGGTGGACATCTCTTCCTTTTATATAAGCATGCTGTGTGTTACAGACCAAAGGTTTGTGTTCCTCCAAAATTCACAGGTTGAAATCCTAACCCCCAGTGTGTTGGCATTAGGAGGTGGGGTCCTTGGGAAGTAATTAGGTCATGAGGTGGAGCCCAAGTGACTGGGATTAGTGTCCATATAAGAAGAGACCCGAGAGCTTGCCCCTTTCTTCTCTCTGCATCATGCGAGCACACAGCAAGAAGAAGGCTGTCTGCAAACCGGGAAGACAGCCCTCACAGGACACTGGATCTATTGGTGCCTTGATCTTGGACTTCCCAGCCTCCAGAACTGTGAGAAAGAAACATTTATTCTTTCAGCCATCCAGTCTGTGGTATTCTGTTAGAGCATCCTGAGCTAGGATGGTGTGTTTAAGAGAATGGGAATACTTAGACCTGAAAATGGGGTGTTGCATTCAGGGGTCAGCAGTCTGTAGCCACCAAGCCAAATTTAACTTCCAACTGTTGCTGTAAATAAAGTTTTATTGCAACACAGCTACACGCCTGTTTGTTTGCATGTTTCTCTGGCTGATTTTGCATCACTATGGCTGAGAAATAGTCACCATCTGGCCCTTACAGAAAAAGTTTGCCAATCCCTGGTTTAGTTAATAGTTCTCTGCGTTTCACCCATTAATCCCAGGTGATATGGTTTATTCACGAAAGAAAAGGCAGTTAATATTAACCACCTAAGATCTTTAGTTACTTATTTCTGCCTTCATAGCTAACTCACTGTTCTCACCTGGGGCCTCAGGGAAGATTGTTGAGTTATGAAACCCAAAGTAAAAAGGGGAAATAAATTAGTCTCCCTCATGTTTAAATTCCTCCTTTTGGAAGAACAAAAAACTAGATCTGAAAATCATTTTTCCTTTTCTGCTTCTTCTAAATTTCTTTATTCCTAACAGATAAATGTGTTTTTGTTTTCCAGCTGTGACTCCAGACAGGATCCAGAGAGGGGTTCACAGTCTTCTCTGGGTTTTATGGAGACTTACTTTGCCCTTCTGTGTTAGCCTCTTAAGGTGCTGTGTTAACCTTAGGCACAGGAAGGCAGGAGAATCGCTTGAACCTGGGAGGCGGAGGTTGCAGTGATCCAAGATCACGCCATTGCACTCCAGCCTGGGTGACAAAGACTCCATCTCAAAAAAAAAAAAAAAAAAAAAGGCACAGGAAAGGGGGCAGATAAAATGTTAAAAGCATTTCCACTCCCTTGTTTTCTTCTTCAGACTCTAATAAAAGGATAAAATCTTTTAGATTTCCAGTTTTGCAGCATCGGCACTAGAAATCAATTAAAATCTATTTTTAGTCCACTCAAGAATACTTATCCAAAAAAAAAGAATAGCTATCCAAATGTTTTGACTACTTAAACTGAAAGCAAACTTACACCAAAATGAAATTATCAGAAAAGAAGCTCAGTCTGTTTGCACAAGTGTACACCTCACATGTTCCATTTGATTCAACTCTACAAATGTTTGTAGAGCACCTACCGTGTGATACATTCAGGGATATAGACATGAATAATCCATAATCCCTACCCTCAAGATGCTCAGGGGCCAGTGGAATAGTTAAAGTAACTGGAGAAACATGTAATAACAGGTACAAAATACAAAGGAAGGGCCGTGCACAGTGGCTCATGCCTGGAATCCCAGCACTTTGGGAGGCCAAGGCAGGCGGACTGCTTGAGCCCAGGAGTTCAAGACCAGCTTAACCAACTTAGTAAGACTTTATCTTTACAAAAAATAAAAAATAAAAAATTAGCCAGGCATGGTGGTACACACCTGTATGTAGTCCCAGCTACTCAAGAGGCTGAGGTGGGAGGATCCCTTGAGCCCAGAGGGTGGAGGCTGCAGTGAACTGTGATCACACCACTGCACTCCAGTCTGTGCAACAACGTGAGACCCTGTCTCAAAAAAAGAAAGAAGTAGGAGTTTCTCCAAGCAGAAGAAAAATGAGAAGGGAAGGTACTGAGGTAGTGAGAGGTGACAGCGTGCTGGCAGCCCTCGCAGCCCTCGCTCACTCTCGGTGCCTCCTTGGCCTCGGAGCCCATTCTGGCCACGCTTGAGGAGCTCTTCAGCCCGCTGCTGCACTGTGGGAACCCCTTCCTGGGACGGCCGAGGCCGGAACCGGCTCCCTCAGCCTGTGGGGAGGTGTGGAGGGAGAGGCAGGGGCGGGAACTGGGGCTGCGCATGGCGCTTGCAGGCCAGCTAGAGTTCCGGGTCAGCTAGAGTTCCGGATGGGCGTGGGCTTCGTGGGCCCACACTCGGAGCGGCCGGCCGGTCCATCATCCCCAGGCAGTAAGGGGCTTAGCACCCGGGCCAGCAGCTGCGGAGGGTGCATCGGGTCCCCCAGCAGTGCCGGCCCACCGGCGCTGCGCTTGATTTCTCGCCGGGCCTTAGCTGCCTTGCCGCGGGGCAGGGCTCGGGACCTGCAGCCCTACATGCCTGAGTCTCCCCCACCCGCCGTGGGCTCCTGCGCCAACTGAGCCTCCTGGACGAGTGTCACCCCCTGCTCCACGGTGCCTGGTCCCATCGACCGCCCAAGGGCTGAGAAGTGTGGGCGCACCGCACGGAACTGGCAGGCAGCTCCACCTGCAGCCCCGGTGCGAGATCCACTGGGTGAAGCCAGCTGTGTGCCTGAGTCTAGTGGGGACTTGCAGAACCTTTAGGTCTAGCTAGAGGACTGTAAATAAACCAATCAGCACTCTGTATCTAGCTCAAGGTTTGTAAACATACCAATCAGCACCCTGTGTCTAGCTCAGGGTTTGTGGATGCACCAATCAGCACTCTGTATCTAGCTCAAGGTTTGTAAATGCACCAATCAGCATTCTGTGTCTAGCTCAAGGTTTGTAAATGCAGCAATCAGCATTCTGTGTCTAGCTCAAGGTTTGTAAATGCAGCAATCAGTGCTCTGTGTCTAGCTAATCTGGTGGGGACTTGGAGAATTTTTATGTCTAGCTAAGGGATTGTGAATGCACCAGTGGGCACTCTGTATCTAGCTCAAGGTTTGTAAATGCACCAATCAGCACTCTGTGTCTAGCTCAGGGTTTGTAAATACACCAATCAACACTCGGTATCTGGCTAATCTAGTGGGGACGTGGAGAACTTTTGCCTCTAGCTCAGGGATTGTAAATGCACCAATCAGCACCCTGTCAAAATGGACCAATCAGCTCTCTGTAAAATGGACCAATCGGCTCTCTGTAAAATGGACCAATCAGCAGGATGTGGGTGGGGCCAGATAAGAGAATAAAAGCAGGCTGCCCCAGCTAGCAGTGGCAATCTGCTAGCATAGTCTTTCCAGACTCTGAAGGGTTTGTTCTTTTGCTCTTTGCAATTAAATTTTGTAAGTGTTCACTGTTTGTGATCCACACTGCCTTTATGAGCTGTAATACTCACCACGAAGGTCTGCAGGTTCACTCCTGAAGCCGGCGAGACCACGAACCCCCACCGGGAGTGAACGTACAATTCCAGACGTGCTGCTTTAAGAGCTTTAAACACCGCGAAGGTTTGCAGCTTCACTCCTGAGCCAGCAAGACCACGAACCCACCAGAAGGAAGAAACTCCGGACATACTGCCTTTAAGAACTGTTAACACTCACCGTGAGAGTCCGTGGCTTCATTTTTGAAGTCAGTGAGACCAAGAACTCGCCAATTCTGGACCCAGAGAACTACTTAAGGAAATGAAAAGGGAAGGTGCTGAGGTAGGATTACTAAGGTACTAAGGACACAGGACCTTCAAGGAGGTCAGTGTGCCAGGCAAGGACAGAACAGCAAGAGATGGTGCTAATTCCCATGTGGACTAAGCTCACTGCTAGAGTGAGGAAAAGAGCAATCTGATTTTTTTTCTTTTTTTTTTTTTTGAAACGGAGTTTCGCTCTTGTTGCCCATGCTGGAGTGCAGTGGTGCAATCTTGGCTCACCACAACCTCCACCTCCCAGGTTCAAGCAATTCTCCTGCCTCAGCCTCCCAAGTAGCTGGGATTACAGGTGCTTGCCACCACGCCCGGCTAATTTTGTATTTTTAGTAGAGACGGAGGTTTTGTGACGTTGGTCAGCCTGGTCTTGAACTTCTGACCTCAGGTGATCCACCCGCCTTGGCCTCCCAAAGTGGTGGGACTACAGGTGTGAGCCACCACACATGGTTTTTTTTTGAGACAGAGTCTTGCTGTGTCGTCCAGGCTGGAGTGCAATGGCAACCTCCACCTCCCGGGTTCAAGCCATTCTCCCTATTCAGCCTCAGAGTAGCTGGGATTACAGGCACCCGCCATCATGCCTGGATAACTTTTGTATTTTTGTAGAGACGAGGTTTCACCATGTTGCCCAGGCTGGTGTTGAACTCCTGACCTCAGGTGATCCACGAGCCTTGGCCTCCCAAAGTGCTGGGATTACAGGTGTGAGGCCGAGCAATCTGATTTCTAAAAAGCATCCTGCATTTTGAAGAAAGTGAAATCCAAAAGTGAAGAGAGGCTCCTCCTGCCCCCACGATGGCTTTAGGCATATGGCCTGTGCAGCACCACTCGGGTTCTGGATGAGCACACAGCAAACACGGAGTTTTGGAGTCTGCAGTGGAAGGAACCCTGGATAATACTCACTCTGGGACCAAAGCCCTGAAGAAGGTAGTGAGTGACTCCTCCAAAGCCACTCAGCACGTGCTCCAGAGCAATGCTTTGTTGAGGGCTGTGGTGTGCTGGGCACCCTGTGAGGCTCTGAAGTTCCCTCAGCAGCATAATGGGGTAGACTCTGTGAACGTCCACTTGATGGACAGGGCACGGAGTCTTGGGGAGCCCAAGATACTTGCCCACAGTCACACGGCTAATCCATGGGGGAGCCTCGGGGTCTCCCGCCAGGAACCATGCTCTCCTGACACCTTCCTTAACCTGAGGCCAGGATCCTGGCTCCCGGCCGTGCCCTCCATCATCAGCAAGCCACTGATACTAATAGACCAGCAGACAGTTGCACAAATGGCTTCAGTGGCATCTGTAAAGCATGTGTACCTGTCCTTGAGGGAACTCTTTCCCAGACTGGAGCCGGGTTGGCATCTTCCACTCCTAAAATGATCACTGCCCATCTTCCAGTTCGTATAACTTGGCACCCACGTGATCGCCTCTAGTGGCCAAATGCGTGAGGGGATTGTTTGGATTTGTGTGGCATCTGAACCATCATTACATTAGGCTCTCCACTGCATCTCTACGTCCAAATGAGATCTGAACACCAGCTGCCCTTAGAGCAAGCTCGGGTTGCCATGGTAACTGGGCCATCCTGCTCCTCTGGACTCCAGCAGTCCAAGTAACACCACTCGGGTCTTGGCTACAAAGCTCAGCTCGCAGCAGGCCCGTCTCTCACCTCTAGCTGCCTGTTTCAGAACAATGGGTGGGGAGCGGAGAGCTTAAGTAAGGTACTTTCCTTGATCTGATCTTCCTCTGATTAGCCTATCAGCTAGTTCACATGCATTGACTGCGCACCAGCTGCATGTGAGGCCCGGTGCTGAGCGTGGGTATGGGGGTGCCTTTAGCATATGGAGATGGAATCTGAAGTCTAGAGAACATGTCATCTGTAATTCTGCAAACACTTGTGGCCCTGCTAGTCTCAGGCATTGTGCTAAGCACTGTGGGGAGATGAGCTTGACATAGACCGACCCTGCCCTCAAAAAGCGTGTACCCCGACTGGGGAGATAAAAGGGTGAACAAATAACTGCAGTCCAGTGGGATAAATTGGATAGAGCTCGCACACAAAGTCACGGGGCAAGTACCTCTGCCTGGAGGCATCAGGGCAGACTTCCCAGCAGAGGCAGGTTTTGAAGTGCTTCTTAAAAGATAGAGGTTGCTGGGCACGCTGGCTCACGCCTGTAATTCCAGCACTTTGGGAGGACAAGGTGGGTGGATCACTTGAGGTCAGGAGTTTGAGACCAGCCTGGCCAACATGGCCCATCTCTACTAAAAATACAAAAATTAGCTGGGCGTGGTGGCACACGCCTATAATCCCAGCTACTCAGGAAGCTGAGACAGGAGAATGGCTTGAATCTGGAAAGTGGAGGTTGAAGTGAGCTGAGATCGTGCCACCGCAGTCCAGCCTGGGCAACAGAGTGAGACTCTGTCTCAAAAGAAAAAAAAAAGAAAAAAAGATAATTAGGCGTTCACCAGGCAGAGACAATGGAAAAGGGCTGTGCAGTCATGCAGCCAAGAGAGAAGAGCATCAGCAGCCCAGCGAGCCAGTCGGGATGGGAAAGCGTGCGGGATGGGAGGGGAGGTGGGTGGGTCCAGATTAGAAGAAGCTTGACCGCTGCTGAGCAGGTTGGTTTTCATTCTGAGGGCTGTGGGGAGTTTATAGAGTGAGTTTCAGCTGCCCAGCACAGGAAATGGAATGGAGAGGACAAAACAAAAGGCCCAGAGCCCAGCTGGACAGCTGGGACTGTGGTCCCGATGAGCTGGGGTCAGGTGGGGTCTCTCCTTCCAAATGGCAGCATTCTTCCATCTCAGTAGCAAACTGTGGAGCTGATACTTTGATCCTGAATGGGTTTGTGGGGGCCAAACCCTTTCCTTCACCATTTGTGCTGTCAGGGGGAACAGGCATCTCGAGAGGGTTGTTTCCTGCCTTGCTAATTTTTTGTATTTTTAGTAGAGACGGGGTCTCCCCGTGTTGGCCAGGCTGGTCTTGAACTCCTGACCTCAGGTGATCCGCCCGCCTTGGCCTCCCAAAGTGCTGAGATTACAGGTGTGTGCCACCGGGCCTGGCCAATCCAGATCCCTTTATTTTGCTTTATTTTCTTTCCATAGCCCTTTGCCTTCTAAGGTACAATTCAATGTACTTATTGATTATGTTTATCAATTGTTATACTTATTGGTTGCATTTACAGTGTCTGAACCTCAATAACTATTTGTTACCTTGCTGAATAGTGTGAGAGGAGGATGTATGACAGCCTCTCTCTTCTCCGGGACAAGCCTGGGCAAATGGTCCTCAGAACTGCTCCTCATAGGTTTTTGTTCTTCTAGGGCAGGGATATTTCTAGCCACATGCACATTGTCTGTCTGGAGCAGGAGTGGGGTCTGTTCCCAAGTGCCAGCTTTAGGGAGCAGTGGTGCTTGGGAAATGGAGGCACTCTGGATTCAGGGGGAGTCTTCTATCTGTGTGCCGTGGATAAACTACTTCATCTCACCGCGCCTTCAAGTGCGATGAATAGTAAATGCCCACCTGGCTGTGTTGTTGTGAGAAGTGAATACAGTTAAAAGTGATTATGCATGTTGAGCAATCAGTACAGCGCGCAGAAGATAACGAGGCTCAAACAGTGAGCTATAAACAGTTTTGCAAAAGACAGCTACTTAAAATTCGACATACATTTTCCCAGAAAGTCAGTGGAAAGAACCTGTTCCCTGGAGTTCATGAGAAAAGTTTGGTAACTGGGTGGAGAATGTATCACCAGCTGAAGGCTGGCGTCAACTCAATGACCGTTTTTGAGGCCCTAGCCCCGGCCACCCTGTTCTGGTGATGGGTGGGCTGCTTTAATCATAGCCTTATTTTACCTTTGGCTCTGGACATATGAATAGGATTGGAAATCAGAGCTCAAAGGACAGAGCCGGCGCAGCCTAAACGCCATCCTTCCAGGTGGGCAAGCAGAAGCCTGGGGAGGGGGAAGCAGCTCCCCTGGATCACAGGACAGAGGACCGGTGGGAGGACTGCAGGGTAGCAGGTGAAGGCCTCCCAGCGCAGCGGCTCCCAGAGGAGTGTGGAGCTGGCCCAGGCCCCAGCAGCCAGTGAGGAGAGAGGGGCTCCACAGGGGTCGGCCTGTCCTCCAAATCCATCCTTTTTTTTTTTTGAGACAGACTCTCGCTTTGTCACCCACCTACAGCGTAGTGGTGCGATCTCGGCTCACTGCAAACTCTGCCTCCTGGGTTCAAGTGATTCTCCCTCCTCAGCCTCCTGAGTAGCTAGGATTACAGGCACATGCCACCACACCCAGCTAATTTTTCTATTTTTAGTAGAGACAGGGTTTCACTATGTTGGCCAGGTTGGTCTCCAACTCCTGACCTCAAGTGATCTGCCTCTCTCAGCTTCCCAAAGTGCTGGGATTACAGGTGTGAGCCACCACACCCAGCCCCATTTGATGCTCAGCTGACTGTGTCAATACCTGTGTGCAATGTGGAATAAAAATGTCTCTTCTGCAATAAAAATGTCCCAGCGTCTTCTATATAATGAACAACTGCATCCTGCGCTCGCCTCCAAACAAGCCCCCACCCGACCCCTGTTCCTTCAGGTCGTGTTTCAGGTCAGTTTCTCCCAGTTCCTCCCAGCAGGAGAGCCAGAGCTTTTCACTGCTTCTGCCTGGAGGAAAAGGCCCTGAGCCACCGCGAGGCTGGGGCGCCCCCAGCGGCCGCCAGCGGTACACGTTTCCAGGCTAACTCCAGAGCTTCGGCTGGGTGGGGCTCCTGGAACTTCCACACGGGAGGACTGAGGGCAGCCTAGTCATCTGCCCCTCAGTGGAGGGGGTGAGAGTGGCTAAGGGGCTTGACAGATGCCAAGGGGGAAAGCGCACTATTGGATTAGGGTCCTCCATGTATTTGAGGAGGGAAGCACTTGGGAAACTGATGACCCTACCCCCTACCCTGCACCATCACTGGCTCTTAACAAAATTTATTATTTATGTGGTCCTGCCATGTGCAGGGCCCAGTGCTGGAGGAAATACGGAGATTAATAAGATCTTTATGTCTGGCCCCAAACACAGCATGTCGTTCCATTCCACTTGTGGAGCACCTGTTATGTGCGAGGATTGTGCTCTGCAATTGTTTAAAGGTAATCATCCTTAACAACTCCAAGAGCAAGATACTCCTTCGCAAATGTTGGCGCAGTGCGTGCTCAGGAAAAGGAAAAATGGACTCATTGAGGGTCTGAGTGGGAGATGGGGCTTTTGGTAGAATAAAGGACACACACACGCACACCCGTACACCTGCTGCTTTGGTTCAAATGCATTTCTTCTCTCTTAATAACATTTATGGTACTGGGAAAATGGCATGAATGGTTTCCCTCTTCTCCCTGAAAAGCCTGCAAGAGTGAGGTGGGGTGGGGGGGGGGTCTTGGTGGAGGAGGCTGGGGAGGGAAAGTAGCGTTCCTTGGCCTTCTTTTCCACCCTCAGCTGCAGAGGAAGATCCCGAGGGTGAAGTCCAGGTGATGGGCCTGGGAACCCAGAAGAAGGGCCAAGGTACAGGCTACCTGCTCCAATTGTATCCTAAGTCCAGTGATGTTACATAGGTTTCTTTCCTGCAAGAATTCTCAGGACCTTCACTCTGCGAATGAGAGCTCCAGGAGGGAGATGAGATGAGTAGTTAACACTTCCCAGAGCTCTTTGTCAAGGAGCATCTCAGGGATGAGTGTTCAGAGGGGGAGGAAGAGTCCCACGGCCTTCTGGGGACCCTGAACCTGCAATCATCATGGCAGCATTTCTTGGTGCATCAGAAAATCAGCCTTGACCAAATGCAAGGCATTCCAAAGAGTGATTCTCCAAAAGGTTTCTGAGACTAAATCTATTTGTGGGTCTTTTTTTTGAGATGGAGTCTCGCTCTGTTGCCCAGGCTAGAGTGCAGTGGCATGATCTCGGCTCACTGCAAACTCCGCCTCCCAGGTTCAAGGAATTCTCCTGCCTCAGCCTCCCGAGTAGCTGGGACTACAGGCATCTGCCACCACGCCTGGCTAATTTTTTATTTTTAGTAGAGACAGGGTTTCACCATCTTGGCCAGGCTGATCTCGAACTCCTGACCTTGTGATCCACCCTCCTCGGCCTCCCAAAGTGCTGGGATTACAGGTGTGAGCCACCACGTCTGGCCTCATGGGTCTCCGCTTCCTGTATTCAAGCGATTCTCCTGCCTCAGCCTCCCGAGTAGCTGGGATTACAGGTGCGTGCCACCACATCTGGCTAATTTTTGTATTTTTAGTAGAGACGAGTTTCACCATGTTGGCCAGGATGGTCTCGATCTCTTGACCTCGTGATCTGCCCATCTCAGCCTCCCAAAGTGGTTTTTTAAAATATATTTTTTATTTTTTTGAGACAGGGTGACATTTGTCACCCAGGCTGGAGTGCAGTCAGTGCTCACTGCAGCCTGGACCTCCTAGGCTTAAGCCCAGCTGGGCTTGAGTGATCCTCCCGCTTCAGTTTCCTGAGTCCTGAGTAGCTGGGACTACAGGCATGTACCACCATGCCTGGCTAATTTTTAATTTTAATTTTAATTTTTAGAGATAGGTCTTGTTTTGTTGCCCAGGCTAGTTTCAAACTACTGGCCTCAAGTGATTCTCCCACCTTCACTTTTCCAAAGTGCTAGGATTACAGGTGTGAGCCACCGTGCCCGGCTCAACTGATGTTAGTTCAGAATCTGTACCGGGCCTACTCTGAGAAAAGACTTTTTCTAATTCAGTCTTCTAAGATTATTGTAACCCTGGGAAGATACCTAGATAGGCATAGTTATTAGTAAAGAAAGGAATGAGAACCATGGAGTTATCCGTCAGGGTCCTGGTAGAAAACAGCTGGCACCCTCAAATGGGTTCATTTGAGAAGAGCTTAATAAAGGAACTCTCTGGGGAGCATATGTTCAGGGCAACTCCAACCTATGTCTCCGAGGTTAAAAAATAAAATAAAACAAAACAAAACAAAATAAAATAAAATAATAAAGGAACTCTCTGCGGGTGAAGGAAACCCTAAGGGTGGTGCCGTACCCTGGGGCTAGGAACAGTGGGGTGGACAGCGAGCAGTTACCAGACCCAGAGAAGCAGGACTGTATGAGGACAGGAGTTGAGACCTCTGATCAAGGGATGCAGACAGCCTATGGTGACCCTCATGGAGTGAGCCAGAGAGAATCGCCCACCTCAACTCCTCCCGCTCAGTCTCCTAGGGACATTCCCTCCCATCGCCTGAACCTGCTGGAATGAGGCCATGGGGAAGCTCTTTGCTGCCTCCACCCAGGCCAGGGCATTCCCCTCCCTCCTTGCACAGAGTGGAGTGGGGCATGGGGATGCATCTGCAGGGGCTCCCGAAAATGCTCTTTGTGACTTTGTGAGCATTTTATTTATTTGCAATAGCAAAGTATTCAAGTGAATCGGTTATAATAATTTGTAAATATGACTTAAGTCACTTATGAGAATTGATATAAATTTGCAATAATTTAAAAAATATTTAAGACCCCCCCAAACCCCCCCACATATATTTTTGAGATTGGGGGTCTCACTATGTTGCCCAGGCTGGTCTCAAACTTCTGGCTTTAAGTCATGCTCCTGCCTCAGCCCCCCGAGTCACTGTGACTACAGGTGTGAGTCACTGTACACCCAGCATAATGTAATGATTTTTAAGGTTTTGTTTTACATATAGTTGGTCTTAGGATGGCTCAACTACAATTGCTCAACATTACAATGCTGTGAAAGAGATACACGTTCAGTAGAACCTGTACTTCAAATTTTGATCTTTTCCTGGTCTAGCAATATTGGTAGGGGACTGTTTGGCCATGATGGGCAGTCATAGCTCCCGTCAGCCTGGCGATCACGAGCAGTAAACAGCCAGCACTCCGCAGTGCACTGTGTTGCCAGCGTTCTCTGGATACTGTATTTTGTGATTATACATCCCATAATGTCTACACAATGCCCATCTGCGTATGGAATCCAACCCTTTGTTATAAAATAGGCTCCTGCTGGACGACTTTGCCCAACCGTAGGTAATGTAAGTGCTCCAAGCACCTAAGGCAGGTGAGGCTGGGCTGTGATGTTCAGTAGGGTGGGTGTATTAGCTGCATGTTCCAATTATATGTTCAATTATGATGGCTTTATCAGGATGTAACCCCATCATAAGTTGAGGACTGTCTCTCTATTCAAGTGTTGGTGTTTATTTATAGAATATTGTCTAAACATCAGGGAGATGTCTTTTGTCAGGCCCTAAATTAATCACTAGACTCTTTTTATGAGGAAGCAAGTAAAAGGTTCAGATTTTAAAGAACTAAGTATCAGCTGAAATAGTATTATTTTTCTACTCAAGCTAACATTAATATTTAGATATTTCCTGCACTGCTTTTGAGCTCTTTGCTTGATACATTCTTCTCCTTGAATTGTTTTCTAGGTTAAAGCAGAACTGGACACACACACATGTGCATGCCGTCTTAGGAGGGGCAGGAAACAGGAGAAACGGGGGGCTGCCACAGGTCAGATGATCAGCTGCTTAGGAATCAGGAGGCCATGGGGTGAGCACAGCCACACGGTGTAGTGCTGGGGATGCAGGTGGAGGCAGAAGGGGATGGCCAACTTCTGGCTCTGTTTCGTGTTTAGGAGCAGTTACAGTGGAAGAGTCACTGTGGGCTTTGGGGGCACAGGAGCCAATAAACACTCCTTTGCCTGTCTGTTCTCATGAAGAGTCTCTTTCTGTCTCAGTTCTGCTTTCCTCTTTGTTGATTCCATTTTCCATCCTGTGCTCCTAAGAGCCCCCGCCTCAGTTCTCCAAGCTTCACATACAGCAGAAAGACGGTTTCTCTCTCCCTGCACAGGCAGCTGATGGCCTGAATCCAGCTTCCGTAGTAAAGCTTGTGTGGGTTGCCTGTTCCTAGTGGGTCAGGAGAATAGAAAATGTCCCTCCCCAGACCTTTGGGGTCAAGGAGGAGGGGGAGGGAGGGAGTTGGCTCCCTTAAATCTTGCAGACTGGGAATGGGGGAGGGTGGTCCCCAGTAAATGTGGAGAGTTGCTAACTACAGATGGGGGAAAGCGTAGGCAGGCAAGAACAAGAGCTGTCCATGACTAAGACAAAATCTTAGTCTAAACTCCACTGGTGCCTATTTCTGGTTGATTAGAACAGGGATGATTTTATTCTGTCTATTTTTTCTTACTCTCTACAATGAAGGTGCACTAGTTTTTTTGTTTTATGGCTCTGTCATCCACGCTGGAGTGCAGTGGCACAATCATGGCTCACTGTAGCCTCAATCTCCCAGGCTCAAGCAATCCTCTCGCCTCAGCCTCCTGAGTAGCTGAGACTACAGGTGTGCACCACCACACACAGATAATTTTTTCTTTTTTGTAGAGACAGGGTCTCACTATGTTGCCCAGCTGGTCTCAAACTCCTGGGCTCAAGTAATCCTCCCACCTGACCTCCCAAAGTGCTGAGATTACAAGTGTGAGGCACTGCAGCCAGCCTGCATTAGTTTTATCATGGGAAACATTCAATAAATTTTAATTCAAAAATTGAAGAAGTCGGCTGGGCGTGGTAGCTCATGCCTGTAATCCCAGCACTTTGGGAGGCCGAGGCAGGCGGATCACCTGAGGTCAAGAGTTCAAGACCAGCCTGACCAACGTGGAGAAACTCCATCTCTACTAAAAATACAAAATTAGCTGGGCGTGGTGGTGCATGCCTATAATCCCAGCTACTCGGGAGGCTGAGGCAGGAGAATCACGTGAACCCAGGAGGCAGAAGTTGCGGTGAGCTGAGATCGCACCATTGCACTCTAGCCGGGGCAACGAGTGGAAAGCTCCATCTCAAAAAAAAAAAAAAAAAAAAAAAAATTGAATAAGTCTAAGCTTTGCTGTGGTACTAAATAATTGTTTTATATACATTTCTTTTGTCTTCCCAGATGACTGCAATCTCCTTGGAAACAAGAACTCTATCTCCCTCTGTTTCTGTGTTCCTCCGGTGAGTGTCCACTGTGTACCAGGTGTCATTCTAGATGCTGGGATGCAGCAGTGAGCAGGAGAGGTAAAAATGTCCATCCGACATTCTAGAGGGGATGAGGAAATGTGAGCAAGTGAAGAAGTCAGTATTATGGAGAAGGCAATTGGTGCAATGGAGAAAGATCAGGAGGGGCCAGAGAGTGGGGAGTGCAGGCTAAGTGTTTAGGGTTTTACTCCAGCCTAGTGATGGCGGAGGCCTCACAGTGAAGGTGACTTTGGGGAAAGCCTTGAAGGAGCTGCAAGGCCAGAGGAGCCCCTGAGGCACCTGTTGTATCCTTAGTTTCCCAGGAACAGGAGGAGGTCATTGCGGCTGGAGGGGTGGGTGTGGGGAGGGCACAGGGAGAGGAGCTGGGAGAGGATCACGTGGCACCCTGGGGCCTTTGAGGATTGGGACTTCTGCCGAGTGGGATGAGACAGGGAAGCCAGAGCACATCAGGACAGCTGAAGCCCAGCCTCCGTGTCTCCGGGCCCTGCTCTTCCCACGCCAACCTGTCCCTCCACTTCCTGGAACGTTGTCTTGCCACTTTGGTTTTGTCAACCCATCCTAAGTGTGATCCTTCAGGCTTCTAAACATGCGTACCCACTAAGGCCAATGTCTGACTTCACTGATCTCTCCAGGACTGCCATCCCCATGGGGCCACTTTGAGATAAGCCTCTCGGGCCTGCCTCTCAGGCTCCACCAGGGAAGAACGGTAACACCTCCTGGTGTCATCTTGGGGCTTTTGAGTGGTGGGTAAAGAGGGAGCCCTGGGCTGGCCGTGGTGGCTCACGCCTGTAATCCCAGCACTTTGGGAGGCTGAGATGGACGGATCACCTGAGGTCAGAAGTTCGAGATCAGCCTGGCCAATATGGCAAAATGCTGTCTCTACTAAAAATACAAAAATTAGCTGGGCATGGTGGTGAGCATCTGTAATCCCAGCTACCACAGAGGCTGAGGCTGGAGAATCACTTGAACGTGGGAGGCGGAGGTTGCAGTGAGCTGAGATCGCACCACTGCACTCCAGCCTCGGCGACAAGAGCGAAACTCCATCTCAAAAAAAAAAAAAAAAAAAAAAGGAGGGGGCCCTGGAAAACCCCAGCAGAGCTCAGTCATTGCACCAGCTAGCATTCCCTGATGATTCGATGTGCAGGCACCGTGCTGTTGCCCGCTGCAAGTTCACTCATGCAAGCCTCACGACACACTACTGAAGTATCAATAGCTCATTTTATAGATGGTGGGTAAAGCTCAGTGAGGCCAGGGAGCTTCCAGTTACACATTCTGAGTGCACAGAGCGGGAGTCAGCTGAGGTCTGTCTAACTCCAGAGGCACTAAAATTAAGGCCCCTCTGTCACCATGTCCCACCTCAACAAATCTCTAATCTTTTGTCCAACTTTTTCAACCTTTTTCACTAGGCAGGGCTAAGTGATATGCAGCAGAGAACAGGATCATTTTTGTTCCAAACTCTACATTGTCACCCTGTTAAAATACCTCTAAAAAAGTTAATGCTGGACATGTAAATTTAAAAAATGGTTATTAAAACAAACAAAACAAAGCAGAAAATAAGCATAGGTGAGGATGTGGAGGAATTGGAGCCCTTGTGCACTGCTGGTAGGAATGTAAAATGGTGCAGCTGCTGAAGTTGGAAGTGGAAGTTCCTGAAAAAATTAAACATAGAGTTATGTTTATGTACTAGTCTGTTCTTATATTGCTATAAAGAACTACCTGAGTCTGGGTAATTTATAAAGAAAAGAGGTTTAATTGGCTCACAGTTCCACGGGCTGTACAGGAAGCATGGCTAGGGAGGCCTCAGGAAACTTACAGTCATGGCAGAAAGTGGAGGAGAAGCTGGCACATCCTACCTGGCTGGAGCAGGCAGAAGAGGGAGAAGGGGGAGGTGCTACACTCTTTTAAACAACCAGATCTCATGAGAACTCACTCACTATCATGAGAACAGCAAGAAGGAAATCCACCCCCATGACCCAATAACCTCCCACCAGGCCCCTCCTCCAACACTGGGGATTACAATTTGACATGAGATTTGGGTGGGGACACAAATCCAAACCACTTCATTCCACCCTTGGCCCTTTCCAAATCTCATATCATTCTCACATTGCAAAATACAATCCTGTCTTCTCAACAGTCTCCCAAATCTTAACTTATTCAGCATTAACTCAAAAGTCCATAGTCCAAAATCTCATCTGAGACAAAGTAAGTCCCTTCCTCCTATGAGCTTGTAAAATCAAAAGCAAGTTAGTTACTTCCAAGATACAATGGGGGTACAGGCATTGGGTAAATACACCCATTTCAAGAGGGAAAAATCAGCCAAAACAAAGGGGCTACAGGTCCCATGCAAGTCCAAACCGCAGCAGGGCAGTCATTACATCTTAAAGCTCCAAAATAATCTCCTTTGACTCTATATTTCACATCTAGGCCACACTGATGCAATGGATGGGCTCCCAAGGCCTTGGGCATCTGCACCCCTGTGGCTCTGCAGGATACATCCCCCTTGGCTGCTTTCACAGGCTGGCATTGAGTGCCTGTGGCTTTTCCAGGTGCGTGGTGCAAGCTGCTGGTGGATCTGCCATTCTGGGGTATGGAGGATGGTGGCCCCTTTTCTCAGCTCCACTAGGCGGTGCCCCAGTGGGGACTCTGTGTGGGGGCTTCAACCCCACATTTCCCCTCCACACTGCCCTAGTTGAGGTTCCCTTTGAGGGCTCTGTCCCTGCAGCAAACTTCTGTTTGGACATCCAGGCGTTTCCATACATCCTCTGAAATCTAGGTGGAGGCTGCCAAGTCTCAACTATTGCCCTCTGTGCACCTGCAGGCTTAACATCACATGGAAGCCACTGAGGCTTATGTCTTGCACCCTCTGGATCAGCTGCCTGAGATTAATCTGGGGCACTTTTAGCCATGGCTGAGCTGGAGTGGCTGGGATGCAGGGAGCAGTGTACTGAGGTTGCGCAGGGCAGCAGGGCCCTGCCCATGAAACTGTTCTTCTCTCCTAGGCCTCTGGGCCTGTGATGAGAGGGCCTGCCTTCAAGGCATTTTTCCCATTGTCTTGGCTGTTAATATTTAACTCCTTTTTACTTATGCAAATTTCTGCAGCCAGCTTGAATTCCTCCCCCAGAAAATGGGCTTTCTTTTCTACCATATGGTCAGGTTGCAAATTTTCTAAACTTTTATGCTCTGCTTTTTTTTTTTTTTTTTTAGATTGAGTCTCACTCTAATTGCCTAGGCTAGAGTGCAATGGTGCAATCTCGGCTCATTGCAACCTCCACCTTCTGGGTTCAAGTGATTCTCCTGCCTCAGCCTCCCAAGTAGATGGAATTACAGGTGCCCACCACTACACCTGAGTAATTTTTGTATTTTTAGTAGAGATGGGCTTTCACCATGTTGGCCAGGCCAGTCTTGAACTCCTGACCTCCAGTGATCCTCCCGCCTCAGCCTCCCAAAGTGCTGGAATTATAGGCATGAGCCACTGCGCCCAGCTGCTCTGCTTCCTTTCTAAATATAAGTTCCAGTTTCAGATCATCTCTGCTTTTTTTGTTGTTGTTGTTTTGTATTGTTTTTTCAAGATGGAATCTTGCTCTCTCGCCCAGGCTGGAGTGCAGCGGCGTGATCTTGGGCTCACGGTAACTGCCACTTCCCAGGTTCAAGCAATTCTCCTGCCTCGGCCTCCAGAGTGGCTGGGATTACAGATGTGGATCACCGTGCCTGGCTAATTTTTTTTTGTATTTTTAGTAGAGATGGGGTTTCCCAATGTTGGCCAGGCCAGTCTTGAACTCCTGACTTCAGGTAATCCACCCACCTCGACCTCCCAAAGTGCTGAGATTACAGGGATGAGCCACCACACCCAGCCCTCAGATCATCGATTTGCTCACACCTCATGCATATAACCATACACTGTTAGAAGCAGCCAGACCACATCTTGAACACTTTGCGGCTTAAAGATTTCTTCCACCAGATGCCCTAAATCATCATTCTCAAGTTTAAAGTTCCACAGATCCCTAGAGCAGGGGCACAATGCCACCAGTCTTTTTGCTAAAGCATAGCAAGAATGACGTTTACTCCAATTCCCAGTAAGTTCCTCATCTCCACCTGGGACCACCTTGGCCTGGGCTTCATTGTCCGTATCACTATCAACATTTTGGTCATGATAATTTAACAAGCCTCTAGGAAGCTCCAAATTTTCCCCCATCTTCCTGTCTTTTTCTTTACAGGTACATGTACACTTGCCCTTGTTCATAGCAGCACTCTTCATAATAACCAAATGGTAGAAACAACCCAAACATCCACAGATGATTGGATAAACAAAATGCCGTCTATGCACACGATGGAATATTATTCAGCCTTAAAAAAGGGACATTATGACCCATCTTACAACATAAATGAACCTTGAGAATGTATGCTAAGTGAAATAAGACAGTCACTAAAAGAACAAACAATATATGATTCTATTCATATGTGGTACTTAGAGTAGTCAAAATCATAGAGATAGAAAGTAGAATGGTGTTGTCAGGGGCTATAGGGAGGGGGAATGAGGAGGTTTTGTTTGTTTTTTGTTTGAGACAGGGTGATCTCTGTGGCCCAGGCTGGAGTGCAGTGGTGTGATCACGACTCACTGCAGCCTGGATCCTCCCAGGCTCAGGGGAGCCTACCACCTCAACCTCCCTGGTAGCTGGGACTACAGGCACATGCCACCACACCAGGCTAATTTTTTATATTTCTAGTAGAGATAGGTTTTTGCCATGTTGCCCAGGCTGGTCTCCAACTCCAGGACTCAAGCAATCTGCCCACCTTGGTCTCCCAAAGTGCTGGAATTACAGGCGTGAGCCACCGCGTCTGGCCTGAGGAATTATTATTTAATGGGTCCAGAGTTTCAGTTTGGGAACATAAAAAAGTTCTGTGAATAGATGGTGGCAATAGTTGCACAACAATGAGAATATACTTAATGTCACTGAGCTTCACACTTAAAAATGGCTAAAATGGTAAGTTTTATGCTGTATGTATTTTACTACCATTTTTAAAAATGATTTTTTAAAAGTTAATGATAAAAATCACAAAATTGGAATAAAAGTGATCTCCTTTCCCTTGTCTTATGATGATTCAGAGCAATTAAAAGGCCCAGAAGATGAGGTAGGTGTTCCCTCCTGTTATCTTTTTTTTTTTTTTTTAGAGAGAAAGTCTCACTCTGTCACCCAGGCTGGAGTGCAGTGGCACCATCTCGGCTTACTGCAATGTATGCCTCCCAGGTTCAAGTGATTCTCATGACTCAGCCACCTGAGTAGCTGAGATTACAGGTGTGCGCCACCACACCCAGCTAATTTGTTTGTTTTTGAGACAGTCTCACTCTGTCGCCCAGGCTGGAGTGCAATGGTATGACCTCGGCTCACTGCAACCTCCACCTCCCAGGTTCATGCAGTTCTTCTGCCTCAGCCTCCCGAGTAGCTGGGACTACAAGCATGTGCCACGACGCTCGACTAATTTTTTTGGTATTTTTAGTAGAGATGGGGTTTCACCGTGTCGGTCAGGCTGGTCTCGAATTCCTGACCTCAAATGATCCACTCACCTCAGCCTCCCAAAGTGCTCGGATACTGGCATGAGCCACTGCGCCCAGCCTCCCCTGTTATCTTTGTGTTCCCTGTAGTGCCAGTTGGGGGTCTCATGCTATGCTAGGGTAGGTGTTCCTTCAAAGGGGCAGCCCAACTTTATACTAGACTCCATGAGGCTCCCCTGCCTGTTCTTCTATTGTGTGACTTTGGGAGATTCTCTTTATCTCTGGATGTAATTTTTTTTTTTTTTTTTTGGGACAGGGTCTCACTCTGTCACCCAGGCTGGAGTGTGGTGGTACATCATGGCTCAATGTAGCCTTGACCTCTTGGACTCAAGTGATCCTCCAGCCTCAACCTCTTGAGTAGTTGGGACCACAGGTGTGCAACAACATGCTCTGTGTCGCCCAAGCTGATCCTGAACTCCTGGGCTCAAGTGATCCTCCCACCTCAGCCTCCCAAAGTGGTGGGATTACAAGCGTGAGCCACTGCACCTGGCATGGATCTAAATTTTTTTCTCCCATAAACCAAGAGGGGTAGGATCAAAGGCTTTTGGGATTCACTTCTAAAATCATGATTCATGATTCACTGGTTCAATAACTAGAATTTCACTTTGAGATGAATCTGGTAGCACCGTGCAAGGTGAATTAGAAAAAAGACAGAATGGTAGGAAAGAGATTGGAGCTAATGAATAATAACATGTTGAACAGTGAGAGAAATAGGTTTTTAAAAACATGAGAACAGTTAAAAGCCTGGGTATAGATTAAGCAGCCCCAACAAGCAGCAGTTAGGAACTTCAGAAAAAAAAAAAGAAAAAAGGGGATAGCAGATGAGAAACATCAGAGGAAAAACTAGCTGATCATTTTTCAGAATTTAAGACATGAGATTTCACAATGAAATACAATCTGGGAACTAAGCAAGATAAAGAAAAGTAAGCATTCATGTAATCACATCAGAATAGAATTTCAGAATACCAAAGAGGAAGAGAAAAATCTCAAAACTTATGAAGAGAAACACAACTGCAGACTTCTCACAAGAAACAACTGACAATGGACAATGGAGTAACAATGCCAGAGGCCTCAGGGAAAATAACTCTGGCCCAGGGAATTCTACACTCAAACTACTGTTCAGCATAAATGTAACATATCAAAACCTTTGGAATGCAGTTAAAATCCTATTTGAAGGGAGATTTATATCATTTATTATAAAACAGAGATAGTGAAAATAAACTAAGTATTTAATTCAGGAAAGTAGAAAACTTCCACAGAGTAAACAAAAAAAGCAGAAGAAACAAAAGAATAAAGAACAGAAATTGATTAAATATATACCCAATAAATATTTAAATGAACAAAACAGAAACAGCAAAACCAGGGCCGGGCATGATGGCTCACACCTGTAATCCCAGCACTTTGGGAGGCTGAGGTGGGTGGATCACAAGGTCAGGAGTTCAAGACCAGCCTGGCCAACACAGTGAAACCCCATCTCTACTAAAAATACAAAGAAAAAAAAAAAAAGAAACAACAAAACCAAGTTTCTTTTTCCCTCTCAGATACATAAAATTGACAAATTTCTACAAAGACTAATAAGGGAAAAACAGAGAAACCCAAAACTAACCACTATTAGGAATTAAAATGGGTTCACAATACAAATGCTTTAGAAGCTCAAAAACTCCCTTTATTTCACAATAACGTTTTAAGTAATAAAACAGGGCCGGGCGTAGTGGCTCACACCTGTAATTCCAGCACTTTGGGAGGCTGAGGTGGGTGGATTACCTGAGGTCAGGAGTTTGAGACTAGCCTGGCCAACATGGTGAACCCCCGTCTCTACTAAAAATACAAAAATTAGCCGGGCATGGTGGTGTGCACCTGTAATCCCAGCTACTCAGGAGGCTGAGGCAGGAGAATCACTTGAACCCAGGAGATGGAGGTTGTAGTGAGCTGAGACTGCGCCACTGCACTCCAGTCTGGGTAACAGAGTGAGACTTGGCCTTGAAAAAAAAAAAAGTGATAAAACAATGCTATGAAAACTTAAAATAAATGTGAAAACCTAAGATCAACAGGACAATTTTCTAAAATTATAAATATCCAAAAAAGAGTTAAGAAGGGATAGAAAATTAGGATAACCCATTGCCAAGAAAGAAACATATTTGGAAGTCTCAAACTTTCCCCCTGAAAAAGACACTAACCCTAGACAGTTTATAGGAGTTACTGACAAAAATTTAATGAACAGGCCGGGTGTGGTGGCTCACACCTGTAATCCCAGCACTTTGGGAGGCCGAGGCAGGAGGATCACGAGGTCAAGAGATCAAGACCATCCTGGCCAACATGGTGAAACCCCATCTCTACTAAAAATACAAAAATTAGCTGGGTGTGGTGGTGCGCGCCTGTAGTTCCAGCTATTTGGGAGGCTGAGGCAGGAGAATCGCTTGAACCCAGGAGGCGGAGGTTGCAGTGAGCCGAGATCATGCCACTGCACTCCAGCCTGGCAACAGAAGAAGACTCCACCTCAAAAAAAAAAATAAATAAATAAATAAATGAACAAAAAAATCACCATACTATACAGTGTTTTAAACAACAGAATGAAAGTTACAAAATTCATTTTATAAGAATAAACTTCATATATAACTAAATAGGAAAAAGAACAAGAAAATAAAATTATAGGGTAATTTCAATTAATAATACTAATTTAGGTGGGGTGCGGTGGCTCAGGCCTGTAATCCCAGCACTGTGGGAGGCCGAGGCAGGCAGTCAGTTGAGCTCGGGAATTCAAGACCAGCCTGGCCAACATGGTGAAACCCCATCTCTACTAAAAATACAAAAAAATGAGCCAGGCGTGGTGGCGGATGCCTGCAATCCTAGCTACTTGGGAGGCTGAGGCCAGAGAATCGCTTGAACCTGGGAGGCGGAGGTTGCAGTGAGATCTGGCCACTATACTCCAGCCTGGTCGACAGAGACTCCACTTCAAAAAAAAGAAAAGAAATTGATTTAAAAATTCTAAATAAAGCATAAACTATGTCAATTCATCATAGAAAATAATATATGCTTTTCTGTGGAGCATGTTTCAAAAAAAACAAAAATTTTTAAATTAAAAAAAAAGAAAATAGGCTGGGCATGGTGGCTCACGCCTGTAATCCCAATACTTTGGGAGGTTAAGGCTGGAGGATTGCTTGAGGCCAGGAGTTTGAGACCAGCCTGGGCAACACAGCGAGTCCTCGGGAGGCAGAGGTTACAGGTGAGCCGAGATCGTGCTATTGTACTCAAGCCTGGGCGACAGAGTGAGTCTCCGTCTCAAAACAAAACAAAACAACATCAACAACAACAACAACAACAAAATTTCGCATAGGATATTAGCATTGGAAAGGAAGAGATACAACTGCCATTTTTAAAAGATAGTCTCATTTCTTTTTTTTTTTTTGAGACAAAGTCTCGCTCTGTTGCCTAGGCTGGAGTGCAGTGGCGCAATCTTGGCTCACTGCAACCTCCGCCTCCTGGGTTCAAGCGATTCTCCTGTCTTAGCCTCCCGAGTAGCTGGGATTACAGGCACGCACCACCACGTCTGGCTAATTTTTATATTTTAGTAGAGACGGGGTTTCACCATATTGGTCAGGCTGGTCTTGAACTCCTGACCTCAGGTAATCCACCCACCTAGGCCTCCCAAAGTGCTGGGATTACAGGCGTGAGCTACTGTGCCCGGCCTAGAATAAATAATTTCCAAATTCAAGACCAAATAAATTTTTTTTTTTTTGAGAGAGAGTCTTGCTCTGTCACCCAGGCTGGAGTGCAGTAGTACCATCTCAGCTCACTGCAACCTCCACCTCCCGGGTTCCAGTTCTCCTGCCCCAGCCTCCCAAGTAGCTGGGACTACAGGTGCATGCCACCACCCACAGCTAATTTTTGTTTTTTAGCAGAGACTGGGTTTCGCCATGTTGGCCAGGCTGGTCTCAAACTCCTGACCTCATGTGATCCACCCGCCTTGGCCTCCCAAAGTGCTGGGATTACAGGCATGAGCCACCATGCTTGGGCCAAATACCAAAATTTAGACACTAGTGATGATGATAAATAATAGCAATAGTAGAAGAAGGTGCAGTGTAAAAATGGTTAAGAACAAATACATCCAATAGAGCTGGGAACCACTGACAATTAAGAACTCACATAGAAATTAGTAGGAAGGGGCTGGGCATGGTGGCTCACGCTTGTAATCCCAGCACTTTGGGAGGCCGAGGCAGGAGGATTGCTTGACCTCAGGAGTTCAAGATCAGCCTGGGCAACTCTGTCTCTATTTTAAAAAATTAATTGATAAAAAATTAGTAGGAAGAGATAGGGTGACATTAAGATTTAGAAATCAAGGCCGGGCACGGTGGCTCATGCCTGTAATCCCAGCACTTTGGGAGGCCGAGGTGGGTGGATCATGAGGTCAGGAGATCGAGACCATCCTGGCTAACACTGTGAAACCCTGTCTCTACTAAAAATACAAAAAATTAGCCTGGCGTGGTGGCGGGTGCCTGTAGTCCCAGCTACTCGGGAGGCTGAGGCAGGAGAATGGCGTGAACCTGGGAGGTGGAGCTTGCAGTGAGCAGAGATTGCACCACTGTACTCCAGCCTGGGGGACAGAGTGAGACTCCGTCTCAAAAAAAAAAAAAAAAGATTTAGAAATCATATGATAAAAACTATTACAGCCCTATTAGAGATCACCTAGGCCTTAAGATCTTTGTTTAAGGCCGGGTGCGGTGGCTCACGCCTGTAATCCCAGCACTTTGGGAGGCCGAGGCGGGCAGATCACGAGGTCAGGAGATTGAGACCATCCTGGCTAACACGGTGAAACCCCGTCTCTACTAAAAATACAAAAAAAAAAAAAAAATTAGCCAGATGTGGTGGCGGGCGCCTGTAGTCCCAGTTACTGGGGAGGCTCAGGCAGGAGAATGGTGTGAACCCGGGAGGCGGAGCTTGCAGTGAGCCGAGATGGCGCCACTGCACTCCAGCCTGGGCAACAGAGTGAGACTCCGTCTCCAAAAAAAAAAAAAAAAAAAAAATAGATCTTTGTTTAAATCTTAAAAATGAAAAACAATTTTGTTAGTATTTTTCTTTTCTTTTTTTCCTTTTTTGAGATGGACTCTCGCTCTGTCACCCAGGCTGGGGTGCAGTGGCACCATCTCAGCTCACTGCAACCTCCACCTCCCAGGTTCAAGCAATTATCTTGCCTCAGCCTTCTGAGTAGCTGGGATTACAGGTGTGCACCACCATGCTTGGCCAATTTTTGTATTTTTAGTAGAGACGGGGTTTCACCATGTTGGTCAGGCTAGTCTCGATCTCCTGACCTTGTGATCCACCCGCCTTGGCCTCCCAAAGTACTGGGATTACAGGCATAAGCCACCGTGCCCGTCCTTAGTATTTTTCAAAGCTTTCAAAATGAGACTTCTGTTTTTTACCTGCTTAAAACAATCACTATTTTATCTCATAATTTTGTGTATCAGGAATTTGGATGGGGCTAAGGTTGGCAATTTTTCTTCTCCACGTGATGTAAGCTGAAGTCACCAGGTAGAACTCATCTGGTGAGGCCTGGTGCAGCCGAATAATAACTTTTTAATTCCAAAGAATATTTGAAAAGAGACAAAAACCGGGCACAGTGACTCACATCTGTAATCCCAGCACTTTGGGAGGCCGAGGCAGACAGATCACTGAAGGTCAGGAGTTCGAGACCAGCCTGGCCAACATGGTAAAACCCTGTCTCTACTAAAAATACAAAAACTAGCCGGGCGTGGTGGCAGGCACCTGTAATCCCAGCTACTCAGGAGGCTGAGGCAGGAGAATTGCTTGAACCCGGGAGGCAGAGGTTGCAGTGAGCCGAGATCGCGTCACCGCACTCCAGCCTGGGTGACAGAGCAAGACTCCATCTCAAAAAGAAAAGAAAAGAGACAAAAGAACACAAAACAGGTGGGTAAGTAGAAAACAAGTACTAATATAGTAGATGTAAACCAAATATATAAGTAATTACATTCAATGTAGATGGTGTGATGGCTGGAGGATTGCTTGAGCCCAGGAGTTTGAGGCTGCAGTGAGCTACGATTGTGCCACTGCACTTGAGTCCAGGAGACAGAGTGAGATCCTGTCTCTAAATAATAATAATGATAATAAAGTAAAATAAAAATGAGCATAAAGATTGGATAGGAAGACATAAAACTGTCATTCTTTACAGACACCATGACTGTGAATGAAGAAAACATAAAGGAGTCCACAGATAAACCAAATTAATTACAAATTGATCAAGGTTGTAGGATTTAAGGTTAATAACATGAAAAACAATGTCTATATATATGTCAGTGCATAAATTTAGAAAATAAAAAAGTTAAATGATACTACTTATCATAGAATAAGAAATAATAAATATCCAGGAGAAAAATTTTTTAAATGTGCAAGACCGCTATATAGGAAGCTACAAAAAAATTACTGAAAAAAATTAAGGACAACATAAATAAATGGAGGGATATACCGTGGCCATGGATTAGAAGACTCAATATCATAAAGATGTCAGTTCTCCTAAAATTCATCTAATGATTCTAACAATGTAATCTGAATGAAAAGATCTTCAAAATGAAAATCAAAGCACATGGAGATGAAAAGTTTTAACATTCTAAATAAACCAGATCTAGGTAATAAACGAAATCAAAACCCACATCTCAGACTATTTAAAAAATGCAAAAGTGAGATCACTATCCATTAAAACCTGTGGGATTTTCCAAAGCTGTACTCAAAAGAAAATGCAACAGCAGCCGGGTGCAGTGGCTCTTGCCTGTAATCCCAGCACTTTGGGAAGCTGAGGCACGTGTATCACTGAAGGTCAGGAGTTTGAGACCAACCTGGCCAACATGGTGGAATTCCTTCTCTATTAAAAATACAAAAATTAGCTGGGTATGGTGGTGGGTGCCTTTAATCCCAGCTACTCGGGAGGCTGAGGCAGGAGAATTGCTTGAACCCGGGAGGTGGAAGTTGCAGTGAGCCAAGATGGCGCCACTACACTCCAGCCTGGGCTACAGAGAGACTCTGTCTCAAAAAAAAAAGAAGTAAACCCAACCAATATTTGAGAGGGGATAAGCAAAGAAATTAATTAGTTAGAAAGCAAGATGTGAGCAAGGGCCTGGTGACATGCATCTGTGATCACAGCTACTTGGGAGGCTGAGGTGGGAGGATCACTTGAACCCACGAGTTCGAGTCCAGCCTGGGCAATGTAGTGAGATCCCAACTCAAAAAAAATAAATAAAACAAGAAAGCAAAATACACAGATGTCCCACACCAGGTGAACAGCCATCCAAGGAAATGCACACTACTCAGCAATAAACAGGAAGAAACTGTTGATACATTCAACAACTTGGATGAATCTCAAGGGCATTATTTCTAGTTAAAAAAAGCCAGTTAATCTCAAAGGGTTCCACATTATATGATTCCATTTATAGAATATTCTCTAAGACAAATTACAGTGATAGAGACCAGATTAGTGGTTGCCAGAAGTTAAGGCTAGGGTGTTAACAATTAGGAGCAACACAGGGATCCTCTTTGTGGTGATGGAACAGTTCTGTATCCTGATTTGGTGATGGTTATTCAAATCTACACATGTGATAAAATTTCAAAGAACCATGTACACATACACCTATACATGACTGCATGTAGAAACCAGTGAAATCCAAACAAGGTTAGTAATTTAATTACTGTCAACTTCCTGATTTTGACAATGTACTATGGTTATGTAAGATATTGAGTAACCTGGATGAGTAACTTTACCATTTTTGCAACTTCTGTGTGTCTTAAACTACCTCAAAATAAAGCTTAATGCTTTTTTTAAAAAGAAAAAAAAGACATAAATGGAATATTAGGAAACTAAAACTGCAACATATATAATAGAAAGAAATACTGTCCAAATCATATAAAGCCCCTATAAATCAATAAGAAAGTGATAAATGACCCAGTCAATAAATGGACAAAGCCCAGGCACAGTGGCTTAGGCCTGTAATGTCAGCGTTTTGGAAGGCTGAGGCTAGAGGATCACTTAAGGCCAAGAGTTCAAGACCAGCCTGGGACCCATAGTGAGACCCTGTTGCTATAATAAAAGAAAATGAGCCGGGCGTGGTGATGTGCACCTGTAGTCCTAGCTACTTGGGAGGCTGAGGTGGGAGGATTGCTTAAATCCAGGAGTTGAAGGTTGTAGTGAGCCATTATTGCACCACTGCACTCCAGACCGGGTGACAGAGCAAGACCCTGTTTCTTTTTTTTTTTCAGATGGAGTTTTGCTCTTGTTGCCCAGGCTGGAGTGCAGTGGCACGATCTTGGCTCACCGCAACTTCCGCCTCCTGGGTTCAAGCAATTCTCCTGCCTCAGCCTCCCAAGTAGCTAGGATTACAGGCATGTGCCACCACGCGTGGCTAATTTTGTAATTTTTTAAGTAGAGACGGGGTTTCTCCATGTTGGTCAGGCTGTTCTGGAACTCCTGACCTCAGGTGATCTGCCCACCTCGGCCTCCCAAAGTGTTGGGATTACAGGCGTGAGCCACTGTGCCTGGCCAAGACCCTGTTTCTTTAAAAAAAAAAAAAAAAAAGATGTGGCAGACACTAGGAATTTTTATTATTTATTTATTTATTTATTTATTTTGAGATAGAGTCTCACTCTCTTGCCCAGGCTGGAGTGCAGTGGTGCAATCCTGGCAAGCTCTGCCTCCCGGATTCTCGCCATTATCCTGCCACAGCCTCCCGAGTAGCTGGGACCACAGGCGCCTGCTGCCACGCCCGGCTAATTTTTTTGTATTTTTAGTAGAGACAGGGTTTCACCGTGTTAGCCAGGATGGTCTCAATCTCCTGACCTTGTGATCTGCCCACCTCGGCCTCCCAAAGTGCTGGGATTACAGGCGTGAGCCACTGCACCTAGCCAGACTAGGAATTTTTAAATAAGCATAACAAACATACTGAAATCTGTGGATTCTAAATTCTAAGAGTTAAAAGCACATAGTTGTGGTTTTTATTTTTATTTATTTTGAGATAGCATCTTGCTCTGTTGCCCAGGTTGGAATGCAGTGGCGTGATCGTGGCTCACTGCTGCTTCAACCTCCTGGACTCCAGCAATACTCCTGCCTCAGCCTCCTGAACAGCTGGGACCACAGATGTGTGCCATCACAATCAGCTACTTTTTTATTTTTCATAGAGACAAGGTCTATGTTGCCTAGGCTGGTGTTGAACTTCTGGGCTCAAGCCATCCTCCCACCTCAGCCTCCCAAAGTGCTAGGATTACAGGTGTGAGCCACCATGCTGGCCAGTTGTCATTTTAAAGTGCTAATATTTGCAACATGATGGAGATTACATCTCCTGTAACTATTTAATTTATGACTAAAAGTTTAAATGTCAGTTTAATTCTTATTTATTTTAGTTTTAGAGACAGGGGTCTTGCTATATTGCCCAGGCTGGTTTCAAATACCTGGTCTCAAGCAATTCTCCTTCCTCAGCCTCTGGAGTAGCTGGGAGTATAAGGGTGTGCCACTGTGCCTGGCTAAATGTCATTTTAAATGTGTGTAAAGTGGCACATAACTGTTCAACATCATTTTAGAGGTTATCTGAGCACGAAGAAAATCATTAATCCCAAAGGCTCTGCACTGTGCTGGCTGCCTTATCCTCACCGTCTCCTGAAAATGGCCTTTCAGTGGCTGAAGCTCTCCAATGCGAATGTTCTAGACACATATGATGTGGTGACACTCACATCAGCATCAAACAGCTCCATCTGGTTGTCCACCCTGCTTCCTGCTTAACCATTTCCTGCCGACTTCTGAGTGAGTGACACATAAACTAACTACAAAGTTGAACTGGGCTGCTCCTGAGACTTGTGGTTGTGGTGCTGCTGTGCTGTGCTACATTAAGAATGTTGGGCTGGGCGCAAGGGCTCATGCCTGTCATCCCAGCACTTTGGGAGGCCGAGGTAGAAGGATAGCTTGAGCCCAGGAGTTTGAGCCCAGCCTGGGCAATATCGTGAGACCTCATCTATATATATATATAAATATACGTAATTGGCAGTTCATATTAAAACAAAGTTTTTGAGAGTCTGGAATTCTGGAGTTAGTCAGACCTGGGTTCAAATCCTAGCTATATTATCACCTATGAAGTCTTCTTGCCAATAACTTTTAGCCTAAGGCTAATAACGATCCCCCGCCGGCCTTTTTTTTTTTTTTTGAGAAGGAATTTCATTCTTGTTGCCCAGGTTGGAGTGCAATGGTGTGATCTCGGCTCACTGAAACCTCTGCCTCCTGGGTTCAAGTGATTCTCCTGCCTCAGCCTCCCAAGTAGCGGGAACCCAAGTAGCGGGAATTACAGGCGCCTGCTACCACGTCTGGCTAATTTTTGTATTTTTAGTAGAGATGGGGTTTCCCTGTATTGGCCAGGCTGCTCTCAAACTCCTGACCTCAGGTGATCTGCCTGCCTCACCCTCCCAAAGTGCTGGGATTACAGGCGTGAGCCTCCAAGCAGGGCCTAATAAAGCCTTTTGACCTAACTTCCAGTGTAGAGTACAGGGGTCAGGAAAACAAGTTCATTGACACTGTGAATAAACAATTAGGCAAATGTAGAATGTGGGACATTCTACAAGAAAACTGGTCTGTACTTCAAAGTCAATGTCGTGGGGAAAAGAAGTGGAGGAGCTTTACTAAGAGTCTAAAGCAACATAATAAACGCAATGCATGTGATTAATTAGATACTGCACAAAAAAATCCAAAAAACTATGAGACATTTTTGAAACAATTGGAAAAACAGGAATATGGACTGGATATTAGGTGATATTAGAGAATTATTGTTAGTTTTCCTAGGGATAAATGTGGTATTGTGGTGATGTTAACAGAGTGTCCTAATTTTTAGGAGCTGAAACGTTTAGGGGTGATGGGTTATGATATCTATCACTCACTTTCAAATGATCCATAAAAAAGCATAAGCCTCATACACCCACAGAAGGGGTGTCTGCCACATTTGCCATGAAGCAAATATGGCAAAATGGAAACAGCTGTTGAATCCTAGCTGGTGGGTGAACACTAGGAATCTTTCCATTATTCTGTATGTTGAAAACATTCATAGTAAGAAGCTAGGCTAAAAACGTTCTGCTGTGCAGTTGTGCTGTGCGACCTTGGGCAGTTTCCTCGCCTCCCAGGCCTTCATTTCATCACCTATGAAACAGGGTTAAAAATACCAACCCCGGTGGGGAGGTGGCTCACGCCTGTAATCTGAGCATTTTGGGAGGCCAAGGCGGGTGGATGGCTTGAGCTCAGGGGTTCAAGACCAGCCCGGGTAACATACCGAGAACCCATCTCTACAAAAAATTTAAAAATTAGCCTGGCGTAGTGGTGCCTGCCTGGAGTCCCAGCTACTCGGGAGGCTGAGGTGGGAGGATCGCTTGAGCTCGGAAAGTTGAGGCTGCAGTGAGCTATCATGGAGCCACCAGCCTGGGCAACAGAGCAAGGCCCTGTCTCAAAACAAAAAACTCAAAAAAAACAGCCTCACATGATCCAGGCGCCCAGAGGCTGTGGGTGCTGCAGCCTTAATTATTATTATGACCACCTTCGGCACGGCGTCTGGTACACAGTGAGTGCTGAGCTCCCCGAGCCGCGGTTTCTCCACCCTAATGGTGAACAGCCTTTTGGAAGTCGCGCTAACCTTGCCCTGGGACCTGCAAACTTGCCCAGGCTGGGGCGTGTGAACCGGAGAGCGCGCAGCGGAAACGGGGCGGGGCACCTGAGGCTGGGAATGCAGAGGAGCCTCCCGGGGGCGGGGCGGGGCCTCCCGTGCAGACCAATGGTGGAGTAGATGCAGATGTCAAAACGCGCGCTCAAGTGGCTTCCGCCAGGAATCCCGACGCTTAGGGAGGTGGAGGGAGGATCGCTTGAGACCAGCCTGGGCAAACAAGCGAGACCCTCGTCTGTTTACTTAAATAAAACCAAAAAAACGAGCACCGAGGGAAAAAGGAGTGAATCCCGGGGCTAGCAGCAGCCTGCGGCGGGCGCTCTCCCGGGAGTGGCTGCACCGCCCCCCCGGAGGCGGAACCGCCCGCATTGCCGCGTGGCCCTGGGCGCCGCCACCTCCTCCGCAGCGGGGCAAAGTTGCCGGACCTGGGGGGGAGGAGGGCCACGCCGAGATGACTCAGGTTTAGCGCGGGAGGGGAGGATGGCGACTTCACCCGGCCTCTAACAACACGTACGCATCTTTCGGCGTCTTCTACAATGGCTATGTTAATTACGTGGCCAGGAACTAAACTATCAATGAAGCCACCTCTGACTACTTCAGTTACAGTGAGTTTAACAGGAGCAAAAAAGCACGTGGCGCCCTAGGGCAACCGAAACGAGGGTTTTAGACGCTGATTATGGGAAATTGAAATCTGAGTTGAGTATGAGATGACACCAATAAATTATAATTTTGTTAGATAATAGCTTTATCAGCCATAAAGTAATCAATAAAAATACCAATTTCCTGGAGTTGGATGCTTTAGTGTGTTTGGGGTGAAAATGGCAATGAATGGCGAGTTGCTTTAAACAAATCACGGTACACCAAAGTTTTAGTTGTGGCTTTGTGTAAGGAATGTGATGGGCACTTATTCCTGCAACACGAGAATACTTTGATTTACAAGTCCGTAGTACTTTTAAGAAATGAGAGAAACAGACCTAGGTGGGGAGGGTACCTGTCCCACCCCACCCGCTTTAAAGTATCTTATCTAGAAAAGGCTTTGTGAAAAAAAAAGTCCCGGGTCTCTCTCAATAACAGCCCTGAGCGCAGCTGTTGAAGCTTTCTCAGGTTAATGATTTCTTTCTTGGATCTTAAAGTTTCTTTCTCTTCCTTTATTTTTGGCATTTTGCCCGTTGCAGGGCCCGGCAAATCAGAAAGCCACATAGAAAATTAAATGAAAGCTATTGCTAAGTTCCAGTCTCTACACCAGTGGAGTTTTCAAACTCCTCTTCAGCATATTTGACGCCCAATGAGTAGTACATTAATTCCTAGTCCTAAAATCATTCTGTGAACTTTCTCCCAGGAATTTTTGCTCAGTTTGCAATTAAAACAACTTTTTTTCTTCTCTTTTTAATGGCAGAGGCGGGGTCTCACTATGTTGCCCAGGCTGGTCTCCAGCTCCTGGCCTCAAACAATCCTCCTGCCTCGGCCTCCCAAAGTGCTGGGATTACAGGCGTGAGCCACCGCGCCCAGCCACAGTTTGCAATTCTTAAGGCAAGGGTGACAATAGGGGACAGGGGTCTGACAGGAGACAGGATTTCTGTGGAAAACTGCACCAAGGGCCTTCTCTCCATGTCCTGTAGTTTGAAGGTTTACAAAGGACTGCACATTTTACATGAGTCATCTCAACGAACGCTCTCCTCACCGCATTAACAGTCCACGCGGTTACGAGTCCCATTTTACTCACGGGGACACCGAATCTGTAAGAAGCCTGGTCGCTTGTCCCAGCAAAACGAGCCGCGGGGCTCAGCGGCCCTAACTTTTAGGCTGTAGGGTCCTCGCCGACCACCCCGCCAAAATGTCAGGCCTCGGGGCCCTTGCACCCCCACCCCAGGGACACGGATCGAAAGGGTCGCAGCAACGCCTCCCCGGCACCCAGGAGCGTTTTCCAGGCCTTTGCACCAACCTCGTTGGCTAAGCCCCCTGCCCGGCGGCGGCCCGGCTGGGAGGAGGTGCTTTCGGGAGGCGGGGCCGCGGCCCGGGGACCCTCTCGCGCCCGCGGGCTCCAATCGCTGCGCCTCACGCAATCCTAAACGGTTCCCTGGCGAACCGGGGCCCGCGCGCGCCAAGGTCGCCGAGACCCTCAGGGGCTGCGGCCCTGGTCCCGTGGGACCTGTGGGGGCCTGGGCGGCGGCGCCCCCGACCCAGCCAGCGGACGGGCCGGGGGGGAAACCGGGAGGTCCCGGGGGGCGTCCACGGATGTGTACCCGGGGGTCTCCGGAAGGCGCCGGCGGAGGCTCCCGCGCTGCGCTTGAAAATCGCGCGCGGCCCCGCGGCCAGCCTGGGTAGGGGCACGGCGCAGCCAATGGGAAGGGTCGGAGGCATGGCGCAGCCAATGGGAAGGGTCGGAGGCATGGCACAGCCAATGGGAAGGGCCGGGGCACCAAAGCCAATGGGAAGGGCCGGGAGCGCGCGGCGCGGGAGATTTAAAGGCTGCTGGAGTGAGGGGTCGCCCGTGCACCGTGTCCCAGCCGTCCTGTCCGGGCAACTCGCTCTGCTTCGCTGTGCCGCCACTATGCTTTCCGTCCGTGTCCCGCTCGCGCCCATCACGGACCCGCAGCAGCTGCAGCTCTCGCCGCTGAAGGGGCTCAGCTTGGTCGACAAGGAGAACACGGTGAGCGCGCGGGGAGGGCGCTGCGGGCAGGGGAGGGAGGCAGGGAAAGCGAAGCCGCCCCTCACTCACACGCGTCTCCCCGCAGCCGCCGGCCCTGAGCGGGACCCGCGTCCTGGCCAGCAAGACCGCGAGGAGGATCTTCCAGGAGCCCGCGGAGCCGGTGAGTGGCGGGCGTGGGGCAGAGGGGCCAGGGACGGCCTTGGGCGTCTTGGCGCCAAAGCCGCATTGTTTCCTCAGCTGTTCACACTCCCGCGCCGGCTCCTTTCCCGCCTAGGCGGCCCCTCCCCAGGGCGGCCTCCCGCGCCCCTCGGCCCATTTCCCGGTTCGGGCGTGCGCTCCTCTGCTGCGACCCACGGAGCGCGACGGGACAGCCACGTTTTCACATCGGGCCCCGTGAAATTGCCGCCAATGGAAAGGACTTGGTCCAGAAAAACGTTAGTTTCATATGGTTCGCCCGGTACTTAAGTGTTTTATTTTCTCCCCCAACAGAAAACTAAAGCAGCTGCCCCCGGCGTGGAGGATGAGCCGCTGCTGAGAGAAAACCCCCGCCGCTTTGTCATCTTCCCCATCGAGTACCATGATATCTGGCAGATGTATAAGAAGGCAGAGGCTTCCTTCTGGACCGCCGAGGAGGTAATCGGAGGACCCCAGAAGACCCCTGCAGGGGTGACCGTGACGCCTCAGACATAAATGCACCTGGAGGTTCCCGTTGGCAAGGGGGGCTAACTGTGGGGCATAGTAAGTGGTGCCAGCATACTTAAAGTTTGAGTGCTCAGTGTGAGTCCTGTAGGCTTTACTCTCTTCCTTTTATGCTAAAATTGTGACTTCCGAACCTCAGGTGGACCTCTCCAAGGACATTCAGCACTGGGAATCCCTGAAGCCCGAGGAGAGATATTTTATATCCCATGTTCTGGCTTTCTTTGCAGCAAGCGATGGCATAGTAAATGAAAACTTGGTGAGTTTCCAAAACATCTTTCATTCATTTGACGTTGACGATCTGAGGTCGAACTAGTTCGCTTTCCTCGTCTTGTACGTTTTTCCATGCTGAGTGCATCTGTGTGTGTAAGCTGGGTTTTATATTACATGGCATTTCCTGTTTTGTAACACTTTGCAGTTTTCTTATGGTATTTTCCTGATTCTAGAGAAGCTGAGACAATATTAAGTGGTAGCAATGTGATGACTCCTTGTGGCCACCACATCTGCTCCCTCTTTTTTTTTGTTTGTTTTTTTGAGACAGAGTCTCACTCTGGCCCAGGCTGGAGTGCAGTGGCGTGATCTTGGCTCACTGCAACCTCCGCCTCCTGGGTTCAAGCGATTCCCCAACCTCAGCCTCATGAGTAGCTGGGATTACAGACGTGCGCCACCATGCCTAGCTAATTTCTGTATTTTTAGTAGAGACAGGGTTTTACCATGTTGGCCAGGCTGGTCTCGAACTGCTGACCTCAGGTGATCCACCCACCTCGGCCTCCCAAAGTGTTGGGATTACAGGCGTGAGCCACCACGCCCGGCTCTGCTCCCTCCTTTTTGTGGCTTTGCTGTTTTAATAATAATTTGGTTGTATCTCTTATTGCGAATGGATCTTTCTTGACATAAATTAATTAGGAAATCGAGCGCTCACAGAAATCCTATTTTATATGTATCTATTTCCTGATATGTAAGTTGAGCATATGACATAAAATATCAAAGAATTGTGACAAATTGGATGAAATATATAGAAATAAACCTTATAATGGTACAAAGAGTGCGATGCTGCCAGTATCCGTTGACAGTTGCTGCTGTTGATTTTTTCTCAAGCTTAACTTTGATGTGTTTGGCCACTAGGTGGAGCGATTTAGCCAAGAAGTTCAGATTACAGAAGCCCGCTGTTTCTATGGCTTCCAAATTGCCATGGAAAACATACATTCTGAAATGTATAGTCTTCTTATTGACACTTACATAAAAGATCCCAAAGAAAGGTGAGTATTCAAGTGGTATGCCAAGATTTTTAGGACTCATTAATTGTTGATTTATTACAAATTTTTAGTTCATCTAGGGATAAAAATGACTCCAGAATGACTAAGCAGTCATAGGCATTCCCAGCACCCGTGGTCATGTCTCCTCTTAGCAAGGGGCCTAAATGCACTTTATTATTCACTTAGAGTTGTGAAGGTACTCCTTTTAAAGTTGGATGTCTACCAATCTAAAACCTTTTGAAAAAATTCCTAGATGTTGGGTAAGACAAACTAAAACCTGTATCTGACCATCTTTGCTCATTTGGTGAATTTGTTGAGAAGCTAGAATGTGGGGCTGCAGTGGGATGTACGGGGAGGACTTGCCTCCTAAGGAGCCTGCAGTACAGTACAGGCAAATAAGACTTAGTAGGAGTTACATAAGGCAGAGGCAGCAGTGAACCCTGAGACTGATTTAGGCATGCAGCAGTTTGGCTGAATAAAGGTAGCTTAAGGTCTGTTTTGTTTTGGAGATTGGAGGTGGGGGATTAGAAATGGGCTGCTGGAGTAGTCTAGATACAAAGGTCAGCTTTAGGGTGGCGCGCGGTGGTTCACGCCTGTAATCCCAGCACTTTGGGAGGCTGAAGCGGGCGGACAACGAGGTCAGGAGATCGAGACCATCCTGGCTAACACGGTGAAACCCCGTCTCTACTAAAAATAAAAAAAGTGGTGGCGGGCGCCTGTAGTCCCAGCTGCTTGGGAGGCTGAGGCAGGAGAATGGCGTGAACCCGGGAGGCGGAGCTTGCGCTCCAGCCTGGGTGACAGAGCAAGACTCCGTCTCAAAAAACAAAACAAAACAAAAAAAACAAAGGTCAGCTTTGGGGACTGGAACCTTGTATGGAGTGGAAGTGGTGAAGCTGCAACCTAAAGTAGCTGTTGTAGACTTTGAAGTACATGAAGAGGAAAAGTGGTAACTTGAAAGGACTGAGGAAACTTATTGGGAGTAAAGAGATGTGAACATGTTTATAGGTGGAAATTGAGAAAAGAAGGCAAAGATTAGGGGTACGATCGGGGGCAAATGCCCAGAAGGGGAACAGGAAGGTCTGCTGGGGAAGCCTCAAAAACAAGGGAGAGGCAGACCCAGGTCTCAGAGAGAGGGACAGTGAGATGGAAAGAATGAAAGACAGCTGGGCATGGTAGTCTGAGCTAGTAGTCCCAGCTGCTTGGCAGGCTGAGGCAGAAGGATGGCTTGAGCCCTGGAGTTTGGTTTTACTGTGAGCTGTGATCATCTCGCTGCACCCTAGCCTGGGCAGCAGAGTGAGACCCTCATCTCTTTAAAGAAAAAAAAAAAAAAAAAAAAGCTGCCCAATATCTGGTGCCCTTGGCTTCAGAACACAAAGTCATCTGGGTAGGAACAGTCTGGGAAATCAGTAGCCTCTCAAGGTGGGCACCAGAATAAAGGGAGGCAGAGGAGGGTGGTAAGGGAGACCCAGTTAACTGTAGTACCCATGGATTTGCTTTCCTGACCTGGGATCGACAGTGTAGCACAGAGTCCTAGTAGGAAGCAATCTTAGTTTATTGGTTTAATTATTTTATGATATAGATGTGGCAACTGAGGCCAAATAATGCACCCAATCATAGTCTGATAATAGCACAGCAGTTAGGATTTTATGGTTCTTCAAATTTAAATTCTATGATTCTTCAAATTGAACAATGATATGGACTTGAAATAATTTTAAAGGCAACAAATGTCCGTGCTGTACTGGACTATGTTTTACTGTCTGTAGACCCTGAAGCTCAATATGAACTACAGAATACCCAAACTTGTATTAATGTAAATCAAGTGTTGAGGTTTTTAAAAAAACACTGGAGGGAAAAACTGACCAGTAAAAATAAAACATTTCGGTGTGAGTTCTTCCTTTAGGAAGAGGATTGGCAAATACTTGAATTTGGCCTTTGTCCCAGAGCTCTTATCTAGCAGTTGGTAATCGGAGGTCTTTTACTGTAATGCTTCAATTGCTGATACCGTATGTGCCTACTAGGGAATTTCTCTTCAATGCCATTGAAACGATGCCTTGTGTCAAGAAGAAGGCAGACTGGGCCTTGCGCTGGATTGGGGACAAAGAGGCTACCTATGGTAAGGAGACCCTTGCCCCTACTTAAACCTGAGCTTCATTTTCCAAGTAATGTTACTGGATTTTTGGCCCTTGAATACCAACTCACTAGAATCATTTTGGTGTTAACTCCTAAATAGGTGAACGTGTTGTAGCCTTTGCTGCAGTGGAAGGCATTTTCTTTTCCGGTTCTTTTGCGTCGATATTCTGGCTCAAGAAACGAGGACTGATGCCCGGCCTCACATTTTCTAATGAACTTATTAGCAGAGATGAGGTGAGTCTAAATCAAATAATAGGGTGACCTAAACCCCAAACACAACTCGGGCATGCTCTTGTGTTCACTGACGGGGACCTGAGATACTAGATGGCATATATCCACATTTAATGTGTGAGTTCAACCATACACATACTTGACAAAAGAAGGAAATAGTTTCATTTACTGAAACTGTTTTACTTGCATTCTCAATATATTGTAATACATTTGTACATATGTATTCCCCTATAGGCTTTGAATGCATAAAACTACAAGTTCTTTGTTTTTTGAGGGGACGGAATCTTGCTCTGTCGCTCCAGGCTGGAGTGCAATGGTGTGATCTTGGCTCACTGCAACCTCTGCCTCCTAGGTTCAAGTGATTCTCCCGCCTCAGCCTCCCAAGTAGCTGGGATCGTAGGTGCCTGCCACCATGCCCAGCTAATTTTCGTCTTTTTATACAGACGGGGTTTCACCATGTTTGCCAGACTGGGGTTGAACTCCTGACCTCAGGTGATCAGGTGATCCACCCGCCTCGGCCTCCCAGAGTGCTGGGATTATAGGCATGAGCCACCATGGCCAGCCAAAACTACAAGTTATTGATGGGATTGGGATTTTAAGGGATGTTTTATTATTTTTGCCTGGTATTAATATGTGATCCCTTTTTCCGTAAAAATGTTCATAGTAGAGCCAGGAGCGGTGGCTCATGCCTGTAATCCCAGCACTTTGGTAGGCCGAGGTGGGTGGATCACGAGGTCAGGAGATCGAGACCATCCTGGCTAACACGGTGAAACCCCGTCTCTACTAAAAATACAAAAAATTAGCCGGGTGTGGTGGACGTGCCTATTGTCCCAGCTACTTGAGAGGCTGAGGTAGGAGAATCGCCTGAACCTGGGAGGTGGACAGTCCCCCCCAAAAAGAATGTTCATAGTAGCCATTATATTTCTCCTGTTTGATCTAGAAATTGCCCCTGTACTTCAATATTAATAAGCATTTCAATGAAATGAGTATACATTTTGGTCTAGTGTATGTCTTTGATTAAGTCACATTTGAAAAGCCAGGAGCATGAACTCCATCTTACTTGGAGCCCAGTGGGCGAATCAAATATGGTTACCTTGTAGGAGGGCCTTCCTTACTGGATTGGGAGATAAGCTGTGAAGCTTGGTGTTTAATGCAGTAACTTGCAAACTTGATTTACTTGAAATTGCATATTTCCTGAGCATCTAAAAACTAGCCTTATTACTGAGCTTTGCCTTTCCTGCTGGGAGTAGAGGCAAAATTAGCACTCATGGCTGTAGAAAGATCACTGAGTGAAGCTCTGACTCCTCCTCTGCCAACACACAGCAGAGCAAGAAATACACCTTGCCTGTCTTCATCTAGGTGGCAACTTTGAGGGCCTTGAATGGGACTGTGCTTGCCTTGGTGACATCAGCAGAGAAATCAGTAGTTGAAGTCATCTTCCCTTTGAGAGTTCAAGTTCTCTCAGTATGGCTGAGCATGTTGGATAAGGAGAATGCAGAAAAGGACAAAGTAATTTCATATTCCATGTTAATGACAGAAGTCTTCTGGCTTTAGTGATCTTGAACTTTTTTTTCTAGGGTTTACACTGTGATTTTGCTTGCCTGATGTTCAAACACCTGGTACACAAACCATCGGAGGAGAGAGTAAGAGAAATAATTATCAATGCTGTTCGGATAGAACAGGTAAGTGGGTGATGAAATGGGTCACTCAAGCTTGCTAGAAAATGCCCGTGCTTTAGTTGTATTCAGAAGCTGTATTTTGGTTCCTAGGAGTTCCTCACTGAGGCCTTGCCTGTGAAGCTCATTGGGATGAATTGCACTCTAATGAAGCAATACATTGAGTTTGTGGCAGACAGACTTATGCTGGAACTGGGTTTTAGCAAGGTAAAGTATTGTTTACATAGCCTTCTGCTTGTTTTGAAACTGGTGCTCTGTATTTATATCTTGATGTGAACCTTTTCAGGTTTTCAGAGTAGAGAACCCATTTGACTTTATGGAGAATATTTCACTGGAAGGAAAGACTAACTTCTTTGAGAAGAGAGTAGGCGAGTATCAGAGGATGGGAGTGATGTCAAGTCCAACAGAGAATTCTTTTACCTTGGATGCTGACTTCTAAATGAACTGAAGATGTGCCCTTATTTGGCTGATTTTTTTTTTCCATCTCATAAGAAAAATCAGCTGAAGTGTTACCAACTAGCCACACCATGAATTGTCCGTAATGTTCATTAACAGCATCTTTAAAACTGTGTAGCTACCTCACAACCAGTCCTGTCTATTTATAGTGCTGGTAGTATCACCTTTTGCCAGAAGGCCTGGCTGGCTGTGACTTACCATAGCAGTGACAATGGCAGTCTTGGCTTTAAAGTGAGGGGTGACCCTTTAGTGAGCTTAGCACAGCAGGATTAAACAGTCCTTTAACCAGCACAGCCAGTTAAAAGATGCAGCCTCACTGCTTCAACGCAGATTTTAATGTTTACTTAAATATAAACCTGGCACTTTACAAACAAATAAACATTGTTTGTACTCACAAGGCGATAATAGCTTGATTTATTTGGTTTCTACACCAAATACAAAGCATTCTCCTGACCACTAATGGGAGCCAATTCACAATTCACTTAGTGACTAAAGTAAGTTAAACTTGTGTAGACTAAGCATGTAATTTTTAAGTTTTATTTTAATGAATTAAAATATTCGTTAACCAACTTTAAAGTCAGTCCTGTGTATACCTAGATATTAGTCAGTTGGTGCCAGATAGAAGACAGGTTGTGTTTTTATCCTGTGGCTTGTGTAGTGTCCTGGGATTCTCTGCCCCCTCTGAGTAGAGTGTTGTGGGATAAAGGAATCTCTCAGGGCAAGGAGCTTCTTAAGTTAAATCACTAGAAATTTAGGGGTGATCTGGGCCTTCACATGTGTGAGAAGCCATTTCATTTTATTTCTCACTGTATTTTCCTCAACGTCTGGTTGATAAAAAATTCTTGAAGAGTTTTCATATGTGGGAGCTAAGGTAGTATTGTAAAATTTCAAGTCATCCTTAAACAAAATGATCCACCTAAGATCTTGCCCCTGTTAAGTGGCGAAATCAACTAGAGGTGGTTCCTACAAGTTGTTGTTCATTCTAGTTTTGTTTGGTGTAAGTAGGTTGTGTGAGTTAATTCATTTATATTTACTATGTCTTTTAAATCAGAAATTTTTTATTATCTGTGTTCTTCTAGATTTTACCTGTAGTTCATACTTTAATCACCCAGTGTCTTATTCTGGCATTGTCTAAATCTGAGCATTGTCTAGGGGAATCTTAAACTTTAGTAGGAAACCATGAGCTGTTAATACAGTTTCCATTCAAATACTAATTTCAGAATGAAACATAATTTTTTTTTTTTTTTTTGAGATGGAGTCTCGCTCTGTTGCCCAGGCTGGAGTGCAGTGGCGTGATTTCGGCTCACTGTAACCTCCGTCTCCTGGGTTCAAGCAATTCTCCTCTCTCAGCCTCCCTAGTAGCTGGGACTGCAGGTATGTGCTACCACACCTGGCTAATTTTTGTATTTTTAGTAGAGATGGAGTTTCACCATATTGGTCAGGCTGGTCTTGAACTCCTGACCTCAGGTGATCCACCCACCTCGGCCTCCCAAAGTGCTGGGATTGCAGGCGTGATAAACAAATATTCTTAATAGGGCTACTTTGAATTAATCTGCCTTTATGTTTGGGAGAAGAAAGCTGAGACATTGCATGAAAGATGATGAGAGATAAATGTTGATCTTTTGGCCCCATTTGTTAATTGTATTCACTATTTGAACGTCGTCCTGTTTATTGTTAGTTTTCTTCATCATTTGTTGTATAGACAATTTTTAAATCTCTGTAATATGATACATTTTCCTATCTTTTAAGTTATTGTTACCTAAAGTTAATCCAGATTATATGGTCCTTATATGTGTACAACATTAAAATGAAAGGCTTTGTCTTGCATTGTGAGGTACAGGCGGAAGTTGGAATCAGGTTTTAGGATTCTGTCTCTCATTAGCTGAATAATGTGAGGATTAACTTCTGCCAGCTCAGACCATTTCCTAATCAGTTGAAAGAGAAACAAGTATTTCAGTCTCAAAATTGAATAATGCACAAGTCTTAAATGATTAAAATAAAACTGTTCTTATGTCAGTTTCTTGATTGGTAAAATTTGCATTTTAATTCAGGAAGAGAAATATTTTTTGGCCAGGCATGACTGTAATCCCAGCACTTTGGGAGACCAAGGTAGGCAGATCACCTGAGGTCAGGAGTTGGAGATCAGCCTGGCCAACATGGTGAAACCCCATCTCTACTAAAAATACAAAAATTAGCCTGGCATGGTGGCACACGCCTGTAATCCCAGCTACTTGGGAGGCTGAGGCAGGAGAATCACTTGAACCCGGGAGGCAGAGGTTGCAGTGAGCTGAGATTGCACCACTGCACTCCAGCCTGGGCAGCAGAGTGAGACTCTGTCTGAAAAAAAAAAAAGTGTTTTTTGTAAAGGCTAACGAATTCATTTGCTTTCCACTGGTTCTGGGCAAGAGACTTGCCTTGTGCCTATTGTGACACAAGGTGTATAGGAGACAGGTACACCCGAAAGGTGGTGCCCAAAAATATTAACTGCCATACTGCATGTGGGGTTTGTGAAGCCGGGGCTGAGTTAACTTCTCAACTGTGGGGGAGCCACTCCTGGGGCTCTTTTCCTGTTTGCAGAACAGGTGGGGCTAGAGGTCTTCCCAGCTGGAGTTTTGCTTTGCTGTCCCTCATCTGACCTGTGTGGACTCCAGCACAGGTTTGGATTGGTCCCTGTGTCTATAAAGGCCCTTTCCTGACTCGGAATCCCACCCACTTTGATAAAGCCTTTTAGAATTCATGACACCCATCCCCAAACGAACCAATCATTCCTTGTACCTCACGCCACTGCCATTCAGTTCATTGAACAAACAGCAGCTCTCTTGTCAGGTGACATTTTCTACCTGCATTTTAATTCAGGAAGATGGGGCGCTGAGCCAGAGGGGAGGCCCCTCCCTCTGGAGCTTGGGTTTACTCCTAGAGAGGAAAACTGATAGATGAGTAGATCTGAAGTGTTGGGCAGTGGTGGGGGCAGCAGAGAATTCTAAGGTGGATGGGAGTGATTGGGAGAGGTCTCATGGGGAAGATGATGTTTCCTTAGTGGAGGGGACTGGGACTAGTGTCTGAGGTTGTGCTGCTTCCGACTCCTGTGTTCTCATGAAGATTCCTTCCCGTGCTGCTCTGTAAGAGAAAGTTGTCTTTGAGGGCACAGATTTTTATCTGTCTTTATATTTATAAGCATAAGGCCTCCAAGGATCAGGTATTTAAGTGACTGGTACATGGGGAAATAAACTAATTGGAACTGAAGTATTTTGGGGTGGATGGTATCTTGGGTAAAAGTGTGATCTGTGTCCCAGATGAACCTAGTAGAGAGCTTTGCCTTTACAGCTAAAAGCGTTCAGTTAAGGTCATTTGATTTGTAATGTCAGGTTGGCGCTGGGCCTATTGCAGAAGTTCAGGACAGCCAGGCTTCAAGAAGATGACCAACTACTAGGACAGCCTCCCTGTGGGTGGCCTGCAGTCTGTTCTGCTCCCCTCCGGCCCCATGCCAGCTGCCATGCTCTATAGAACATGTCTCCCATGCTGCCCGAGGAGGGCCTGCAGAGAGTTGAGTGGTCAGGCTGCTGAGTCAATTGCCCTGGGTACTCATTAGATACATCCTCCCCGGCCTCATCCCCAGACCTACTGAATCAGTCTGGGGGTAAACCAGGGACCCTGTAATCTTAATGGGAGATCTCAGACACTTGAGATCGGGTGGGATAGACTCCTGACATAAAGTTCAAACCAGTGGACGTCAGTCCTGGGTGTGAATTATAATCACCTGGGGGCTTTTAAAAGCTACTAAAGTCTGGATCTCACTTGGGGAAAAGGCAGCCCTGCTGAGCTTCAGCATGTTCCAGATGTGTTTTCTGGTGTGTTCTAGACATGCTGTGTAAGAGTTACACTTCATTGCGTGTGCACATTCGGGGCCCTGCCCAGCTGCAGTGGCCAGGCCTGGCTGCTAAAAGCAGACCTACAAAAACCTCCCTTCACCTGGTACTGCTGTGGCCTCTGACCTGAGGACTTTGTCATGCAAAGGAGGAACCAGATGGGTGTTCTGTCACCTGGCCAGGGAGCTAACTGGCTGTATTTTGAGGATCAGTGGCCCTGCCAGTGTCGGTCTGGAGATCCTGATAGTGGTTTAACTCCTCTTAGCAAGACAGGCACAGGCCCAGCCCCTCATCCGTGAGTGGCTGCAGTTGGACTGCGTGGCCTGTCCTCTTCCAGCAGTCCCTGAGTGTAGAGGGGCTACCCTCCTGGTGTCTGTCTGGACACAGAAGGGAACACATCAGTGGTGTCTCCCTGCCATTCCCTGGAGGGAATATGACATCAGGATTTTTTTTTTTTTTTAATGATGAGAATAGCTGAACCCATTGCTGCTTAAGGTTCAATAGTCATGTTCACCTTAGCCTTGGCTCTAGAGACTGGAGTGGCTCCAGCAAAGTGGTGGACTAAGGAACCGAACTCCTCTTGCTTCAAACACCTGCCCATGATAAATAGCACAGCAAAAAGTTAAATAGGTGGGCCGGGCATGGTGGCTCGCGCCTGTAATCCCAGCACATTGGGAGGCTGAGGTGGGCGGATCACCTGAGGTCAGGAGTTTGAGACCAGCCTGGCCAACATGGTGAGACCCCATCTCTACTAAAAATACAAAATTTAGCCGGGTATGGTGGCCCATGCCTGTAATCCCATTACTCCGGAGGCTGAGGCAGGAGAATCACTTGAACCTGGGAGGCAGAGGTTGCAGTGAGCTGAGATTGCACTCCAGCCTGGGCGACAAGAGTGAAACTCCATCTCAAAAAAAAAAAAAAAGAAAAAAAAAAAAAGTTAAGTAGATGATCACCTCCTGGGAAAGGAGAATGACCTCTTTTGGGAACAAAGAAAGTGACCATGGAGGCCCCAGAACTTGTAGCAGCTCTCCGAGTGGTTGTTAGTCCCTTAGAGAAATTAAATGGGCAGGGGCTGACATGCAATTGGATTTGGAGGGAGAGGTTAATCTAAACCAGGGGAGGAGTTGGGACCAAAACCCTGGCATAAAGCTAGGGGCCCCAGTGACACGGGAACTAGACAAAAATCCCATTGGCACAGTGGGGAAGATAAGGGTTTTAATCCTTCTGGATTCTTAAAAACCTTCACATAAATTTGTGGTCTAGTTTTAATCCTTCTGGATTCTTAAAAACCTTCACATAAATTTGTGGTCTAGGAACTACTCGAAGATAAATTAATCCCTAGTATTGATCACTAGCCTGGTTGCACAGGATTCCCACAGGTGGGGTTCACAATTCTTAATTAGAAACTCAGACAACACAACAGATAAAAGGAAAAAACACGGTATGGTGAAGAAATAGATTTTCGGAATCAGGTAGAATGGGATACAGCATAACTACTAGAGTTCAGGCTTTTAGAGCTATTTCAACACAGCTTAGTAAGATTAGACATAGCTGAAGAGTGGACTTGTGAGTTGGAAGGGATGTATCTAAGGGAATTATTCTAAAGAAGATGAAAGAAAGCATGGAGAGAGTGTACAGGCAGTGTTGGAGGAGGTAAAGACTGGTGACTTTCCAGAATGGACTCATCCTTGAGATCAGGAAGTCCCCAAGGAATCACACATGAGAAGCAAACATTCATTCCTAGTCTCATTTGAATGAAGCTGCAGAACATGAACAAAAAGAACAATCATTAAACGAATGTTTCAACGTAAGCCAAAAGATTATGAAGTCATATCTTCAATGCTGAGGGAATCATTGGATGAAATTATTATTCAGAAAGAAGATACATTTTCATGCCAAGGTTTTACCATTCACATCCCCAAGCCAAAATAATTCCTAGCGAATTGAGCCAAAAGAGGATGGTGATGAGCAGAGAAATTGGTTGGTCCACAGTGAATCAATAGAATCAAAAGGAAGCTGGGCATCATGGTGCATGCCTGTAATCCCAGCTACTCACGAGGCTGAGGTGGGAGGATCACTTGAGTCCAGCCTGAGCAACAGTGAGACCGAACTCAAACAACAAATGGAACTAGAATAATGGACGCTGCAGAGGGATAAAGAATACCAAGGTCTTTATACTATTAGGCCTTGGAGATATATGGTTTAAAGTTTAAGGATGACCACTGGAGGCATAGCACCAGAAGATTTAACTTCAACTTCCAAAGTGGGGGCCCTGGTGGGGGAGGGGAGGGGCATGCGTGCGGGTGTGGGATGTGTTGCAGAGGAGTTAAAGCTTGACGGGTTTAGAAGGTGGAAAGGGTCGGGATGCAGCAGAGAACAAGTCAATGGAAAGCACAAAATAGGATGGTAGAAATAAAAGCACAGTAGATGTAAATAAACTAAGAGTCAAAACTCTTAAGGCTCAAATTCTAGCTATAAACGATTGCCAAACTAAACACTTAAGAGTGTAAACAATTACTATAGGAAAAAGACTTTAAAGCAAAAAGCCCATTAGAGATAGAAGTTATTGGCCTAAAAAATGATTGTTCCTCTGGGAAAACACGATGGTGATAACTGCACCAAGCAACATGGTCTCTGCCGTGTTTGGGTGTGACTTCATCCCTGCCTCCCCAGGGACTGATGAGTCCTGGGCTCAGGCTCAGAGTGATGAAGCGGGTTATTGTCTTGGTGCTGCCATATTCTCTTAGTCATGTGTTTTTTTTTTTTATTCATTGTCCTCTGGCCCTACACACGGTCCCTAGGTTTGCTTTTATGGCAATTGCAGAGAATCTCCATGGCTCTACTGGCAATTGCTTGAGAGCTCACATTCCTACCGGATGTGAGAAGATGTTCCATCTTCCTGTGTCCGGGCAGCACCACCAAAGTGCGGGGCTGGGGCAAGCCTGGATGGGGTAGGGTGTGGTCAAATGACTGCTCACAAGTGAATGGTTTGGACTATGCAACGTTGCCACACTGCAATCTCAATAAAGGGCAGAGGGGTTGAGGCCCAGATGATACCAGGTGAAAAGACAAGACAGGTTTGCAGCATGTGCTGCGATGGAGATGCTGGGGCCTCCTAGTCTGGGGCAGGCTGAGCCTTCCTGGGTGTGGGTGGGCCTCCACTGTGCAGGGTGCTGTCCTTCCAAGCTTTGGCAAGATGGAATCTGTGTTGGGTGTGGGTGTGGCCTTGAAAAGGCACGCTGTCACCTAGAGGCCACTGCTTGACCCCCTGTTGCCCTTTATCAGAGGTGCGGGTGGCTAGTGCCTGTAATGTCAACACTGGGAGGCCAAGGGGGGGAATCCCTGGCTTGAGGCCAGGATTTCAAGACCAGCCTAGGCAATATAAGGAGATCCTATCTCTATAGAAAGATTTTTAAAAATTAGCCATGTGTGGTGGCATGCATCTGTAGTCCTGGCAACTCAAGAGGCTGAGGCAGAAGGATCACTGGAACCCGGGAGGTTGAGGCTGCAGTGAGCCATGCTTGCACCACTGCACTCTAGCCTGGGCAACAGAGCAAGACCCACTCTTAAAAACAAATACCCTGGCCATAGCCCCTGGGAGTCTAGTCTCCATGCAACCAGGACCCCATGAGCCACACTTTAAGGCTTTTACTTTGGGGGTGGGGGGTGGGTAGAAGGGAGGCCAAAGGTTGGGGCTGTTGAACCCATGAGGGTAGACCTGTCCACGAGTGAGACCCCGACTGAGGAAAGGAGAGCTGATCTACAGAGAGGCTGAAGCCTCATCACATTCATTTTCTGAGTCCAGTGAATTCTGAAGTCCACATCCCAGATGTTTCACAGAAGTAAATCAATACATTCCTGATAGGATAAGGTTGATTTTCCTGCCACGTGCAGTCAGTTCCACCCCAAGAGAATTCACTTGATCTGCACAGCCACCGTGGGGCAGAGATGATTGCCCCCATTTTACAGATATGGCTGGGAGGCTCAGGGAGGCCATGTGCCTCACAGAGGACTGGTCTGCACAAAGACCAGTGGGTGACCAGAACTTGCACCTGTCTACATTTGTCCCCTCACTGCATGTGCCCCTCTTGATGGGAGAGCAGGCACCTGCCAGCCCCATGCTGGTCCGCCCAAGGAATGGCTCCTAAAACCACTAGCTGGCCAGTGAGTCATGTGGAAGGGTTTGGTCCTGCCTACACTCGTCCTGCCCTTCCTCCCTGGTCACTACACTGTGGTAGTGGGGGAGGGTGACCTCTGCTTTGCCCCTTGTCACCTGGGGCAAAGGGTGGGATCCTGTCCATATAGGACCAGGGGCTCTCTTACTGTCTGCACTTCACGAGTGGGGGCCACTTTCAGTTTGCTTCTACCTGGGACGCTCTGGGTACTATGCTAGAAAGGTAGCTTATGGCCACAAAGTCTAGGGACAGGTACTCACATGCCCAAATGGAGCCTCACGCTTAGGAATGGGATGAGTGGGAAGCAGTAGCTTCCCTTGGAGGTGGAAAACGGGGAGGTTTCAGTTTCCAGAAAGCCCTGGGGCAGCAGCTGCCTGGGTGAGGTCTTCCCTGAGCCTCTGAGTCTTCCCTCTCCTCTACTTCAGAGGGGTCTAGCCTCTCCTCCAGAAGGGGTGCCAGGATGAGATGGGAAGGAATTTGCTTTGGAAGGCTGGGAACAGGTCCTGCAGCTGCTCTGGCCTTCCTCTGGACTGATGTGGGTCCCAATGTTACTGAAGGGCACTTCCAGGTCCTGTTAGTGCAGGGGCCGCTGCAGCAAAGGGCTGACTTTAGGCTCCCTCTTTGTTTTGTTTTGTTTTGTTTTTGAGATGGAGTCTTGCTGCGACGCCCAGGCTGGAGTGCAGTGACGTAATCTCGGCTCACTGCAACCTCTGCCTCCCAGGTTCAAGTGATTTTCATGCCTCAGCCTCCTGAGCAGCTGGAATTACAGGCTCCTGCCATCATGCCCGGCTAATTTTTTTTTTTTTTTTTTTGAGATGGAGTTTCTCCCTTGTTGCCCAGGTTGGAGTGCAATGGCGCAATCTCAGCTCACCACAATCTCTGCCTCCCGGGTTCTAAGCGATTCTCCTGCCTCAGCCTCCTGAGTAGCTGGGATTATGGGCACATGCCACCATGCCCTGTTAATTTTGTATTTTTAGTAGAGACGGGGTTTCTGCATGTTGGTCAGGCTGGTCTCGAACTCCTGACCTCAGGTGATCCGCCTGCCTTGGCCTCCCAAAGTGCTGGGATTACAACCATTAGCCACTGTGCCTGGCCAATTTTTGTATTTTTTAGTAAAGACCGGGTTTCACCATGTTGGTTGGGCTGGTCTCGAACTCCTGACCTCAAGTGATCTGCCCGTATTGGCCTCCCCGTGTTGGGATTACAGGTGTGAGCCACTGCACCCGGCCTGTCACCTCCCTTTTGAAAAACTGACTGCTCTTGGAGCCAGTTCTCACTGCTTATGAAACGGTTGGGGACATCACATCACTGCTCTCAGCCTCAGTTTCCACATCGTGAACTAGGATTTGTAATCCAGGCCCAACAGGCTTGTGACAATTTAGATGAGTGAAGTGCTTTCATAAGCAACTTTTTCACGTGCCATTCAGTTTGCCCATCTAAAGGGTATGGCTCTTGGCCAGGTGTGGTGGCTCACGCCCGTAATCCCAACACTTTGGGAGGCCAAGGCAGGCGGATCATTTGAGGTCAGGAGTTTGAGACCAGCCTGGCCAACATGGTGAAACCCCATCTCTACTAAGAATACAAAAATTAGCCGGACGTGGTGATGGGTGCCTGTAATCCCAGCTACTTGGGAGACTGAGGCAGGAGAATTGCTTGAGCCCGGGAGGCGGCAGTTGTAGTGAGTAGAGGTTGCACCATTGCACTCAAGCCTGGGTGACAGAGTGAGACTCTGACTCAAAAAAAATAAAGAGTGTGGTTCAGTGGTCTAGTATATCCACACGTATGGGCAGTCATCTCCACAGTTGAACATCTTGCCCACCCCAAAAAGAAAGCTCGTGTCCCTTAGTCACTCCCTGTCTCCCTTCTGCCGCCTCAGCCCTGGGCAGCCACTGAGCCACCTTCTCTGGTTTGATCTGGCACTTCTAAAGTAGAAGTTATTATTGGCAAGGCACTGGCTCATATTTCTAAGAGATCATTTAGAATGCCAGGGGCAGCAGAGGATGGGTCTGCCTTGCAGAGAGAAGTTTGATTTACATTTCAGAAGGATCTTTCCTGGCATTTTAGGCCATTTGGCATTAAAAAGAGACTTGTGGGGCATTGTCTGGAAGGGGACTTTTGCCACTGTGAGCTGGTGACAAGCTGACTAGAAGTGGGGGTGTCAAAGGCTGGAATCACCACCTTGCTGGGTGCAGATGAGGGGACAGTTAGTGGATTTGGGGTCTGCTCTTTCTCATCTCTCTTGGTGACCCTTCCCCTCCATCAGGAAATGAGGTGCTGAGCCATCTCTATGGTCCCAGCCTTCGGTTTTGCTCTGTTTGGGGCTTTTCAGAGAGCTGGACTGTCCCAGGCCCCTTGGGAATTGGAAGCAAGTCCTAGAACTTTCTGGAACACAGAGAGTGGTCTGTTGGGCCTTCCTTTGCTTCCTCAGTTCCCACCCTCCTCCTCCACTCCTTTCTAGGACTTTCCTTCCTCCACCCCTGGATCCTCTAATGTTAATGGAGCAGGGGTCAGGAAATAGCCCGTGGGTGGGATCTGGTTCACCGCCTGGTTTTATACATACCAGGAGCTAGGAATATGTTTTAAAAATCAAAAGAATGGCTGGGCGTGGTGTCTCATGCCTGTAATCCCAGCACTTTGGGAGGCTGAGGCGGGTGGGTCAAGAGGTCAGGAGATCGAGACCATCCTGGCTAACACGGAGAAAGCCCCTCTCTACTAAAAATACAGAAATTAGCTGGGCGTGGTGGCGGGCACCTGTAATCCCAGCTACTTGGGAGGCTGAGGCAGGAAAGTGGCGTGAATCCGGGAGGTGGAGCTTGCAGTGAGCCGAGATCACACCACTGCACTCCAGCCTGGGCGACAGAGCAAGACTCTGTCTCTAAAAAAGAAAAGAGAAAAAAATCAAAAGAACATTTCGTGTTGCATGAAGATTCTATGAAATTCAAATTTCAGGGCCCATAAATAGCTTCGTTGGGGCGCAGCCACACTTGTTTGTTTACGTATGGTCTGTGGCTGCCTTCACCATGGATAAGAGACTGGAATAGCTGCTGTGGTCTGTATTTTCTATCTTTACAGAAAATGCTTGATGAGCTCTGAGTAAGTCCTGACCATGTTCCTGAGAGCTCCGTAGTGGACCTGATGGGAAAGTAGTGGATGGCATTGGTGGTGGCTGAGCCAGCAGGGTGCCTGCTCAGAGAGCCGGTTATTAATGGAGTGCTAACCAGTCACTCTAGATGAGAAGTACACAGATCACATTTAAACACAAGGAAAGCTGTTTACAGGAAAATGATAAAATAGCAGAATGTAAAGTTATGGGTATACTGTGCTTACGTTGTCATAAAAATGTGTACATATGGATAGAGAGGAAGGTGTCCCACGTGGAGAAATGAAAAGGTGCCTTAGGGGGCGGGTTGGGAGTAAGAGCAGTTTTTCTCTCTATTGTATTTTTCTGTTTAAATTTTCCTATAATGTTCTTATAATAAGTGTTGATGAGCACTCGCAGCCAGCAGGGGAAGCAGCTACCCAGGCAGAAGGCTGTTCTGGGTCTCAGGTGGGCTTTAGTGAGAGAGACCCTGAGCTCTGGACCAGGGTTAGGAGGAGGTGCCCCGGGCATGTGGAGGCTGGCAGCCCTCGCTCTTGTGAGCTGGCGGTTGGGGCTGCATCTCGCCCACATCGCTGTCATGTGCGGAGCCCACGTTGTGAGTTGTGTGTCTGCTCACTATTGTGCTGTAGCCTCTGGAAGTTGCTTAGGAGCTTGGGATTTTGTGGAGAGGTGGGAGTTAGTTGCTTCTGTCCAAAGAGGTCGGCCAACGGGGGCCATTCTGAGTTCAGAAACCGCTGGCTTGGAGCCCGATGGACCCAGCCAGGCCCAGCTCTGCTGTTGACCAGTTATGTGCTCTGGGACTCGGGTTAAGTCTGTGGGTGGCAAAACTGGCACCTCCCATCCCATCTTCCCTCCATCCCCTCCCCCCACCCCTGTGTCTCACTCTGAGCCTTAGGGAGTTGGTGCCACCTAGCTACGCTCACTGACACGCATCTCGTGCTGTGCTAGGATGTTGTCCCCATGTTAGTGTGCCCTCTCCAGGGAGACTGCCAGCTCTCGTGGGTGTGCATCTTCTGCTTCTGCATCCTCGGTCACTGCCAGCAGAGGTCTGGGCACATGGTGGTGGACAGTGGCTATTAACTGTGGTTGTGCTGGAATGGAGGAGGCCTGGTGTCTGGTCTTGGAGTCAAGAATGCATGTGCTTAAGGGTTCCAAGATCACACGGAGGAGGGCGTGATTAGCTCTGGGAAGCGGGGAGGCAGGAAGGAGGGCAAGAGACCTCGACCTGTTCTTGGGAAGGAAAGAGCAGGTGAGGGTGGGGTACTGTTCCAAGCACGGGAAACAGAGCACCAGGAGGTGGCCATGGCCCTGGGGCTGGGGCTGGGAGGCGGTTGCTCCAGCATGCAGTCACTGAGCCCTCCTGTATGCACTGCTGCAGGTGCTGGGAGACTGTGAAGTGCAAAGCAGCTGGAGTCCAGGCCCTCGGGGAGACAGCACGCCAGTGAGGGAGACGGAGACCAATCACCCACCCAGTGTGCGGTAAGTCAGACGGTGACAAACTCTGAAGACAAGGAAAGCAGGGAGGAAGGGGCGGGCTACGCCCCTTGCTCTTTCATGTGGGGAGACAGAGAGGGAGCCAAAGGATGTGGGGATCGACCACGTGGTTAGGGGAGGAAAGCATGTTTCAGGTGGAGGGTGGGCAAGCGCAAAGGCCCTGTGGCAGGCGCGTCTGTGAGCGGTCGGAGCAGAGTGAGGGGTGGGAGATGGGGCTGGGTCAGTGGGGTGGGGTGTGTACATGCAGGTCTGCAGACCCAGGTAAAGAGTCTGGATTTCATTTCTAAGGGGATGAGAAGCTCGGGAAGGTCTGACCAGCCTTACGTCTTGAAAGGGAACCCCCTGCTTCTGCGTGTCAGGTGTTACTCGGGGTACGCCAGTGGAAGCGGGAGGCAGTTGCAGCTTTCAGGTGAGAAATGATGGCAACTCGCACGGTGGGGGAAGAGGGGCCACTGTGGAGGTGGCTTGCGGGGCCTGTCATCTGCTATTTCCTAGCTCAGTGAACAGGGCCCCCACGCACCCCTGCCAGGTCGGAAATCCAGGTACTGCCAGCCTCTGCCGTTCTACGTGTGGCCAGGCGGGGGAGCCTTCGCCCTCCCATGTCCCTCACCCCACGCCCCAGACAGCACGGTCCTGCGATCCCCCTCCCATTCCAGTGCTCAGCATAGCCGTATCCCTCCAGGGCTCAGGCCCCCACCATGGCCAGATCCCCCACCCCACCTTCACCCTCCGCCAGTCCATTGCACACATAGCATCTGGAATGGTCTCGGGCAGCACCTCAGACGATGTGGCTGTGTTGCATGAGCCCCTCCCCTCACCGCAGCTCTTGGCCCTGCGTGAGCCCAGGTGCCCGCGGGCTCCCCGCTCACCTCTGCCTTGAACCTTCCTGAGTCTAAGCTTCTTTTTTTTTTTGTTTTGTTTTGTTTTGAGACAGAGTCTTGCTCTGTCACCCAGGCTGCAGTGCAGTGGCGCGATCTCGACTCACTGCAAGCTCTGCCTCCTGGGTTCATGCCGTTCTCCTGCCTCAGCCTCCCGAGTAGCTGGGACTACAGGCGCCCACCACCTCGCCCGGCTAATTTTTTGTATTTTTAGTAGAGACGGAGTTTCACCGTGTTAGCCAAGATGGTCTTGATCTCCTGACCTCGTGATCCGCCTGCCTTGGCCTCCCAAAGGGCCAGGATTACAGGCGTGAGCCACCATGCCTGGCCTGAGCCTGAGCTTCTTAAACACCACATCCTCTAGCCTCCTGCCTTCACACAGGCTGTTCCCTTAGCCTGGACTTTGTCCCCACCCACCCGCTCCTGATCCATCAGGTCTCAACTTACAGGTCACTTTCCCTGGGAACCTCCTCAGACCGAGTGAGGCCAGATTAGGGGCCTCCTCAGAGCCCTCGTGGCCCCAAGTGTTTACCACTTCGCTTTTTCATACTATCCAAAGTGTACAGAATCGTACACTTTTCTGATGCCTTATTCCAGCTGAGTGCCCTGAGGGCAGGGATGGGGTCCGTGTCCTCCGGTGTGCTCAGCCAGCACCTGGCCAGGCATTCTCAGTGTTGTTGAATGAATGAGCGAGTGAGTGACCCGCAGGGGAAGCTGCTGTGTCTGACATGGTAACGTGCAGGTTGCACTGGGGGGGCCTGGTTGAGATCATGACTGGAGCCCCTGGCCCCCAGAGTGGGAGTCATCAGTGGGGCTCGCTACCTCTGCACAATTTTTTTTTTTCTTTGAGACGGAGTCTTGCTCTGTCGCCAGGTGGTACAGTGGTACGATCTTGGCTCACTGCAACCTCTGCCTCCTGGGTTCAAGCAATTCTCCTGCCTCAGCCTCTCGAGTAGCTGGGACTACAGGTGTGCACCACCGTGTCCAGCTAATTTTTGTATTTTTAGTAGAGACGGGGTTTCACCATGTTGGCCAGGATGGTCTCGATCTCTTGACCTTGTGATCCGCCCGCCTCGGCCTCCCAACAGTGCTGGGATTACAGGCGTGAGCCACCACACCCGGCCCCTCTGCCCACTTTCTTCCCCTTCCTCCTCTCCTGTCTCCACCAAGGCTGTCTCTGGAGTGGCTGTGGATGCTGACAGAATGCATGTCCGCTCTGCCATCACTATTCACGCACAGCGCCTGTTGGGGACTCTCCTGTAACCCAAAGGGGTAGCGGAAGGATGGAGCTTCAGGCCTTGAGGGCCAGGAAATGAATGTGGAAGACTGAATCCTCAGGGGACCCCAGCTCTGGGCCGGGTCTGGGGCTCTGTTTTGAGGACTGGGAGTGGGAGGAGGTGGCAGCAGGAGCCGGCATCTGAGGCATCTCCTCACACTCTTCCAAGGTCAGAGACGAGGTCTCAGATACGCTTGCTAATGCACGATTTATTTCTTTTTCAATTTCCTTTGGAACCTGTGCTGTGCAGATGTTCACATGATGTGGTGGGGAAGTGAGTTTTATAAAACTCTTGGCAGAGTACCATTCGGCATCCCTGTGGTTCTAGAGATTTCTGGGGCCTCGGGGCTGTAGCACCAGCTGCAGATAGCTGCCTGCCTTCTTACAGTGCTCAGCTTTTGGGTCCAGCAGCTTTCTCAGTCCCAAACACGTGTGACCTCACGATTCTGGCCCTTCCATGATCCGCAACAAACTGTTCTGGTGTGTAGGTGGAATTCCTATTTTTAATAGCCAAGTTGTTGAGAAATTGTAGGGCTTCTACTTCCTTTTGAATGGAAGGGCTCTGGAGATATTTATATCTTTGCTTCTATAGAATCTAGGAGGTCGTCTTTACCCAGGAAGGGTCAGCATGTGGAGAGGGTCACCTGGGAGAGGCCCCGGTGTCAGCCTGCACTTGCCGTCAGTAAATGGTACAACATTGAGCACCAAGGGGCTCAGCCGGCCCCTCGAAGGAAGTCCTAGCTGCCCACTGGGGGAAGGGCGGGGAGGCATGAAAACAATGACCCCACTGGCTGGTGGGGGTGACCGTGTTATGCAAAGTGTACACCATGTAGCATGAGCACCGGGCTGGGAGCCCCCAAGGCTGCTGGGGAATCAGGGAGACACCAAAGAGGAGGTGGCCTTTCCCTTGAAGGGTAAGGGATCGGTAGGAGTCTGTGGGAGAGTGGAAGCTGCGGGAGGGGAAGGAGGGAGGGAAGGAGGCCTGGAGAGAGGAGGGAGGCTCTTGCATTCCAGGCAGGTATGGGAGCTCCTGGCAGAGTTTGCAGTACCCAGTGGCTCAGTGTGGTTGGGGGTTTTTAGTGCTGTGCTGAGGAGTCTGAAGTCCATCCCGAAAGTTGTAACTGGGCAGTGGCACGGTGGTGAGTTAGAGCCACGTCATTCAAACTTTCTCAAATTCCCATACATAGAGACCTAGTGTGCACACTCGCAGCCCAGGCTTGTGAGCTGCAGTCTCCCTTGCCATGTGCAGCTCGTTCTGGCGTGTTCTGTTCTGCTTCTATTCTGGCTCATTTGTTCTTTGAACAATGCTGTTTGCAATCCTCTACATTGGCTTCCTCTCTCCCTGAATATTTTTGATCTGCAGTTAGAACAACACTGGATTGGCAAGAGGGAGACTGAGGCGGGAACCCAGGCAGAGGCTGCTGTGAGTCCAGCTAGGATGAGACGTGGGTGCCAGGCAGTGGGCCTGGGGCAGGCCCCAGGGACTCCGCAGTGAAGACCCCACCTCAGTGATCCTGGGCCCCAGGCCTCAAGAGACTTGGGGCAGCTCCCAAAGCAGCAAGAGGGGTCCTGTCATCGTGAGGCGTGTTGAGGATCCAGAAGCTGTGGTTTCATAACTCCGTCACTGTGTGGTGTCTGAAAGCCATTTCATTAAATGTCACATGGAATCAAAATAGAAATTACATCTCTGGGACAAAGCCCATTGAGCCAGGAGCCAGGGATTCTGAATTGGAACCAGAATAGCCTCCGAAGCTGGGACTGTGGATCCAAGGCTGCCCCCACCCCCTGGGTCTCGCTCACATCTGCACTCCCCAGAGGGGGCAGGTGGTCCTGGAGCCTAGCCTACCTGCCGAGAGTCAGAGGTGGCTGCAGGGGAACCATGGCAGCCCTCCTTCTCACACTCATCCTGGGCACCCTGCACCAGCAGAAGGGTTTACATGTAAAATCATCCATCCCTAGCCCCTTCTGGGAGGGAAGCATATCTTACGGATGGCGACCTTGAGGCTCAGGGAGGTTAAGGTGCCAGCCTGAGATCACACAGCCAGTGAGAGGCAGAGACAGGGCTTAAACTCCAAACGATGGCTCCAGAGCCCCCTCTCTTTTCCATGCCCTGGGCTGCCTCTTTCCCCAGTGCACCTTGCTTTTTGGAACCAGATGACCAATGTGGAAAGACATGAACTGATTCAATCAGAGTGTATGGAGAAGGGACTTAGAGACCCTGGCATTTTTAAAGCTCCCTGGTAATTCTCATGTGCAGCTAGGATGGGGCGCCTCTGCTCTGGGGAATAGGGAAGGGGTGTAAGTGGCCCTGTGTCTCCCCTCTGTCCCCACCTGCCACCTGCTGGTCCATCCATTCAGCCATTGCACGGACAGGTTGCCTTCTGGGGGCTGCTAGCCCCCTCGCACTGGGCAACGCTGTGTCCCCTCTGTCCCTCCCCCAGCGCATGCTCCTCGCTCTGCCCCTGCTGCAGGTGGGCCATGCTTGGAGGGGCGCAGGAGAGCTGAGATGGGGTGGGGATGGATCAGGCCTTGAGGGGGTGCCTGGTAAGCCCCGGGAAGGGTAGGGAGGAGGAGGAGGGAGAGGAGAGGGCAGTGCAAGGGCAGCGACCCCCAGCCTTGCCCCCGTTTTGAGCATGGGGAAAGTGTACACAGGTAGTGAGGAAATGCCTGCGTTTGGGTGCATGTTCAATTCTAATCCATTTTCACTTTTTGTGTATTCTTTCTATCTACTTTTTAAAGGTTTGTTTCTTTTCTAACTTCCTGTTTTAGATGTATACTTTAGTTTCTTTATTTTTATTTTTTTTTTGAGATGGAGTCTCTGTTGACAGGCTGGAGCGCAGTGGCGTGATCTTGGCTCACTGCAACCTCTGCCTCCCGGGTTCAAGCGATTCTCCTGCCTCAGCCTCCTGAGTAACTGGGATTACAGGCGCGCACTACCACGCCCAGCTAATTTTTGCATTTTTAGTAGACATGGGGTTTCACCTTGTTGGCCAGGATGGTCTTGATCTCTTGACCGCGTGATCTGCCCACCTTGGCCTCCCAAAGTGCTGGGATTACACGTGTGAGCCACTGGGCCCGGCTTAGTTTCTTTATTTAAAGATAAGGGGTTTTTTTTGTTTTGTTTTGTTTTGTTTTTGAGACAGAATCTCACTCTGTTGCCCAGGCAGGAGTGCAGTGGCACAGTTGTAGCTCACTGCAACCTCAACCTCCTGGGCTCAAGTGATCCTCCCACCTCATCTGAGTAGCAGGGACTACAGGCATGCACTACCACACCCAGCTAATTTTTGTATTTTTTCTGTAGAGACAGGGTTTCGCCCTGTTGCCCAGGCAACAAGCAAATCTGCCCACCTCAGCCTTCCAAAGTGCTGGGATTACAGGCGTGAGCCACCACGCCCGGCTAGAGATAAGTTTCTCAAACTCCTGGGCTTAAGCCATCCACCCACCTCGGCCTTCCAAAATGTTGAGACTGCAGGTGTGAGCCTTTGCATTCGCCTTGAATTCCTTTTTCAATGGTATGTTTCCTACTAAAAACACTTATGAAAAGTGTGTATTTTCTCTTACCCCTTCTCCTTTTTTGCCATCTAATTTTAGATTATATTTCTTAGTGTTTGTCTTTAAAATGTACTTATACCTCTGTGCTATCTTTTTCTCATTTTTGCCCCCTCCCCCATAAGAAAGATAAAGAAATCAGAGACTTAGACCGGGTGTGGTGGTTCCCGCCTGTAATCCCAGCACTTTGGGAGGCTGAGGCGGGTGGATCACTCGAGGTCAGGAGTTTGAGACCAGCCTGGCCAACATGGTGAAACCCTGTCTCTAGTAAAAATACAAAGTTAGCCAGGCGTAGTGGCAGGCGCCTGTAATCCCAGCTACTCCAGAGGCTGAGGCAGGAGAATCGCTTGAACCTGGGAAGTGGAGGTTGCCGTGAGCCAGGATCATGCCACTGCACTCCAGCCTGGGCAACAGAGTGAGACTCTGACTCAAAAAAAAAAAAAAAAAAAAAAAGAAATCAGATACTAACAACTCTCTCCTTCTTTCTTTTCTTCCCAATTTTTGTTTAATGTATCATTTCCATTTCTAAATTCATGGTTTATATTTATATATGTCCTTAATCCTCACTCACATTGGCCCTACAGGTAGATTCATTGCTCACTGTCAGTTCTCTTGCTGAAGTTTTCCTATTTTTCTCTTGATTTGCTGAAATTCCTTCTCCAGTAGTTTAATCAAAAGGGACTAAATGAAGAAAAAATATTCAGTTATTGCAAGTTCAAAAAGGTTTCTAGTCTTTGTGTTTGATTGACAGCTTTCCAGGATATAAAATTCTTAGGCCACACTTTCTTTCCTTGAGAACTTCGCAGATGTCACTTCTGTCTCTAGAGTTAAATGCCACTGTGGGAAAGTCTGAGTCTAACTTCTATTTTGTTACCCTTTATGTATTGATGTTTTCACTTGACTGTCCAAAGTCTTTTCTATTTAGCTGTTTCCCCCTTTCTTTTATATTTTAAGTCTAGTTACTTTCATAGAAATTACCTTGTTATTGACAGATTTTTGTCATTTTCCCCAAGACATGGTGTGCCCTTTCAGTTTGTAGATTTATCTTCTTTTATTTCAGGAAAATTTTCTTGAATGATATCTTTAAATATGTATGTTCCCTTATTTGAGTTTTCTATTCTGGGATATATGATGGGTCCTTTGTAGATCTTCCAAATATGTAATTTTCTCTGTAATCTCTTTACACCGTTCATTTTCATTTCCTTTTGCTCACTTTCCTCAGTCTTGTTCTCAGTGTCTTGATTGTGTTTTGAGCAATATTTGATGCTCCTCTGCGCAGCTTTCCATTTCATCATGACTTTGAAGATGCGATGTTTTTCCTTCTTTCTCCAGTTCTGTCAGCTCCAGTTTCATGTTCCCCCTGAGCTCTCATATCTGTTTTGTGTGCTTGCTTTCTGGAGATGATTGCTGTATTCATTTTTTTTTTTTTTTTTTTCGAGATGGAGTCTTACTCTGTTGCTCAGGCTGGAGTGCAGTGGTGGGATCTCAGCTCGCTGCAACCTCTGCCTCCTGGGATCAAGCGATTCTCTACCTCAGCCTCCCAGGTAGCTGGGATTACAGGCTTGCGCCAGCATGCCCGGCTAATTTTGGTATTTTTAGTAGAGATGGTGTTTTGCCGTGTTGGCTAGGCTGGTCTCGAACTCCTGGCCTCAGGTGATCTGCCCGCTTCAGCCTCCCAAAGTGCTGGGATTACAGGTGTGAGTCACTGCGCCCAGCCCTGCTTTATTAATTTTTGTTGTTGTTTAATTTGCAGCGAAAAGTTTGCTGGCAATTTTCATCTGTTCTATGACAACATTTTTACTAGTGAGTTTTCACTTGCCACTTGTTTTTCCTGTTCCTTTTCTCGTTTTTATTTTTTAATTCTTGCAGTGTCTTCCTGTAGATGCTGCACTGTTTGCTTTTTTATTTTTCATCTTTGGGCAAGGTAAGTTTTTCTTCAACCATCTATTTGCCAGAGGTTTGTGTGGGAGAAGAAGCGAGGACTACACCCAGTGCCGTGTGCAGTTGTAGGGCTGCTCATGTGCAGTCTGGTGATTCCTCTTTTTGCCTGCAAGTGTGGCTTGTCTGTGTGATTGTCTGTGTCTGATCTGCTGCTTCTGCTTCTTGGTTCCAAGCTTACCTGTATCTCAAATGCCACTGTCATGAGATCACAGGCCCCACTCCTGCTCATGCAGATAAGGGACGTTGGTTGGTGGGCAGTGTGATCCCTTCTCACTGCTTCTTCCCAAACATCTGTGTGGTATTTCCTGCTCTGGGCAACCCTCTGACTCATTTCTAGTTTGGGTTTCATCTCTCATCTGTTTCCATTGGAAATGGAGTGTAGCTGGGCGCAGTGGCTCATGCCTGTAATCCCAGCACTTTTGGAGGACGAGGCGGGTGGATTGCTTGAGCCCAGGAGTTCGAGAGCAGTCTGGCCAACAAGGTGAAACCCCATCTCTACTAAAAACACAAAATTAGCCGGGCGTGGTGGTGCAAGCCTGTAATCCCAGCACTTTGGGAGGTCAAGGCGGGTGGATCACGAGGTCAGGAGATCGAGACCATCCTGGCTAACACGGTGAAACCCCATCTCTACTAAAAATACAAAAAATTAGTCAGGCACAGTGGCAGGTGCCTGTAATCCCAGCTACTGGGGAGGCTGAGGCAGGAGAATCACTTGAATCTGGGAGGTGGAAGTTGCAGTGAGCCGAGATCACGCCACTGCACTCCAGCCTGGCGACAGACCGAGACTCTGCCTCAAAAAAAAAAAAAAAAAAAAAAAGATGGCGTTTGCATCCTGTTTCTCTTTCTCCTTGTTACTGTGGGATGATTTTTTTTTTTCGGCTTTATTGGTGTATAATTGACATACAATAAACTGCGCCTATTGAATGTGTTATTAGTAAGTTCTGACATATGTATACACCCATGCAGCTGTCACAACCATCAGCCACTAGACATCCTGTCACCCTCCACAGCTTCCTCGTGCTGTTTCTTACCTCCACTCCCATTTTCAGACAAACTCTGACCTGCTTTCCATCGCCAGAGTTTACATTTTCTAGAATTTCATGTAAATAGAATCCTACAGTGTGTTGTGTGTTTTTTTTTTTTTTTTTTTTTGATGTGGTTTCTCTCACCTAGCATAGTTTTTTTTTTTCTTTTGAGAAAGAGTTTTGCTCTTGTTGCCTAGGCTAGAGTGCAATGGCACGATCTCGGCTCACTGCAACCTCCGCCTCCTGGGTTCAAGCGATTCTCCTGCCTCAGCCTCCCAAGTAGCTGGGATTACAGGTGCCTGCTACCACGCCCGACTAATTTTTTGTATTTTTAGTAGAGATGGGGTTTCACCATGTTGGCCAGGCTGGTCTCAAACCCCTGACCTCAGGTGATCCACCCGCCTTGGCCTACCAAAGTGCTGGAATTACAGGCATGAGCCACCACGCCCGGCCTAGCATAGTTATTTTGAAGTCCATCAGTTGTATATAACAGTGGTTCATTCCTTCTTATTGCTGTGTTGCATTTCATTGTATGGCTATGCCATATTTATTCATCCATTCACCTGGTGATGGACATTGGGGCTGTTTCCAGCTTTTGGCTATGATGAATGAAGTTGCTGCCAGTCTCCATGTAGATTTTTTTTTTTTTTTTTAGACAGAGTCTTGCTTTGTTGCCCAGGCTGGAGTGCAGTGGTGCGATCTCGGCTCACTACAACCTCTGCCTCCTTGGTTCAAGTGATTCTCCTGCTTCAGCCTCCCAAGTAGCTGGGACTACAGGTGCCCACCAACAGCCCAGCTAATTTTTTTTGTATTTGTAGTAGAGATGGGGTTTCACTATGTTGGCCAGGCTGGTCTTGAACTCCTGACCTCGTGATCTGCTTGCTTCGGCCTCCGAAAGTGCTGGGATCACAGGCGCGAGCCACCACACCTGGCCACATTGCTGTTGAGGTGCATAGGAGCAGAATGACTGGGTCATATAGTAGGTTTCACTTTTTAAGAAGTGACCCAACTGCTCTTCAAAGTGACCATACCGCTTTACATGCCTCTGAGCACATGAGAGCAACACAAGAGTCCCAGTTGCTTCATACCCTTGCCAACACTTGGCATGGCCAATCTTTTACATTTTAGCCCTCCGAGTGGGTGTCTAGTGTATATCCTTGTGGTTTTCATGTACATTTCACCAATAACAAACGGCATGAGCCTTTTTAAATGTACTTATTTTTTATATGTACACCATCTTTGGTGAATTGTTCAAATCCTTTGCCCATTTATTTTTTATTTTTTATTTTATTTTTTTTTGAGGCAGTGTCTTGCTCTGTCACCCAGGTTGGAGTACTGTGGCCCCATCTCAGCTCACTGCAAGCTCCGCCTCCCAGGTTCACGCCATTCTCCTGCCTCAGCCTTCCGAGTAGCTGGGACTACAGGCACCCGCCACCACGCCCAGCTAATTTTTTGTATTTTTAGTAGAGACAAGGTTTCACCATGTTAGCCAGGATGGTCTCGATCTCCTGACCTCGTGATCCGCCTGCCTCGGCCTCCTAAAGTGCTGGGATTACAGGTGTGAGCCACCACGCCCGGCCCCTTTGCCCATTTAAAAATATCGAGTTGTGTTATATATTAGGTTTAACAGCTCTTTATTCTAGTTACATGTCTTTTATCAGATATATGACTTGTAAATATTTTCTGTAGTCTGTGCCCTTTTTCATTGTATTCAGTGTCTTTTGAAAAGTAAAAGACTTAATTTTGGTGAAGTCCAATTTACTGTTGCTTTTTTTTCTTTTATAGTTTATGTTTTCTGTGTACTATTTTTTTTTTTTAAATTTTTATTTTTTGAGTCTCGCTGTATCACCCAGGCCAGAGTGCAGTGGTGTGATCTTGGCTCATTGCAGCTTCAGCCTCCTGGGCTCAAGCAGTTCTCCCACCTCAGCCTCCCAAGTAGCTGGGATTACAGGAGCCCGCAAGCATGTGTGGTTAATTTTTGCATTTTTAGTAGAGACGTGGTTTCACCATGTTGGCCAGGCTGGTCTCGAACTCTTTACCTCGGGTGATTTGCCTGCCTCGGCCTCCCAAAGTGCTGGGATTATAGGCAAGAGCCACTACACCTGGCCCCTGTGTACTATTCTTAAGAAATCTTTCCCCGTGATGAAAAGGGAACTCTTGGACATGGTTGGTGGGGGTGTCGATTGGTACAGCCATAATGGAAAGCAGTATGGAGGTTTCTAAATAAATAAAAAATAGAACTACCATATGACTGACCAAAGGAAATTATATCACCACCTTGTAAAGATAGCTGCACTCCTGTGTTAATTGCAGCATTATTCACATTAGCCACGATATGGAAACAACCTAGGTGTTGATGAATGAAGGGATCAAAGGGCCGGGTGCGGTGGCTCATGCCTGTAATCCCAGCACTTTGGGAGGCCAAAGTAGTGAATCACTTGAGGTCAGGAGTTTGAGACCAGCCTAGCCAACATTGTGAAATCCTGTCTCTACCAAAAATACAAAAATCAGCTGAGTGTGTGCTGGCGTGCACCTGTAGTCCCAGCTACTCGGGAGGCTGAGGAAGGAGAATCACTTGAATCTAGGAGGCGGAGGTTGCAGTGAGCCAAGATCATGCCACTGCAATCCAGCCTGGGTGACAGAGTGAGGCCCTGTCTCCAAAAAAAGATCTTTTTTGACTCTACGATACAAAGATGTTTTCTTCTAGGTACTTCATAGTTTTTACATTTAGGTCTCTGCTGCCTTGTTAGTTAATTTTTGTGTATGGTATGAGGTTGGAGATTGGGGTTTATTTTTCTGTTCTCTTTGAGCCGGTTTCTGGGAGGAGAGAGAGGACCCACCAGCTCCTCTGCTGTGTCAAGCTATTATACAAGGCCCCGTAGGCTGAGGTTTCTGTTTTTTTCTTCTCTAGGAAAAAAAGAGGAAAAGCCATCAGCAATACCAAGGGAAACAGTAAGCTAAGATTGGCATAGTTCTCAGCAAGCCTCACAGCGATTCTCTGCTCCCTCCCTCACCCCTTGCCTACCTTTAATCCAAAAATGATTTTACCAGAATGTCCAACAAATAAGACAAGACCCAAAAGCACTGAGAACTTTTTCTTGCTGCCAAGTATAAAACACAGACCGGTATAGTGGCTTAAAAAAGCAAATTCCCAGGAAAATTTATAGAGATGGAAAATAGGACAGTAGAATAGCAGGGACTGCAGAGGGGAGAAGGGAGAGGTGCTGTTGAACAGGTAGAGTTTCTGTTTGGGCTGATGGAAAAGTTCTGGAAAAGAAAGTGTTGATGGTTGCACAACATTGTGAATTTCATAATACCATTGAATGGCACAGTTAAAAATGGTTAAAATGGTACATTGGGTTACCTATGTTTAAAGAGTATTTTTAAAAAAGCATATTCCCTCTGGGGTTAGTTAGCTGTAGTCAACACCTAAGTTCCGCAGTGATGAACTGAAGTATGGACCATCAGCATAAATGTGAATTAAAATTAAATATTGCCAGGCAGGCTGGGCGTGGTGGCTCACGCCTGTAATCCCAGCACTTTGGGAGGCCTAGGCGGGCAGATCGCTTGAGGTCAGGAGTTCTAGAGCAGCCTGGCCAACATAGCGAGACCTCGCCTCTACTAAAATAAATACAAAAATTAGCTGGGTGTGGTGGCGCACACCTGTAGTCCCAGCTACTTGGGAGGCTGAGGCAGGAGAATTGCTTGAACCTGGTGGGTGGTTGGGTGGGGGGTGGGCGCACAGAGGTTGCAGTGAGCCAAGGTGGCATCATTGCACTCCAGCCTGGGTGACAGAGCGAGACTCCATCTCAAAAAAAAAAAAAAATTATCAGGCAGTATGAGGTTGCATGGTCAATATCCTAACAGTCACAAAGCAAGCAAGTGATCTTGAGGGGGAAAGGGAGGAGGTGGGAAGAAAGGAGGAGGACCAAGTTCTGCTGAGTGGCTAATAAATATTATTTTGGTTAAGTCCCTATCTCCACAGAGTAAGTCCCTGATTCTTTTTTTTTTTTTTTTTTGAGACTGTGTTTCGCTCTTGTTGCCCAGGCTGGAGTGCAGTGGCGTGATCTTGGCTCACTGCAACCTCCGCCTCCGGGGTTCAAGTGATTTTCCTGCCTCAGCCTTCCCAAGTAGCTGGGATTACAGGCATGCGCCACCATGCCTGGCTAATTTTGTATTTTTAGTAGAGACGGGGTTTCTCCATGTTGGCCAGGCTGGTCTTGAACTCCCGACCTCAGGTGATCCGCCTGCCTCAGCCTCCCAAAGTGCTGGGATTACAGGCATGAGCCACTGTGCCTGACCTGTAAGTTCCTGATTCTTAAGCCTAACATAGTTAAATTGCTCTGTAAAAAAAAACCAGTGGCTTTATATTCAAGACCATGTTGCTTCCAACTGAATTGGCCACTGACACTGGGATACTGAGCAGTGAACAGACCACAAGGAAGACACCACTCTTGGATCCTGTTTGAAACCAACAGCTACAGCAAAACACTAGTCTTGATTCAGGGCCTAATGGGGTTTCTTTAATTAGCAAGTTTACATTCATGGAGTCTTGTGAAAATGGTTAGATAAATTGCAGAGAAATAAATAAGTATTTTGTACATCTGAGTATTATTGTTAATTTCCACCTGGCTACATGAGGCTCCCTCCTCTGGGTTTTCTCTCTGTGCCCTTTTGCTGTGGACAGAAGGTACCCTGCTCATTCATCCATCCAGCCGGTGAGCCAGGGGGCAGCCCGGAGGGAGGAGTGGAGGGGATGTGGGCCTGGAATTAGACTGAGCTTGGTGTGTCCCCAGCTCAGGCCACACTGCCAGGCCCTGGTTTCGTTACTATGAAATGAGGGGTGGGGTGGGTATCTGGTCTCCCACTTCCCATTACTGAGGGGTTCCCGGGCTCTCCTCCACCCTCTGATTCCTTCCCCTCTTCTGTTCCAGTCCAGAATGCCTCCTTTCTGCCTAAACGCCTCTGATCTTCATTTGATCATCAGCAGCTGCAGACCCATGATCCACTGGGCCTGACCTGGGAGACACTGGCCCTCCACTTCCAGTGCTCTCCAGCTGGGATTTCCTCCAGAACAGTGGCAAAGAGTTCGCCCAGAGCTGCGTCCCCTCACTGGGAAGCAGCACTGAGTCAGGGTTACCTGGCTCCACTGTGCCCCTTGCGAGGTGAAATTGTGCCATCAAGTTCGCACAACGACATGGGCTCTCTGTTGAGGATAAGGAGGCTACAGCCCAAGGAGCTTGTGCACCGCAGGCAGAGCCACTCAGGTCATCTTCCAGAGCGGGATATCTGACTCCAGAGCCCGCCAGCCCACACTACTCTCCTGAGGACTGGGTTTCTCTGGCCTGAGTCTGCCTGAGTCTACAGGAAGAACCCTGCTGGCACCCCAGTAAGCCCCTCTAGACCTTGGAGCTCTAACTGCTCTCAGAGCTCACTTTTCAGTTAGCCTGTAAGGCAGGGGTGTCCAGTGTTTTGGCTTCCCTTGGCCACATTGGAAGGAGAATTGACTTGTGTCACACATAAAATACACTAACACTAACGATAGCTGATGAGCTAAAAACAATTAAAAATCACAAACTCATAATGTTTTAAGAAAGTTTATAAATTTGTGTTGGGCCACATTCAAAGCCGTTCTGGGCTATGGGTTGGACAAGCTTGCTATAATGGATCAGAGATATGTACAGTCTTAAAGAAGAAACAGCTCCCAGGCCTGTAAGACCTATCAGGGCACTCACTGAATGCTGTGAGCAGGGGAAGGGGCAGTCCTGGGCAGTGGGGTCCTCTGTGGGGGTCCAGCTGTGTCTCCAGTCGTCTGAGGAGCTGGGAACAGCACACCAGGGTTCTTGCCTCCTGGGAAAGTTCTCACAGAAAGAGAGAACAGAGGTGCAAAAGCTAGGCTATGTTCATTATTCTTTCATTCTCCACTTATTGAGCTTTGACAACGTGTGAGGGACTGCTTGATTGATTGACTGATTGATTGGGACAGGGTCTCTGTCACCTAGGCCGGAGTGCAGTGTTGCAACCTCAGCTCCCTGTAACTTCCGCCTCCTGGGCTCAAGCCATCCTCCTACCTCAGCCTCCTGAGTAGCTGGGATTACAGGCCCACGCCACCACACCCGGCTACTTTTTGTATTTTTTGGTAGAGACAGGGTTTCGCTATGCTGCCAGGCTGGTCTTGAACAACCAGGCTCAAGTGATCCTTCTGCCTCCCCTTGGGCTCCCAAAGTGATGGGATTATAGGCTTCAGCCACAGTGTCCAGCCAGAGGAACGTTTCAGATGCTGGAATCAATGGTAGCGTGTTGGAGGAAGGGAGTTTCTGAGCTCAGCCCATTTCTTATACTTGGATCTTCCCAAAGTTTCAGTGCGAGGGGCTTCAATGGAAGAGAAGTGAAAAGGGAATGGGCCATGTCCCTTGGCAGCAGGGACAAGGGATGTAGCCTGAGCTTTAGCAGCATGATGGGTCAGGACAGGCCACACCATTGCAGGGAGCGGAAGAAGAGACCCACGTGGGGGCCAGGTGACAGCACTGTGCCTGGCACCTTGGGACACCCAGGGACTTTATGACTGCCCAGAAAGAGGCCTGGGGTGGCAGATGAAGGGAGGACTGCATCTCTGGGAGAAAACAGTCCAGTGCTTGTCACAGCTCACTTGCTCATTATTAATGAAAAAAATGGCTCCTGGTTTATACATCAGCCATGTAAACTTGGCTAATGTGAGTCTTCCTTGCAAGCTACTATGTGTGCTGGTTCTGGCATGGCAGTGAGGTTTCTGAGTTGGGTCAGCTGACAGGTAAGTGCTACCTGGGAGGCCTTTTGGAGGACAGTCAGCTGGCTTCAGCCATCAGTAGCTCAGTAAGGAAAAGGTCATGTTCAGTTCAAGTGCAAAGATTGTGAAGCCCAATGGTGAAAAGCCAGATGAATTCAAGTCACCTGAGCTTTTTTTTCTCCAGCCTTTGCAGCCTGGACCAGGGCTAGGGTCATGATGTGAGCCGGTGAGAGAGAAGAAAGAAGACCCACATTACATATCCAGGCACTCTGCCCTATGTGCCAAAACCAAGTGCTGCTAGGGCTGGTCATTCCTTCATTCCAAACCGTGCCGCTTTTCCACCACTCTTTGAGGCCTATGCTATGTGCGGGATGTTGACCTGAGCTCTGTGTGGGGCAGAGAGGGGAGCTGACCCAGTTCTTGTCCTTGAGGCCCTTGGGGTCTAGAGGGGGCTGAAATGGGGCCAGAGAACCGAGCTGCCTGTGTCAGAGGGGGTGAGTGTTGGTCCTACCTGGCTCTTACCTGTCTGCACCTGCTGTCCTTGGTGTTTTTTCTGTTCTAGGGGGCGGCTGCTGCAGAGCCAGCCTATGGCGAGGCCAGCTCTCTGCCAGCAGTCAGGTCCATTAAGCAATCTGGCCAGTGGAAGGAAAAGGGTTTTGGGGTCAGACACAAAATTTCCACTCTCCCACTTCTGTGCTTTCCTTTTCTGGGCAAGTTGCTGAACCTCTCTGAGCCTTAGTTTTCTCATCTGTAAAATGGGTTCTAAGAAACGTATCTAGTAGAGCACCTGGTGCCCGATTGCTTAATTCAGGATAACTCCTCTCCCACAAAGGGCACCCCCTCCACCCCATCTGCTTTGCTTCCCTGATGGACAACCTGATTCAGAAACCTTTTTCTACCCATGGAAAAGGTCCAGGGTAGTGAGGTCTTGGAGGCTGAGTGAAGCCAGGGAGGTGAGTACTGGAACCTTCTGTTGTTTGCCTGATCCATAACCCAGGTCAGATTACCATGAATGCAACATTACATTACACAGTTCTGGGTTACATTGTTGCTGGAAGTTTAGAGAGAATGCACAAGGAGCTTAATCAAATTAAAACAAATTTGCAATCACCGAGTTAATGACTGTGACAATACAAATAATTCACAACCAAATTAATGTAATATTAAATCTCATCATTATACTAATAATCTTTGCACAGCAATACAAAAACAACTGTTTGGGGAGGAATGATTTATTACATGAGAGAACAGAGTTTTGCGAAAGTCTCAGGCTGGGCACAATAGCTCACGCCTGTAATCCCAGCACTTTGGGAGGCCAAGGCAGGAGAACTGCTTGTATGCAGGAGTTCGAGACCCATCTGGGCAACATAATGAGACCTAGTCTCTACAAAAAAGTTAAAAATTAGCCAGGCATGGTGACTCATGTCTGTAGTCCCAGCTACTGGGGAGGCTGAGTTGGGAGGATCACTTGAGCTTGGGAGGTTGAGGCTACAGTAGCCATGATTGTGTCATGGCGCTCAGCTTGGGTGACAGAGTGAGACCCTGTCTCAAAAAAGAGGCCAGGCATGATGTCCCACACCTGTAATCCCTTTGGAAGGCCAAGTACTTTGGAATCTAAGCAGTTTGGAAGGCCAAGGTGGGAGGATCACTTGAGCCCAGGAATTGAGACCAGCCTGGGTAACCTAGTGAGACTCCATCTCCAAAAGAAAAAGAAGTCTCGGGGCTGGGCGCGGTGGCTCACACCTGTAATCCCAGCACTTTGGGGGCAGATCACAAGGTCAGGAGTTCGAGACCAGCCTGGCCAACATGGTGAAATCCCATCTCTACTAAAAAAATACGAAAATTAGCCAGGTGTGGTGGTGTGCACCTGTAAACCCAGCTACTCGGGAGGCTGAGATGGGAGAATTGCTTGAACCCAGGAGGCGGAGGTCTTGATCTTCTTCCTTGTCTCCCTCCCCTCTGCAGCCGGCTACAGTCTGGCCCTTGTCCATTCTTTGTCCCCAAAATTCTTTTATCAAGTAACCTTCGTGTTGCCAGACCCAAAAGTGGGTCCTCAGGGCCTCATCTTGCCTGACTCTCAGCAGCACATGCTTCTGGAAACTTCCACTGGCCTCTGGGACCCACCCTTCCTTGGTTTCCACCAGCATCACCAGCTCCCCTTCTTTGTTCCCTTTGCTGGGTCCTCTCCCCTCCCAACCTGCTGCACCCCAGAGCTCAGCACCCCCGCCTTCCTGTGCTGCTGGCTCCCACCAGGCCCACCGACAACACTGACATTCATGGCTCTGTCCTGGCCCTCCTGGCTCCCACACTCAAATATCTCATTGTCTATGAAGCTCTCCCCCGGGACGTCTGAAAGACACTTTTTTTTTTTTTTTTTTTTTTTTTTTTTTTTGAGATGGAATCTCACTATGTCACTCAGGCTGGAGTGCAGTGGCATGATCTCAGCTCACTGCGACCTCTACCTCCTGGGTTCAAGCGATTCTACCTCAGCCTCCTGAGTAGCTGGGATCACAGGTGCATGCCACCACGCCTGGCAAATTTTTGTATTTTTAGTAGGGTAGAGACAGGGTTTCACCATGTTGGCCAGCCTGGTCTCAAACTCCTGACCTCTGGTGATCCTCCTGCCTTGGCCTCCCAAAGTACTGGAATTACAGGTGTGAGCCACTGTGCCTGGCTAATTTTTGTATTTTTTAGTAGAGATGGGGTTTCACCATGTTGGCCAGACTGGTCTTGAACTCCTGACCTCAGGTGATCTGCCTGCCTCTGCTTCTCACAGTGCTGGGATTACAGGAGTGAGCCACTGCAACTGGCCCTAATAGACATTTTTTTAAACTAAATTATTACACTACAGAAAAATGCACACATCATAAGAGCACAGCTTGATGCCTTTTCTCAAAGTGTATGCACTTGTGAAGTCAGCCCCCAGATGGAGAAAGAGAACATCATTAGCACCCAGGAAACCCCTCCTGGCTCCTCCCAGTCCTGACCACACTAAGGAGCCTCCATCTCCACTTCCATCCCCAGAGATGGCCGCTGCTCGGTGTGGTACTTTATGCAGACAGGATCAAGGATGGTACACTTTTTGGTGCCCTTTTTTGGCTTGACTTAACATTATGCTTGTGAGACTCTGTGTTGCAGGTAGCTGTAATCTTTTTTGTTGCTGTAGAGAGTATTCCATTGTTTGACTATACTACAGTTTGTTCATTCTACCCCTGATTGGCATTTGTGCATTTCATTTTTAAAATTATGAATAACTCTATTAGAGGCAACTAATGGCTCAGTTTTGCTCCTTGCTCTGCAAACCAACCCTGCCCATAGGAACTGAACTTGTGAAGGGGCAGGTGACGTATTTTAGTAAGAACCTTCCGTGGCGTAACCTTGTAGAATGCCTAATGTTGGAACCTCGGGCATCACAGCTGGCCTATTTATTTTAAATAAATGAGTTCATGAATAAATGAAGGAATAAAGGAATGAATGAGAGGAGGGGTAAGTGACTAAATGAATGCATTTCTGGGAAGAGCATTATTGGGTACTCACCTGTGTCAAACACCTCTGGTCATCTTCATAAATGCTGCCATATGTAATCCTTGCCACAACCCTTTGAGATGGGATGGCTACCTTGATTTTATGGATGAAAAAAATAACAAGGCTCAGAGAATCCAGGTCATTTAACTCTTCTGAGCTCTCCGTTTTCCCATGTACGAAATGGGTGTCAGTAGAGCTCAGCAGATTGTTGAGTGGGTGAGGGGGTGATACAAAGCGGTCAGCAGTTCTGGCACAGGAAAGCGCTCACGAACATCCTGCGCCTCATTGTTCTGGTTTGTGCTCATGTAGCCTGTAAGTGGCCTGGCCAGGATTTGAACGTACAGCCTTCCATCATCCCCCTGCACAACTCCTGCCACTCCATGCTGCCTGTCTCTGGGAGTTTAGGTGAGCAAAGGGGTCTTGGCCATGTCTTTCCATCTGAGGCACTCAGTACAGAGGGTGAGGGGTCCCTGAGCCACCTCTGCTGCCTGCCCTAACTCCGGGCTGTGATGAAGCAGCTCTGTTGGACGAAGCAGCCCTGGCTCTGATGCTCTTCCTCCCCTCACCTTCTTTACCCAGAGGATGAGGTTGGAATACAATTGCAGTGTCTGTGCTCACTAATTTCATTTTCTGTGTCTGGAGTAATAGGGGCCCTCAAACTTATTATGCTTATTTGAATTTCAATAATAAGCAGCCAAGCGGGAGACTGGCTTGGGGGCCGGGGCCGTGCTCTGAGGAAGGCCTGGCTGCCCCAGCTGAGTAACGGCTGGGTGCTTCCGAGGAGTGGCCTTCTCTGCCGGGAGCTCGGGGTCGGTCAGCTGGTCAGCTATGACCAGGCAGAAGCTGACACTGACCTGACCCAACCTGGGCAGGCCTAGGAGAGCTCGTCCCCAGACCTTCACCTTGGAGAACCAAGTAGTAGTGAGAACAGTGCCGCGGGGCTGGCCCAGATCATCGGTCCTTTGGACGTCTTCTTCCATAAATGAGTCATTTATATCACACTCTCTTGTCAAGAGGTGGAAGTCAGTTTCTAATGGGGACCAAATTGGCCCTAATTTTTGTTCACCTCTGGTACTGAGAGGTAAGGTGGGGGTGGGTGACATTTTCAAAGGGGCTGTATCCCTAAATGAGATGAGACCACTCCCTCATGGGTGGAGACACCCTCAGCCCAAAGGCTTGAGTGGCTGAAGAGCTGTAAACAGTGGCTACCAGGTGCCCCAGGTACCCAGACGATGAGCAAAGCCCCAGAGGGATCCGAGGAGGTGACACCAGCATTTTCCCCTGACTGGTTCTCGCCCTCAGCCTGGGAATGTCGCTCAGTCTTCGGTTCTTCCAGAGACCTGTCTTTTGGCTGCTGGCCTTTGCATAGTGTCCGCTCCTGTATCTAATTCTCAGGAGACTGAGGTCTGGCCTAGGCGGGTCTCTCCTCCGACTCAGTTCCATGCACTGAATTTGACCCCTGGGTCCAGATCAGACACAGGGTCTTTCCACGAGGCCCTCACAGAAGGTGGAACTCTGAGCGGTGTTTTTCAAACAGGATTTTAATGGTGCAGCAAGAAAAGAAAGACTCCAGGATGACTGAGGTTTAGGTGTCACTGGGTTGAAACGGTTAAAGAGGCTTCCTTCCTGCAGGGCTGCTCAGAGCCTTTATTGGCCGCTGTATTGTGTGTTCACACACACACAGATGGAGACTGGAGCTTTTCCCCAACACTCAGATCTTTGTTTCCCAGAAGTCTCTCCAGGGAGAAGAGCCCAGCGTTTCAGAAACGCTGGCTCGAAGGAGCCCTGGGAGCCTGCCCCCCAGTTTCTCTGTAGCCTCACGATTGTGCTTTCTGCTGGTGAGGGAGGTGGCTGGAGGTGGGAAGTGCCCAGGAGGCCCGGCTCTCCTTGAGGACACAGCTCTGCTCTTACCCTTTGTGCTTAGTGCATCCCCAGGGCCCTCGGGGGAAAGTCCAGCCCCCTCTCCCTGCCCCTCCAGGCCCTCTGTGATGAGTTTCTTCCCTGCTCTTGTGTGATTTCCTGTGTGCGCCTACATCCCAGGCAAACCAGGGGGTTCCTGCTCTTATGGGCTGCCGTCTTCTGCTCATGCTGGGCTCAGCCTAGATGCCCTCCCCTACGCCTTGCACACAGTTCGGGTTTCACCTGAGCTGCACCCCTTTCCAGGAAGCCTTCCTGATTGCCCTGTGCTAGCTTTTCATTTCACTGCTCCCCAGCATTTTGTACCAAATCCAAATGCCTTCTGAGCTGACAGCATCTCACTCCCTGACAAGATGTGGGCCCCTGGGGAGTGGTGCCAAAGTCTGGTTAATCCCAGGGTCCCCGCTGCCTGCACGGAGTGGTGCTGAGTGGAGACTCCAGGAAACCCAAGAGCTTCACCTCAGGCTTGCCCATCGGGCCCTGCAGCTTTGAGCAAATCGACTGAAGGTGCCTACTGTGTGGAACCCAGCAAGGGGAGCCATGCAGACCAGGGAGAGGAGGCTGGCATGGGCGGGGGCTCCTCCCTAGAGGCTGCTTGGATTTAAGGCAGTTCCCTCATGCCCAGCTCCTCTCCTTCCTTCCCATATTCACCATAGAGGTTTGGGTCCCCTCTCCCCTCTGCCTCTGCCCCTGCCCCAGGACCACCCGTGCAGACCACCCCCGCCTGCCTGACCAGTCTCAGGGCATCTGATGGCTTCCCTGCCTGCTCTGCCCACATCTCAGGCCAAACCCCTGGACGTCAGGACACTGCACCATGCAGCCCACTGTATTTTCAGTCTTTCCTGGAGCCCTGCCCCCGCCAGGTGAGCTGGCTGCTTTCTTGGGAAGCCAGGACTTTCCTGGCCACCTCTGTCTGCCCTGTTGCCTGTGCCCCTGCAGTGCTCTCACCAGGCTTTCTGAAGCTGGCCTGGCCCTGAGACCCCCAGCCCTGCCTCTCCGTGGAATTGTTTCCTAACTGGTCGCTCCGTCCTTCCGAGCCTCCCTCTTTGGGGCGGCAGAAAGCGTGGTCTGAGCTACACAGCACTGAGCTCCACCCTGTCCCAGGCTGGTAGTTCTTTTTTTGTTTTGTTTTTTGACACAGGGTCTCGCTCTGTGGCCCAGGCTGGAGTGTGCATGATCTCAGCTCACTGCAACCTCCCAGACTCAAGCAATCCTCCCACCTCAGCCTCCCAAGTAGCTGGGACCACAGACATGCACCACCATGCCTGACTAAATGTTTGCATTTTTGGTAGAGACAGGGTTTCCTCGTGTTGCCCAGGCTGGTCTTGAACTCCTGAGCTCAAGTGATCCACTTGTCTCGGCCTCTCAAAGTGCTGCAATTACAGGCATGAGCCACTGCGCCCGGCCTGGTGGTTCTTTATTAGCACAGGTCCAAGACTTTGACTTCCTTATCGCAGGGCAGATATGGATGTGTGTGTCATGACCTCCACCACCCGCGTGCACGAGGGGCACAGCCCCTTGCAGGTGTGTCACGTGGCAACCTGGACCAGGGATCTCCCCAGCCCAGTGAGGGGCCAGCCTCATCTCCATTCTACAGATGAGAAAAATACATACACTATTTAAAAACACTTGTATCCAACACAGCCCCACACACACACTCATATGCATACTCACACACGCTCACTCATGCACTCACACATACACTCACACTCATGCACACACACACATTCACACACATACACACACACATTCACATGCATGCTTTAGCTCGAGGGAAATGAACTCACAGGACTCTAATTTCCTGATGCCATGGGAAGAACAACAGGCATTCCTGTCATGTTTTTCATGGGAAGCTGATTCAGAGAGGCTAAGGGGCATCCCTAATGTCACACAGCTAAAAGGCAAGGCTGAGGTTTGCACTTCCACTGCTCTGACTTGGAAGCCCAGTGAGGCGCTCAAATTAAAATTAGAAACCTTTTCCTGTTGTCCAGGCAGAAAACCAGGAGAGGGGAGAGAACAGCCACTAGGGCGGGGACAGAGCGCGGCCACTGGGCAGCCGGGGAACCGAGGCTCGCGCCTGGCTGCAGACTTCCCTCTTCAGGCCCTTCTGGCACCATCTGCTCCAGAACCCACAGCTCCCACCCGCCGCTGCCCGGGATGAATGGTGCCCTGTCAACAGTGATACACCTGCTGTTTAGTGGGAAGAGAGGTGCCAAGAGTGCACGGGATGCCCGGGCGCACGGAGGGGAGGAGACAGGGCACAGCCGAGCTGCCAGGCCAGGCACAACTTCTTGATGAATAGAGTGGTGTGGAGCCGCCCGTCGCTCATGTCGATTCTCTCAGTCAATCAAAACGCTGCCACAGCAGGCTTTGGGATGCGGCGTCTCGATGTGTGTGGGCGTGTGCAGGGCGGTTGCTGATATTAGTCATGAGCGCTGGCCCAGGAATCAGAGACGGGGATGAGTCTCAGCTCTGCCATTTCTTGGCTGTGTGACGTCTGGGCCTTGATTTCTCCACATGGGGATAGAGAACCCCTTCCTTCTCTGTCCCCAGAAAAAGTGCCGGCCACACTCTCCTTGGCCTGTCAACAGCGATGCACCTGCTGTTTAGTGGGAAACCATCTTCCTTCATGAGGTCAAAGCCCTCACTTTTTTCTGGGTGGGATGACTGTGCACCGTGAGTTAGCCTTAGAGTCAGGCCCAGGAAGACATCAGCCACCCGCGCCCCCCCGCCGCCACCCCCCACCCCCCTGCCGAGGCCTGGGGAGTCACAGCTCTTCCTGATCTTGCTGTGTGGCCTTGGGCAGGGCGTTTGCCCTCTCTGGGCCTCAGGCACTCCATCTTGACAATAAGGCCATTGCACTTGCTATTCAGATTGGGCCACCCGTGCCAGCCATCCATGACAGGGGTTCTTTAGGTAGAGACAAATGGCCTGCAGGGGCGGGGACCCCCGGGGCATGGCCGTCCACTGCAGGTCCCAGGAGGAGCCCCAGCCTGGCTGGCTGCTTCCAAGAATAGAGTAGACAGGGTCTGCACGGGGCTGCCAGTGGGCCACTCCTGCACGCAGGGCCCCGGGCCCTGAGCTCATCAGTGAAGCAGGTAATTATGTGTGTGCTTTGTTCCTGCACAAAGGCACTCTCAGAGAACTTCCAAGAGGCTCTGCTTCCTTGCTGATTTGATTTTTTCAGAACTGGAGTGTGAAAGTCAAGCTGAACCTGCTTAATTTTGCCTGCGAAGGCTATTCAGAGAGACTGCTCTTGGAAAGAAATCAGGACAATTAGCTCTTGGCTGCAGGGAGAGGGGGAGCGAGCGCTTGATGGTGAATGTCAGCCTGTTCCTGGGAGAACGAAAGGGCAGAGCTGGGCAGAGTGGGGAAAAGATGGGGCGGGGGGGCATCTGCAGCTGTCTCTGGGGGCTGGGGCCAAGCCCACCACCTGCAGGGGGCACCAAGCTCCTCATGTGGGTGTGGGGCAGCCAGGCTGGGAGCAGAGGCCAGGTCCGACAGCAAGCTCAGGGCCACTCCCCTCAGTCCAGTGAGGGTTGGTTGTGTGATCTTGGGCAAGTCACATGGCCCTCTCGGCCTCAGTTTCCCCGGGTCTGTAAAATGAGTGCTGTGCAGAATGAGCAGATGGAGCCCACTCATCCCGGGCAGCGGCGGGTGGGAACTGTGGGGTCCACAGCAGATGGTGCCAGAAAGGCCTGAAGAGGGAAGTCTGCAGCCAGGCGCGAGCCTCGGTTCCCCGGCTGCCCAGTGGCCGCGCTCTGTCCCCGCCCTAGTGGCTGTTCTCTCCCCTCTCCTGGTTTTCTGCCTGGACAACAGGAAAAGGTTTCTAATTTTAATTTGAGCACCTCATTGGGCTTCCAAGTCAGAGCAGTGGAAGTGCAAACCTCAGCCTTGCCTCTTGGCTGTGTGACGCTGGGGATGCCCCTTAGCCTCTCTGAATCAGCTTCCCATGAAAAACATGACAGGGATGCCCGTTGTTCTTCCTATGGCATCAGGAAATTAGAGTCCTGTGAGTTCATTTCCCTCGAGCTAAAGCATGCATGTGAATGTGTGCGTGTGTGTGTGAATGTGTGTGTGTGCATGAGTGTGAGTGTGAATATGTGTGTATGCATGAGTGAACGTGTGTGTGAGTGTGCATATGAGTGTGTGTGTGGGGCTGTGTTGGATAGAAGTGTTTCTAAATAGTGTATGTATTTTTCAACCTTTTTTGAATGGAGCCCAGGGTGTATTCCCCAAATTCTTTTTACATTATTTTAAAGAGAGGCAGTAGAGTGTTATGACAGAGAACCAGCTATGGAGCTGGCCTGAGTCTGCATCTGGGCTCCGCCTCACCAGCTGTGTGTGAAACCACTTTGTTCCTGTTTTCTTATTTGTAAGTAGAGATCATATCATCTATCCACATCTCTGCCTAGGTGTGTGGACAGCTTAATACACTTGGAAGCCTCAGAACAAGGACTGGCAGTAAGTGCTCAATACATTTTATCATCATTGTTATTTTTGACGCTGAGGGTCACTGTAACGACCACATGAACCAGCCAGTGAAGTGGGATGAATCCATTCAGGAGCACACAGGGCTTGGGTTCACTCAGTGCTCATGGGCGAGGTGAGCAGGCTGGCATCTGTTTGGATTGGTCTCTGCTTGAACCCTGTTAGTTGTTAAACAGTTTGAATGCCATCCCAGGGTAGAAGAGACAGAAACTTAAGGGCTACTTACAGATGCAGGGACTACGGGAGGGATGTGGGTGTGGCCAGAGAATCCAACCCTGGGGACCACCCATTTCCTATCTGGGTGGCCAGGGCCCTGCAGGAGGTGCCCCTGTCACTTACAAGCCAGGGCCCCCACTGCCCCTCCCTGGTCCTGCAGTCCATCTGGGATGTGAGGCTACTCAACCAAGCTCAGTTTTTGCAGCCAGGCACATGGGGGAAGGCTGCCACTGGCTGCCATCACCGGCTGCGAGGGGTTCCTCATTCTCAGCTGGCTTTACCCTTTGCTGCTCCTTGAATAAAGTGTTTTGAATTCTGCCGCACAGAGGGGACCCCGCTTTACTCTTTTGGTTTCCTTTTGCCCGAACACAGCTCACTACAGCCTCAACCTCTTGGGCTCAAGCCATCCTCCCACCTTAGCCTCCTGAGTAGCTGGGACCACAGGTGCACATCACCACACCTAGCTGATTTTTTATATTTTGTAGAGATGTGGTTTCACCATGTTGCCCAGGCTGTTCTCAAACTCCTGAGCTCAAGCAATCCGGCTGCCTCGACCTCCCAAAGTGTTGGGATTCCAGGCGTGAGCCACTGTGCCCGGCCTCTTTTGGTTATCTTCATGGGAACACTTGCAGGGCCTTTGAGAGACCCCATCAAACACATTTCCCTTTGGGCACCTACACTGAATCCTCTGGGATGAAATTTCGGCCAGGAGAGGGACTGAAGTAGAGTCACATGTGGGGACCTCCCAATTAGTGGGCTCCGTAGCTGACGGTCCCAGGACAGGGGCCCTGTGTGGAAAGAAGGGCAGACCTAAGGGAAGCCAACAGGGGTGAGGACCACGGCGCAGGGGCCACATTTAACCGGCTGGGGACCAGCTGTTTCTAAGGCTTCCGCCGCTCAGCTGGACAAAAGGGAGATAAATATTGTAAAGTTTATGGGAAATAACAGTTTTAAACAAGCTCTGGAAGTGTAATGTGCCCACAGGCGTTCATCATCATCGCCGCTCTCATCCTCTCCTGGGTGACCAGGGTGATGAATGACCCAAAACACCACACACGAGGAAAGGCAAAGAGATCAGAGACTGGTTCACCCAGAGAGACCGGGATGCTGCCTTCCAAAATGGAAGAGCTGTGCTGGAAAAGCTGCATTTGACTCACTGGAATAAGTGCAGGGGTCCAGGGCCTGCTGATTGCTTCCTGGTCCCTGTGCACATGCCCCGTGGTGACTCCGTACAGTGCTTCACAGATCTTTTGCTGAGGAGCTGGGGATGGGCAGGGAAGGAAGCTTGGACTGGGTGCCTAGAAGCTCTGGGCAGCAGCCGCATCAGAGGCTTTTGAAGGCAGGAAGGGCAGCCAGCGGCCCGGAGGGGAGCACAGCAGCTGCTGGTGACAGCTTGCTGGGTCGTCACAGGGGCTCTGGAAGGTCTTTCTGCCCCGAGGTTTGGCTTAGCTTGGTGAGGGCAGCGTGGAGGACACCGTTCCATCTTAATGCCTTTCCAATAAAGCCTTAAAGACGACAGGCCCCATTTCCTGAGCAGAGCTGAACAGTTACTTTACACTTCATCTAATTGATTAAAATGACTCCTCTAAATTAACCAGGCCGTCCAGAGCTGAGTGCGGGAGAGTGAAGTCCAGAGACCAGAGCCGGCTGCAGGGGCAGGCCGGGGGCCCACAGCCCTTCTCCCGGGCCCTGCTGTCCACCAGCCCTGCTCGCACCCCAGGTTCCTGGTGGCCGGCGCGCTTAGGTCAGCCGACTGGCTTCTGTGCTCTGCCCCTGAACACCAAGCTGCCCTGAACAGAGCCTGGTCTCTCAGGGTGAGGGTGGGTCAGGGATACCGCGTGTGCTCCCTGCTCTCTGCGTCCGTGTCTGGCAAATTGGTGAGGGGTCAGGCATCCCAGGTCTCCTTTTATCTTCCACACTGCCCCTGGGGGTAGAGAATTAAGGTCCCATTTTACAGCTGAAGAAACTGAGGCCCGTCTGCGATGCGTAGCTAGCAGGTGCAGAGGCAGGGACCAAGGCTCAGCCTGTTGCCTGCAAAGCCCTCGCCCTGTTCCCTATGGCGCACCAGCTGCTTGGATGCTCCCACGGAGCAGTGCCTTGTCATCACATTCTATTTGCTGAGCGGCGATGGAACAGGCCCTGCGTCCCCGCCTGTGTCCTAAGCACTCCACAAGCATGAGCGTGTCTAGATGGTGATGGTTTGCCCATGGTCTCTCTCTCAGAGCTTTTACCCCGGCAGGGTTGGGAGCGTGGCAATGGGTCACCACTGACCCTGTTAGGAAACAAGTGTGTCTGTACATGCCACTTATGATGGGGACAGGCCATGGTCACTTTGCTGGGGCCAGTGTCAGCAGGATGGCAGATGCCTTGAGAACACGGCTAAGAACTCTGCCTTCTGGAGCAGGATGTCAAATGCTGTTTGATTCATGCATGTGACACCAGTCAAGAGCCCTGGCACAGCTGCTCTCGAGACACGCCTCGGCTGCCACTCTCCCACCCCTGCGTGGCACCCTCCTGACTGTTTTATCTGCCTTGGTTTTTCTGGGTCTGGTGTAGCACCTGCCCCATAAGAAGCGCTCAGTAAACGATTGTTGATAAAAGATTGAACCAAATGATTGTTGATAAAAGATTGAACCAATCAAGGAACGATGAGCCAGTGAAGGGCAAATGACTGGAAGCAAAAGGCCCTCTTGATGGAATTGGGAAGAAGCTGATCCGAGGGCCCAGGACAGCCTTCTCTCGAATGCCCTGCTGCTGAGGTCTCACTGCTCGGCTTGGACTCACCTCTCGCCCTGCCTGGCTGCAGAGGACAAACAGTGGGGTGGTGGGTGTGTGTCCGTGCCTGTGTGTGGGATGTGGTAGCTGGTGAGTGTCAGGGCTCTGCACGCCACGCCCTGCCTTGCTTCTTTCTCTCCTCTCAGGCTGTGTGTAGTCCTGGGCCAGGTTTTTTCAGTGGGCGTGGTGGTGGGAAGGTCCTCTGTCCCTTGCTCATCCTGTGTCCTGGCTCTTCCTCCTTGTGTCTTCTCTCTGGGCCAGGAGGAAGTGGAGAGGTGGGATCAGGGCCGATGTCCCCAGCCTGGGTGGCAGTGTACTGGACCATGGGTTCCCACCCAGAACTCTTCATGGCAGAGACTTATGGCCTGCCTGTCCTCATCTGAAGATAACTTGGCCGTTCTGATTTCTCTTCCCACACAAGGCCATGGTGGCTGCCTCTGAGATTTAATAAGCCCTTAGGTCAAATGTCTGCTTGGCCAGAGGAATTGTCTCCCGGGCTTTCTTGGAGACAGCTCTAAAGCATGCAAACTATAGTGTCAGGAGGAAAAGCTCTTCCTCTACCCACTTTGCTCTGTGTTTGGGGGTCTGAGAAATTTAACAGTCAACAGATCAACAGTAGAAAAGACAAAGGCTTTTCTGTTAGTTTATTTATTTTTTTTGCCTTAAGCAAAAATCCTGCTAGGTTGGTTTAGCCAGAGCCCCCTCATTCCTGGTGTTTCCCCTTAGTAGTTTTTCCTCCACTGACCCCACCCTGCTCCTTGGCTATAAATTCCTACTTTTCCTTGCTGTATATGTGGCTGAGCCCAACCTCTCTCCCCAACCGCAGAATCGCATCACAGTGGGTCCTATACCTAAGGCGATAGTTCCTTCCCCCAACCCCTGACACCCCCAATAAAATGTGCCTTCTTACCATCATTAACAAGCATCATTGAATAATTTTGATTTAATAGCAGGTTCGAGAGATCTCCTCCATCTTCGTCCTGGCAGGGCTTCCCCTCCACCCCAGAAAGGAATTTATGGCAGTTTCGCTCTGGGCCTCCTTCCTGGGAGTGAAGCTGCCCCTTCTTGAAGAGGGGGTTTATAGCAGCCTCACTCCCAGAAGTTTCTGCTTTTAGTCAGATAAGGGAAACTCCAAAAATGCTTCTTTCTGGATCTGTTGAATCTCAAATGTCTTCAGTTTAAAATAATCTTGATACCAACTCTGGGGGTTGGGGTGGGTCCCACACCACTCTCCTATGCATCCCTACCTGCCAAAAAGATGTGCCGGCTCTGGCCTGGCCGGCTCCTCCACCTTCCAGCCCCCTGTCCTGTTTATTCATTTCTTCCCTCTCTTTTCTCCTTTTCTTTTCCCATTTATCCAGTCATTCCTTCCTTCTACCCACCCACCAACCTGATCACCCACTCATTCTTCTATCCTTCAATCCAACCTTTCCTCAGTACCCAACCTGTGCAACTGTACCATGGACTCCTTCAGGCAGTGGCTCCCAACTCCCATCACAGAGCAAATGCTCAACACACACCCGTGTTTCATCTGTTATTCGACAAACACTGATCACTTGCTTCTCTTAATCATTATTATAATATTTATTTATTTATTTAGAGACAGGGTCTTGCTCTGTCACCCAGGCTGGAGTGCAGTGGTACAATCACAGCTCACTGCAGCCTCCACTTCCCAGGCTCAAGCCATCCTTCCACCTCAGCCTTCCAAGTAGCTGGGACTACAGGCACATGCCACCATGCCCAGCTACTTTTTGTATTTTCTTTTTTTGTAGAGATGGGGTCTCACTGTGTTTCCCAGGCTAGTTTTGAACTCCTGGGCTCAATCCTCCTGCCTCAGCCTCCCACAGTGCTGGGATTACAGGTGTGCGCCACTGTGCCCAGCTGCTTCTCTTTGTAAGTTCCCAAGTTGAAGCACCCCCTTCAGGTGTAGTTTTAGACGTGCAACATGAGGGGAAATCTTAGGTTAATTGCTGGGTCCAGAACTGCTCTGAAAGACAAAGACTGTCTTTGTTCTAGAAAAGTGCTCATAGGCGCTGTGAAGGCCTCGATGTCCTCTGGTGACAACGCAACAGAGAAGCCAGCAAAATGCTCTGCATGGGACAGGTTCTGGTTTTTGCTACAGAGACTGTAAGAGATGCAAAGCCAGGACGGTGAGGGTGAGCTGGGGTGGGGGAGGCGCAGGGAGGCTCCCCAGCAGAGGGAGGGCATTTGAAGACGGGGGCAGCTGCTTCTTGGAAGCTGGCAGGCACGGCCACAGAATACGCGCCCCTTTCCTGGCCCCCTCGAGGGCTGCACTGCCCTGAGTGCTCATGCCATGAACCTGAGTGTCTCTGAGTTTGGAGAGCTGGCCTCCGCACTGGGCTTCCTGAGGATGGGAGCAGGAGCAGGAGGCTGAGGCCAGGGGGGATGGCAGCCCCCGGGGATCTGAGGAAGTCTGGGAGCTGGCTTTGAACTTCTGCCCACGCTGGAACTTGGGGAGAAGAGGGAGATGTGAGTCAGGTTTTCCTAGTTCCTGAGGGCCTGGGAGGCCTTGGCTGGCATCCCGTTTACATAGCGAGTGGCCCCACCTGATGGTTCTGATCCAGATTCTGGTACCCGAGTGAGCTAGGCCACAGGAGCAGCTGGTGCCCCTGCTGTCCCTGAAGGCAGCATGGGAGGCCCCTGGGACTGGGGCTCAGGCTTTCCAGAGAGAAGGAGGTGCCTTTCCCTGCCAACTTCCTAGCTTTAAGTCACGCTCCGGACATCCAGAGTGAGCACCTGTACCTGCCGGAACCCCTTGAGCCGCCTCTACCTTCCAGGATGACCCATTCCCAGTTTTCCCAATTACCTTTCATATTTCCTCTTTGGAAATGGAATTTGATTTTGAGGCTGAGCAGGTGGCTGGAGACATAGAACATAAATATATCATGACTTGGGAGTTGACTTGCTTATCATGGAAATAAATGTCCTCCCTCCTCAAGAAGCGGTCGCTTGGCCAGGTCACTTTGATCTTGCCCCGTGGTGAAATTAGACGGTCCCTGGCTCGTGGGCGCTGGAACCAGGGGGGAATTTCAGGGTGAGTCATGAATGCTGGGGGGGCAGGGGTGAATGGGCTGTACTGTCAGCTTTGTTTTCCTGTCGGGCGAGAGAGAGAGAAAGGAGGGGAACAAGAGAGAATGATGCCAAGGAGGCGCCTGGGCAGCTGATGAGCTCAGCCCCAGGGTGACTGCGGTCATTTGGGTCGGCAGTGGGGACAGAAATCAGCCCCAGCTGGGTCATGGGTCATTTACGGCCTGGGTCTCCCCCTCTTCTCCCTCTTCCTTCTCTCCAACCTGCTTTCTTGCTGCTGGAAGGGGGTGTGCAGGCTCCCGTGTGCCTGGCACAGCAGGGGCAGCACAGGAGACTCCATGGGGCCTGTGTCCCGCACCCCCACAGAGAGGGGGCTTGTCTCTAAGTGACAGAGAGGGGGCTTGTCCCCAGCCCAGGCACCTCAGGGCTACAAGCTCCTTTGAGATGCGGGGCTCAGGCCTCATCAGGGGAAACGTGGGCATCTAGATGACCCTCCGCACTGAGCAGACCCAGCGCAGGCTGCGCCACTCATTATAGGCTGCGCCACTCATTATAGGCTGCGGGGCCTGCACAGACCCCAGGCATCAAGCCTGCGATGGGGCAACGTGTGGTGTGGAGGCCAAACCCCTCCTCTGCTGGCTGGCAGCTTGGCCCAGCCTCCTCACTGGTGAACAGTCAGCTCTGCCCCCTGGGCTGTCAGGAGGATTAAATGAGATAAGACATAAACACAGAGCAACTCCTTGCTAACAGCCAGGCAGTACCAAGCAAGGCACAGCAAAGGGAAAGAGAAATCCAGCGGCACCAGTGGGCTGAGAAACCGTCGGGTTTGGCTGCTGCTGTTGTCTGCATCTCCCGCCTTCCTCCTGAGCCGTGCTTCCAGGGCAGCCCTGGCCCTTCATGTCAGCTGGTGACATTTCTGCAATTGTTCCTAAAGAGGGGCCTGTGGGCCGAGTGAGCTAAGCAGGGCTGGGCAAGGTGGTGTCCACCGCTCAGTGCCAGAGTCTCCCTAATGTGGCCTGTAAGACAGAGCTGATGCTGAACAAAGGAACAGGGTGATCTGGGAGCAGCAGCAGCTGCTGTCCTAAGCATCTGGGTCAGGATGACACGGATGCCACCCCAGGACCCCTGGCATAGGGAGCTGAGCAGGGCAGCCAGGCAGAGGCAGGAATGAATCCTGCTCAGCTGCAGAATAGTCACAGACACCTCTCCACCAGCAACGTCCCTGGAACAGTCTTTCTTATTAAAAAATATTGAGTGTCAGTTATGTGTCAGGCACTGTTCTGGACACAAGGTCTCAGGAACAAACAAAATATACAGAAACTTGGCCCTTGTGTTGCTCAGGATGAAGAGGAGAAGACAGGAGCTGTGAGGTGTCCCCACCTGTCCAGAGGCTGGGAAAACTTAGGAGACGGGGCTGCTTGTTTAGAAAACCGGGCAGAGGAGCCCTGCTAGTCCAGGCCGGGCCAGCGCCCAAGGATGAGGGGAAGCACATCTCCTTTGGGGTCTGCGTGCATTTGAGCATGAGTGCATTAACAGGGGGAACGTCTGTGTTTACAGGGCATGCGTTTGGGAGCCAGACAGACCTGGGCTGAGTCCTGCCCTACATACTAACTAGCCTGCTGTGTCGCCTTGCATGGGGTGAAATTTCTCTGCTCTAAGTCATGGGTGCTGAGGCCCGCCTGTCTGGCGAGGGTCTGGGGGAGGTCGGACGAGATGAAGGAGGCTGGGGCTGGCACCGTGGTGGTCCCTGGGCTGTGCCTGTTTCCCTCCCACTTCCGCTGCCTCCATCTGACCCTGCTCCGGAGGGACCAGGGGAGGGGCGGACGGAGGACACTGCTTCTGCAGCGCTCCTTGTCTCCGTCAGTGATTTATAGGAAGCTGGCTCAACTGAGAGCTGAGGGAAGACGGTGAAGGCCCTTTTGTTTTTAGTTCAATTTTGTGAGCAGAATGCTCCTGGGGCCAATAGATTTTTCCAATAATGAAATTGTAAAAATAAGTGAATTATGCCTTTCCAGCTTCAAAGACAACCTGTGCCCTTTCCCCAGCCCTCCGCATGGCATTAGAGAACATTCGCCTCCTGCTGGGTCGGCCCCTTCGTCTCTTCCTTCTATCTGTCGGTGCAGCCTCTGAATAGAATCCTGGCGAAGGGAGGGGCTGGGTGTGTTGTTGCTGCACCCAGGACTGCCCACATCAGTTGCAAAATGCAATGTGGGGCCCTTTGTTGAAAAACAGTGAAGAATTTCAAGATGGTGGCAGCAGAGCCTGAAACCGAGCTCAGGGCCCATCTGAGCAGGGGCCCGGTGTGACCACACGGATCCCACACCCGTGATGCCAACCCCCTGAGTCCCGGGGAACAGTGGCAAATCAGCACTCAGGAAATATCTGTTGAATGGAAAATCCGGTTTCCTTCGCCGTCTTCCTTGTCTGTCTTCTCCTGCTGCCTCCATTCAACTTTCTCCCTTCTTCTCCCAGCACTCGGCAGTGTGGACTCTGGCTGCCTGGGTTCAAATGAGCTCACCGCCTCCTGGTTGTAAGCTCTTCGACAAGTGACTTAAACACTCTGTGCTCAGTTTTCCGCATCTGCAAAATGGGCAGATAAATAGCCCTTACCTCCTAGGATCATCATGAGAATGAGGTGTGCGAAGCTTGGCCGGCATGGGTTCCATAGCAGGCACTCAGGGGTGTTGGCCACGAAGATTATTCTTTCTCTTCTCTCTTTGCCGTCTTATTTCATCTCTCTCCGTTATTTGGTTCCCCTGTCCTTAGTCCACTTTCTACCCCAATGGCATCCCAAGATGCACAATAGTGGCAAGTGCCCAGCCTGTTTCCGCAGCCTGATCCCCACCACTGGGTTGGCCAGTCACCCAAGAAGCAGCTGGACCCATCATCTGGCTCTAGGGATGACCCAGTTCCAGCACCCCCGCAAACCCCCGTCTATCCCCCTACCTCCCTCAGCAGAGGCCCAGCCCAATGCATGCCCGTGGCTGGATGGGAGTAGCTCTTCCCACCACCCCTGGGCAGGGCTCTGCGGAGCTTGGGAGCCTCACCTGGAATCGGCCCTCATGCCTCAGTAGAGAAGGAGAGCGAGAAGAGAGGTGATGGGGCTCCGTGGGCACCCCCGATGCATAGTCTCCTTCTGGGCTTCTGATGGCCACACGGCTGGAAGACCTGCCCAGAAGAATTCAGTATAACCCAGTTCAGTGAACCTGGAGAGAACGAGGGCCTGCGCCGGCCGGGCAGAAGGCAGGGTTCCTGCCCTCTGGAGCCCTTGGCCTGGCGCGGGCTGATTAGGACCTAGATCTGCCTGGGTGGCCGAGTGGCGATTGGGCTGGTTCTGTACCGGGTGTGCTCCGTGGGGGGCGTGATCTGGCAAAGTCTTGGAGGTGGGACTGTGGAGGCACCATTGATTGAACTGTGTCCCCTGCAATTCACATGTTGAGGCCCAAACCCCCAGTGTGGCTGCATTTGGAGTAGGGCAGTAATTACGGTTAAATGAGGTCGTATGGGCGGGTGCTGATCCACTAGGATTAGGATCCTTATAAGAACCTGCCACCTTCTCTCTGCCACGTGAGGACATGGGGAGGAGGCGGCTGCCTCCCACCCAGTAGGAGCCCTTACTGGACACTGGGCCCTGGCTGCACCTTGACCTTGGACTTCTAGTCCCCAGAACTGTGAGAAGTAGATTTCTGCTGATTACGCTGCCCTCTCTGCGGCCTGAGCTAAGACAGCGGTGCTTGGGGAGAAGCAGAATTTGAAGAGCTCCTCAGTGGCAGGCTGCCCTGTCCCTGCTGTCAGCAGAGGGGAACGGCCATCCATGCTGGCCCCTCACCAGCCGGGCCTTCAGTGAGCTCCCCGGGTAGGTGAAGCTCTCCCAGCTCTGTGTCCCCCGCGAAAGCAGGCCCACGAGCGAGCGCCTATGGGGTGGAGTGAGGAAGAAACATTCCCCGAGGGGTCACTCTCTTCAGAAGACCTCAATGACTGTAGACTACTGAATTATTTCCTTAAAAAAAAAAAAAAAAGTCTAGGTATGGTGGCTCAGGCCTATAATCCCAGCACTTTGGGAGGACAAAGGACGACCTGAAGCCAGGAGTTCCAGTCTAGCCTGGGCAACACAGCAAGACCCCATCTCTACAAAAAATTTAAAACTTAGCCAGGCGTGGAGGCACATGCCTGTAGTTTCAGGTATTTGGGAGGCAGAGGCAGGAGGATTACTTGAGCCCAGGAGCTAGAGGCTGCAGTGAGCTATGATTGCACCACTGCTTTCCAGCCTGGGTGACAGAGTGAGACTCAAAAATGATTAAAAAAAAAAAGAAAAAATGTTGATAGCTACTATAAAGTTTCTCTTATGCAGTACCTCCTCATTTTACAGGAAATTTGGAGATAGGGAAAATAGAAAGAAGAGGAAAAGATGCCCAAATATACCAAGAAAGGCCCTGCTAACATGCTGCTGTAGTCCTTCTATTCCTTAATCTAGGCATGTGGGCTTTTTTCTTATTTAAAAATGTTGATTTAGGTATAATTACATGCAGAAAAGTGCACAAATCTGAAGTCTGCAGTTTGATAAGTTTTAGACATGTGCATACTCTGCACCCACCACCTCTCCTAGGATATAGAGCATGGCCAGTGCCCAGAGGGCACCGTAGGCCCTGCCTAGCCACACTCACACTCTCTTCAGTAACCCCTCATTCTGATTCTATTGCCATAGAATAGTTTGGTCTTTCTTAAGCCTCATATAAACGAACCATGTTGTATGTGGTCTTTGTGTCTGGCTGTTTTTTCCCCTATTTTAAAAATTGTGTTAAAATACACATAAACTTTATTATCCTGACCATTTTTAAGTGTACAGTTCAACGTTATTAAATACATTCATAATGTTGTATAACCATCACTGCCATCCGTCTGTAGAACTCTTTTCATCTTGGAAAACTAAACTCCATACTCATTAAACACTAACTCTCTATTCCCTCCTCCCCACAGCCCCTGGTAACCACCATCCTACCTTCTGTTCATATGAATTAAAAAAAAAATTATTTTAGTTTTTGAGACAGAGTCTCGCTATGTACCCCAGGCGGGAGTGCAGTGGCGCAATCTCGGCTTACTGCAACCTCCGCCTCCCAGGTTCAAGTGATTCTCCCCATCAGCCCTCTGAGTAGCTGGGATTATAGGCACACACCACCATGCTCAGCTAATTTTTTTTTTTTTGATATTTTTTAGTAGAGACAGGGTTTCACCATGTTGACCAGGCTGGTCTCAAACACCTGACCTCAAGTGATCCACCTGCCTCAGCCTCCCAAAGTGCTGGGATTACAGGCATGAGCCATTGTGCCTGGCTGTGTTCCTATGAATTTGACCATTCTAGGTACCTCCTATGGGTGGATTCATACAGTACTTGCCTTTTTGTGTCTAGCTTATTTCACTTAGCATAATGTCTTCAGAGTTCCTCCATATCTGTAGCATGTCTGAATTTCTTTCCTTTTCTTAGGCTGAATAATATTTCATTATGGATATCATGGCATGTTGCTCATCCATTCATCAATCAGTGGACACTGGGTAGCATCTGCCCAAGTTTTTTTTTTTTATTTTTTTTTTATTGATCATTCTTGGGTGTTTCTCGCAGAGGGGGATTTGGCAGGGTCACAGGACAATAGTGGAGGGAAGGTCAGCAGATAAACAAGTGAACAAAGTTCTCTGGTTTTCCTAGGCAGAGGACCCTGCGGCCTTCCGCAGTGTTTGTGTCCCTGGGTACTTGAGATTAGGGAGTGGTGATGACTCTTAACGAGCATGCTGCCTTCAAGCATCTGTTTAACAAAGCACATCTTGCACCGCCCTTAATCCATTCAACCCTGAGTGGATACAGCACATGTTTCAGAGATTACAGGGTTGGGGGTAAGGTCACAGATCAACAGGATCCCAAGGCAGAAGAATTTTTCTTAGTACAGAACAAAATGAAAAGTCTCCCATGTCTACCTCTTTCTACACAGACACGGCAACCATCCGATTTCTCAATCTTTTCCTCACCTTTCCCCCCTTTCCACTCCACAAAACCGCCATTGTCATCATGGCCCGTTCTCAATGAGCTGTTGGGTACACCTCCCAGACGGGGTGGTGGCCGGGCAGAGGGGCTCCTCACTTCCCAGTAGGGGCGGCCGGGCAGAGGCGCCCCTCACTTCCCCGACGGGTCGGCTGGTCGGGCGGGGGGCTGACCCCCCCACCTCCCTCCCGGACGGGGCGGCCGGCCGGGCGGGGGGGCTGACCCCCCCACCTCCCTCCCGGACGGGTCGGCTGGTCGGGCGGGGGGCTGACCCCCCGACCTCCCTCCCAGACGGGGCGGCTGGCCGGGCAGAGGGGCTCCTCACTTCCCAGTAGGGGCGGCCGGGCACTGCCCAAGTTTTAGACATTGGGAATAATGCTGCTGTGAACATGTGTGCACAAAATAACTCTTCAAGACCCTGTTTTCAGTTCTTTTGGGCATATACCCAGAAGTGGAATTCCTGATCATATGGTAATTCTACTTCTAATTTTTTTTCTTTTTTTAGATGGAGTTTTGCTCTTGTTGCCCAGGCTGGAGTGCAATGGCGCAATCTTGACTCACTGCAACCTCCGCCTCCCGGGTTCAAGTGATTCTTCTGCCTCAGCCTCCCAAGTCGCTGGGATTACAGACATATGCCACCACGCCCAGCTAATTTTTATTTTTAGTAGAGACGGGGTTTCTCCATGTTGGTCAGGCTGGTCTCAAACACCCAACCTCAGGTGATCTGCCCGCCTCGGCCTCCCAAAGTGCTGGGATTACAGGCGTGAGCAATCGTCTACTTCTAATTTTTTAAAGGAACCACCACACTGTTTTCCACAGTGGCTGCATCATTTTACATTTTGTATCTGGTTTCTTTTGCTTAATATTGGTCAGGGAGATTCATCAATGTGTACAGCACAAGTTTGTTTCTTTATAATTGCTGTGTTAAGGATTCCATTATTTGAACAAAACACAATCTATTAATTCCCCTATTGATGGACATTTGGATTGTTGCCCACTGTGGCTATTATGAATAAAGCTGTCATTAACCATCTTGTACACATTTCCTGGTGGTCATATGCACCTGTTTCTCCTGTGGGTATATTTAGGAATGGAATTGCTGGGTCATAGGGGAGGCAATTGTTTCACTTTAGTAGATATTAGGTGTAAATTTTGATGTCTTTAAAATAGTACTGATTGAGCCGGGTACAGTGGCTCATGCCGGTAATCCCAGCATTTTGGGAGGCCGAGGCGGGTGGATCACCTGAGGTCAGGAGTTTGAGACCAGCCTGACCAACACGGTGAAACCCCATCTTTACTAAAAATACAAAAATTAGCTGGGCGTGATGGTGGGCATCTGTAATCCCAGCTACTCTGGAGGTTGAGGTAGGAGAATCGCTTGAACCTGGGAGTTGAAGGTTGCGGTGAACCAAGATCGCACCGTTGCACTCCAGCCTGGGCGACAGAGCGAGATTTCGCTTCAATAAAATAAAAAATAAATAAATAAATAAATAAATAAATTGGTACTGATCATCACATAAAGTTCTGAGGTCTGCCTTTTTCACTTAACATTAAATCATTACTATTTTTAAGTTAGAACTTTTATTTTGAGATAATGATAGATTCCCATGTAGTTGTATGGAGTAACACAGAGAGATTCAGTGCACCTTGTATCCTTTTCTCCCGTGGTAACATCTTGTGAACCTAAAGGCAATATCATAATAACTATATTGATGTTGATTCAATGTCCTCAGATCTCCCTAGCTTCCTTTGCATCCATTCGTGTGTGTGTGTTCCTCTAGTTCTACACACTTTTATCACCTGCACATATTTGTGGGTCCACCACCACAGTTCCAATGCTACAAGGATCCCTCCTGTTTGCTTCTTTCCTTTTCCTTCCTTCCTTCCTTCCTTCCTTCCTTCCTTCCTTCCTTCCTTCCTCCCTCCCTCCCTCCCTCCCTCTCTCCGTCCGTCCCTCCCTCCCTCCCTCTCTCTCTCTTTCTTTCTTTCTAGCTGAGATTACAGGCATGCACCATCATGTCTGGTTAATTTTTGTATTTTTACTGGAGATGAGGCTTCACTATGTTGACCAGGCTGGTCTCGAACTTCTGACTTCAGGTGATCCACCTGCCTCAGCCTCACAAAGTGCTGGGATTACAGGCATGAGCCACTGAGCTCAAGCTTTTTTTTTTTTTTTTTTTCTTTAGACGGAGTCTCGCTCTGTCACCCAGGCTGGAGTGCAGTGGCGCGATCTCGGCTCACTGCAAGCTCCGCCTCCCAGGTTCACGCCATTCTCCTGCCTCAGCCTCCTGAGCAGCTGGGACTACAGGTGCCCACCAACACGCCCGGCTAATTTTTTTTTTTTTGTATTTTCAGTAGAGACGGGGTTTCACCGTGTTAGCCAGGATGGTCTCAATCTCCTGACCTCATGATCTGCCTGCCTCAGCCTCCCAAAGTCCTGGGATTACAGGCGTGAGCCACCGTGCAGGCTTTTTTTTTTTTTTTTAATGTGAAGTCTCACTGTGTTGCCCAGACTGGAGTGCAATGGCACCATCTCAGCTCACTGCAACCTCCACCTCCTGGGTTCAAGCAATTCTCCCGCCTCAGCCTCCCAAGTAGCTGGGACTACAGGCACCTGCCACCATGCCTGGCTAATTTTTGTATTTTTAGTAGAGACAGAGTTTCACCATGTTGGCCAGATTGGTCTCAAACTCCTGACCTCAGGTAATCCACCCGTCTCAGCCTCCCAAAGTGCTGGAATTACAGGCATGAGCCACTGTGTCTGGCCACCCCTCCTGTTTGTTTCTAACACAATCATCTACCCCCAGCCTCTGGCAACCACCAATCTGTTCTCCATCTTTATACCTTTGTCACCATAAGAATGGTCTGTACATGGAATCAAGCAACTAGTAACCTTTTGGGATTGGCTTTTTGCAGTCGGCATAGTTCTCTGGAGAGTCATCCAGGTTGCTGTGTGCTGTGATTTGAATGTTGGTGCCCTCCTAAATTCATATGTTGGAATCTCACACCCAATATAATAGTTTTAAGAGGTGGGACCTTTGGGAAATGATTAAGTCACGAGGGCTGTGACCTCATGAGTGGGATTAATGTCCTTATAAGAGAGGTGAAGGGAGTGCCACTGCCCCTTTAACCACGTGAGGACACAGCAACAAACTGCCGTCTATGAATCGGAGAGCCCTCAACAGACACCGATTCTGCCGGCACCTTGATCTTGGACTTCCCAGCCTCCAGAGCTGTGAGCAATAAGTTTCTGCTCTTTATAAATTATGCAGTCTAAGGTATTTTGTTATAGCAGCTGGAACAGACTAAGACACTGCGTACCGATGATTTATTCTTTTCATTACTGAGTGGTGTTTCTGGATTTGGACATACCGCAGTGTGTCTGACATTCACCCTTTTTTTGTTTGTTTGTTTGTTTTGAGACAGAGTCTCACTCTGTCACCAAGGCTGCAGTGTAGTGGCGCGACCTCAGCTCACCGCAACCTCCACCTCCTGGGTTCAGCTATTCTCATGCCTCAGCCTACCAAGTAGCTGGGATTACAGCCATATGCCACCACGCCCGGCTAATTTTTGTATTTTTAGTAGAGACAGGGTTTCACCACGTTGGCCAGGCTGGTCTCAAACTCCCGACCTAGGGCATCCACCCGCCTCGGCCTCCCAAAGTGCTGGGATTACAGATGTGAGCCACCGCACCTGGCCTGACATTCACCCTTAAAAGGACATTTGAGTGCTACCAGTATTTGCCTGCTTTAGTAAAGCTGCTATGGAGACTAGTGTATAGATTATTTTGTGAACTTACGTTCACACAAAAATGCAGTTGCTGGGTTGTGTGGTATTTGCCTCATAACTTCAGATGCTTCTTGACTTACAACAGGGTTACTTCCCGACGAACCCATTGTAAATTGGCAGCGTGGCTGAGTGGGAGCTGCATCTCTCTGCCTCTGTCCAGCAATGTGAGGGAAGTACAGTTTCTATTGAATGTGTATCACTTTCACACCATCATAAAGTCAAAAAATCCTGAGTTGAACCATCATAAGCCAGGGATTGTCAGTATTTTTAGAGGAGCTCAGGGTCATAGGTTACTCTGCCAGTTACATATTCTGATGCAAACGTTTTCTGAAGCCTAAAGGCTTCAGAATTTTTATGAAGCCTAAAGGCTTCAGAATATTATTATGACATTCTGGGGACCTCTGTACCCCTCATTTTTGGGGATTAGAGCTTCCCTCTGTCTAATCCAGCTCTAGAGCCACCTCCTCGGGAAGCCCTCCACCCAGAGCCACCTCTCTGTGAGAGTGGCCCCACCAATGACTTTCCTGTGGCATGATGGAGCCCTCATGCTGAGCAGAGGAGAATGCCATCCCACGGCTCCCTTCCCCCGGAGGAGGTCTGGGTCTCAGCTGAGGATTACAGCCTAACACATCTGGCTCCGGACATACTGGGAGCTCTTTACCTGAGTGTGTCCCTGTCATGTAGACAGAGGCTTTTGAGAAAATAAACAGTCCTGAGAGAACCTCTTCATCCTGGGGGAAGCTGGCTTGGTCTGGTGAAGACTTGTTCACTTGCTTCCAGCAGAAAATAACTTCGCTGTGAGCCTGGAGGTTATTATAACTAAATCATTCTGTGAACTACACAGACAGGCTGGGCATGGCCATTGTATTTCCGTCACCCTGGAGAGAAATCTGTGACCAAATGGTTAAAAAAAATTCCAAGTCATTCATTATTCACCCTCGCTGCATAATGCATGAAGGCTGCAGGCCAGGCCCATTTATGTTTTCAACATTGGCGTCAAATGTCAGCCACTGCCTCAGAGAGGCCCACGAGGGCCTTGGCACTCATGGTTGGCCCCTTCTCCCCTCTGGATGAAACTCAGGCCTCCAGGGCTCCTGCCTCCTGCTCACTAAGCTCTCAGCCTGGATGGTCCTTCTTTCTCTTCTTCTATGAAGCCCTCTCCATCCTTTAGGGCTTAGAAATCATCTCCTCCCTGTCACCTGCCAGGGCAGGAAGTCATCCTCCCTCTCTGTTCCCGCTGTAACACTTTATTTTTATTTATTTATTTATTTTTTTGAGATGAGACGGAGTCTCACTCTGTCGCTAGGCTGGAGTGCAGTGGCATGATCACGGCTCACTGCAACCTCTGCCTCCCAGGTTCAAGCGATTCTTGTGCCTCTGCCTCCCGAGTAGCTGGGACTGCAGGCACGCACCACCATGTCTGGCTGATTTTTGTATTTTTAGTAGAGATGGGGTTTCAACATGTTGGCCAGGCTGGTCTTGAACGTCTGACCTCAGGTCATCTACCTGCCTCAGCCTCCCAAAGTGCTGGGATTACAGGTGTGAGCCACCGCACCCAGCCCCCTGTGGCACTTTAGAATATTGATAACCACCACCACTGTGATCATAACTAGTATGATTTATACAGTTTGTATTCTCTGCTGGACACTTAACTCACACTATCTCATTTAATTCTCATAATAGCCAGTGAGGCAGATATTCTATTTCTCAATTTTAAGATGAGGAAACAGGCTTAGAGTGGTTAATTAATTTGCCCAAAGACATGCAGCTAGCAAGAGGCAGCATATTGCAATTTGCCTGCAGGATGGTAGCAATTGTCATCCCTTTTCTTCTCAATCATTCTCACCAGAAATGTATTAGTTTTTGCAGCCTTTTCAAGGAACCAACTTTAGGTTTTGTTGATTGTCTCTGTTTCTTAGTTCATTACATGTGTATTTTTATTTCTAGTCCTGCTTGCTTAGGATTTATTTTGCTGTTCCTTTGTAATTTCTTGAGATAGATCTTAGTGCATTTGTTTTCAATCCTTCCTCCTTTCTCCAGTTCAGGCTGGTCTTGAACTCTTGGGCTCAGGCAAGCATTTCAGGCTAGAAATTTCCCTCTGAGTACTGCTTTGGTTGCATCCCTGCACATACAAGTTTTGATTGTAGGAGTTAATTATTCCATTGAAAATATTTTCCAATTTTCCTGGTGATGTCCAGGTGGGATTGTGCTCAATCTGACAGACTGCACAGCTCTCTCTCTCTCTCTTTTTTTTTTTTTTTTTTTTTTTTTAGACAGGGTCTCAGCTCTGTCACTCAGGCTGGAGTGCAGTGTTGCGATCATGGCTCACTGCAGCTTTGACCTCCAGGGCTCAAGGGATCCTCTCACCTCAGCCTCCCAAGTAGCTGGGACTACAGGAGTGAGCCACCACATGCAGCTAATTAAAAAAAAAAATTGTAGAGATAAAGTCTCACTATGTTGCCCAGGCTGGTCTTGAACTCGTAGGTTCAAGCAATCCTCATTCCTCAGCCTCCCAAAGTGCTGGGATTATAGGTGTGAGCCACTGTGCCTGGCTCTTTTTATGATACTCTTTTCTGACATTGAGCAAATCATTTTCATGTCTGTCCCTCCCCCAGGATCAGTTTGAGACCAGCCTGGCCGACATAGTGAAACACTGTCTCTACTAAAAATACAGAGACTGGCTGGGTGTGGTGGTACATGTCTGTAATCCCAGCTACTTGGGAGGCTGAGGCAGGAGAATTGCTTAAACCCGGGAGGCGGAGGTTGCAGTGAGCTGAGATAGTGCCACTGCACTCCAGCCTAGCAGCCTGGGTGACAGAGGAAGACTCTGTCTCAAAAACAAACAAACAAACAAACAAACAAAAAAACCCCCAAAAAATCCCACAAAAAACAAAACTATGAACTAGGTGTTCTAGAAACAATTATTTCTCACAGGTCGTTTTAAGCCACTGAGTTTGTGGTAATTTGTCACAGCAGCCCTAAAAAATAAATATACACAGTTTTAATTGAAGTTGGGCTAAGAAGCTGGACGCTAGTCCCAGCTACTCAGGAAGTGGAGGTGAGGGGATCGCTTCAGCCCAAGGAGTTCGAGGCTAGCCTGAGCAACATAGCAAGGCCTCATCTCTAAAAAATAAAAATTAAAAATTGGGTTAAGAATTTAGCAGCTAGTCCTTAATAGGATGAGCCATGAGGACCGGTAGCTACGTATCAGTGGTTTGAAGCAAATGGTTGCCAAGTCGCTCCTCTCCCTCCCAGGTCATCACCGTGACATCCTTTTGCCCAGTGTCCTTCCCTCCAGGGTAGCTCAGGTTAGGGGAAACAGCCAACACATCCATGCAAGGAAATAAATGGCCACTCAAACGCAGACTCTTTTAAAAGTGGGAGAGTGGCTGGGTGTAGTGGCTCATACCTGTGATCCCAACACTTTGAGAGGCCGAGGTGGGAGGACTGCTTGAGCCCAGGAGTTGGAGACCAGTCTGAGCAACATTAGGAAGATCCTGTCTCTACAAAAATTACAAAAATTAGCCAGGTGTGGTGGCGCGTACCCAGCTACTTGGGAGGCTAAGGCGGGAGGATGGCTTGAGCCCTGGAATTCGAGACTGCAGCGAACTATGATGGCACCACTGCACTCCAGCCTGGGCCACAGAGCAAGACTCTGTCTCTAAAACAAAACAAAATAAATAGAAGCAGGAGAGGCGTGAGCATTGAGAGCATGGCCAGAGAGCGACAGCACTGGTTACCCAGCACTTACTGGCCACATCTGGGCCTGAGGATTTTATGTCCCTCAGGACTCATGGGGCTGATGTGCCATCTGACCCCTCTGAGACCTGTGGGACTGGGCTCCAAGCCTCTGGGACACTGGAGGGGTGGAGGCAGGTGTCTGGGCAACATCCAATAAGAAGTCTGTGACAGAGTCAACAGTGGCAAGAGCCCTTTGGGCCAGCCCAGCTCATCCCCTCCTGGCTGCCTGCCCCTCCATGGCGAGGTCATTTTCCTTGATTCCGATCACAGCGGGCCTCTGTTGCTCTGTGGCTGATTCATTCAGAGAAGCAGGGTTCTGGCTGGGTATGGTGGCTTATGCCTTGTAATCCCAGCATTTTGGGAGGCCAAGGCGGGCAGATCACTTGAGGTCAGGAGCTCGAGACCAGCCTGGCCAAAATGGCAAATCCCTGTCTCTACTAAAAATAAAAAAATTAGCTGGGCATGATGGCACGTCCCTGGAGGCTGCAGTGAGCTGAGATTGCGCCACTGCACTCCAGCCTGGGTGACGGAGTGAGACTCTGTTTCAAAAAAAAAAAAAAAGGCCAGGTGCGGTGGCTCACACCTGTAATCCCAGCACTTTGGGAGGCCGAGGCGGGCGTATCACGAGGTCAGGAGATCAAGACCATCCTGCCCAACATGGGGAAACCCTGTCTCTACTAAAAATACAAAAACAAAATCAGCCAGGCGTGATGGCAGGCGCCTGTAGTCCCAGCTACTGGGGAGGCTGAGGCAGGAGAATGGCGTGAACCCAGGAGGTGGAGCTTACAGTGAGCCAAGATCGCACCACTGCACTACAGCCTGGGTGACAGAGCGAGACTCCGTCTAAAAAAAAAAAAAAAAAAAAAAAGCAAAAAAGCAGGGCAGCAGGGTTCCTAGTCCCGGCTCCACTGCCTTTTCTGGCTTGGGGAGACAAAGCTTGGTAACATCAGGACTGCAAACATCCTGCCATTAGATCTCGGACCAGCACCGGCCTGGTAGTTTGCTGTTTCATCAGGGGGCTTGCAGTTCATAAGCAATCCCTTCTTTTCTTTTCTCCCAAAGCTGGGCAATCAAAACAAAACTTCCTTCCCTTCCAATATTCCTCTTTACTAAAAATTTGCGTAGCCAACTCTCCTGGGAGTGGGGGGACCAACTTGGCTCAGGTTGGCTGGGACGGTCCTGTTTTTAGCATTGAAAACCACAAAAGCAATGAAAGTCTCATGTTGTGGGAGGCCCTGAGTCCTGGGCAAACTGGGACTGTTGGTCCAAACCGTCCCTTCCAGAGGAGGCCCACATGGCAGGCCCTTTGAGGCCTGGGGCAGGCGGGACAGAGGCAGCACCCGCCTGGCATGGGGCTGAGGCCTCCTTGCAGCTGCCTCCCGGCCCCTTGTTCTCCTTCATGGCTCCATGCACAGCTGAGGGGAGACCTGAGCTCTCTCGGTCTCCATGGGTTTGGGGCAGGCCCAGAATGACCCTGAGTCCAGTAACACCAACTGTCCCTGGAAGTGTCACCACCCTGGTCTGGGAGGAGCTCCATGAACATCTCAACCATCCACTTCTTGTGCGGATGGGGAAACTGAGTCAGAAAGGGAGGAGACTGCCTTAAGAAAGATTCTTGCAACTTGACTTTGATCCTGTAGAGTGTTTGTGGGTTTAGAAGAGCACACGTCTGAAGATGGAAGACTTGGGTTTCAGACCCGTCTCTGCCCTGTGCACCAGCATGCCCAGAGCAGCACTAACCCAAAGCCAATCTGACAAATGAACAAGTCGTTCTATTTACTGGTTTCTTTGATCTATTTATAAAAATGAATATTTATAGCAAATCCTGTAGGATGCGGTAGATTTGGAAGATTTCTGTGATGTTTTGTTTGACTAATGCTTATTTTCCCTTTTGTATCAGTATTTTAACAAATGCTTTGGATTTCCTCCACGCAGAGGAGAATCAGTATGCAGCTGTTAATTTTGGCTGCTGACTCCAGGACGAGAGAGAGAGAGAGAGAGAGAGCGTGAAAGCAAGAGAGAGCGTGAGAGTGACAGAGAGAGAGAGGCAGGAGAGGCTGAGCGTGGGAGGGAGACAGACGGCATCGATTCATTAATATATTCAAAACTATATTCAAAAACTATTCATTTAAAAATTCTGGAATATATTGACTACATACTTTAAAAGACTTTTTTATAATGGGAAACTTTGAACATAGGCAAAAATAGAATAATAGAAAAGCCCAGCGTGCGACATCAGTGTCAACAGAGGTCCATATGTGGCCAGTCTTGTCTCACCCTTTTCCCCACCCATTCACTCCTCTCCCAAATCCGGATGGTTTTAAGGTGATTTTAGCCATCGAATTCCATATGACTCTGTTCTCAAGTGTACTGGATACATTCTTGAAAATACTCTTGAACATATTCTTGAGGATGAGAAATTCTTACAAATGTATATTTTTTGTGCCCCTGTGTCTCCCCTTCCTTGCCTTTCAACCTCCTCTCTCTGTCCCTTTGTCTCCTTTCCCCCACCCTTCACCTCCCCTCTCTGTTCTCCCCAGTCTCCCCTAAACTCCAAACCTCTACTCTGACCCTCAGTCTCATCTTCTGGGTGACCGAAGATGGGGCAATGCAGCCCCTGCTGAGCTGACCCTCCTCTCTGTCCTTCCTCGTGCCGAGGTTCTCTCTCCTTGACTGTTTCTCCTAGCTGAAGCAGTAGGCTGCTGGACAGAGGCAGGTCCAGCATACTTTGAATGTTGTTATGAAGTCCAGTGGAGAACAGCTAGCCTAAATTCGGCGGAAATCTTCAATATCTTTAAAAAAGAAATCCCTCCATTATGGATCACTGTAAACTTGTATCAGTTGTTATAATCAATGAACACATTGACTGAATTGGCCTTTTGATATATTGACTTAGAGCTGTGTGATTTTGGATGAGCCATTTTACCTTTTAGAGCCCCAGTTTCCATCTCTGTGAAGTGGGGAAGTGTGGACCATAGCAGTGGTTTTCTTTTTTCTTTTTTTTTTTGAGATGGAGTCTCGCTCTGTCACCCAGGCTGGAGTGCAGTGGTGCTTTCTCGGCTCACTGCAAGCTCCACCTCCCGGGTTAAAGCAATTCTCCTGCCTCAGCCTCCCGAGTAGCTGGGATTACAGGCGCGCACCGCCATGCCCAGCTAATTTTTTTTTTTATTTTTTATTTTTAGTAGAGACGGAGTTTCACCATGTTAGCCAGGATGGTCTCGATCTCCTGACCTCGTGATCCACCCACCTCGGCCTCCCAAAGTGCTGGGATTACAGGCGTGAGCCACCGTGCCCAGCCAGCAGTGGTTTTCAAACTGGTTTCGGAAGCAGATTCATTCTTTTCCTAACCAAAGCCTGGTGAACTGTAGTGTGTACAACAGTTAAAAGCAGAGACCTGCAGGTCCACAGGAGCAGACGCTGAGACCAGGCTGCCTGGGGTCAATGCCCTCTAACCCCTCTGTGCCTCTGCTGTTCATCTGCTGAATGGGTCTCATATTTAAGCAGTGGTCGAGAGATTTCCTGGGATCAAATACATGGAAAGGACTTAGCGTAGGTCCTGCTTAGCACATAGTAAGTGCTCAGCGAACACCAGCTGTCATTATTACTTACCATTCCCTGCCTGAAGCAGGGTGGGGCCAGGGGACTGGCTGGACCTCAGCCACTACCCCTCCCCTCACATCGAGCCAGGCCCCACCTCCACAGATTGGGGGCTTGGGGACACGTCTTCTGTGCTCCATGCTCTCAGGTCCCAGTGAGGCTGAACGCTGAACCATCCAAGTTGGCAGGGCCAGGACAAGGACCCAGGAGCTCTGGTGCCCAGGAGTCCCCCGAAGGGGGGCTCAGAGGAGGTGCGTGCGGGGCTGGTGCCGGTGCCCCCGAGGCCCACGTGCAGCCCCGCTCTGTGGGGCCTTTGCCCAGCCTCCTGGTCCTTCCCAGGCTGCATGGAGTGCTGGTCACTGAGGGCTCTCAGACAAAGAATGACCCAGGGGCTGGGCCCAGCCTCTCCCTTGTTCCCTGATGCTGCTGGGGCCGCTCCTCTCTTCCCAGCAGAAGGGTCCCGCAGGAATATCAGCTCTGAGGTTAATTGTCCTTCTGGATAGCTGCAGCCCAGTTGTCATGGAAACCGGTCACGCAGGGCTCGGTAGCAGGACCCTCCTTCCTACCTCTACCACGGTGCCGCAGGCTCAGAGGGGGCGGGGGAGCTGCATCAGGTGATGGTAAGATACTGCAGCCATTCTCCAACTGCAGGCACCTGGAAGGAGAAGGCGGCCCGGGGCCGACTATGCAGTGAGAGAGGCTTTTTCTGCGTCTCCCCGCAGCTGTATTGTTTTCAGCAGTGGCCCTGGGGGAGATGTGGATGCTCTGAGGCCTGGGGCTGGCTCTGTGTGTCCAGGTCTGTGTGGGGGTCACTGAGAGAAGGGAAAGGCAGGGGCTCTGGCCCCATGTGGATCTTGGTGGCCCTGGCACTTTTTTACTCTGAGCCCAGCCTTCCTTGTGTGTAAAACAGGGATTGTGGTGCCTACCTCTTGGGCTTGCCCTGCAGATGGGCCGGGCTGAGCCACACCACAGGGGCTGGGCAGGTTCAGGCCCCTTCTCACCTCTGCTGTCCTCCAGCACCATGATTCGGTTGGGAACAGAGGAAGGCGAGGAGAGCCATCCGCTTCCTGCTTCTGACTTGGGCCATTTGCCCAGTGCTCCCTGATGCCACGGTTCTCAAAGTGTGGTCCCTGTCCCTGGCCTGGGAGCATCAGCTTCCTGTGGGGACTCTAGAAATGCAAGTTCTCCGGCCCCACACTAGACTGACT